>NW_027507758.1:278637168-279237168 GCF_037356315.1 Lithobates pipiens
TTTCTGAGTAAAATAATTGACAACAATATGTACTGTCTCCTAAAATGGTATATACTGTGCTAAATCTGGAAAAAGCAAACATGCACTGTAATAATGAGTTCATAGTTAAACATTTTCTTTCTTCATTTTTCCATGCTATTTCTGCGATATTTCATGTTTATAAAGCATACAAAGATAGTTTGCATCAACGCCAGTTAGTATATTAAATATTGTATTTTATAGCAGATGAGTGTATCTGATACAATAACTTGCTCTAGCAGGGCATAATTTATAACCCATCACTACACAGTATGCATTTCACAATTCATATACATGTTTATTACAGTAAGAACAGAGTGTTGAACAGATGGCTCATGTAGGTATCGCCTTAGGATTCTTCATATTCCTTCAATTACTCTTCCAGGCACTTTTTTACAAGACCATCCATCTATGTACAATATTCCTTGTCTTTACAAGTTTTTGAAAGTCATAACTATAACTTAAAAAAAAAAATAATAATGTACAAAAATTACAATTTTCACAAATCATAGACTTATTCCATGCATTATATCTTATCCCTTGTGTTTGATAGTGCCATACGCGACCCTACCTTCTTGTTCATTCATCCAGCACTATTATTAGTTTTATGCTCCACAGATTATCATCTAAGACTGCTAATAATTTCCATTTCTCCTCCATTTCATTCTTGACATGTAAAAAGAGGAAAAGCCACCTTTCCACAAAGATATTATAGTTGTGATAAAATTCTTGAAACGTTGTTTATACAGTATACTACTCAATTTTTGAGATATTTAACTAGCAAATATGTAAGAGCTGTGTTTATGCTTGAAAATCTAATAAAGAAGCAACTTACAAAGATGTAAAAAAAAAGAAAAGAAAAGAAATATTACTCCATATGTTTTCACTGAATAATTATGTTATTTTTGAATTGTGTTGTGTGTATTATGTAAATTGTCTGTAACTGGTATATCAATTAGATTTTTTTTTCTGTCACATGCCTGGTAATTTACAGAAAACCCAAAATATTTATAGTTTTTATCTGGGTTAACTTTTTGTTGTTCACAACCCAAAATTCTAGAGCACTTTATGCTTCCCTCTGCTGACCAGCTTTATTGAAATGCAGATTTAATTTTCCAGCAGGACTTGGCACCTGCCCGCACTGCCAAAAGTACCAATACTTGGTTTAATGATCATGGTATCACTGTGCTTGATTGGCCAGCAAACTCGCCTGACCTAAACCCCATAGAGAATCTGTGGGGTATTATCAAGAGAAAAATGAGAGACACCAGACCCAACAATTCATGTAAAGAAGCCTGACCAAGTATTGAGTACATACTATAGAGTACAATTACATACTTTTCAGTAAGCCAACATTTCTGTATTAAAAATCCTTTTTTTATTGGTCTGATGTAATATTCAAATTTTCTGAGATACTGAACCTTAGCTTTCCACTAACTGTAAGCTATAATCATCAAAATCAACAGAAAGAAATGCTTCCAATATATCACTCTGTGTCTAATGCATCTATATAAAATATAAGTTTTACTTTTTGAATTGAATTACTGAAATAAATGAACTTTTTGATGATATTCTAATTTTATGAGCTCCACCATATGGTTATTGTTATATCAGACTTTTACAACATTTGGATTATATTTATTTTATTCCTATGGCTGTGCAGTACATATTACATTCAAATCTGCAAGAGATGGTTGCAGCCCTTAAGGTTTGGTTATGAGTAGAGCTGGCACTTTTGAGTGGATCAGGTGCTATCTGCCCTTTCTTTGCTTGGGGGTCTGATAAAAAGTTTAAGCTGCTTTCCTTTGGGTAGCAGTATCTGGTGGTGGTTGGTTTTTATACATTTGTGGTGGTGGTTAAAAAAGTTTTGTACACACACATCAATGGACTTATTTCACTAATGTTATATTAACCACCTCAATAATGAACACTTTCACTCCCTTCCGGCCCAGGCTAATTTTCAGCTGAAATACTGTACCCATATTCTACATTATCATTTTTTCACACAAATAGAGCTTTCATTTGGAAATTTAATCACCACTGGGTTTTGCTATATAAATTAAAAAAATAAAAAAAATTCTGAAAAAAGTGTGTTTGTCTTAGTTTCTGTTAAACAATTTTGCAAATAAATAATCATGTATAAATTCATAAATTTCGGCCAAAATGTATTCTGCTACATTTCTTGGGTTAAAAAAAAAAACAAATCATTGTATACTATTTAATCTGTGTGACTATGCTATATATATATATATATATATATATATATATATATATATATATATATATATATATATATACAGTATCTCACAAAATGGAGTACACCCCTCACATTTTTGTAAATATTTTATTTTGTCTTTTCATGTGACAACACTGAAGAAATTACACTTTGCTGCAATGTAAAGTAGTGCGTGTACAGCTTGTATAACAGTGTAAATTTTCTTTCCCCTCAAAATAACTCAACACAATACAAACCGCTGGCAACAAAATTGAGCACACCTCTAATGCACATGATCGGACTATCCGGCGGACAATTCGACAATCTTTTTTTTTTTTTGTCAAAATGTCAAAATTGGGCCCAAAGTGTCAGTATTTTGTGTGACCACCATTATTTTCCAGCATTGCCTTAACCCTCTTGGGCATGAAGTTCACCAGAGCTTCAAAGGTTGCCACTGGAGTCCTCCTTAACTCCTCCATGACAACATCACGGAGCTGGTGGATGTTAGAGACCTTGCTCCTCCACCTTCCGTTTGAGAATGCCCCACAGATGCTCAATAGGGTTTAGGTCTGGACTCCTGCTTGGCCAGTCCTTCACCTTTACCCTCAGCTTCTTTAGCAAGGCAGTGATTGTCTTCGAGGTGTATTTGGGGTCGTTATCATGTTGGAATACTGCCCTGCGCCCCAGTCTCCGAAGAGAGGGGATCATGCTCTGCTTCAGTATGTCACAGTACATATTGGCATATTGGATTCCCTCAATGAACTGTAGCTCCCCAGTGCTGGCAGCACTCATGCAGCCCCAGACCTTGACACTCCCACCACCATGCTTGACTGTAGGCAAGACACACTTGTCTTTGTACTTCTCCTCACTTGGTTGCCGCTGCACACGCTTGACACTATCTGAACCAAATAAGTTTATCTTGGTCTCATCAGACCACAGGACATGGTTCCAGTAATTCATGTCCCTCGTCTGCTTGTCTTCAGCAAACTGTTTGTTGGCTTTCTTGTGCATCATCTTTAGAAAAAGCTTCCTTCTGGGAGGACAGCCATGCAGACCAATTTGATGCAGTGTGTGGCGTATGGTCTGAGCACTGACAGGCTGACCCTCCCCCTTCAACCTCTGCAACAATTCTGGCAGCACTCACAAGTCTATTTCCAAAAGACAACCTCTGGATATGATTCTGAGCATGTGCACTCAACTTCTTTGGTCGACCATAGTGAGGCCTGTTCTGAGTGGAACCTGTCCTGTTAAACTGCTGTATGGTCTTGGCCTCCGTGCTGCAGCTCAGTTTCAGGGTCTTGGCAATCTTATTATAGCCTAGGCCAACTTTATGTAGAGCAACAATTTTTTTTTTAAGATCCTCAGAGAATCCCTTGCTATGAGGTGCCAATGTTGAACTTCCAGTGACGGGTATGAGAGAGTGAGAGCTATAACACCAAATGTAACACACCTGCTTCCCATTGACACCTGAGAACTTGTAACACTAATGAGTCACGTGACTCCGGGGAGGGAAAAGGGCTAATTGGGCCCAATTTAGACATTTTCACTTGGGGGTGTACTTACTTTTGTTGCCAGCGGTTTAGGCATTAATGGCTGTGTGTTGAGTTATTTTGAGGGGACAGCTAATTTACACTGTTATACACGCTAAAATGCCAGGACAGTAGAAATATCCCTCAAATGTATAGACATCCCTAGGGATTTAGTAAGAGGCAAGGTGGATTTTTTAAAATTGTAATTTTTTCCCATAATTCTTTAAAACATTAAAAAATTAAATAAGTATAAGTAATAATTGTAAGTAGGGAAACCTGCAAAATCTGTAATGTATCAAATACTTGTTCTCCTCACTGTATATATACAGTATATGAATTATTACAAGTAAGCTTATACTGGAATCAATTCTAACTATTGTTTGTATTGCTGTTACAATGCTGATGTTAAAAATGAAAGTGTATGCTATGGCTAGAGAATTCCTTCAAACATTGTTAAAATTGGAAGCTCCCCATTCCCTCCCCCACCAAACAATATTTTTAGTAATTCTTTTGTCATTAAAGAGAAGTATGGGATTTTTTTTATCCTATAATCATACTTACCTAGGTGGATGCACCTAGATACTTACCTGAGCTGTGGTGGGGTGGGGAGCGGCTCCCTCAGTGTCTCGGCGGCTAGCTTAAAGGCTGAGATGCCTATTAGTCCAGGCCTGGACTGATCTTGGTGATGTCAGCAGAGAGCGGACTTCAGATCGATCTCTGCTGAAAATGATTCACAGGAGTGCAAAAAAAATTGAAAAATGAGCTCAGGCCCAGTCCTGTCATACCATGTTTGACAATCCCTTGAAAATGGTCAGGACTAATTTAAAGATTTAGCTCCTATTAACTTCAATGGGGTTCAGAATAACATTCAGAACATCAGTGTTGTATATGACTCCTCCATGTAAGAATGTACATCGCTTTCTGAGTGAGTAATAAACCCTTCCCTGGTTAAGAAGTGCACCCAGCCTGTGTGTAACTTGCTGAGCAGACACTGGCAGCATTGCTAGCAACACCCTGAGAGACCGAAGGGACATAACAATCAGCAAATGTCCCATGAACCAAACCCAGATTTTTTATGTTCATCCCTGGTAAGGGTTAGTAGTACATGCAGACACAAGTAGCTAGGCAAAGTGTTCACTCCACCAGTAGGGATGAGCTTCGAGTTCGAGTCGAACTCATGTTCGACTCGAACATTGCCTGTTCGCCTGTTGAGCGATCAGTGAACAATTTGGGCTGTTCGCAGCAAATTCAAAAAGCCGGAACACCCTGTACAAGTCTATGGAAGAAATATAAAATGCAAATTTTAAAGGCTAATATGCAAGTTACTGTCCTAAAAAGTGTTTGGGGACCCGGGTCCTGCCCCAGGGGACATGGATCAATGCAAAAAAAGTTTTAAAAACGGCCGTTTTTTCAGAAGCAGTGATTTTAATAATGCACTTTTTAGGACAGTAACTTGCATATTAACCTTTAAAATTAGCACTTTAGATTGTGAACGTTCGAGTCACATAGACTTTAATAGGGTTCTAAAGTTCACACTGAGTTTAGGTCTGTTCACAGGTTCTGGTGCGAACTGAAAAGGGGGGTGTTCGGCTCATCCTTATTCACAAGTATAGCATATAAAAGGGAAAGTAGTAAAGTGGTATGTAGTGTTCAGACTGTACCTTAAAGTGGGAGTCAACTCCCATGTATGATTTTTACCTATAGGTAAGCCTATAATAAGGCTTACTTATAGGTAGAGTTAATATCTCTTAAACATGCCCCGTCTTGGAGATATTTACTTTAGATGCACCCAGTGACATCACCTGCACATGTGCCCTGAAGGAATGGCATGCCCAAAGCCCGCAAACCCTTAAGGAAGACCGGGTGAGGACAGAAGCACAGACAACATGCTGCTGGAGGGCTTCATTTTCAGGTAAGTATGCGATGCATGCTAGCATATTGTAGTTTAAACTGCCGGTATCATTTTTTTTGTTGCTGCGATTTACTACCACTTTAATCACTTGTCCATTAAGGCCAGCTCTAGGTTCTATATTCCACCACCAAATTGACTCCAGCTGTATTGTTTGCTTTATATTCTTCTATACATACCTTTTTTCCAGATCTCTTCAGACAAGTCATGTGATGCCATAGGATCGTTGCCTTTTCCCAGGGATAGGCAGACCTTACTGATGAAGAGAGCAGTCCTAATGGGATATCATTATGACTAACTGCATCAGTACACTTTGAAAGAAAGGTAATTTCTTTCACAGTGTACATGTTACACCCATATTCAGTGTATAACATGTAACATTTTACAGATGCACTGGCCCCGCTCCATCCAATCCCCTGTTCTGACAGCTAGCAGGGGTTTCTACCCCCCTCCCGATACCTGTCACACTTAACTGTGCAAAAAACATGGGCGATGCAGGGCTCTGCCCACCCAGCCATGTCATTCATTCACGGTATTGTGTGAATGTAAAAACTGCAATGTTCGACAACCTTGTTAGCTTGTAGTTTCCAATGAACTAGTACAGCGCTGTGGAGCGCCATAGTAGTTTATTCTCTCTTCTTCTGAGATTGTATCTGCTTGCCTGTACAGGATATATGGGGCAGCATATACACTGGCAAATCTTCTGGAGACCCGCTTGGCACCAGCAATCTACTGATGGCTGATATAATGCTTTATAGGCTCCCAAATAAAAAAATAATAAATGCACATACTGTACTGAAAAAAAGAAGAAAAGAAAAAAGACACATACTGTATTTTTGCAGGTAACAAAAATGTACATTTCTTTTTTTTTCTAAAGCCT
This sequence comes from Lithobates pipiens, assembly GCF_037356315.1. NCBI lineage: Eukaryota > Metazoa > Chordata > Amphibia > Anura > Ranidae > Lithobates > Lithobates pipiens. Next base: position 278,643,720 of record NW_027507758.1, read on the forward strand.
GCAGAGCACTGCACCCAGGAACAGCAAATTGCTGGTATAAGAGGCCAGGCTCCCGCAGGCTCTCAATATAGCTGTCTGCCCATATCTCCACGAGATCAGGAAGATCAATAAACTATGACAGTTCACTGAAAACTTCCTGCCATCTGCCACAATGGCAGATGGTAGTTGTAGTTCATTCATTCACAAAATTCAGGTGGACTCTTTTTAAATTGTGACAGTGGGTAAGGGGTGCAGGCATATTGTCTTTGGTAAATACAGGTGTAACCTGTTACTTAACTTTTAACCCATAGTATGTCAGTTAACCCTGGGTGTCATTCAATTCACATGACTGAAGACATCTTGTGACAAAGAAGTACTGAAAGTTTTTTTTTTCCATGTTGCATGGGGCATCTTTTTAATATTGGGTGGGGGCAGATCGCTCACATATGGCCATCCTACGCAGTCAAAACTCCTCCCAGAAAATGTGTGTTACAGAGCTTCACCATCTGTACAGACCACTCCATACACATATACTGTCCTTTGCACGGATGGTGGCCAGAGGCCTATGCTTCCCATCACCCTGGTCCTATGTGGTCCTTGCACACTTAGTTCAAGTGCCATCCCCCTGGTCCTCGCACACTTAGTGCCAACTTCCAAGACTTAACAGACAGGTTGCACTAGGAAACACTCCTCTAATTAAACCTACCAGGTATTGCTTGTAAATAGGAACCTCTCTCGCAAATATTCACATGGATGCCAGATCTTGCAATACACTTCCAGTTTTTTGTCAAAGCCTAATTGAACAAGCTGAAGCTAGAAGCTGATTGCTGATTGCACCAGATTTTGTTGAATCAGTAGTTAATCTAGGTAATTGGAGGTGCTTGTAACCCTGGTAAGAGTTTATGATAAGTCTTCCTATTCTTTACAGGGAGAACCAAGTTCCCATCAACTCCTTGTTTACTGTCCTTGTGGCTCCATCTCCAGATGGGAATCACCTTCTTCCCCCTAGCTGGTCAGTGTGGGGAACCCCTCTGCAGCTCCTCTCTTAATGGAGGAGAAAGAACCTCCAGCAGGCCTTTCTTGTCCTAAGATTCCCTGGTCAGCAAGACCTAGAGCCCCAGCTCCACCCACCTAATAAAAGGACTCCCAGAAGCCCTCCAAAGAAAGAAGGGAAGCCCTTAAAGGGACCTAGGCCTAACTCCTCCTGTCTACATCTGGAGACGGTCTTTAAGTAGCTTTGTTACAATGAGGCACGCTGTTGCAAAGGTGGCCAGAATATAGCAGAAAAGTTGCACAGGTGCTGGAATCTAATTTACATTGTTGTCAGTGTTAATGAAACCAATATGTACTGCTGTCATTTTAAAAATATTTAAATAACCTTTATTGTTAAAGTCAATATATTCATTAGGTATTATATAATTAGGGACAGACAGGTACACACCCTACTGAGCATATGCGATCGCTGTCTGGATTTTTAAGAAAGTGTTTAGATTATTTGGATTGAGATATGCTCTCTTGAACTTTTGCTTATCCTGTGTATATGCAGTGCTGCTAATAAACTGCAAAGAGGAGAGAATATTATACTATATAGAGTGTTATTGACTCTCTATATACTCTGACTCCGGCTTTTTTAAAACACCACACCTTGATCAGCTGTGAAGTTTCTGGTGTGTATCTTCTGAGGCTACTGGGGAGAGACATCTTGACATCTTTTTTTGTGGATCACAGATCCAACAAAGTGCTTTATAACCTTCCTGAATAAGGGAGGGTCACTGGCTTTCTGATAAGCCTTAATTTTATTTGTGGTGATGGGTATCACGCTGCCAAGCATTTGATTATCATTTTCAATACACCCCCTCTTCATGGGACTCCTTCTGATGAAAATCAGCTGCATATGAACTTCTTTTTCTTTCTGTTTGCACTTGTGATATTACATTGCACATATGTTATGATTTATTCAATTTCAAACTGTATCAATTATTGCACTATTGCATTTTATTATACAACTTTTTGGGTATATGAACATCACATGTGTTGTGTGATTCGCATGATTTGCGCTTTTTGCCCTAGCGCTCCACTTTTATTTAAATAAAGTTAAAGAGGAAGTAAACCCTGATGAGTTTACTTCCTCTTTCATTCCCTGCAAAGGCAAAGCATAATGGACTACTATGCATCGCATAATAGCCCATTATGTGTCACTTACCTGACACAGGAGTCAGCAAAGCCGCCGCTGTCCCCTGTAGTTCGCCGCATCCATCTTGTTGGTGGGGTCTCGCAGCTCCGCCACTGTCATTCGGCGAAGCCGTGATGACGTCACTCCCGCGCATGCGCACGGGAGCCGACGCGCGCGGCAGCTTCCTTCGCTGAGAATGCCGCGCTCAGTGCGCCTGCGCCGTAGACAGCGGTGCCCGTTTTCGGGCAAATATCTCCTAAACCATATAGGTTTAGGAGATATTTCTTGGACCTACAGGTAAGCCTTAATCTAGGCTTACCTGTAGGTCAAAGTGGTTTGTAAGGGTTTACAACCACTTTAATGTATAGCTTAAATGGATGACATTTTGTTTGCTAAAGCACTATCTACCATAAACAAATATCACTGCTCCAGGAGCAGATAAACATCATTGCTTAGGATGTCATGATCACACAATGGCTTCAGTATTTTGAGTCATTGACCCAGACCAGGTACTCATGTAAAGATTTCCTACATTGCTTTGACTTTCTTGATATGCATACTTGTCTCATTGGAATATAGCTAGTTTTATTTTGTTCCTTGTTTGCCTTGTTCTGGGAATTATTTAGAGTTGAAGTAGAGTTCTGGGCTAAACCTACTGTATCTAATCTTAAACCTGCCCCCACCCCATTCCTATTCCTATACTAACTAGCCTGTAGAGGAAAGATGTATATACTTAGTTCTTCTTTAAGGGTGTTCCAGTCTGGTCACGTGATTGGCTCCCAGTGCCAGCTTTAGGGGAGAGGAGAGATTGCTGACAATGGCTGCAATGCCTATGTGGTGATGTCATCCATAGGGTTACTGAGGCATCTGTTGCTAGCTGTCCCTCTTCTCCCATGAAGCCAGCGCTGGGAGCCATTCATGTGACTATACTGGAGTGTCCTGAGAATAAGTATACACACCTTTCCTCTACAGGCTAATTAGTGTGGGTCTTAAAATGGGGGTAGGAGTATATTTAAAATTAGGTTTAGCCTAGAGTTCTAAATGATCTTTTCTTTACCTATTTAAATATCCATAGTAATCCCAGAGTTCTACTTTACCCTTTCTTCACTTATTTATTTACAAATAGCAATATACATTCTGTAAATTGATCAACAAGTGTGAATTATCCAGAAAATTAAATTAGTGCTTGCAGTGAAAGCAAAGAGAAATGTTTTTATTATTCAAGCAATTTAAAGTATTAGTTTAAAATAAAGTACATTTATTAACTTACACTTTTATAACACTCCTCCATTGCATCTCACCTTTTTTTTTTAAACACTTGTCAACGTCTTCATCCTTGTAGTAGTCATTAGTAATGACAGAAGCTAATAAATAATGAAACATAATGTATATTTTTTGCAATGAATAAGTTGCACACTATCAAAAGTTATGTATTAAGAGATTATTATCAATTTGTATTTTTTCTCTTGTAATTAGAGCACGCACACTAACTCCACATGTTAATCAACTAATTGAAAATTACTGTATATTTGAGTGTGAAGAGCAATGTCAAGAGCAAAGTGATGTAACAGCTCGAAGCAATAACTTAGCAAAGACAAAGCTTATTAGGGAACAGTCCCTGGAGGACACCCAAGCTTTTCCTAAGGAACTAATTGCCTTTTTCCCAAAAAAGTGACAGAAAGAATAAAAAAGCAACTATTACACAGACCAAGTTGTCAATTCTGTCTGCATGGCTCAGCTTAATATTGCAAACAGAGAAGAAAATACATTGGGATTTGTACAGCAGATTGTGTATTTTGAAATATCTAAAGACATTTATAGATGTGAAGTTAGTACTTAGGCAATGAAAGTAGGCCTATTAACCACTTAAGCCCCGGACCAATTTGCAGCCAAAGGACCAGGCCCCTTTTTGCGATTCGGCACTGCTTCGCTTTAACTGACAATTGCGCGGTCGTGCGACGTGGCTCCCAAACAAAATTTGCGTCCTTTTTTTCCCACAAATAGAGCTTTCTTTTGGTGGTATTTGATCACCTCTGCGGTTTTTATTTTTTTTGCGCTATAAACAAAAATAGAGCGGCAATTTTGAAAAAAATATTTTTTACTTTTTGCTATAATAAATATCCCCAAAAAATATATAAAAAAAAAAATTTTTTTCCTCATTTTAGGCTGATACATATTCTTCTACATATTTTTGGTAAAAAAAATTGCAATTAGCGATTATTGATTGGTTTGCGCAAAAGTTATAGCATTTACAAAATAGGTGATAGTTTTATAGCATTTTTGTTAATATTTTTCTTTTTTACTAGTACCGTATTTTTCGGACTATAAGGCGCACCGGATTATAAGGCGCACTAGCAACGACCGGCTGATAAAATGGATATTTCCATATATAAGGCGCATCGGACTATAAGGCGCACCGGATTATAAGGCGCACTAGCAACGACCGGCTGATAAAATGGATATTTCCATATATATAAGGCGCATCGGACTATAAGGCGCACGGTCGATTTTGTGAGAAAATTTAGGCTTTTACGTGCGCCTTATAGTCCGAAGGTTTACGTCAAGAGACCGGGTGGCTTTTTCCACGAATCTCCATCCCTATTGATCTGTGACTCCATGCGCGCCCATCTGACAGATACTGTTAACAAAGAACTCCAGCGATGTCAACAGGTCATATATAAGGCGCACCGGATTATAAGGCGCACGGTCGTTTTTGGGAGAAAATTTAGGCTTTTACGTGCGCCTTATAGTCCGAAAAATACGGTAATGGCGGCGATCAGCGATTTTTATTGTGACTGCGACATTATGGCGGACACATTTTTGACACATTTTTGGGACCATTGTCAGATATACAGAAATCAATGCTATTTAAATGCATTGATTCCTGTGTAAATGACACTGGCAGTGAAGGAGTTAACCACTAGGGGGCAGTGTAGTGTTATGTATGACGTTATGTGTTTTTTTTTATCGTAGGGGGGTGTGGCCTGGCATGTGATATCACTGATCGTCCTTCCCTATAAAAGGGACGATCGTGACAGCCACACAGGAAAGCACGGGGAGAGGTTTGTTTACACAGACCTCTCCTCGTTCTTCAGCTCTGTGACCCGATCGCTGGTCCCGCGGCCACAGTCACGGAGCACAGGACCGGGTCGGGAGAGTGCCGCCGGCGGCGTGCTCCCGACCCACAGCTGGGCACTTAAAGAATCACGTACCGCTACGTGATTGTGCTCAGCCGTGCCATTCTGCCGACGTATATCGGCGTAAGGTGGTCCTTAAGTGGTTAAAAACTTTACAAGTTACTGTGCAAATTTTTGCGTCATGTCACTTAAACAGCATACCTAAAAAGGTGTATTCTAATTTAAGAAAACAACACAGTTTCTGAAAGCAGACTGCAAATTTTACAGAATGGTACCACAGTCTATTTAACATGGTATCCTATGGGACATGTTCACATCTATGCGTTTTTCAGCCACTGCATTTTTGGAAAAAATCAAGAACTTTTTTTCCTGCAGCAGATTGCGTTTTGTGTGTAAGAGAGTTTAATGGACCCACAAGTGTTGCATTTTTGTATGGGTTTTGCATTTTTTTTTTTTTTTTTACTAGGAAAGGCTCCTTAACTTTCCCAGTGGTGTTCCCGAGTGTGGCTCTAGGTGAATTTTCACTACCAAAAGCAGTAACCCCTCAGGATTGCATCACAGGATCCAGACAAAGTTGCTTACCTTGTCTCCAGGATCCTACGATGTCCTCCTGCCGTGTCCGCGTGCTGTGTCCTCCACCCAATTTATTGTATCAAATCATTTCAAATCCCTTGTGTCCCTAGTGCTTTGTCCAGTACCCTGCATGCACTTTTATATTATATGTGGCTTTCTTTCTGCCTGGAAACTTGAGAATGTCCAAAGCATCCAAAAAGCGTCACTTTACGTCAAATGCATTTTTTGACCAGCTAGAATACAGCAATAGTAAATAAGAATCACTTGCAGAATTGAGCGTTAGTGATTCGTGGGGAGATTTGTCATCAGACACTGAAAGTGACGACAGCGTCAATTCTGCGACTGAGCAAATTTCTGTGTTTTTGATTTGATTACATTATTGAATATATTCTATTATTATTATATTAATCTTTTTGATTATTTATAGGTATTTATTATATTAGAATTTATGATTTTGTGTTTCAAAACTTTATCATACCCGGGCTGTCTACTAGACTCTTGTTTGGACAGATTTAAGTGAGTTATTCCTACGAATTAGAGCCCTTTCACACTGTGCCGCCTAGGGCGTCAGCGGTAAAGCGGCGCTATTTTTAGCCCCACTTTACCGTCTGTTTAGTGACACTATTTGGCCTCTAGTGGGGTCGTTTTAACCCCCCACTAGTGGCCGAAAAGGGGTTAAATCCACCTGCAAAATGCCGCCCTGCCAGCGCACCGCTCCAGTGTGAAAGCCCTCAGGCTTTCATGCTGGAGTGAATGGAGCCGCTTTTTTCAGGTTCTATGCAGGTACTATTTTTAGAGCTGTAGTGCCTGAAAAACGCCTCCAGTGTGAAAGGGGGCTTACAGGCATACAATACAAAATGCCAAATTTCTATGCAAAACAATGTACCGCTTTGAGAAGCAAAAATCGGACATAATCATAGCACCAGGGAGGTTAACAAATTGTAAATAGACAGTTTTTAAGGAGTGGGCGGCTGCTGCATCCTTAACAATCGATGATTTATCAGCTGTCAGCTGGGAATCAGTCATGGGACTTGATGTCACAAGGGGCTGAGTCACTCAGTTACATCATTGGGTGGACCCACCCCTTAGTTATTTAAGAACTGTCAGACAGCAAAGCTGTCAGACTAATGCTGCGTACACACGTAGCCGACTATCCGGCGGACTTAGTCTGGCGGACTTCCCGCCGGACTGTCCGTCCGACTTTCCGAACGGGCTACTTGCCCACACGTGGCACTTTTTCAGCAGACTAATACGGTGTACTAAGTCCGCCATACTACCCGCCGTACTTTTGAAATGAACGGACTCGCCCACACACGTGGAGTAAAGTCTGCTCATTTCAAGCGTATCTCCAGGTAGGCGGGGCCCGCGAAGGAGACGTCGCTGGCCCTGCCACCTGGTATGGACTTAAAGGGGAACCCCAACGCCGAAAAAATCAGCGTGGGGTTCCCCCTCAGGTCCACATCAGACCCTTGTCCGAGCACGCTACCCGGCCAGCCAGGAAAGGGGGGGACGAGCGAGCGCCCCCCCTCCTGAGCCATACCAGGCCACGTGCCCTCAACATGGGGGGTGCCTTGGGGAAGGGGGGCCGCGTGGCCCCCCACCCCAAAGCACCTTGTCCCCATGTTAATGAGGACAAGGGCCTCTTCCCGACAACCCTGGTCATTGGTTGTCGAGGTCTGCGGGCGGGGGGCTTATCGGAATCTGGGAGCCCCCTTTAATAAGGGGCCCCCAGAAACCGGCCCCCCACCCTATGTGAATGAGTATGGGGTACAATGTCACGGGGGTCTTTTCGCCGGACTCCTCCGCTATCTTCTGCTAGCTCTTTTACTAGCGGAGGAGCCTGGCTTTCTTCCTCGCAGCTGGCCTCTTCTTCCGACTTCGGGGGTCTTGTCCCCCTCTTCGGTTCTTCTGCCGGGCCACCGCGCCTTCTTATAGCTCTTTTACAGGAGGTGGCCCGGTCTTCTGTCGCCGCTGTCGTCGCTGTAGTCGCCGCCTTCTGTTCTTCTGTTCTTCTCTTCAGATGTTGCCTCGTCGCATCCTCCGCTCACAATGGCTCCGACGCGACGAGCAGCGACTTATATAGGGACATCACCGGATGATGTCCCCACCCATTATGGTGTCACAGTCCCAGAGGATGCTGGGACTGTGACATCATAATAGGTGGGGACATAATCCAGTGATGTCCCTATATAAGTCGCCGCGCGTCGCGTCGGAGCCATTGTGAGCGGAGGATGCGACGAAGCAACATCTGACTGAAGAGAAGAACAGAAGAACAGAAGGCGGCGATGACAACGGCAACAGAAAACCGGGCCACCGCCTGTAAAAGAGCTAGAGGAAGGCGCGGTGGCCCGGCAGAAGAACCGAAGAGGGGGACAAGACCCCCGAAGTCAGAAGAAGAGGGCGGCGGTGAGGAAGAAAGCCAGGCTCCTCCGCTAGTAAAAGAGCTAGAAGAAGATAGCGGAGGAGTCTGGCGAGAAGACCCCCGAAGACGGAAGACCCCGGAGCTGTGCAATAAACTATTTTAACCCTTGTGTGTTGTGTTTTTTGTACTTTATTTTACAGGTGAATGGGTAGGGGTACATTGTACCCCATACTCATTCACATAGGGTGGGGGGCCGGTATCCAGGGGCCCCCTTATTAAAGGGGGCTCACGGATTCCGATAAGCCCCCCGCCCGTAGACCCCGACAACCAACGGCCAGGGTTGTTGGGAAGAGGCCCTTGTCCTCATCAAGAAAGCTTTTATGCCTGGAGTTCAGCTTTAAGTGTAGTCCTTTGACATTTGTTTGTTGCTGCTATAAATATATTCCGGGGACACACTGGACACCTTTGCTACCCCTGTGCGATTGCTGGGTGTCCAGTGTGCTCTTGTTCCTTTAAGGGGGATCGGGTTGCCTCCAGGCCCACCTGCCCCTCATCTATCCATTTAATGCATGTGCTTGCATTGTGTAGATGCATATAAATTCACTAGCATTAGGACTGCAAGCAATACACAGGGTGCCAAGAAGAGGTCTTGCAGCTTATGCATGTGTTCGCAAATGCTTGCTAACTAAACCCCTGTTTTTAACGCAGACTGTTGGACAGGTTACTTTGGTTGGTTGGCAGACTGGTTGGTGAGTTGAGCTATGGAATGTTCTGTTTTTGTCTTTCATGCATTTGCTCTTCCATGTGCTCCTTGCTGTGAAGGCCAGTTATTGGTGGGGGCAGGGGCCATTTGTTTGTTCTTTAATAGATCACAGGGTAAGAAGCTTCAGGTGTCTGTCCTCATTGAGATTATAATGGGCTTTTAGATGGAAAGATCACAGGGTGAGAGGGAGCAGGATATATGAGCTGGGTGGGTCTAAGCCCTCGTTCACACCTATGCGAATTAGAGGTGCATTTCGCTGCATCTAATTCGCATAATAGGAGAATGTGGCTGGCTCCCTATGGAGCCGGTTCACATATCTCCGGGGAGGCTGCGGAGCATACTGCAGAAAAAACATGTGCATCTTTGGCTCAGTTTTAGGGCCTAATTCAGGCATAGAATCGGCCCTGATTCATCCCTGAAACGGGGAACAGGGAAGCACAGTGTGAACCTGGGCTAAAGGATTTTTATACTGGGAGGTTCAAATTGTGCAAGGAGGCAGTAAGTTGCTAAGCTGTGTGAGACAGCCAAGAACTTAGTCCTGAAAGTAGACGATGACTCTGGTGCCTAAACAAAAGTAGCATCAGCCATTTGTGGCGAAAAGAAGAAGGTGTTGTGATGGGGATTAATGTAACCTCTTTGAGAAGTATTTAACACTTGTTGCTTATAAATTATTTATCAGTTGGGATGAACTTAATGTTTGGTTCAAACACAAGTTCAGACCAAACTTTGGCAGTAAGGGCTTTTGTCTGATTCACAGACTTTTTACTCATGCATTAGGAGCTGAATTCTTTTGGGGAACCCACTTTTATTGTGGGCCCCCCCCCCCCCCCATTAAGCTGTAGATCAGACACTTTGGCTGATTGATGGCCTTTTGTCAGATTAACAGACTTTTTACTCATTTGTAGAAGCTGAATTCTTAGGGGGAACTCACGTTTTTTGTGGGGTCCCCCATTAACCGGTATATCAGACCCTCATCTAAGATAAGGGTCTGGTATAGATCAAGGGACTCCCCAGCCAGCCGTATGTTTACAAAGAGAAGTAAAATATCTGAAGCTTTTATGTGCTGGAAATTTAAACTGCACTTTTTTCTTTGTAAATGTAGTAGTAGGTTGTATACAGATACTTCACAGGCAGGATAAGGGCATCCCCCCAGGCATGTTATGTAAAGGAATTTAGCATTTTTAACATTGCCCTTAAATTTCATTATTAAAATTGCTGCTTCCTGCCAAATAGAATTTCAAAAATCATTTTTTTGCTTTGGATGTTCCTCAGGGCAGTCGTTTGCCTCCCCATACCACTTGTTTGAAAATCCCTTGCCTATTAGCCTTAAAAACGGCCATTGTACTGTTTTTTTAACATTCAGCTCCTATTGTCTTTGATAGGGTTCAGAACTTTACTTATGTTCTGCGAACCTGCCTCGTATTGAACTCAAGTACATTCAGGCTCATCCCTACTTATCATGCATGTATCCAAACCTAGGTCCACATTGAATAATTATCCAAAGGCAAAAGGCTTTAAGAGAACAAGGCTATTAAAAGGTTGTTTGCTATATGATCAGACTAGAATTCAAGAAGCTCAGACTGTATTCGATAAAATGTTATGGATTTATTTTTATCCAAGTACTGACATAGACATGAACTTTTGTCTTTTATTCTGGCTGTTTGTGCATTTTACAAAGCTGCATGTTCAGGTTAACATTATTTTTTGCCTTGATACTCCTTAACATTTCCTCTGGTCTAAAAAAGACTGCAGGATTAAAAGTTTTAAGAAGTTTGACAAAAGGCTGAAGAGATTGAGACAGACAGGTTTATCTAGTGCGTTAATCTCTTTGTTTCACTATATTAAGTTATTTTCAGCTTTAAAGTTATTCCTAAAATACTGATTTAATTATGAAAACCCCAAGGGTGTACGTTAAATTGTTTTTATATGTTTGATTTATTATAGGCATATATCATGGAATTGTTTTTTTTTATTTTTTTAACCAAACTGACTCATCAGTGCAGCCTTTTTTTGAAAATATAACAGCCAAGTACATTTGTGGCAATCTGTATGCAATTAAAATTGAAGAGTATTTATAGCCTTTTTTTTATTTTATTTTTTACATTGAGTAGGTAAGGGTTAAACCCCAGACAGTTTACTTTGGCTGTTTCTGTACCATTGAGAAAATTTCACTTCCTATCCCAGAGACACAAAAGGAAGTTGAAGAAAAGTTCCCAAATTGGCGGTAATTCTCCTCTTAGACAATTGTCCCTGGCACAGGGGCCACTACTGGAATATTTTCCTTTACATTTTGGTCTGATGACAATTCTAATATATTTGGTTTCCCCTTTGTTTCTTGGTGACAATGGTCATGAGGACAAACAGGTTGTTAAATATCATCAGTGGAAATACAGACAGCAACAAAAACTTGACAAAGGGACTAAAAAAAAAAGTCATACTCAAAAAAACAAAACCAGAGGAATTTTGGAAAAGGTGGCCAGAAAAGGAGCATACATCAAATTCATAAAAATACCGGTACATATTTTATTAAAGTATCACAATGTAAAAAAGACATAGGGGGTTATTTACTAAAAGAAAATCCACTTTGCACTTTCAGTGCACTGAAAGTGCACTTGGAAGTAAAGTCGCTGTAGAGGAGGACATTCAAGGAAAATAAAAAACAGCATTTTTTAGCTTGCACATGATTGGATGATAAATTCAGCAGAGCTTCCACTCATTTCAGGTCTAACCCTTAGATTTAGAGCGACTGCACTTCCAAATGCACTTTCAAATGCACTTGCAGTGCAAAGTAGATTTACCTTTCGTAAATGACCCCCATGGTGTCTTTACACCTATCTAATTTTAAAACAAAACAAGAACTGTTGTACATGGGAATGCATTGCATGAAAATAAATAAAGTAACTAAAAAAGTTTTGGATGTAGGCCATGAGTGTCACAAAAACCTTTATATATACATTTCATATTACTGACATGTGCCTGATGTACCATGTTCTTTTATGAAAAAGAATCCTGTTCTCTTTGTTTTGCTTCCTTTGTGTGTTCCAGTTACTCTGCTTTCCTAATAAAAAAAATGCCACACTAGGCATGAGAGCACAGTGCAGTCAGCTTTCTAGCTGTGCTGAGAACTTAGCCTGTTCTCCTCCAATGATTAAACTTGTGCTGACACGCCTCCCCTTGCATAGCCATTCACTGGAAAGCTCAGTGTGCTGCTGTTTCACCTCCTCTTGCTCTCTGAGATCCCTATGCAACTGAGAACTGAGGTCAGATGATCACTTATAAAAAAGGAAAAAAATATATTTATAATGTTTTTTAAATATATACACAAACATATGCATATATTATGCATATAACACACATATATTTTGCCTTTCATTTCTATTTTTCTCTGAATGCATTGTTTTACAAGGATAGAATTTGCTGATACTATAAATATTGTTTGTAAAATTATTTCTAATACAGTTGCAGACATGCCTACAAATGTGTTGAACCTTATTTTGCATACATTCTACTGTCCAGTACATTCCAGACCTGCTTTTTTTCTTCTTAATTTTCACCTGGTAATCAGCCAGTAACACTGTCCTAAAGCATCTCCACTCCCCTGGATGAGCAACATACTTTTATACAGTAGAATTGTCAATCTAGGGATAGGGTGTTCGATGCATTGGCCTAATCCTTTTTAAACAGTTACAGCAGGTTTTTTTTCACCATCTTGTTCTTTTCTCCTAGAGCAGTTCTGACATAGCCTCAAATGTATGTTTTGGCTCATATCTTGCTGTAGAATAACCTGGCCAATTAGGAATAGACCAGAGGGTATTGCATTTCTTTGCTATTCACTCTTCTACATTCGTATCTTTTTAAATCACTGGAGTCTGTAATCACACAACTTTTAAAGCTTCAAGAAACACTCTTGTCCTTTTGCAAATAAAATATTGCAAAAATGCTTTAACAAGATGATACATACTTTCCAACTGTTTTTTCCTTTTGCTGAGAAGTCTTTTATACCAAGTTTTACAAAATGACATGTCTTACATAGAGCCTTAAAGCATTGGTACATCCCAGCTATTGGGCTTAGGCATGTTTGGGTGGATATAGGGATCAAAGGTTTAAGTTTGCTAAGGGAAATATTGTTCCTAAAGTTAGGAGCCCTATGATAGCTTACTTTAGGATTAGATTACTTTAACCTTAAGAACAAGCTTGCCCCTAGCAATCTGACTATTTAGTTATCTTAAGGTTTTATCTATATTCATTTGTATTTGTTATATGTATTTATTGTGATTGGTATACATAGTTCTACTGATGTCCCCTTTAAATTCAATATGTAGAGATGGGCCAAACACCCCCCTGTTTAGTTTGCATCAGAACTCCCGAACAGGGGAACAGTTCCAACCTGAACAGCGAACAACGTTGAAGTCTATGGGAGCCAAATAAGAAAAATCAAAAGTGCTAATTTTGAAGGCTTATATGCAAGTAATTGGCCATAAAAGGGGTATGGGGGTCCGGGTACTGCCCTGGGGACATGTATCAATGCAAACATTTGTTTAAAAAAACTATTGTTTTTTTTTTCAGGAGCAATTATTTTAGTGATGCTTAAAGTACATCAATAAAAATAAAAAAATCCCTTTAAATATAGTGCCTGGGGAATCCCCTTAGTCTGGTTCGGTTCGCAGCAGAACATGCAAATAGGCAAAAAATTAGTTTGAATACGCAAACACTGTTAAAGACTATGGGACACGAACGTGAAAAATCAAAAGTGATAATTTTAAAGGCTTATATGCAAGTTATTGCCATAAAAAAAGTGTTTGGGGACACAGGCCCTGCCCCAGGAGACATGTATGAATGCAAAAAAAAAGGTTTAAAAAACAGCCATTTTTTCGGGAGCAGTGATTTTAATAATGCTTAAAGTGAAACAATAAAAATGAAATATTCCTTTAAATATGGTGCCTGGGGGGTGTCCTTAGTATGCCTGTAAAGTAGCAAATTTTTTCCATGTTTAGAACAATACCACAGAAAAATTACATTTTTAAAAAGGAAAAAATGCCATTTAAAACTACTTGTGGCCATAATGTATAGTTGGATCCCGGCAATTAAGATAAAAAACATTGAAAAAAAAATGGCATGGGTCCCCCCAGTCCATAACCAGGTCCTTTGGGTCTGGTATGGATATTAAGGGGAACCCGCAAACAAATTTAAAAAAGAAAAATGGTGTGGGGGTCCCCCATGTACTATATACTCTGTACAGCAGTATACAGTGGTGTGAAAAAGTGTTTGCCCCCTTCCTCATTTCCTGTTCCTTTGCATGTTTGTCACACTTAAGTGTTTCGGAACATCAAACCAATTTAAACAATAGTCAAGGACAACACAAGTAAACACAAAATGCAATTTGTAAATGAAGGTGTTTATTATTAAAGGTGAAAAAAAATCAAAACCATCATGGCCCTGTGTGAAAAAGTGATTGCCCCCCTTGTTAAAACATACTATAACTGTGGTTGTCCACACCTGAGTTCAATTTCTCTAGCCACACCCAGGCCTGATTATTGCCACACCTGTTCACAATCAAGGCATCACTTAAATAGGAGCTGCTTGACACAGTAAGGTCCACCAGAAGATCCTTAAAAGCTACACATCATGCCGAGACCCAAAGAAATTCAGGAACAATTGAGAAAGAAAGTAATTGAGATCTATCAGTCTGGAAAGGGTTATAAAGCCATTTCCAAAGCTTTGGGAATCCAGCGAACCACAGTGAGAGCCATTATCCACAAATGGCGAAGACATGGAACAGTGGTGAACCTTCCCAGGAGTGGCCGGCCGCCCAAAATTACCCCAAGAGCGCAGCGACGACTCATCCAAGAGGTCACAAAAGACCCCACAACAACGTCCAAGGAACTGCAGGCCTCACTTGCCTCAGTTAAGGTCAGCGTTCATGCCTCCACCATCAGGAAAAGACTGGGCAAAAATGGCCTGCATGGCAGAGTTCCAAGGAGAAAACCACTGCTGAGCAAAAAGAACATCAAAGCTCGTCTCAATTTCTCCACAACACATCTTGATGATCCCCAAGACTTTTGGGACAACATTCTGTGGACCGATGAGACAAAAGTGGAACTCTTTGGAAGGTGTGTGTCCAAGTATATCTGGCGTAGAAGGAACACTGCATTTCATAAAAAGAACATTATACCAACAGTAAAATATGGTGGTGGTAGTGTGATGGTGTGGGGCTGTTTTGCTGCTTCAGGACCTGGAAGACTTGCCGTGATAAAAGGAACTATGAATTCTGCTGTCTACCAAGAGATCCTGAAGGAGAATGTCCGACCATCTGTTCGTGTACTCAAGCTGAAACGAACTTGGGTTCTGCAGCAGGACAATGATCCTAAACACACCAGCAAGTCCACCACCGAATGGCTGAAGAAAAACAAAATGAAGACTTTGGAGTGGCCTAGCCAAAGTCCTGACCTGAATCCTATTGAGATGTTGTGGTATAACCTTAAAAAGGTCGTTCATGCTTGAAAACCCTCTAATGTAACTGAATTAGGACAATTCTGCAAAGATGAGTGGGCCAAAATTCCTCCAGGACGCTGTAAAAGCCTCATTGCACGTTATCGCAAACGCTTGGTTGCAGTTGTTGCTGCTAAGGGTGGCCCAACCAGTTATTAGGTTTAGGGGGCAATCACTTTTTCACACAGGGCCATGATGGTTTGGATTTTTTTTCACCTTTTAATAATAAACACCTTCATTTACAAATTGCATTTTGTGTTTACTTGTGTTGTCCTTGACTATTGTTTAAATTGGTTTGATGTTCCGAAACACTTAAGTGTGACAAACATGCAAAGGAACAGGAAATGAGGAAGGGGGCAAACACTTTTTCACACCACTGTATATTCTATACAGCCTGCCCTATATGCTCTGTAGAAAATTGGGCCTTAGGTATTGGTGGTACCAGAACACTGTAAGCCCTCACAGTTACTCTTGGTGGGTGCAGGAACGGGCCCTTCTGTGAAATACTATATCGGAAATTGTAATTACATGCCCCTATTAAACAGGGGCAGAAAAATTGGGGCTGGTGGTGGTGGTGGTGGTTCCACAATGCTGTAAGCCCTCACAGTTACTCTTGATGGGTGCAAGAATGGGCCCTGCTGTGAAATAGTATATCAAGAATTGTAATTACATGCCCCCTGTTAAACAGGGATAGAAAAATTGGGCCTTGGGTGGTGGTGGTGCCACAACACTGTAATCCCTCACAGATACTTTTGTTGGGCGCAGGAATGGGCCCTGCTGTGAAATATTAGATAAAAAATTGTAATTACATGCCCCTGTTAAACAGGGGCAGGCAAATTGGGCCTTGGGTGGTGGTGGTGCCCTAAACCAAAAATATTGTTGGACGTTAGCATCATCAAGAATGAGAAGGAATAGGATAGTCAGCATAGGCAGTCTTCAAGGGATCCCACATCCATAGCAAATTCAATCAGTTACATCAGTATCAGGTGCTTGATAGCTGCTGATCCAAGACTGATTTATTTTTATGAATCTGAGCCTATCAACAGAGTCTGTGGATAGGCGCACTCTTTGATCAGTTACAAACCCTCCAGTAGCACTGAATGTGCGTTCAGGAAGCACACTGGATTCAGGACAGGCCAGTAGCTCAATTGCATATTGAACTAGTTCTGGCCAGTGGTCCATTCTCAAGACCCAGTAACTCAGTGGATACTCTGTTGGAAAGTTCTCCAAGTCTGCTCTTGCCCCTAGATATTCCTGCACCATGTAATGCAGACGCTGGCGATGGTTGCTTGAACCGATCAGACCTTGGCGATGAGGACTGAAAAATTGTTTAAAGGTATTAGTCAGCTGGCCACCTTCTCCCCCGCTCTTCCTCTGACTGAACGAAGCCTCCTAACACATTGTCCAGCACCAGAAAATTTTCTTTGTTGAAGGCCTTCTGAAGATGCTGCATCCTCTGCTCCCTCTGCAAAGGCAGGAGGAGTTCTGCAACCTTACCCTTGTAATGTGGATCAAGAGGGTTTGCCAGCCAGTAATGATCCCTCTCCTGATACATGAATAGGGTCCTTTTGCAGGCTTTGCAGAATCGGGGAGACCATGCAGCATAAGTTTGCAGAGGCATTCGATTCTGAGTCCTCTGGGTCACTAAGGATCACATAATCTGTAACTACCTCCTTCCAGCTAAGTACGACTCCTTGGGTTTCTGGGGACTGAAAACCATCCCTTGAAGACTGCTGCTGAGTGTTATCTTCTACATCCATGCTGACACAATCCTCCTCCTCCTCTTCTTCCTGTGTGTTTGGCGGACCCGTGGGAATGCTATCTGGATAAAGGGGGCTTTGAGAGGTAAGGAAGTTCTCCTCTTCCTCCCGCTGTCCCGCTTCAAGTGCCCTGTCCCTGATTCCACAACGCATATTATCCAACAGGAAGACTAGAGGGACAGTGTCACTGATGCATGCATTGTTGCTGCTCACCATCCTTGTGACCTCCACAAATGGTGACAGGACAGTGCATGCATCCTTGATCAGTAGCCACAGGCATGGCAAGAAGAAGCCAAGCTCCCCTGTCCCAGTGCCATACTCACGCAGGTACTCATTGATGGCCTTCTGCTGTGTAAGCAGCCACTGCAGTATTGCCAACGTGAGTTCCACCTGGTGGGCATGTCACAAAGGAGGCCATTGGTGGGCAGATTGCATTCCCTTTCAATGTTAGCCAGCCAAGCACTGGCAATGTATGACCAGCGGAAATGGCCACAGACTTTTCTGGCCTGCCTCAGGAGATCCTGCAAGCCTGGGTACCTGCTCAAGAACTTCTCCACCACCAAATTCAGGACGTGTGCCAAACATGGAACATGGGCCAGGTGTCCCTGTCGGAGGGCGGAGAGAAGGTTGGTGCCATTGTTGCATACAACCATTCCTGACTGAAACTGGAATTGTGTCAACCACCCCTGAGCCTGCCCCTGCAGAGCTGATAGAATTTTTGCCCCAATGCGGCTCCTGACAAATCTGCAGAAGAGGCCATAGAGGAAGAAGAAGAGGAGGGGTGGAGGAGAGAGCTGTGGCAGAATCATCAATAACATTTTGGAGGCGTGGTGGAAGAACAAGCTCCAACAACACTGAAACCTGTCCTGCATCCTTCCCAGCTGTCAGCAGAGTTACCCAGTGCACCATGAAAGAAAAGGTAACATCCCTGCCCGTGCCTGCTGGACCATTAGTCAGCAGTAATATGAACCTTACTGCTGACTTCCCTGTCCAACGAGGCAAAAACATTGCTATATCTTCATTCCTCTCAGTGCAGGTGTTATATCCTCTGAGTTGTGAGAGACACAAGACTCTGGTCTGGAACAATGGATGTTTATTTTAGTACACACTGTACACTGCAACATGCATCTCAGGACAGTACATCTTATTATTCTGCTTACATGTGCTCTAAGATGGCTACTATGCCCCTTGACCCTTGTCATCACTCCTGGGTGGAGCCAGCCTTAAAATGGCAGTACATGTGGAACCCTTTAGGCATAACAGCAGGTTTTTGAGAGGACTGGAGGTATAGTAGGGTTGGAGATCCCAGATGAGGAGCAAGAAGAAATACGCCTTTTTCTATGATGTGGGTCTTTCAAGTGCGGTTCCCAAGTGGCTGCTGTTCTGGCCACACTTTTGCCGCTTCAGGCATAGGTTGCAAACAGCAACTGTGTGATCTGCTGCACACGTGTCAAAAGGCCCACACCAAGGAACTTTTAAAAGTCAGCAGGGAGTTAGCAGCGCTCTGCACCTGCTCTGCAGTGTGATGCAATAGGGTGGCTGCCCTTAAGCTGCCCCCTAGAGGACATCCTGCCTCGTTTGAGTTGTGCTTTCCCCTCCTCCTCCTCTCTTCTCTCAATCACCCAAATACAGTCAGTGACCTCATCAACCCCTCCCTCCTCATCACTGGAGCAAACTTGGCAGTATGCTGCAGCTGGGGAAACATGACTGACAGTTTCTTGTACTTCTTGGGCATGTGAGCCTAGAGAGAGGCACCCCCTCTCTCTAGGCTCACATTACTCCCTTCCTCAACCTGGGAACCAATATCAGAGCCTTCAAATCGCTGCACATCCTCCAACAGCATGTAATCAAATACTGTGGTTGAAAAATTCTAGGGGACTTCTCCGTGCATGATGGTGAGGCTATGGGAGGAGTGACTGTGGATAAGGAACCAGTGGAATAGGCCACTTTGGCAGCTGCGTTGGAAGGCAAACGACTCTGAGCTTGGGTGACAGAGGATGAACTCTTCTGCAGGTTGGTGTACTGTAAATCAAGGTCCATAAAGACATGGAGGAGCGAGTTTGGGGAGGAGGAAGTTGACCGGCCTGCACAGAGTCCTGACCTCAACCAGATAAAACACCTTTGGGATGAATTAAAGTGGAGACTGCGAGCAGGCCTTCTCATCCAACATCAATGCCTGACCTCACAAATGCGTTTCTGGAAGAATGGTCAAACATTCCCATAGACACACTCTTAAACCCTATGTACTAAGACTGGGATGACACTAAAGTTCATGTGCGTGTAAAGGCAGGTGTCCCAATACTTTTGAAAATATAGTGTATATCTGATTGGATGCTTTTGTTGAGCCAGGTGGTGTTGACAGGGCCAAACGTGGTTCTAACTGATTCAGCAGGAGTCATGTATGGACAAAAAATGCTGATAACAGCCTATGTGTACATGGATATGCTGGAGAGTTTACTGGCTGCTGGAAAAAATTCCTGTAGCCAAAAACAGCAGCTGTAAAAACATCCAGTGTGCGTGAGGCCTTAAAGTTGTATCTAGCTAAACAAATACATCATTAATTTTTATCACTGAGCAATACCTTTTTATATTTCTATCCTTATTATGATAAATGTTTCTGTATATACACATAATTGTAAAATTGTTCATCAGGTTTATGATATGCCTCTTGTAAATCTGCTCCCATTTTAAATGAATGAAAGTGGATGTAAACCCGATTCATGAAATTTGACCTAGGCGCATATATCGGTAATGTTTACTTAGCTCTCTCCAAAGCCTCATATCTTTCTGCTATTTAGTTCCTTTGATATCAGCATGAGAACTTCTGAAAAGTTTTCCGACAAGGGAGATAAAACCAGCCTGAATTTTGTGTTGGGGTGGGTGCTATACATTTATTAGCAGAGAGCTTGTCTTGTCATTGCACAGCTCTGCACATTCCTTCCTTCCTCTGCCTATGTGGATGGGGAGGTGTGTGCCTTTCCTCCAACCAGCTGTCACACAGTGAATGCCAAGAATCCACTCCTACTGCTGAATGAGGAAGTAACAATTCTAACACATGTTAGAATTCTAAAGACTATAGAAAGGAAAAGACAGCAGATATACATGTAAAACTTACATAGGGAGATGTGTTTCATCTATGTGTATCATCTGAGACTGTTCATTTCGCTGGGTATAAGAGAGGGTTTACATCCACTTAAAAGGTAAAAAAGTGAATGGAAAATTTCTTGTAATGTTGGCAACAATGGAAGATATACAGTATGTTGCCTAAATGTAAATCTAGCCTTGTATATACTTTAGTTTTAGCATGGGCAGTGTGTTTTGGTAGCACACCTCTAAGCCACTAAATACATTTATATAATGTGCTGTCATCAAATCACTGATACGATATTTCATTTTGCCCTGCTTACCAGAGTTCTTTTTTTTTTTTTTTTTTACAAATATAATTCATATTTTCAAATAGTTTGACTAGCTTACACAGCACAAGGGCAAGACACGTTTCGAGAAGAAAATGTAAGAGAGATGAAATTGTGCTTTAATAATATACCTGTGACTTGCTAATCAGCGTCAGGTCTGCAGTTCAAGCTCTCACGCTAGAACTTGTCCAGTGACTCTTAATAAACCTAAATTTCATCTGAAGTCTAACACATTCTTTTCATTTCTCTGTTAAAGTGCAAAGAGCCTTTGACATTGGACTGGACAAATGATGGATAGAGAGTCACCATTAAAGGCATTTTGAAGTAGCTGGAATGTGATGCTAACAAGTCTTAATTCGTTAGCTACATTCTGCTGATGAATATAATCTGCTTTCTGGTCTGCTGCTCCTTTTGTATAGAGATTTGTTTAATTGGTCATACTTTGTATTTAACCCAAACAGAAAAGATCGTGTTACAAGCTTATAAGTTACCTTTGTCATGTTTTAAGTACAGAAAATAATTTGTCAAAAGATAATTAGTCATTAATAAGTGAAAATTATATGTAATACTTTACCTAAAGATGGAATATTTATCCCAGCAGTTAGCCTTGTCATCTACACACACTGTCCTTGAATTGCAGTGATGATCCAAAGAATTTTTTATGGAAATATCTTTGGTGTTTTTGGGTTTGGCCAATTACACAATGCAAATCCCCTTTCATGTACTTATGAGAGTCAGTTCTTCAGGTTCGAGACTTTTTAAGTTACATTTTACTATGTTTACTGTTAAAATTTCTGCACATATCATACCGGGCATACTCAAGGCTGCTGTTGCCATAAAATCTCAAATAAAGGCAATATTTTTGAAAGAGGTGCACTTCAAAGTTCTCATTTTGCTCATAGCCTCTCAGCTGTGGAATAGCCCAGGATGTAGCATCTGCATCCATGTACTGTTTCCTCAATACTTATATTTGCCCAAAATGGCTGGATTCATCAGAGGACAAGGTTATCCCTAGCTCTTATGTTGGCATTGTAAGTCAGCACAGAAAGTAGGACATGCTTCTGTGTGTATAGCATTCAATTATCCCCGAGAACGTGTGTTTAACATGTGTCGACCCTATAAAAAATTAATATTTTGAACAAGAGAAAGTACGAGTTTCTATTTCCCTGAATTTTTAAAATAATGTACCAAAAAAATGTGTAAAAATAATGAAAGGGTCCACATTTTAACCACTTGAAGACTTGAATGTTTTTTCTGGCACTTTTTGTTCACATGTAACAATCAGTTTTTTATTTTATTTTTTTTTGCTCGAAAAATTACTTAGAACCCGAAACATTATATATAATTATATTGCAAAAAAAAAAAAAAAACCTAAGCCAATATTTTTGTAAAATATAAAAGATGATGTCACACTGATTAAATAGATACCGAGCATGTCATGCTTTAAAATTGCACACGCCCATGCAGCATGGACAAACAAAGTCAATTTTACTATCCATAGGCGACGCTTTAAAAGCCTTTACAGGTTAACACTTTATATGTACAGAGGAGGACTAGTGCTAGAATTGCTGCCCACGATCTGACATTCCTAGGGATACCTCATGTGTGTGGGATGATCGCTGTTTGCGTGCACATGGGACCGACCCATGTGGTTGCCTTTGCACACTAGCATGGGGGAGGACAGGAGCACTTAACTTTTTTTTTTAAATTAATGAATTTTTTTACACTTTTGCATTCTTTTTTTTATCACCTTTATTGCTATAACTAGGAATGTAAACATCCTTGTGACAGCAATAGGCATGTGACAGGTACTCTTTATGGAGGGATCTGGGGTCAATAAGACCCCAAACCCCTCCTTTGCACTTGACAGCATTTAAAACGCCAAGATCGGCATTTTTGAATACTTTAGATTTTTTAAAAATGGCACTGTTGACAGCCAGGTAAACCGGACATGATGTCATGACATTGGTTGTGGTGGCTGGTTCACACCACACGCAGTTCCAGTGAGTCTTTGATACAATTTGCTAGGTTCCAGTATAGTTCTGTGCAGAAAAAAATGCAGCACGCTGTACTTTAGTTTACTGACCAGAAACTGACTGCACTGGTGTGAGCTAGAGCCATTGGAATACATGTAAAACACAGCATGCATTTTTAGTGCAGAAAAAAGTGCATGGAACTGCATCTGGTGTGAACTAACACTAATAGTTTTGGCGGAGACACCTGATTTTTTTGTCTGTTGTCAAGCCTGGATTGAACTGTGAGTCACAATAAATCTAAAAGCCTTGGGAAAGTTTACTCCCATTGCTGTATCCCCATTTATTCTCAAAATATTCCAAATGTAGATTTAAAATAAGTATTTGTTAGAAGCTGACCATCAAGGCCTGGGTTTGGTTCAAGCAGGGTTCGGCAAACTTCAGAGAAGTTCAGGTGCTGAAATCAAACCCCATTGAAACCAATGGGAGCTAAATCTTTAATAATAAAGATGCCTATTTTCTGGGCTAATAGGCAAAGGTCTAAGATCCCTAAGGGCAGTGGGGTTGCTAAGGTGTGACTTTTGGGGTTATAGCCCTGAATCTGGGGCCCATAGCCCCAATTCCCAGGGGCCCCCAACAATAGGGCCACAGCCCACTACTGGGCCGTGGCCTCTCTGCAGCCTGAGAGAGCTGGAGAGCAGACAGGCAGCACGGGAGAGCAAGATAACAGAGATGACATCATCTCTAACCACCAATCCTGCATCACCGCTGTTCCACCCTCACTGTGCAGCAGAGAGGTAAACATCATCTCTCACTGCTTGCCCTCTCTCTGGGGACCCTGATGTAAGGAGGGGCTCTCTAGGGACCCTGATGTAAGGGGGAGGCTCTCTGGGGACCCTGATGTATGTGGTGGCAGCTCTCGGGGGACTCTACCATAAGGGGGTTTCTCTGGGGACAATGATGTAATGATAATAAATATAATGTAATATATATACAAACACACACACACACACGCGCGTATATTATATACACACGTATATGTCTGCCCAAGCATATGACTTTCTTTACTTGCTGCTATGGGCTCTAGTCCCAGATCTTTTGTAGACCCAGCAACGGTCTGTTTCCTTGTTTTTTGTGTGGTTTTTTTGTGTATTTGCACATGGCTCTCTGGTGTAAAACAGCTTTTTGATTTGGCCTCATCTGCATCCCTGGACTCTTCTTTCATTGTGTGAGGTATTGATAGCAATAATGGTAACATTTCACAGGCATTGGAAGTCTTTCTCAAGGAATACAACTTATGCTGCGTACACACGATTGGAAATTCAGCCAGCAAAAGACCGATGAGAGCTTTTGGTTGGAAAATGCGACAATGTGTATGCTCCATCGGACTTTTGCTGGCCGAATTCCCACCAGCAAAAGATTGAGAGCAGGTTCTCCATTTTTCGGTTGGAAAAAGTTTTGATCGTAAATTCCAATCATATGTAGCAATTCCGACATCAAAATTTCTACACATGCTCGGAAACAATTTGACGCATGTTCAGAAGCATTGAACTTAATTTTCTCGGCTTGTTGTAGTGTTGTATGTCACTGCATTCTTGACGTTCGAAAGTTCAGCGAACTTTTGTGTGACCATGTATATGCAAGCCAAGCTTGAGCGAATTCCGTCGGAAAAACCATCCAAGATTTTTCCAACGGAAAATCAGCTCGTGTGTACGCGCCAAAAGGAGAACTGGCAATAAAATTTAACACACATGAATTGTAAAATATTAAACTAAGAGATCTGTCTTACTGAAACCATTGAGAAAGATGTATTTGTCAACCAATAAGATATTTTTTGACACACATCATAGGCATATTTAGAATTATACCCCAAAAAAAACATTCTGCTACTCCTTTCAAGTAGAGCGATATCACATGTGACTTTTTCACAGCCTTGTCATATAGAGGGGCCCAAAATCCAAGGAAGCACCTTCAGGCATTCTAGAGGCATAATTTACACACTTAATCTGTTAATCTATCTTTATCTCCTAGTAAGACAGCAGTCAGTTCACCTAGCTAGCCCAATATCAGAACTAAGCCACAGTAGATATTTAGCATTAATGTCCTTTTTATCTGACATGCTGCAATAAAAGTTTTTAAAGATGATTTAAATCCTGATGCTAGATTTTGATTTTGTGCCAGCAAGCTCTTACCACAGAGGGTCAACCGCTCATTTTTCCTTTGACAATCTGGTTTTCGCTGTACATCAAAAATGGCCTTTTCAACCCATTAGATATATTTATCTCTCTATTCTCACTGACAGTGTGGTAATCCTCGTAGCTGGACTAAGGACAATTTCATTGTATTTATCTGACTCTTCCATGTTCCTAACTCAGCTGACCTTTTAATCTTTTATTGTCCTCTTGAATGCCATTAAATCATTCTCATTTGTATTTTATTGATCCAGTGTACATCATTTATTTTTATTTTTTAATTATGTAACCTATTATTGGATAACTTTGAGTTAAACACAATTTCATGTTGTGCCTCTGTACGTGGCCAGGCTAAAAGTCTCACACATGTGGTATCGCCATACTCAGGAGAAGTAGTAGAATGTGTTTTGGGGTATAATTTGTGGTATGCATATGCTGTGTGAGAGAAATAACCTGTTAATATGACAATTCTGTGGGGGGGGGGGGGGGGGGGGGAAGAAAAAAATCTTCATGTTGCAAAGAATTTTGGTAAAAAATTACAACTTCAAAAAACTCAAAATGCCTCCTACTAAATACCTTGGAATGTCTACTTTCCAAAAAGGGGTCATTTGGGGGTATGTATACTTTCCTGGCTTGTTAGTGTATGTCAGTACATCAGGTGTGATCAGGTGAGAGCAATTTTGAGTGATTAGCACCATAACTTATAGACCCTATAACTTTTTACACAGACCAAATAATATAGACTGATTTGGGTTATTTTTTACCAAAGATATGTGGCAATATAAATTTTGCCCAAAATGTATGAATAAAAATGACTAATTTGCTAAATTTTATAACCAAAACAAAGAAAAATGCTTTTTTTACAAATTTTTCGGTCTTTTTTCATTTATAGAGCAAAAAAAAAAAAAACCAGTGGTGATCAAATACCACCAAAAGAAAGCTCTATTTGTGTGAAAAAAAGACAAAAAAATCATATGGGTAACATGTTGCCTGACTGAGTCATTCAAAATGTGAGAGCACTGAAAGCTGAAAATTGGTCTGGTTAAGAAGGGGGTTTAAGTGCCCAGTGGTCAAGTGGTTAAATGTGTCAAAGGATGTCATCTATGAATCTTTTGTATTAAAATAAATTCTTTAGGTTTGGAGTTGAGTACATCTACGTCCTCCCAATGGGCCATAAAGAGGTTTGCAACAGTCGGTGCGAACCTCGCACCGATAGCTATACCCCTTATTTGCAAACAATAATTACCACCATACCAAAATAATTATGCTTTAAACTAAATCGTAAACATTTAATCAGAAACTTCTTTTGTTTACTGGGGAGGTTGGAGCTCTCCAATGCTCATTTTACAGATACCACAGCCTCATAATATCTGATAATGGTATATAAAGACCCTACATCTGTAGTGGCCAAAATAAACAGATCCAAATTATCAAGGGACCCCAGACACTGGATCGTATGCTTGGTGTCCCCGACATGTGCCTCAGTTTTAACCACCAGCGGCTGCAAGAAGGTATCTATATATCGCCCTAGGTGGGAACAAACTGAATCGATACAATTGATGATCTGCCTCCCTGGTGATTCTGTAGTGCTTTTATGGATTTTCGGCAGAAAATGAATAAAAGGTGTGCAACAAGATAAATGGGGTTCAAATATTGTGCTTCCTTGATGGACAAAATATCTTTGGATTTTCCTTTTTCCACCACCTCCCCAAGTTTGTTCTTAAATTCCAGCAAAGGAATACCAGTGAGCTTGAGGTAAGTATTTGTATCCCCTAACTGCCTTTCCATTTCTGTTTGGTAATACTGTTTGGTCATAATGACCAACCCTCTCCTTTATCAGTAGGTCATATGACCACGTCTTTACGCTACTCAATGTCTCCAATTCCCTTTTTGATCTAATTAGGATAGTGAACCTTTCTTATATGTAATTGTTCCAAACCCTCAACTACCATATTTTTGAAAAAAATTATTATTATCAACATTTTGGGGGTTAAAAACAGATTTATTTTTTAGGGATGAGTGGTGAAAACTACTAGCATGGAGTGGGGGTCTCGTATCGGGTTTTGTAAAAAAGATATTTCTTCAAATTCAATGTTCATACATACTTGTGGATTTGGACATGGGTGTCAAACTTATTTCAGTTTTTAATTTGTGCAAATCTGATTCCCTTGTCCAAAAGAGTAATCTCTTCTTTAGTGAGATCTATATCACTCAGATTATAGATCCTAGTCCCTACTGGTGTTTGGTTTTTTTGGGTCCTTCTTCCTACTCTCCTCCCTCTCTCTCTCTTCTTTTCCCCCTTCTTATATTTACAGTTAGGGTGGGATCATTCACCTGAGATGGGGGTCTCCCTAAAAAAAAAAAAACTGAAAACCCTCTGGTAGATTGGATAGGGTGGAGTAGCGATTATCCACCGGTACATTATACATGTAATCATTGGTGCCCGAAGCTCCTTGAACCTGTGAATAATTTCTTTGTGTGGAATTTCTCTGATCCCAGTGTTCATTTGGGGGTTGGTAATAGCCAGAATAATAATTCAGATTATAATTGGGGTTAAAGTGGGAATTAAAATTTGTATTGGGGTTAACATTCCCCCTCATCTCTTAGGTGTCCCTCTCATATTCCCTCTTCCCTTCCAGTTACCTCTGGAGGGTGTACACTGCAGTTGGGGCTGGTTGGTATTTCTCTGTGTACCGCTTCCATAATTTTGGGGGGCCCACTGATAAGGTTGGGTCCCCAATGATGGTTTGGGGGATGAAGATTCCCTGAACGATTAGTATTTGTTTTTCAATACCAAGAGGATTGAATTATTGCAGTTTTTATTGACGTAATGGCAGTGATTTTTCTCATGACTGCGACATTATGGCGGACACAGCGGACATTTTTGACACATTTTTGACACATTTTTGGGACCATTGTCATTTATACAGCAATCAGTGCTTTACACATGCACTGACTCCTGTGTAAATGACACTGGCAGTTAAGGGGTTAACCACTAGGGGGCAGTGTAAGGGTTAAGTGTGCCCTGGGGAGTGTTTCTAAATGTGGGGGGTGTGGCTACATGTGACATGTCACTGATCTCTGCTCTAAATCACAGGGATCAGAGATCAGTGACACTGTCACTAGGCAGAATGGGGAGATGCTTGTTTACATTAGCATCTCCCCATTCTTCCTCTCCGTGGGGCGAACGCGGGTATCCCCACAGCGATCAAGTCTGTGGGACCTGTGACCAGACTCACGGAGGTCCCGGCCGGCAAATTTAAAGGGATGTACAGGTATGCCCATTTGCCCAGCCGTGCTATTCTGCTGACATACATCAGCGTGCACCGGTCAGGAACCAGTTAAATGCAACCAAAAGAGAAAGAAATTCTAAAAATTTTATTTTGGTACAGTCTTGCATGACTGAGTAATTGTCGTTTAAAATGTGGGAGGATTGACTTCTCTATATTGGCTTGGGCAGGTAGGGGGTGAAAATGTCTGGTATTGAGGTGGTTACTCTAGTTCATTTAAAAATTTAGATTTTAATTTTTTTTTTCATAAGGCTACTATGACCTTGATTAAGCAAACACGGCAGGCAGAATCAGCTAGGCTGTAAATTAAATGCTTTCAAGCAAAAGTCTCCTGAATTAAAGATAGAACAATGTTTGCAATGATCTGCATTGGTAACAAAGATTTCACTACAACCAATTTTAACTTGAGATCTAAAGAGGATTGATGTGAATTCCAAAGCAAAAGGTCTTCTATCCAACTTACTTTGTTGTGGCGATAGTATGGAGGTCATGCATTTCAAAGCTCATGAATATTTTTATGAGTTTACCACCTTGCCTGACAAAAAATGAACAGTATGATGAGAATTCACCAGCTGACTTTGCTCAAACAATGAAATGCCTGTGACAGAATCAAACAGACAGATAAAAAGGATTTTTGGGTGTACAGATCTGTACACACAGCTGGGAACATAAGAAAATGTATCTCTGTACTGCAACTTAAAGAGCTCGAGCATAGCTTGTTAAAGATGGTGTAAACCCAGCCACTAAAATGTCGTATAATCTTTAACAGCCAGTCATAATGATATGAAAGTCCTTATCTGGGCATTTTGTATTAAGGAATAGCACTGCTCTGTTCTCTGTCCCACAATCTCCTGCTTGCAAATCACCCTGCACAAAGGGATAGTAAGCAATAAAGGGACCATAAGGCCCCTTTCACACAGGGCAGATCAGTAATGATTCGCCCTGTGATGATCCGCTCGCTCAACGGGGATCACTCCGTTGTCCCCACTGAGCCGGCGGCGGACAGGGTGGTCTCCGCACACTGTGCAGGGACCGCCCTGTCAGCTCTCCGCTCTCCTCTATGGGGATCGGATGAGCACGGACCGTCTGTCCGTGTTCATCCTATCTGCTCTGCAGACGGATAGAAAAATAGGATTTTCCTCAGTCTGCAGAATCGGACAGTAGCGGAGGGGGACAATAGCGGATGTCTGCGGATGTTCATCCGCAGACACCCGCTATCCCATAGGGATGCATGTATGTCCGTATTTCATCCGCAAACGGATGGATGAAATATGGACATACTGTCCGCATGTGTGAAAGGGGCCTAAACCATGAGATAGTTTTCAAAAATTTATTGGTTTCGGCAAATTTAAACAATGGCCACAGTGTTTCAATGGGTAACCTGATAACATAATAAAACATAATAACAATAAACTTAAAATACCTCAACACAAAATTACACAATGTCCATCCAGATAATGCTGGACGACTACTCCCCACTGGTGGAGTCCAGAAGGGAACCTGCTGGCTGAGGCCCCCCCAACACCATGGCTCTTTCGAATACATTTTGCAGGCCCATATTTAATATGTCTAATCCCATTTCGGATATGTGCACAAAATCATTACGAAACAAACCAGGCACAAAACCTTCTAATTCAATGTTGCGAAATGACACACCACCTGAATAAGCTAGAAAGTTATGAAAAGTCCTATTGAGACGTCTCCTAATCCTGTTCACATAAAATAGTTTACCAGAGGGGAATCAAATAAGTCTAGGATTCATCTCAGAAAATGCTAAAATGACATTTGGGAACAAACGCTTAACCTCCCTGGTGGTATCATTATGTCAGATTTTTGATGCTAAAAGCAGTACAATGATTTGCATGGAAATTTGGCATTTTATATTGTATGCCTGTAATTCTTATGCCGCGTACACACGATCAAACAATCCGTCGGAAAAGTCTGGCGGACTTCCGCCCGTGTGTAGGCCCAAAAGTCTGGTGGACTAAGATTGGAGTTTTGCACATCAATCTGTCTGCCGGACTCCCATTTTGGCAGACAGTACGGCCGTGTGTGTGCCAGTCCGCCGTACTTTTGAAATGAATGGACTTTTCCCGCCCGGAGAAAAGTCTGCTTATTTTGAGCGTGGCTCCAGGTAGCCGGGACCACTGAAGGAGGCGTCGCTGGCCCTGTCACCTGGTATGGACTTAAAGGGGAATCCCTACGCCGAAAACGGCATGGGGGTCCCCCCTAGGTCCATATCAGACCCTTATCCGAGCATGCTACCCGGCCGGCCAGGAAAGGGGGTGGGGACGAGTGAGCCCCCCACCCCAAAGCACCTTGCCCCAATTTTGATGAGGACAAGGGCCTCTTCCCGACAACCCTGGCCGTTGGTTGTCGGGGTCTGTGGGCGGGGGGCTTATCGGAATCTGTGAGCCCCCTTTAATAATGGGGCCCACGGATACCGCCCCCCCACCCTATGTGAATGAGTATGGGGTACAATGTACCCCTACCCATTCACCTGTGAAAAATTAAAAAAAAAAACACAACACACAAGGGTTAAAATTGTTTATTGCACAACTCCGGGGGTCTTCTACCGTCTTCGGGGGTCTTCTCGCCGGACTCCTCTGCTATCTTCTGCTAGATCTTTTACTAGCGGAGGAGCCCGGCTTTCTTCTTCGCCGCCGCCCTCTTCTTCCGACTTCAGGGGTCTTGTCCCCCTCTTCGGTTCTTCTTGCCGGGCCACCGCACCTTACAAGCGGTGGCCCAGTCTTCTGACGCTGCTGCCGCTGTCGCCGTCTTCTGTTCTTCTATTCTTCTCTTCTTCTCTTCTGGAGATGTTGCCTCGTTGCTGTCTCCGGTCACTATGACAGGACACGCGGCGTGCAGCGACTTATATAGGGACATCGCCGGATGATGTCTCCACCCATTATAACTTTGCCTGGATCCTGCAATGCGATTCTGAGTGTGGCTCGAGGTTGCCGCTTTTGGTACTGAAAATCCACCCCAAACCACACTCGGGATTACCGCTAAGGTTAAAGGAGTTGTAAAGGTATTTTCTTTTCATATTTCTGCTAGATATGTTACAAACATCTGTAATCTATACATTTTTTCCCCCAAAATGTTGATTTTCAAAGTTTTTTTAAATACCTAGGATATGCTTTTTCTCCTTTACATTCCCACAGCTTCTGGTTCTCTGAGCGCGCTTCCAGCGTCTACGTAATAGCCCTTTGTGAACTACAATTCCCGTCATGCATAGTGACATCGCGCATGCGCATTGCTGCTTTCCACCTGCCCGCTTCTTCGAGAACAAGCCTTGTTCTTAATACCTAGTACAGCCTTCTGTTCACATACACCTCCCAGCAGCCACGCCCATTCCAACCTTCCTAGCACGCCAATATTCTGCTGGACAGTCCTACACATAAATACACCTCCCAGCAGCCACGCCCATTCCTGCCTCCTCACCATGCCCATCTTCTGCTGGACAGCCCTACACACATCTGTTGTGCTGTCTAGCAGAAGATGGGCATACAAGGGAGGCGGGAATGGGCGTGGCTGCTGAGTGGTGTATTTATGTGTAGTACTTGGTATTTATTTACAAGAATAAATATTTATAATGTGCTTTTTTTCTCTTTCAATAGTTTTTTCTACCTTATATTTATTTAAAATCCTAACTTTCTAATGGTCTTTTTTTAATTTCCCATATATATATAATTTTCAAAAAGCCCTCTGGCAAACGCTGCGCTATAACCAAGGTGAGATCTATAATATAAGCAGCCAGCACCAAAAAAGTCCAGTACTTAGTACTTCTTACACAAATATAAAATCAAAATAGATGCAGGGCTAATAACAACACATAATTGAATTACGTGATAAATTAATTTGTGAATAATGAATACAGTTAATTAACCACAAAAGGAAAAAAAGAAGAAAAAGAAAAAGAAAAAAATTTGATTTCCGGGCGGGAAAAGTCAGTTCATTTCAAAAGTACGGCGGACTGGCACACACACGGCCGGATTGTCCGACAAATGCGAGTCCGGCGGTAAGATTGGAGTGCAAAACTACTTTCTAAGTCTGCCATACTTTTGAGTAAAAAAAGTCCGCTGGAGGCTACACATGGGCGAATTGTCCGGCGGACTTGAGTTTGCCGGACTTTTCCACCGGATTGTTTGATCGTGTGTATGCGGCATTACAAGTGGCAAATAACCGATTCCCTCTTGACTGACCCAACAATCACACAAGAAATCCTTTCACACCTTGAACAATACTTTGCACTTAACATGACCCCAGACACGCTGCCCACAACCTTATGGACGGCACATAAGGCGGTCTTGAGAGGTTACTTTATAAAAATGGCCTCAACCAAAAACAAAACTAAACTCGCTGATATAAGATCTCTCACCAAAGATTTAGATCTCTTGTATCACCGGAACAACCAAAACCCTTCTAGTGATCTCTTCAATCAAATCCAAGAAAAACGCACAGCCTTAGACTTATTACTTCATCAGACACTGAAAAAGCCCTTAGATGGTCTAAAGCAAGATTTCTGCTTAATAGCAACTCCTATTCGACTATGTTTGCCAGGAAATTAAATCAAACTACAAAACCCCCTCACACCTATAAACTACGTAACTCATCAGGTAACTTAGTATCCCGTCCCAAAGAAGTTATAAACATATTTTTAGACTTCTATAAGAAGCTTCTCTCTACTCCTCCCTCCCTACCTAAACAATCTTCTCTGAACTGGCTCAATGATATTTCTCTACCCACCTTATCTAGTCATCAAATAGAGATGCTCAACACACTCTGCACTGAATTAGAAGTTAATAGAATTATTAGCTTGTTAAAAACCTCTACTGCGCCAGGCCCTGATGGATATTCCTCATCGTATTATGAAAAATTCGCCTCCACATTAACCCCACAACGAATCTATATAACCACATTCTACAAGGAAATCAATTCCCATCAGAAATGCTCTTAGCAAACATGTCTCTTCTTCCCAAACCAAACAAACATCATTCCGCCCCACAAAACTATCACCCCATTTCAGTTATAGACAATGATCTTAAAATATTTGGCCGTATGTTAGCCGATAGACTTGCCGCAGTTATCCCCCCACTAATTAATCCAGACCAAACAGGATTTATCCCAGGCAGACAGATAACGGATAACATAAGACTGACCACAAACATCATTCAAGACTCTAACCAAAACTCTACTTCCACACTTCTTCTCAGCCTTGACATCCATAAAGCCTTTGACAGCGTCAGCTGGTCATATTTAGACATATTACTCCCTAGATAAGGCATAAACAGAGAATTTCTTCATGGTTTTAAAGCTTTATACAATAACCCCCAAACACGCATTAAACTCTGACTTTTTCCCTCTGAGCAAGGGTACTAGACAAGGATGCCCACTTTCCCTGCTCCTCTTTGCCCTTGCAATAGAGCCCCTTGCCTACGCGATTAGAAATACAGTAACACAGGTATTAAAGGATACACTAAAGGATCCAGGGAATTTAAACTAAACCTCTATGCTGATGACGTCCTCCTATTTCTAACAGATCCCTTCATTTCCTTACCAAATCTGACCAAAACGCTGGACATTTTTCATGACATGACCGGCCTAAGTGTAAATTTGTCTAAATGCTCTGCCCTTCCCATTAATATCTCATCAACCATGATTACAACACTTAAAGATAAATTTCCTTTCAACTGGTGCTCTGACTCATTTAAATACCTAGGAATCCATATTACACCCTCTTACAAATCACTATTTCATGCTAATTACCCTCCAATATTTAACAACATCAAAAACTTAATGAAAATATGGTCATCATATCAAATATCATTCTCTGGTAGAATAGTGGCTACCAAAATGGTTATACTATCTAAACTTCTATTCTTTTTTAGAGCTCTTCCCCTTCCAGTGCCCAAAAACACTTTAGATTCTCTTCAAAGAGAAATCAACAAATTCATATGGCAAAACAAAAAAACAAGATTCAGTTACTCCTTAATGTTTAGGCCCCAATTGAAGGGAGGTCTAAATATCCCTAATCTATGGATATACTATCTGTCAGCCAGACTTACTCAACTTGCACAATGGTATGCCTCTTCCTCTCAAGTCCCCTGGCTCCTGTTCGAAGAACAATCGGTCCTCCCATACCATCTACAAGGACTACTGTGGTCCAAGACTGTCTCACCTCAGAAAATAAGACCGTTGAATATTATTGTGACTCATACCTTACAACTGTGGAACAGACAAAAAACCAAATTCAACTTGTCCTCTGACACCCCTCCCCTAGCTTCCTTTCTAGGAGACCCTCAATTCGCTTCTTCTATAATTCTCTAACTATATGGATAAAACATAATCTAAGAAATTTAAATGCCCTCATACATAACAATATATTTCACTCCTCTGATCTACAAATAAAATATAACCTAGCTACTACAGAACAAGAAACGTATTGGAAGATAAAACAATTCTACCAAAAACACTATTCCCTGACCTTTCACACCCCCCCCCCCCCTCCCAATTTGAGCAGATTTGTATTTCCTCCCCACGAGTTAAAGGATTAATATCCGAAATCTATAAAAATCTAAATGAATTCAATATGCCTGATCAATCACACCCCATGCTCCAATGGCAATCAGACCTAAACGTTTCATTCTCCCCCGAACAATGGGACGCCATATTTGAAAACTTACACAAATCTACCAAAACTACCAATATCAGAGAATCAGTCACTAAACTGCTCTATAGGTGGTATCTTACCCCCTCCAAACTCAACTCTTTCTACCCTTCAACATCCCCACTCTGTTTCAGAGGCTGCCCCACACATGGGACATTGCTTCACATCTTTTGGGACTGCCCCCTTCTTAATAACATTTGGCACCATGCCAAGCTGATGACTGAGCATATTTCAGGTAGAAAAACCTCTAACTCCCCAAATGTGCCTTTTATTCTTCCCCATACAAGACATTCCAGTTGCAAGTTCCAGACTAATACACACTTTATTTAGCTCCATCCACTGGACCATTGCCTCTAATTGGCACTCATCCATCGTTCCATGACCTCAGGTTCTTAACCGTATGGCAAATATTAAACTATCAGAGAGAATACACCACACGTTGTATGACACTATGTATATTTACCAAAATAAATGGAAGTTATGGGAAACATCACTATTGATGTAATTTTCTCCTCTGTTATCCTTTTCAAGCATATCCACAGATCCTTTTTTTTACTAATACTTCAGTGATTTTGAGTCCGCTGTGTGTATTTTGTTATTAGACCTGTCATTACCTAAGTTATATTGGATTATCATTTTATATCCTTTACTTGTGCAATTCATTCTACTTTTAACTTTTTGTACTATGACCTTATCTATAATAAAAATTGTTTGTAAACAAAATAAATGTCTTCAGGTGTAATGTGTGGTCTTCAAATTAATTAGAAACCCACATAAATTATGTTCCATGGGCCATCAGAGGGATGAGGAATCTGAGAATTGGGCCTTATCTTTGATTTTTTGAAAGACCACTAATAAAAAAATGTTTTACT
The DNA here is from genome assembly GCF_037356315.1 of Lithobates pipiens. Lineage (NCBI taxonomy): Eukaryota > Metazoa > Chordata > Amphibia > Anura > Ranidae > Lithobates > Lithobates pipiens. The sequence goes on from NW_027507758.1 coordinate 278,679,366, forward strand.
GCTGTTGTTCAAAAATGTTTTGGTTTAATTTGTTAGCAATTTTTTTTTTTTGTTAATTTTTTTAAAGTACTTATAATTTTTTTTTCTTTGTGTTTGGCTCCACAGTTTCCTTCCACGCCACAGGAATGGCAGACTGTGGCTTCCCAGTTCACTGCCCGTTGGGACTTTCCAAACTGTGGAGGGGCGATCAATGGGAAACATGTGCCTTTCAGGGTCTTACTACTGGAATTATAAGGGTTTCCATAGTTTTGTGTTGATGGCGGTGGTGTTGGCACAATGCGATTTCCTATACGTGGATGTGGGGAAGAACGGCTGGATGTCAGATGGAGGAGTGTTCAAGACAGGTGGAGTTCTGCCATTGTCTCCAGATTGGTGGGATTGCCACCAGATGCGGATAACGTGGAGGGACTCCCCTTTGTTTTCATCACCGATGAAGCCTTCAGTCTGGGCGACCACCTGATGAGGCCGTTCTCCCAAAGGACCGTCACCCCAGAGAGGAGGGTTTTTAATTACTGGCTGGCCAGAGCAAGAAGAGCAAGAGCAAGAAGGGTTGTTGAGAATGCCTTTGGGATTATGGCCAGCACGTTCCATCTGTTTTTAACATCCATAAACCTTGCAGAGTACAAACTGAACCATGGATTCCTCTGCTGCTGCACTCTTCATAACTTTTTAAGGAGACATTCTGGCACCTATTACTTACAATCAATTGGGCCTGAGGCTGGACAATCACCACAACTCACAGGCCTGGATCCTGGCCGTCCTGGCTTGGCCCCACAAACAGCACGTCAAGTGCGTGACCAATATGTCAATTATTTTAATGGTAGGGGGCCATTGCAATGCCAGTTGACCTTTAAAACTTTACATTTCTTAAAAAAAAAATTTTTGTCTGATAAAATCTTGAGTTTTTTCTTCTTGTTTGCTTTTCTTTTTGGCTGTCTCCTAGGTTCTCCTAGTGCACTTGTAGTGAAAAGTGGGTTTCCCTCTAGTAAATAAGCCCCTTTGTCAGTGAAAACACAAAATTACTTCCCAAACTGGTATTGAGTATTGAAAGAAGAAGCCACACACATTGTTGTTGTTTAACATATAGATTTTTTTGGTAAACTATATACGTATATATATATATATATATGGATATAAATATATGTAGTGCTGACATCCTTGCCTATTGATGTTGTTATGTATGCTTAATGTAAGGTTTATGGACATTACTGTGGTTTTGTACCGGAGCCATCTAGTGACCAAATATAGGTAACACACCTGTTTATTATTACCTCATAACAACCTAAAGACTTGTACAGGAAGTGACTGTTGTTTGGATTCTGAAGGTTGACCTTGTTACCCAGGAATCTGTGTGACCTACCCATGAACACTCTTTTATGCAGTGCATGCTGGGTAGGGGATAAAAGGGACAAAGTGGCCATTTTAGGTCTCTTGGGACCATGCTGTCTGTCTGTGTGGATCTGTGAGAGCTTTCTCGGAGACAGCGGCCAACAGCCATCTCAGAGTGCAAGCCTATTTGTTTGTGAGGTGACCTGACAGAGCCTGAAAGACGGTAGCCGGATTGAGAAGGTCCAAAGACACTCAGCGGAGAATCGGAGGACCGGATTGATTCAGCGGAGCAATACAGAGAATCTGGCCCAAAGGCAAGCTACAGTTACCGGACCGAAGTGATCACGTGGAACTCTGATCCAGTTGGTGAGTGGGTTGCGCCCACCGTTTGTTAACATTTACAGGTTTATACATACATATACATTTTATATTGTGTTATAATGAAATATATTATGCTATGTGGGGATGGCAGCACAATTCCTGTAATCACATGTGTGAATATTTTGCAGTAAAGATATTTCTGGTATCCAGTTGTGTGGCGTACTGTTTCTTCCCACCAGGTGGAGGCAGTGGATCCTGAGGGTATAATACAGGTACTTTGCATTGTTTTATATTGTACTGTATTACATTGCACCACAGCTGTGCTAAGGGGATTGAGTCAAGTTAGTGGGGTTTCTCTGTAGAGTGCAGGCCCAATTCAAATCAGCAGCTCCTTTGGGGGTTAGTGTTATATATATATATATATATATATATATATATATATGTGTATTTTTTTTAATCAATCAAAATTATATTTTTTTGGGGGGTAAACAATATACTTTATTTTATTTTTTTATTTAAAACAAGGTTTAAAACATTTTAAAAAGGGTTTTGTTATAAAAAACTAAAATGCACAACTCTGGAACTTACAAAGTTCAACATGTAAAACAAAACAAGGTTGATGTCACCCATGTAAAAGCAACCTTTTTTTAGATGCACACAAATTGGAAGTCCAAATTATTATTATTATTATTCAGGATTTATATAGCGCCAACAGTTTGTGCAGCGCTTTACAATATGAGGGCAGACAGTACACTTACAATACAAATCAATACAGGAGGGATCAGAGGGCCCTGCTCGTTAGAGCTTAAATCTAGAAAGGAGGGTCAAGTTGAAACAAAAGGTATTAACTGTGGGGGGGATGAGCTGATGGAGAAAATTAAAATACAGTTAGGTGTGGGTGGGGTAGGCTTCTCTGAAGAGAAGTGTTTTCAGGGATTGTCTAAAAGCTAATAAAGTAGGAGATAGGCGGACAGATTGGGGTAGGGCATTCCATAGGATTGGGGAGGCTTTGGAAAAGTCCTGGAGGCGAGTATGGGAGGAGGTGATGAGGGAGCTAGAGAGCAGGAGGTCTTGAGAGGAACGAAAGAGGACGAGTAGGTTGGTATTTAGAGACTAAGCTAGTGATGTAGCGGGGGGCAGAGTTGTGGGTGGCTTTGTATGTAGTTGTTAGTATTTTGAATTTAATTATTTGGCTGAGCGGAAGCCAGTGGAGGGATTGACAGAGAGGAGTAGCAGACACCGAGCGATTGGTAAGGTGGATGAGTCTGGCAGCGGCATTCATAATGGATTGAAGAGGTGATAGACTATGTAGAGGGTAATGGGCAAATGGGTAATGCCAACATGTGATCCCATCATGGGGGATCAATGGACATGTTTTCTGGGTGCAATCCCTTCCTCTCACCTACTAGCATGAGGAAGGGGTTGCAAACACAAAATGCGTACATTGAGATCCCCTGATGGCACATAGCACATTTTGACACACTGTGTGCATCTTCAAAATGTGGCCTCTAAAATCAGTCAACAATTTTACAATATTGTTCATATTTCACAAGGAAATTAAGAACATGATCAATTGTGTTTTAGGGAAAAGGGGATTTGCTTCTTCCCAAAACATTGATCATGTTCTTCATTTCCTCCTGCATGGTGTCCAGCTGATGTTGCATCCTGTCCATCTAGCTGCTCATGATGTGAATCTGGTTGCGCATATTGTCAATGTGCCTCATTTTTATATTGGACCAGCGCTTCCTCAATTGGTCTTTAGCCCTTCTTACACCAAATTTCTGCTCCAGAATGCTCACAACTGAAGATATTATTTGGTCCTTCCACAAATTGGGTCGGGGTAGGGACTATTTTTGCCATCATAGTCCTCCTTTCTCAAGATGTCCACCATCTCCACCATTTCTTCATATGTCATGCTGGTGGCCTTAAATCTCCTCCTGGATCCAGATGTATGGGATTCCGGGCTTTCCTCCATGCTACTTGCTGAAAATGTGTCCGCCATCTATTTACACTCCCACAGAGCAACAAAGGGAAAAGGGGTGGGGAAATTTTGTCACAAGGAACATCAGGGGTGGGCGTGTGTGGGTGTGCGTGGGTGTGTGTGTGGGTGTGTGTGTGTGGTGGGTGCTGTGTGGTGTGTGTGTGTGTGTGTGTGTATGTGTGTGTGTGGTGTGTGTGATGTGTGTGTGTGTCTCGTCTATATTGTGAGAAAAATAATACTGTGAGTTTGGACTTGTGTATTTGTCTTGTGTATTGCCTTTCAGAATACCAAAATGTCAACATTTAACCCTAACCCCTTTAAGGAGGAGGCTTTTCTGAGCAAGTTCATTGAACTGTATCACACACACAGAAACCTGTCAGAAGCACAGAAGTTTTCCGGATGACCAGACGGAAGCCAGGCAATCACTTTCAACCCTTCCCTCCACCCTTCCCTCCACCTTTCCCTCCACCCCAGCTGAGGCGTCCCAGGAAGATTCAGGCCCTTCCATCCTGGAAGAAGTTGATGCGCCCAGCTGGAGCCAGGTATATTTTACTTTAGCAAATATTGATTGTCCTAATATTAATGATGTAAAGTTAAATCTTTGAATTGCTTCCAAATCTATGATTTAATCCCAAATTATATTAAGTATACATATAATTATACAGTAGTGGCCAAAAATGTGGATAAAACATTGGTGAACAGCTTGAAAAATGCTGGGGTCAAAATGATAGCCTTTTTGATTTCTGGGAAAACCAATTTGCAAGTGAGAAACTGAAAATTGTCTGTGATTGATGAAGCAAAAAAAAAATATGTCCGTTCTCTTTTATACACAGGATGAGCTCACCCAGGAGGAGGCCGGGACCAGTGGTATGGAGGAGGAGGCCAGGACCAGCTGCAGGCAGGAGATGGCTGGGCCCAGCAGGAGCCTGACTGAAAGCCAAGTCCCTCCCCTCTGCATAACCACCAGAAGGCCCAGGAGGATGACACAAACTGAGCAGGAAACATTGGCACTAATTCATCAGGCTAGTTAATTCCTGAGCAAACCCCCCAATGCTGAAGAGGCCTATGGAACATACTTGGCCAGCAGGTTGCTGGAGATGGAAAAGGGCCAACGCCAATTGTGCGAGGCAATTTTTTTTTACGCCATTCAGAGGGGTTTGAAAGGTGAACTTACACCAAGCACCCGTCTATATGATGCAGAACCTACTGCTACTCCAACTCCTCCTCCTCTTCCTCCTCCTCCTACCACAAGTCCACCACCAGAGGCACAGCCTCCAAGGAAGCGTGGAGGGAAGACTGCAGGGCAGCGTGGCGGGAAGGCTGCATGGAAGAGTCGGAAGTGATTGCCTGGCTTCAGTCTGGTCTGACAAAAGGCGCAGGCTGTTGTAGTACCACAGCTTGGGGACATAGATGTCATCTGCTGATGTTCCTGGTCTGTGGGATTCCTGAACCATGTTGTGCTCCCTATTTTACTGACTTTTACTCCCTCTTTTACTGACTCCCTATTTTACTGACTTGATGTGTGCCCTGGGGGACAAAAGGCTTCACAAACTCCAAAAGTGTCTCCAGTGTTGCCTTCCTCTTTATTTTGTTTTAACCAGAATAAATGGACATTTAATTTTCCCCAAATAATGTAATATGTGTTTTTATTCCAAAACCATAGTTTCTTTTTGAGTAGACAGGTACATGACAAAAAACTATGGGGGTTATTTACAAAAGGCACATTCATTTTGCAATACAAGTGCTAACTACAAGTGCAAAGTGCAATTGTAATTGCACTGCAAGTGCACTTGGAAGTGCAGTAGCTGTAAATCTGAGGGTAACATCTGAAATGAGGGGAAGCTCTGCTGATTTTATCATCCAATCATGTGTAAGCTAAAATGCTGTTTTTGGAATTATATATATATATATATATATATATATATATATATATAGATATATATAGATAGATATATATACACTACCGCTCAAAAGTTTGGGGTCACATTGAAATGTCCTTATTTTTGAAGGAAAAGCACTGTACTTTTCAATGAAGCTAACTTTAAACTAGTCCTAACTTTAAACAAATATACTCTATACATTGCTAATGTGGTAAACGACTATTCTAACTGCAAATGTCTAGTTTTTGGTGCCATATCTACATAGGTGTATAGAGGCCCATTTCCAGAAACTATCACTCCAGTGTTCTAATGGTACAATGTGTTTGCTCATTGGCTCAGAAGGCTAATTGATGATTAGCAAACCCTTGTGCAATTATGTTCACACATCTAAAAACAGTCTAGCTCCTTCCAGAAGCTACAAAACTGACCTTCCTGTGAGCAGATTGAGTTTCTGGAGCATCACATTTGTGGGGTCAATTAAACGCTCAAAATGGCCAGAAAAAGAGAACTTTCATCTGAAACTCGATAGTCTATTCTTGTTCTTAGAAATGAAGGCTATTCCATGCGAGAAATTGCAAAGAAATTGAAGATTTCCTACAACGGTGTGTACTACTCCCTTCAGAGGACAGCACAAACAGGCTCTAACCAGAGTAGAAAAAGAAGTGGGAGGCCGCGTTGCACAACTAAGCAAGAAGATAAGCACATTAGAGTCTCTAGTTTGAGAAACAGACGCCTCACAGGTCCCCAACTGGCATCTTCATTAAATAAATGAATAAGGAAGGCTATCACTCCATTTTGCAACGCCATGCCATACCCAGTGGACAGCGCTTGATTGGAGCCAATTTCATCCTACAACAGGACAATGACCCTAAACACACCTCTAAATTGTGCAAGAACTATTTACAGCAGAAGCAGGCAGCTGGTATTCTATCGGTAATGGAGTGGCCAGCACAGTCACCAGATCTGAACCCCATTGAGCTGTTGTGGGAGCAGCTTGACCGTATGGTACGCCAGAAGTGCCCATCCAACCAATCCAACTTGTGGGAGCTGCTTCTAGAAGCGTGGGGTACAATTTCTCCAGCTTACCTCAATAAATTAACAGCTAGAATGCCAAAGGTGTGCAATGCTGTAATTGCTGCAAAAGGAGGATTCTTTGACGAAAGCAAAGTTTGATGTAAAAACAATGTTATTTCAAATACAAATCATTATTTCTAACCTTGTCAATGTCTTGACTCTATTTTCTATTCATTTCACAACGTATGGTGGTGAATAAGTGTGACTTTTCATGGAAAACACAAAATTGTTTGGGTGACCCCAAACTTTTGAACGGTAGTGTATATATATATATATATATATATATATATATATATATATATATATATATATAGATATATATATTTATTATTATTATTATTATTATTATTAATCATAAGATGAGGATAAATAATGAAGAAAGACGTTTGTGATAACTCTGTGTGAATATAAGCAGCAAAGCAACTTCATTCTTCTAGCATTATAAAGAAGAAAAGAATGCGTTGTTTTAAAAGATCACAGAATTAGCAGCGTGAGGAATGTGCTAGCTTCAATACAAACGCTAGTTTTACCAGACCAAGCGCTTCCGTCCTATACTTGCTTCTGAGCATGCATCATTTTTGGTCCTCCGGACTAGCACACAGGCGAACGGATTGTCCGCTAGAAAGCCAAGTCCGACGGATAATTTTGAGTCAAAACTTCTTTCTAAGTCCGTCTGACTTTTGGGAAGAAAAAGTCCGCTGGAGCCCACACACGATCGAATTGTCCGCCGGACTCTGGTCCGATGGACCAAGTCCGCTGCATAATCTGATTGTGTGTACGCAGCATATAAAGGTTAAAAGATATCCAGTCACCCCTTTTAGCACAAAAGGCATAATAGGATTTGATCTGGTGAATTCATTATATGACTATAATTAACATTAAACCCCTGTGCCTAAAAGATTATAATAATTATTGCAGAACAGTCTGTGTTTTAAATATGCTCTGCTCAGATGATGTACTTCATAAATTCAGTGTAATTAATGATGATTTATGCCTCAGCTGATCAACTACATTAATGAGGGAACCTTTAACTTTTTACCCTCCTCAATACCACTATTATATGGCTTTATTATTCCTTCTAACAAGACCAATCTGCAATGAAAAAAGTATTATTAATACAAGTAAAGAATAAATTGGAAGGAATTAGTCTTATCCCTAATATTCTGTGTGCCCGTAAACAAAAGTTTTTAGTCTTTTTTAAGCCGTAAGTAAATAAACAGATAAATATATACATATGAGCCTAAAATTTCACCTGCTAGCTGTAAAGAAAATATTTATTTATACACAATAGGGCCAATTGTGGCATACAGTAAATAACAGAAACATTTTTTACTAAACTTCCCAGCAGGCATCTATCCTCAATACAGCCTCTCCCAAGCTCAAATTCCAAAACAGACAAACCCTAATTGGGCAACAGGACTATAGTGGATAAGAGGTTGTCACTTAGGTAGACACATACAAATATTTTATTATACATATAAATAAAAGACAGTACTTGGGTCATCAAGACCATACAACTCTTAAAAACATAAGAATGATGTACTACATCAGCCTCTTAACATAGATTTGTGTTTGGAGTTTCAAGAGGTAAATTTAACACATTCACTTTCTTAACACATTAGGTTTCAACACGTTTCATAGAGCACTTCTGCTTCTTCAGAATACTTCGGTATGTGTCTAAAAAATTATCAATTTTCAATAAGATATTAATTTACAATCTATTTTCTTTTTTTTTTTTATCAGATTTTCTCTTTAATTATGTTTTAAACCACAGCAACATTTACACAAACATAACATTGAAATCAAAACACAGAAAAACATACACAAAGCAAAAAAAAGGGGGAGGGGGGCAATTTTAACCTACCCCTTTTCCCATTTCTTCCACTGTCAAGTCAATATACAATCATTTTAGCCTATAAATAAAAACTGTAATGAATTAAAAATATTGGCAAATGACACCAAGCCTCTCCCAAGCTATATACTGCTTAGGCCATTGAGACGGTTAAAGGGAGAGGTGTTCTTTAGTTTTAACACACATCCAATCCTAGGGTGACAACACTGCCCCTGTATAGATATAGCACACTGAATGAGCATTGTCACTGTAGTACAGGAAGCATGTTAGAGCAGGATCACCAGGTGAAAAAAAGGGAAGAATAATGGGAAAATAACTAAAAAAAGCAAATATATAAATATATATATATAGATAGATAGATAGATCTATATACAGTAGCTCACAAAAGTAAATACACCCCCACGATTTTGTAAATATTTTATTCTATCTTCTCATGTGACAACACTGAAGAAATTACACTTTGCTACAATGTAAAGGAGTGAGTGTACAGTTTGCATAACAGTGTCAATTTGCTGTTCCCTTAAAATAATGCAACATTTAGCTATTAATGTCTAAACCGCTGGCAACAAAAGTGAGTAGACCCCTAAGTAAAAATGTCCAAATTGGGCCCAATTAACCATTTTCCCTCCCCGGAGTCATGTGACTCATTAGTGTTACAAGATCTCAGGTGTGAATGGGGAACAGGTGTGTTAAAGTTGGTGTTATCACTCTGACTTTCTCATACTGGTCACTAGAAGTTCAACATGGCACCTTATGGCAAAAAAATCTCTGAGGATCTGAAAAAAACAATTGTTGCTCTGCATAAAGTTGGCCTAGGCTATAAGAAGATTGCCAAGAGCCTAAAGCTGAGCTGCAGCACAGTGGCCAAGACCATACCTAAGTTTAACAGGACAGGTTCCACTCAGAACAGGCCTCGCCATGGTTGACCAAAGAAGTTGAGTAAACTTGCTCAGCGTCATATGCAGGGGTTGTCTTTAGAAAATAGATGTATGAGTGCTGCCAGCGTTGCTGCAGAGGTTGGGGTGGAAGGTCAGCCTGTCAGTGCTCAGACCATACTGCATCAAACTGGTCTCCCAAAAGGAAGCCTCTTCTAAAGATGAAACACAAGAAATCCCGCAAACAGTTTGCTGAAGACAAGAAGACTAAGGACATGGATTACTAGAACCATGTCCTGTGGTCTGATGAGCCAAGATAAATTTGTTTGGTTCAAACGGTGTCAAGCGTGTGTGGCAGCAACCAGGTGAGGAGTACAAAGACAAGTGTGTCTTGCTTACAGTCAAGCATGGTGGTGGGAGTGTCATGGTATGGGACTGCATAAGTGCTCTCCCAGACCACTGGGGGAGCACTGTACTGTACTGTGACATACTGAAGCAGAGCATGATCCCCTCCCTTAGGGGACTGGGCCGCAGGACAGTATTCCAACATGATAGTGACCCCAAACACACCTCCAATACCACCTCTGCCTTGCTAAAGAAGCTGAGGGTAAAGGTGATAGACAGGCAAAGCATGTCTCCAGATCTAAACCCTATTGAGCACCCTCAGAGTGTGGAGGAGAATAAGGTCTCTAACATCCACCAGCTCCATGATGTCATCATGGAGGAGTGAAGGAGAGGACTTCAGTGGCAACCTGTGACGCTCTGGTGAACTCCATGCCCAAGAGGGTTAAAGCAGTGCTGGAAAATAATAATGGTGGCCACACAAAATATTGATACTTTGGGCCAAATTTGGAGATTTTCACTTAGGGGTGTACTCACTTTTGTTGCCAGCGGTTTAGACATTTATGGCTGTGTGTTGATTTATTTTGAGGGGACAGAAAATTTACACTGTTATACAAACTGTACACTCACTACTTTACATTGTAGAAAAGTGTAATTTCTTCAGTGTTGTCACATGAAAAGATAGAATAAAATATTTTCAAAAATTTGAGGGTGTACTCACTTTTGTGAGATTATATATATATATATATATATATATATATATATATATATATATATATATATATATATATATAGAGAGAGAGAGAGAGAGAGAGAGAGAGAGAGAGAGAGAGATAGATCAATAGATAGATAGATAGATAGATAGATAGATAGATAGATAGATAGATAGATAGATAGATAGATAGATAGATAGATAGATAGATAGTGTGTTCTATGGTTTACAGATAATTTCATTATCTTTGTTTTACACCAGAATTGGGTGTTTTTGGCCTCAAGGGTTTGTAGGGCATGGCCTACATCTACACAGGCTGACCCCTCTTCAGACTATCATGAAAGCTGTTACCAGACTCATCTACCTTACCGATCACTCAGTGCCTGCTATTTCACCCTGCTGGTCCCTCCACTGGCTTCCAAAATACAAAGCCATTCACAAATTTGTCCTTTGCTACATCACCAACCTCATCTCAAAATATCATCTAAACCAGGGATATGCAATTAGTGGACCTCCAGCTGTTGCAGAACTACAAGTCGCATGAGGCATAGCAAGAATCTGACAGCCACAAGCATGACACCCAGAGACAGAGCATGATGGGGTTTGTAGTTTTGCAACAGCTGGAGGTCCGCTAATTGCATATCCCTGATCTAAACCATCCTCTCTGCCTCTCCCAAGACCTCCTTCTTTCTAGCTCCCTTGTCTCTTCCTCCCATGCTCACCTCCAGGGCTTCTCCAGGGCCTCATCTCCTGCAACTCCCCACCCCAATCTGTCTGGCTATTCCCTCCTCTGTCTGAATTTAAGCAATCCCTGAACTCATACAAAGAAAGAACCCCTAACATAATTCATGCTAAATAGAATTTTTAATGTACCACATCCTTATTTCCACATCCATATTCAATATATTAAAAGGTCATATTTTATTTAATACAATAAAAATTATTGAAATCACAAGGAGAATTTTTTTTCCCCAAACTGCACAAAAGGCATATAATACATATGACATATATTGTGGTTACATTAGCAGCTTGTAGTTGACATTATAGCCCCCCAACATTCATGGGGAGGAATTTGCATAGACATCTTCAACAGGTTTTGCGGAACAAAGCCCTCTTCTTCAGGAGAGCGCTAAACTTATGATGTTGAAACATGCAAAAAACAAATATATCACCTCATATATAAAGTTTACATCCACACGTTAAATCGACATATATTATAACAGACATGACATTTGTTTGTTTATTACTACCTGCTCTAACTGCTGGGATGAAGCACAATACATAAAGGATGCAGAACAATGGTCACTTGGATAAAATGGACCCCTGAGTGCCAAAACCAAAAATCTCAATCTCCCTGTAATTGTCAGAAACCATGAATCAGACTGAGACAGAAGTACAGTTAAATCACACTAGTTTAATAATAATAAAAAAAAGGTAAACAGAGTAAACGTAGTGAAAACATAGACAGAGTTCAGGAACCGGAATGGATAGTCACACAAGCCAAAACGTCAGGGAGCCAGAGATGAGTGTAATAGAACAGCAAGCAGGATCTGGAGCCGGAAGGAATATCAGCCAAGCACAGAAGAGCGTCTTTAGAGATGTGACCAAGGCGAAGGCAGAGATCATCTGGGCTGGACGGCTTAAATAGGCCGAACTGACGAGCAGGATATCATCAACAGGTGATCCACTGTGGAGAGATAGGAGCTGGCAATTAGCCGACAGATGAGCGGCCAGCTCAGAGAAGGAAGGGCTGAGCCCAGCCCTGACAGTAATTCAGAAAAACAAGCAGGGTATTGCCAATAATCTAGCAGATTTAAACTGTACAACTGAAATTCTTATTATGTTTGGCCATTAAGTAGAATCAATCTCATTGTTACAGGGACATGTATATAACTATTTAAAGGGGAAAGGAGCTAGGGAAAAAAGGCTACAATCATGAGCCCCCTTGTGTATTAGTACCTCCTAAACTGAACAATGGAATGAGAGCTAGGGTATTGTATACCATGACTGAGGATAAAGAGAGTATGTAATATAAATCCTAATGTGTCAGCATTACAAACTATACCACCACTCCCCGTTATAGGTAACTGTATGTATCAGAACCTATATATAGCATGTTAGAATATAAAAACTGCAATATGAAAATGCCCAGCTTCTCAATCCATAGTAAGCATGGCTCCAGACATCCCAAAATATAAATCTGTTCTCATGAAGAACAATTTGGCCCTTAAAGCGGGAGTCCGCCGGGAGTCCATGTTTTTTTTTTTTTAAGCCAGCAGCTACAAATACTGCAGCTGCTGACTTTTAAAATAGTGACACTTACCTGTCCAGCGCGCCCGCGATGTCGGCCCCGGAAGCCGATCTCTCGATCGTCTCTCGGGTGCTGCCGCCGCCATCTTGGGTATGGGAATCAGGAAGTGGAGCCTTTCGGCTTCATTTCCCGGTTCCCTACTGCGCATGCGCGAGTCGCGCTGCACAATAAGGATGGACCCGCTGCCTCTGGGATCCGTGTGTTTCCCAGCAGGCAGCGGGGGACTTTCGGAAAGGGGCGTAATCTACGCCCCTTTCCACAGAGAGCTAACCCGGAAGTGGGTGCAGATACCTGTACTGTACAGGTACCTGCACCCCCCTCCCCCCTGAAAGGTGCCAATTGTGGCGCCGGAGGGGGGGAGGATTCCAATGAGCGGAAGGTCCACTTTAGGGTGGACCTCCGCTTTAAGTATATGGTTTAATAGAGCATGTAAGGAGCATACTGTAGAAAAGTGTGCAACAGCACCACACATGCATGCACGGTGATATCATCATGCATCTTGTTGCATCATGATGTCAGTTTTTATATTCTAAAATACTATATATAGGATCTGATATGTACGGTTCCCTATAATAGGGAGTGGGGGGGCAGTTTGTAAATGTTGACCCATTACGATTTATATTACATACTTTCTCTATCCTTATTCATGGTATGCAATAGACATGTGTGATTCATTTAGTTCCGATTCAAAATTTTGACAATTTTTTTGTTATTTGGAAATTCAGGTGTATCCAAGTTTCCAAATTACAATAATAGTGAATTTAAACAAATCTGAAAAAATGTATTTAATAGTTTTCTAATCAAATTTGAATAATTTTCTAATTGCATTTAAAACTTTTAGAACTGGATTCAAATTATAAGAAGAGAATAAAATAGAATAGAAAATAAAGGAATCGAATAGAAAAGAATATAATAGAATAAAAAATAAAAGAATAGAAAATAAAAGAACAGAATATAATAGAGTAAAATGAAACAGAATAGAAAATAAAATAGAAAATAAAAGAATATAATAAAATAGAACAAAATAAGAAAAAAGAATATAACCATCTTCTAAATTTCAAATTTGAAATATAATGAATTCAAATAGTATAGTTAAAAAAATAGATTAGCATAGAATAGAAAACAATAGAATAGTACAAAATAGAAAGGATATAACCATCTTCCAGAATTTGAATTTCGAATAGAATACATTTGGATTTGTATATAATAGAAAAGAATAGAATATAATTCAAAAGAATAAAAAATAAAATAATAAAATTTAAAAAACAATAGAATGGAATAGAACGAATATAACCATCTTCCATAATTATAATTTTTAATAAAATACATTTGATTTTGAATGGAATTTAAATTTGAATTGATTCTAACCTGAATAAACAAAACAATTTCCAAAAATGAATTAAGTGAATTAAGGTAATTTAACTAAACTAATTTATGTAAATAACGAAACAAAATGTTTTCATTCTGCACATGGCTAGTATGCAATACCCTAGCTTTCATTCCAGGTGCTAAAGCACTACTGAGTTCATGAAACAGGATAAGAAACTCAGCTGTACAATTTAAATCTTTTGGACTATTGGCAATACCTTGCTTGTTTTTCTGTAATACAGGGAGATTGAGATTTTTCCTTTACTGGTTTTTGGCACTCAGGGGTCCATTTTATCCACAAGTTACCATTATCTTGCATCTCTTTTATGTATCGTGCTTCATCCCAGCAGTTACAGCAGATAACAATAAACATACGTGTGTAATAATCTATATATATATATATAATTGACGGCTGGATGTAAGTGTAGCGATGACACTTTGGACAAAGTGTTTGTCATGTACAAATTTAGTTTTTGCCTCAGGACAGTAAAGGGGTTCTGAGGGTTAATTGTGTAGGTTTAACTTTGACATCAGTTTGGCTGGGCTGTGTTAGAGTTCTGCCTGGTCATGTGTACAGTTATGTGCACATGACAGGCTCAGAGCCGGGCCTGGTTGGACGTTTTGGGTATCATCTTCCCCGGAGCCAATCAGTGGGTGCGCTGGGCCCCGTTGAGGAGTCTGGGGAAGGGTACTTAAGATGTTGAAGTCACGTGTTCAAGGTTCGTTCGAGAGGCCTTAGCGGTCTATTCCTGATTCTGGGTAGCCCTGCGAGGGGTCCCGGTCACGGGAGCGTTCATCGCTCCGCAACATGCTTCGGTCGTCTAACCCCAATAGACCCGCCTGGTCTGGGGTAGGGATCCGTCTGTTCCCGAGTCTCAGAACTGGCTGGTGCAAGGCGCAGTAACTGAGGGAGGATTCAAGGCGTCCGAGTGTGCTCTCGGCTTGGAGGGGCACCGCAGCTCGTGTAAGTGACCGGGGGAGGACTCTTCAGAGGAGGGCCAACAAGCTGGCATCTTGAGAAGGGCCTGGTTGCTGAGTTGTGAAGGACACTGACGAATCCACGTTTTTCCAGTACTGTCAAGGAGACAGAGGACATTCCAGGTACTAAGGAAAAAGGTTCCTGTTCACTTCTGTTACCATTTACTCAAGGTCAAAGATTTCACAAGTTCTAGATCAGAGTGCTGACTGCCATAATCTCTGGCTAGAGATTTGTTCAGCCTTGAAGAGCCCAGCTGCGAGTGGCTACTCTCTGGGTGATACTAGAGATTTTCTGATATTAGCAGTTCAAGGTGCCTGAGCTTCTTCACCCTTGCAAATAAAAAACCTTTTCTAAAGGACTTTTATGGTGTCATCGTCCAAAATTGTTGGGTACTAACTCTGGGAACCCCTAGACGTGGAAGAACCAGCCAAGAGGAGGTAACTGGTAAGCTCAAAAGTTAAGACCGCCCTGCCAAGGGTTATGGCCGCTAAATAAGCTTTTTATAAGATATTATATCTGTGTTTTTTTTTATTTTTAGACATCATAGGTTTAGCTCTTTCTGAAGAAGTGGGTTTTGTCCCTTGAAGTTCATCAAAGATGTCTATGTGAATTCCTTCCCATGAATGTTGGGGGCTATGATGTCATCCACCAGCTGCTTACTTAACGACAATATGTCATGTGTAATGTATGCCTTTTTGCATAATTTGGAGGAAAATAAATATCTTTGTGATTTTAATAATTTTTATTTTTTTTATTTGTTTCTATAAATAAAATATTACTTTTTAATATATGAAAATGGTGTGGTACCTTAAAATCCTATTTAGCATCAACTTTTTTTAGGGGTTCTTTCTTTGTCTGTGTCAGTCTAAAAAAGGATGTGGTACAAATAAATCCTTTAAATAGAGGAGATGATCATGGTGCTGTCTCCCTCCTGTTGGTATGTTTTCTGAAAACTCATCTCTTCAGGGAAGCTTATCACATGTCCACATAAAAATTGAAATTTACTCTCTCCATCAGCTGATCACTCACAGATTACCGTTTGTACCTTTCCTCTCTATTGGATTGTAAGCTCTCACAAGCAGAACCATGCTATCCTCTTGTATCAAATTGTATTATAACTGTACTGTCTCCTTTTTATATTGTAAAGAGGTACACAAACATTTGGTCCTATATAAACCTGAAAAATAATAATAATAATGCAAGTGAACCAAAGCAGTGGGAGACCCAATCTTATGTCCAGCAGCCAGAAAAAAAGTCATATTACAAAGTTGAAATGACCCCCACCCCCCTACGATAAAGCAATCTTTGACCTAGCTCCAACATTTTTTATTTTTTTTAATATATAGCATTCTCTCATAAGAAGGAAAATACATCCAAAATATTGAAACTTGAAAAAGTTTCATTGTCACCTTCACACATTCAGCTAAACAAAAATGAGTAAATTGCTTCAAGGACACTATATTGTATCTACAGAGAGTGATCTGTAATTATACCGCAGTACACTAGGACAGAGTGTGTAAATTACTTATTTTACCAATAATGTTAGTCTGTTCTTCCATTGTTTTTTTAATAATAGTACATCTGCCATAACAGAATATGTTGGTTTTCATTACTTACATTATTACTTAAATTGCTGGGTGCCTGGCCGTCATAGTGGTTATTTGGCTTTAATGCTTAGATCCAGAGGAATTACAGCTATAAGGATTTTTTTGGTTTCAATTTCTGCATGCTTTTTCTGGGTGTCTGATTCAGCAGCATTGAAGCCAAACAACTAGTATTTTTAGAAGGAAACAAGCAATAACTGCCCATTAATTTCCTTCATGACAGATGCACATTAATATTTAAAAACCCCTTCCCACTTTTGCCTCTGCTGTTGCCCTTATGGGATTTAAATGCCATGAGGGAGAGGCAGTTATTCTGATCATGTGACAACTGTGATTGGCTGTCGCAGCAATTACATGATTGAAAGCTGGCAATCACAAGCATGCATTGGGAGCTTTCCATGACACTTTAGTTACTGTGCTGGGAGTGAGCAGTGAGCATAAACAGTATCCCTATAGATGCATATACAGTTAGATCCATATATATTTGTACACAGACACAATATTAGTTTTTTTTCAGGTATTTATCAAAACATATTCATCTATAGTTATATAATGGATATGGGCTGAAAGTACACACTCTCCGGTTTATTTTGAGGGTATGTAGATCTAAATCAGAGGAAGGGTTTGAGAATTACAGCTCTTAAGAACAGCCAACCCCCTTTTTCAAGCGACCAATAGTAATTGGACAATTGAATCAAAAGCTTTCATGGCCAGGTATGGGATACTCCTTTATTAGTTCTTCATCAATTAAGTAGGTAAAAGTTCTGGAGTTGATTCTAAGTGTGGTGTTTGCATTTGGAATCCATTGCTGTGAACCTACATCATGCATTCAAAGGAACTGTCTATGCAAGTGAAACAGGCAATTTTAAGGCAATTTTAAGGCTTCAAAAACAAAACAAATCCATCAAAGAGATAGCAGCAACATTAGGAGTGGCCAAATCAAGAGTTTGGTACATTCTGAAGAAAGAAGAGCTCAGCAAAAAATCACCAAAAAAAAAAATCTATGGTAAAGAAAAACCCATTCACAACATCCAGACAAGTGAAGGACACTGTCCAGGAGGTGGGCGTACCATTGTCAAAGTCTACAATCAAGAGAAGACTTCACAAGTGCAAATACAGAGGGTTCACCACAAGGTGCAAACCATTCATAAGCCTGAAGAATCGAAAAGCCTAATTAGACTTTGCCAAAAAAAACATGAAAAAAGCTAGACCCACCCCCAAACTCAGTCTATGGTAATGTCTATGGGTTCCAGACTTCAGACAGTCATTGCCAGTAAATGATTCTCCATAAAATATAAAAACATAACATTTTATTTATAGTTCATAGTTCATAAGGTTGAATAAAGACACCAGTCCATCCAGTTCAACCTGAGCGAGTGGCTACCCCTATGCCTGTACATTGCACACTCACATTGGTCCCTACCCTCAAGGAGCCCACAATCTAAGGTCCCCATTCATATACTAGGGCCAATTTTGGACAGAAGCCAATTAACCTACTTGCATGTCTTTGGAATGTGGGAGGAAACCGGAGTACCCGGAGGAAACCCACGCAGGCACAGTGAGAACATGCATAACACCAGGCAGGTAGTGTCGTGGTTGGGATTTGAACCAGCGACCCTTTTTACTGCTAGGTGAGAGTGCTAACCACTACACCACTGTCCAATTACATTTGAGCCCCTGAAAATGGGGGGACTGTGTATAAAAATGGTTGCAGTTCCTAAAATGTGTACTTGATATTCATGTTCAACCCCTTGAATTAAATCTGAAAGGCTTCACTTCAAAATCAAAATTTGGATTGTTTCATTTAAATTTTAGTCTGATTCTGGTGGCATACAGAGCCAAAAGTATGAAAATTGTGCCTGTGTCCAAATATATATGGGCCTAACAGAATGAGCCCGCTGTCAGGAAGTGGTTAAACAAAAATAGGAAAATTGGACAAACTATATCAGAAACTTAACTTTTATCTTTAAAAATATTTAAAGGTTGATACAAAAAATATTTAAAAGACAGAAAGATAAAAAGATTTCCTCTCCTGAGGAAGTAGATCCTTGGTTTAAGAAACACATAAAGAGTCATGTCATGTACACATGACTGGACTTTCCGACAGACTATGTCCGAAGGGATTAGTCCGTCGGACAATCCAATCGTGTGTGGGCTAGTCCGATCGTTTTTCAAAAAATAAATCAGATGGACCTAGAAATAGAACATGTTTCAAATCTATCCGACAGACTCAATTCTGACCGACTAAAATCGTGAAAACCGTTAGTCTGTGTGCTTCTTTGACAGACCAAATACGGTGCAAGGGTAGCTATTGGCTACTGGCTATTGAACTTCCTTGTTTAGTGTCGTTTACGTCATCACGTTCAAAATGAACAGAATTTCAAACGGACTAAGCCCCCGTACACACGGTCGGACATTCCGACCACAAAATCCATTGGATTTTTTCCAGCGGATTTTGTCCGAAACTGGTGTTGGATACACACGGTTGGACAAAGTTGTCAGAAAATCCGATTGTTTGTAATGTGATGACGTTCGTTCGTTACGACGGGACGACGTTCAGGCTAGTAGCCAATAGCTTTGATCTGAGCATGCGTGGCACTTTGTCCGATCGGAATTCTCTACAAGCGATCGGACAAAGTCCGATCAGATCATGTTGTCGGAAAATGTTATATCCAGCTCTCAAACTTTGTTGGTCGGACATTCCAATGGAAAAAGTTCGATGGAGCCCACACATGGTCGGATTATCCGACAACATGGTCTGATCGGACATTTTATGTTGGAATGTCCGACCACGTGTATGGGGCTTAGTCCGTTCGTGTGTGGCCAAGTCCGTTCGTCCGGAAAGTCAGTCGTAACTCTGCCAAAAGTCCGTCAGGAAGACCGTTGGACCTAATCTGCCGGGAGGACCGGTCGTGTGTACGAGGCATAAGGCATCCCACCACGAGAGCATATCTAAATGGATAAAATGTATCAAACAAAATGAATGTACATTAGCATTTTATGTCTCCTGATTTCAAATAATAGGTCAATTGGAGTTTATTAGGAAGTAATATTTCAAATATGTATATATCCCATGGTGTACATATTGTTAGCATTTTGCAATTTTAAGAATTTGTGTTATAAACTGTTTTTTAAAACTATAAATTGTGTTTCTGATATAGTAACGTCCTATTTTTCTTTTTTTTTTTGTTTAACCCTTTCATGACTAAGGGTAAAACAAATCTTAATGCCTAAGCACAATTTTTCAACCTTGACCTGTGTTAGTAAAACCGTACATATCATCACAACTATGCGCATCCAAGTGGATTATACCTGTTTTTTTTCAGGACGAATTGGGCTTTCAGTTGGTGGAAAATGGCTGTGGATATCTCCTGATTTTTTTTTTGAAAATTTTTTATTTGGTTTTACATAGAAAAGGTTACAAAGCATAACTGCACAGTAAATAAGCATACAAATACAAATACTTGTGTATTGAATACAAAACAACCGACGGCATAAAAGCCCTAGGTTTTGGGATGAACGGACCCAAGTGAGTCCCAGTAGCCTATACAATCCGAGTATACCAAATATATGGTTAAAGTCAGTAGCCTTGGAGTACATAGCCTCTAGAGTGGGGAAGGGATGGGGTAGCTGAAAGTCAAGATGAGAAATGCACAGCTTAGGGGCCAGAATGTCAAGGTGGCCTAAAGTCCGCAGGATCTCCGCGGGGCAGCAGTTTGAGCCTACCCAGAGAGCCAGCAAGGTTGTGTTGGAGATACCAAGCCGTGAACCGGTATGGGTGCATTGCCGCTTGGATGTCGGAGTGATTTAACGTGGCCTCCATAAATTTGCGCCATCTCGCAAAGAAACGGTGTGTAGGACGAGGAGTCCTGGTGATGGCATCTAGCCTTTCCATGTAGAAAAGTGATTCAATAGCCTTTTGCACCGCTAATAATGTAGGCGGATGCTTGGATATCCAAGATAGCAGAATCATTCTACGAGCAACAAGAAGTGCCAGTTGTGCCCATTGAGAAACAGACGTCAGATTTCCGTCTCCTGTTGGGGCCGTTTGAGGTGCCCAGCCAAATATACAAAGCAGAACATCTTTCAGAATCCACTGTTTAGAAATAGATCCTACGTAAGTAGTTACTGCGTCCCAATATCTTTCTATGGCAGGGCATTCCCACAGGCGATGGAGTAAAGTAGGGCGAGGCGTAGAGCACCATGGGCATATTTTCGAGTTCATATTACTTTTATCATTGTAGATGGGGTAGTAGGCTCTGTGAATTATCCTAAATTGTGTTTCACGGCATGTCTCGGAAAGTGTGAGTTTACGTATTTGCCTGTATCCATCCATAATTTTAGCAGGGAGAGTTTCATCCCCTAGGAGGGTCGCCCATTTCTGGAAGGGTGTGAGATGGTATTTATCCGATTGGTACTGGATGAGGTAAGAATAGAGGTTAGTAATTGAGTAGTCACCTGAGTTCAGCACAGTGTCGATGAAGGACTGCTGTAAAGGGTTCGTCTGGGGCCCGCATTGCGAGCTCAAGTAGTCGGTTAGTTGGCTATAGTAGAAAACATGGGTCGGAGGCAGTGAGAATTCCTGAGACAAGGCCTCAAATGACTTAAACTTGCAATGGCCAGCGTGATATAAAGCTTTCGTTGAGGTGAGACCCTTGAGTTTCCATTGTGAGTATATAGCATGCAAAGTAGAAGGTATGAACATAGGGTTTCCTTTAATGGGCAGAAAACTTGAGATGGTAGTTGGTAGTCCCAGTAATTTACGTATTTCTCTCCATGCAATGTTGGTGTCTCTGATAAGCAAATTAGATTTTAGATGGGGTGGCAGAGCATGCAGGTTGGAGTGAAGGACTGCTGCCAACGTGTATGGAGAAGCCATAGCCCCTTCCAGATGTACATTACAATATCTAGAGTTGCCCGAAAGCCAGTCCAGACCCTGTCTTAATAAACATGCAAGGTTATAAAAATGAACGTTGGGCACACCCGCACCCCCCTCGGTCTTCGGGAGGCATAATTTAGGCAGAGCTATGCGCGCTCTCTTACGGGACCATAAAAAGGCAGACAGTGAGAGTGCGCATGCGCGAGGCTTCCAAGATGGCCGCGATCATCTAAAGCTCCGCTGCCTCGCGGAACGACGGAACCCCTACCGCACGACACGGCTACCCTTCCGCTCCCCGAGCTATAGGGGCGGACTCCCGAAGTGTTGGGGCACATTTCTGAATGACCGGTGGACTGGCTAAACGCAATCTGGGCCCGCTGTTCGCTTCATTGGACGTGAGGGAGAAATCCAAGATGGCCACCGCAGCACAGCTCCTGTCTCAGGATCACAGATCCGCAGGCACAGTGGATTTCAGGTCAGATACAGACTTTCCTCCTCTCCACGCCACCCCAGGCAACCCCAGGGGTCTCCCCAAGGAAGCCACACCGTCCCCGGCCTCCACGGTCTCTCTGCTGGAACGCACCATCCAGGAGTTCTCCCCCTCCCCAGCGGGGACCTACAGGGTTACCCAGGCCGCCATGGCCCCCCACGAGGCTGCTCATGCAGACCCAGTCTCCCACATGGATGCCCTATTTGGCAAATTCTCTGAACTATTAGAGAGGGGCCTCTCCCAAACTGCCTTGCAAATCACGGGGGAATTGAAAGCTGATTTTATTAACCTAGGCTCCCGGATCGAAACGATCGAACACAAAATGGAGGATACCATAGCCAGATCCATCCAAAACTCCAGGCACATTTACTCAGTACAGGAGCAATTGGACATAGCCATGGCCCGTATAGATGACCTCGAAAATAGGTCCCGCAGATATAACGTCAGAATTCGCGGGCTTCCAGAATCAATAACTGATGTGTCCAGGGCGGTGCAAGACCTCATTCAACAGCTAATCCCTGACATCCCAGCTACTAAGCTTGAACTTGACCGGGTCCATAGAACCCTCGGCCCCCCTAGGAAGGATGGCACCCCGCGAGATGTTCTGGCCAAGCCACATCACTTCTCGGTGAAAGAAGAAGTTATGAAGAGAGCCAGATCCCTGCAACACGTCAATTACCAGGGCCACCAGGTTCAGATCTTTGCGGACCTCTCCCCCTCCACTATACAGAGACGGAGAGCTCTAAAACCCCTCTTGCTTGCAATGTCACAAAAAGACATAAAATACAAATGGGCATTCCCATTTGCGGTCAGGTTCACGGACAAAGGGAAGTCTTTTGCCTTCTCCACTTTCCCCGAGGGGGAAAAGCTCCTCACCAGGCTGAAAATCATTTCTCAAGAAGCTGACATGGACACTTCTAACCCTAGCCAAGGATCCAACAAACGACCCACTCCTAACAGCCCACAATCCCCGTTGTGGACCTCCGGAAGAGCCAAGAAGGTCAAGGATAATGCACCCACCTGAGCAACTTCCAGTCCCATTTTCAGACTCTCCATTCTGTGACTGACCGTCCGAGGACCTGGAGAGGGCCGGAGGACTGCTCCCCAAACATTGAAAGTTTGGCCCTCCAACCCTTTTTGCCCTCCCCTTGCCTAGGACTTGTGCTACCCTTGTGCTACCCTTCTCCCCATTGCCTCCAATATTCCGGGACGCTATGCAGTACTTCGTCCATCTACTGGACTGCCCGTAACCCCTCATATTTTTTTACATCCCCTCGAAATGGGCCCTAAGGTTGCTTTGAGGATTTCCCAGGGGGCTGCATTCCACAGCACCCCCCCTGGATATACCATCCTACCTTCTGCCTAAAGAACAGCATTCATTGTTTAGTCCCAGTGTCTTCTAGACATTATGTTTAGCCGTGCCTCAAGAAAAATTCCTTTTTTTGTATATTGCTGCTTATATGTTATTGCTATTTAAAGTTGATTTCACAGCTCGGGTAGTTACCCGACTAGGGGTCCCCAGTTCCGCGAGGGACCACATGTGTAACTCTCCCTCCCTCGGCCTATCCCAGGCGTCTGAGGGTCGGGACTTCTGACCTTATGGGTCGGTTGTCTTCATTGTTTGTTCTTGGGATTTCGGGGGGTGTCTCCTGCCCTGATCTCCTCTTTCTCTTCTCAGGAACCCTTTCTTTCCTTGCCCTTTCTCCCCCTCTCTCCCCCCTTGATGGTAAGCTACCCCCGTTGAATGTTTACATGACACTATTTTTTTTCTCCTCAGGTTGGGCTGAGCCAACCCAGTCGACATGGTATCCTGGGAGACAACCTCGGGCCACCGATCCCAATGCCCTGACCAAGAACCCCGCTATGGATTGGGTAAGTGAGGTCGCTTTCAGATGCTGGGCTCCCCCTCTGCTCCATGGCTGATCCACAGGCTGCTAGGCTTAAGATAGCCTCCCATAACATTCAGGGTCTTAATTCCCCCATCAAACGGAGAAAAGCCCTTGATTACTACAAATCCCTGAAACTAGATATAATTCTACTTCAGGAAACCCACCTTCCTATCCGGTATAGTCCCAAGTTCCTACATGCCCACTTCCCTCAGTTCTTCTTAGCCAACGCGGAATCCAAGACCAGGGGGGTAGCCATTTTGATTGCCAAAACATGCAAATTCAATAAAAGTTTTGAAAAAGCGGATCCGGAGGGCAGGTATTTACTTGTAAAGGGCACTGTGGGGGACCAACTTTACTCCTTGGTCTCCTACTACGCCCCGAACACGGGTCAGGCCAAATTCTTCGAATCCCTGCTGCGCACCTTAGCACCTCTTTTAGAGGGAACGGTTATTGTCGGAGGGGACTCTAACGTCGCCTTTGATCAAGGACTTGATAAATCCTCCCCCTCACGTTCCCGCTTAACCAGGCCCACGAAGGCAAGCTTACGGATCGCCAAATTGCTGCACGCTCATGGGTTATCCGATGTCTGGCGGGAATTAAACCCCACAAAGAGAGACTACACTCACTTCTCAGCGCCTCACCAATCATATGCACGCATAGACCACATACTTGTCCCCTCCTCGCTCCTTCCCAGGATGCTCAAAGCCTCCATCACTGACACAGTGATCTCGGATCACTCACTGGTAATTGTGACGGCCCTGGGGGGTTCGAGTGGGAGACACCCTAGGCATTGGAGGTTAAATGAATCCCTCCTTTCGGAGCCATCACGAGTTATGGATCTCGACAAAGCATTGCAGGAATATTTCTCTATTAATGCGACTCCTGATGTCTCCCCCGAAACCCTGTGGGCGGCGCACAAAGCATATATTAGGGGAAAATTCATGCAATTAGGTTCTCAAATAAAACGGGAAAGACAATCAACCATCCTGAAGCTAGAAGAGGAATACTCTAAACTCAGAGCTCTTCACAAAAAGGACCCCCTCCGCACCCCCACCTCCATACTAGACAAGACTCGCTTAGAACTCAATCTCGCCCTCACCACGAAAGCTGAAAAATCGGTTAGGTGGTCTGGCCACAAATTTTACTCACAGGCGGACAAAATAGGCACACTCCTGGCTAATAGACTCTCCCCTAGAACCAAGCTGAGCACCCTCCCTCGGATCAGAAGCGCAGGACTCCCACCCACGTCTAATCCGGTCACAGTTCTGAATGCCTTTCAGAACTTTTACACCTCTCTCTACAGTAGCTCCCCACCTCCCAAAGATAACCTCCTTCCAAAGTTTTTGGAGGGACTTCCCATCCCGGCCTTATCGGACGTTCACAAACAAGTTATGGAAGCCCCCTTCCAGGCAGAGGAGATTCTGGAAGTCATAAAGGCTCTTAAAAAAAGCTCCGCCCCTGGACCCGACGGTCTTTCGATCCCTTACTATAAAGCCTTTGCCAACACGCTAGCCCCTCACCTGGCCAATCTCGGTAATCATAAAGCTAATGGAGACCCCCTGGATCCCCACCTTAACACGGCGTATATCACGGTCATCCCCAAACCTGGCAAGAACTTGGAAGATGTCAGCAACTACAGACCGATTTCCCTTATTAATAATGATCTCAAAATTCTCACGAAAGTTATGGCCAATAGGTTAGCCTCCTTTATCGGACGCTACGTCCACAAGGACCAAGTTGGTTTTATCCCCGGCAGACAGGGACCTGATCAAATTCGGAGGGCGATTGATATTATCTCCATTTTGCAGTCTAATTGGGAAGGGGGACCCGGACAATCTGGCTTCCTCCTTTCCTTAGATATTCAGAAGGCTTTCGACTCGGTCTCATGGCAGTACATCTTCCAGCTCTTTGACAGGTGGGGATTTGGGGCTCGCTTCCTGGGCTTATTACGGGCCTTATACTCCCAGCCGAGGGCCCAAATTCGAATGCAGGGATACCTCTCTGAGCCAATACCCATTACCAGGGGGACCAGACAGGGGTGCCCCCTGTCCCCCCTCATATTTGCAATAGCCATTGAATCACTGGCGATCGCAGTCCGCCACAATATAGACATTGGAGGTGTCCAATGCGGTAGTCAAACGCACAAATGTGGACTCTTCGCGGACGACATACTGTTGTTCCTCACTTCCCCCCTCACAACCCTGCCCAACTTATCCCGGGTATTGGACGACTTTGCCAAGGTCTCAGGCTTGAGGGTTAATTACTCCAAGTCTGTGGCGTTGAATATCTCTCTCCCCACCCACCAAGTCCTCTCACTCAAACAATCCTTTCCGTTCCAATGGAGTGACACTGCCATCCAATACTTGGGTATCTCCCTTACACCTAAAATAGAGATGTTGTATGCCCACAATTACCCCAAATTATACAGACAGCTGGAAACTGATCTCTCCTCATGGTCTAAACACGAACTATCCTGGCTTGGCCGGATTAACTCCATAAAAATGACCCTTCTCCCCAAAATCCTCTACTATTTTCGAGCCCTGCCAATACCAGTTCGGAAGGACCACCTTTGCTCTCTGCAAAGCAAAATACTGAAATATATCTGGGGTAATAAGGGTTACCGTCTACCGCAAAACACGCTCTTCCTGCACAGACGCAGGGGGGGGTTGGGTCTGCCTAACCTCCACAAATACTACCTTGCAGCTCGCCTAGCCCAACTCTCCTCGATCTACTCCAAATATGAGAAACCGGATTGGCAGTCCATAGAACGCTGTTCGGTACCCTCCTTTACACTAGATTTTCTTTTATGGTGCCCGCCCAAAGCCAGGCCGCCCATCATGTCCCCATCCCTATCTCACTCCTGCGCCCTATGGGACGGTCTTCGCAAAGAGCCTTCCCTAGTCTCCACTTTAAGACCCCTTGCTCACATGTTCCGTAATCATGACTTCCCCCCTGGTCTGAACATTGAGGCCTTCAGATGGTGGTTGGACAAGGGACTATACCGGATAGGTCACTTTTTCAATTCCAGGGGTCCGATTTCCCTAGCTTATTGTATCGAACACTTAGAGCTACCAGATACAGAGAGGTTCCGCTTCCAACAAATATCTCACTTCTTGAACTCACTTTGGAAAAACAAACCCCTTCCTCCTTCCTTTACTGAATATGAAGCCTGGTGTGGTAGGATCGGGGAGCAGAGGGGTGGTATTTCAGTGATCTACGCGGCTCTCACTTCCCCAACGGGCAAATCCCCCTATATGACGGCTTGGGAATCTGATCTCCAGACCTCTGGCAGTCTCGAAACCTGGCAGCTGGCCCTAGCCAGATCCTTTCGTGGGATCCAGAACACCTCACTAATGGAGGCTAGCATCAAATTGATAACCAGGTGGTACCTCACTCCAGTAAGGCTAGCCAAAATATATCCCACGGCTAACCCCTTATGTTTCAGGGGGTGCCAACTTCGTGGCTCCATGATCCACATCTGGTGGGAATGCCCTAGACTTCGTTCGTTCTGGACTAAAATCTTCAACTTGATTTACTTAGTCACAGGCTGCCGGGTTCCGAGAACCCCAGAGGTTGCGTTACTCAATACCCCGGTTCCTTTGATGTCTGGTAACATTCAGAAACTAACTTATTTTATCCTATTAGGAGCCAAAATTGCGATTGCCTCCGCATGGAAGCAACCCAAGCCCTCCTTCCTCGCAGTTAAGAGGAAGATATCGTGGATAATGTCCCAAGAAAAACTGTCAGGTATTCTGTCAGACACCACACCTAAATTCCGAAAGGTGTGGGACCCTTGGGCCCGTTACATGGGAATCTCTCTGCTGCCTGGGGTACCCCCAGGCTCTCCCCTAGTGACCAGACCTCACCCCTAAAGCGCCCTCTCTTACATTGAATGCGAAACATTCCCCCGCTATAACCTTCCACCCTTTCAGGACATAGCTTACCTCCCCTTACCCCTCTGTTCTCCTCTTCTCCTCCTCTTTTCTTTTCTCTGTCCTTCTAGTCGTTCTATGTTTTTGGTTTGCTCAACAGAGCTGTAATTGACAGGTTCACCATACAGTCCAATTTAATGTTGCGGTACCCACTGCAGACGGTCCTCCAACTGTTTTATCCCTCTGAGAGGGAGGGG
Source organism: Lithobates pipiens (assembly GCF_037356315.1). NCBI lineage: Eukaryota > Metazoa > Chordata > Amphibia > Anura > Ranidae > Lithobates > Lithobates pipiens. The sequence goes on from NW_027507758.1 coordinate 278,707,381, forward strand.
CCTGGGAGGATACTCCCCCATCCTGGCACAGCAAGTACCCTATTAGGGGTGTCGGGATGGGGGCTCCTGGGAGCTACCCCTAATAGTTCTACTTGGTGGGCTCTCCCGGGGGGGTCACCCTCCGTTTACCTCTTTTTCATGTAGCCCCTCGATGAGGAAGGGCATGCCGACTGTACCCTTTTGATATTGTCTGTCTTTCACTAATGTCTCCTGTTTTCATTACTTACATTGTGACAGCAGGCCCTCCCTGCTGCAGTTAGTTTATGTACTGTTATACGTATGTAAGTGCCTTTAATATAAAATAAAATATTTTGAAAGTAAAAAAGGCAGACAGTGCCTTGTACAGCTTCTGGATATTTGCGTGTTTCAGCAGGAGGGGTATAGTCTACATGGGGTACAATAGTCTGGCAAAAGATATCATTTTAAATAAATGGCATCTCCCGAAGAGCGAGATCGGCAGGGTCGCCCATAGGTCTAATTCCTTCATAATCCTAAACAAAAGTGGGGGTTAGTTAAGCCCATATAATGAGGCCGGTTCACGACCTATGTGCACCCCTAGGTACGTGATATGGCGTTTGGCTAAAGCAAATGGGGACTGGTGTATCCACTTGGGAGCCATTCTGGGATTCAAAGACAAAATCTCACTTTTGTCAAAATTTATCCGGAAACCCGAGCAGCTGTGGAAGGTTCTGAAGATTTCCTTTAACCTGGCAAAATCGGACATGGGGTCAGTGGTAAACAACAATATGTCGTCCGCAAAAAACGCAGAGCGTAGAGTCTGCGGTCCTATTGGTAAGCCACTGATCCCATCTCGTGAATTAAGCAGCCTGGAGAGAGGTTCAATCGCCAGGTTGAATAATAAGGGCGAGAGTTGGCACCCCTGCCTAGTACCTTTAGTTAAGGGTATCGTTTCCGATATAAAATCAGGGGTGATCAAGCGAGCCGTGGGAGACTTGTACATCTGTTGAAGAAATTGTAAAAAGGGGCCTTGGAAACCAAATTGTGCTAATACTCTAAATAACCAAGGTAGACTCACATTATCAAAGACTTTTTCTGCGTCTAAGGAAATTATTGCTACATCTTGAGTGGGGTGGGTTTTGGCATAGTGTAGGGCTAGGAGTACTTTACGTATATTAAGAGTAGCCGAACGGCCAGTGACAAAGCCTGACTGAGCGGGGTGGAGTAGGGAGGGGAGTATCGTGGCCAATCTGGAAGCAATTATCTTAGATAAAATTTTAGAGTCCACATTTATCAGGGAGATAGGGCGATAGGAGCCCGGCATAATGGGGTCCTTACCTTTCTTTGAGATAAGTTTTATGAAAGCCTGTGACCCCGGGGGCATATAAGGCCCTCCCTGCCACATGCCTGCATAAACAAGTTGAAGAGTGTCAGGTATATAATCTATGGTGGATTTATAGAATTCCGCAGTATAGCCATCCGGCCCTGGGGCTTTGGCGGTGGACAACATCGAAATAGTACGTTTAACATCCTCTAGGGTAATGGGGGCATTAAGCATTGCGAGGTGGTCTTCCTGGAGCGTTGGTAGTCGCATCCTGGACAAAAAAGTGTCCGCCGTAGTCATATCAGTGGGGTCAGCTTCGTATAGAGTCGTATAGAAAGTGGTGAGGATAGCATTTATTCTGTCCTTGTCAGAAGTCACGGATCCATCCAAGTCCCTCATGGTATGAATACGAGTGGGTTGTCTAGGCCCAGCGCATAGTATCTCCAGTAATTTGCCCGCTTTGTTTCCGAATCTATGGAAGTATAGCTTAGAATAAGCTAGTTGGGCCGTTTCTTGCTGCTCCGCCCAGAGGTCGAATGCCCTCTTTGCTTGAGTCCAGCTCCGGATATTCTCTGGTGTACAGTTCAAAAGCAGACGCTCGTGAGCCGTACGCAGCGTTTTGCTGGCGTCATTATATTGGCTCCTATTGTGTTTTTTCAGTTGTGTAGTATAGGAAATAATCTTTCCTCTCAGAAAGGCTTTACCCGTTTCCCAAAACAAGTTAGGGTCAGAGACATGTGCGCTATTAGTGGTGGTGTAGTCAGTCCAGGCAGTCCGAAGCATGTCTTGGAAGTCAGGGATGTCAGCTAGGTAGTTAGGAAATCTCCAGGTCCTTGGCGCGCACGGGGACGTTGGTCGCGATAGATGTACCACTATAGGGCTGTGATCTGCGATCCTAGCGTTTAAAATTTCTGAGTCTAGTAGTGAGGGTAGCAAGGAGGGAGAGGCAAAGAAGTAATCTATACGCGAAAAAGATTGATGTGGAGGAGAGAAAAAGGTGTATTCCTGGCTAGTCGGGTGTTGTAGGCGCCACACATCAGTAAAATGAATGGAGGACAGGGCCCGGGCCAATTGAGTGTGAGTGGGGGTCACGATATCTAAGGGGGTCGTGCAGTGATAGCTAGTCTTTGAACGATCTGTTACTATGGACATTACAGAGTTAAAATCACCCCCGACCAGGTGACTAGTTTCAGGGGCTGCGAGTATCCAATGGATTACGTCTTGAAAGAAGGGCGTACCTGGCGAATTGGGGGCATAAATGTTAGTGATGGCCATGGGGTTAGAGTCTACCACTATCTGTACAGTAACCTTACGGCCCTCAGTGTCAGCTTTAACAGTCGTAACTTCATGGTGTAAGTTTTTATGTAGTAGTATGGCAACTCCAGCCTTGCGCCCAACTGCTGGCGAGCCATATACCGCACCCACCCATAATTTATGTAGTCTTTGCAGATCATCCGCTGTAAGGTGCGTCTCCTGCAACAAAGCTACGTCTGTTCGGAGGCGTTTCAAGTGTCTTAGAACAGCCATACGTTTACATGGCGATCTAAGCCCCTTGACATTCCATGAGATAATTTTTAAGTGATGCCCACTACCTATGGATGCCATGTAAGAGTTAGGCAGAGAAAAACCATAGTGGGCGTTTCAGGAGTGAACCTGCTGTGCATCAGGGTCCCCGTGTACCTATGTCTCCTAATAGAGACTGCAATCCCCAAGAGAGCTACAACTATACTAAATGACAGTAACAGGCATATTGTCATATAGGCTAAAAATCTTAGCAAGAATAGAAAACACATCATGAAAAATAACATATCAACAAGTAGAGACTTCCCTTTTTTCCACATGAGGCACAGCCTTCAGTCTCAGCTATTGCCCCTGTCCCGCTCCTCCCCTGATGGCTGATGGAGGGCCAGAGGGGGAGGTAAAAAAAAAAAAGAAAAAAAAATAGGTGGTGATGGGTAAAACCCAGTATCCCATCAAGGGGATAGTAATGGAACCAACGTGGGGAGGAATGGTAGCACCCCCGGCTCCATAAAAGTCCCATGTATGCGTGTTTAACAGCCACAATGCTAGGGAAATATATAGGGTAGGAGAGCCGAGTTGAAGGCCTAAGCCAGTATAGTAACAACCTCATATAACATACAATAAAGAACAGGTAGAAAACCTTTTGTAATAACAGGAGCTACAGAGACTATCAGAAGGGCAGGCCCAACATTCCAGAACAGGACATGTAGGGTCAACCTACCTGTGATCAGCAGAACCCATGTTAGGCCAGCTGATCCCAGGAGGTCTAGAGGGAGAAGGAGGGAAAACCAAAATAAGAAGAAAACCTCTGTCCCTCACTCCCTGACAAACTATAAAAAGGTAGGAGCACCATAGTGCGTCAGCGGTGTCCTGAATGATCATCCTTAGGTGTGAGTCTGATGCGTTTATATGGAGGGTTTGTGGGGCTGCGTTGATGTTTAGGAGGCGCAGCATTTTTGTTCGCAGACTGAGGAAAAGCGGTGTCAGCCGTGGCAGAGTGATCCATGTCAGTGCCTATGGAGTCAACATACCTCTCCGCTTCCTCTGGTGTAGTAAAAGTAAATTGTTCTCCAGCAGGTGTTTGGAGCCGTAGTGTGGCTGGATAGGACAAGGAGAATTTGATGTGATTATTGTAGAGAGCCGTACAAACTGGAGAGAAGGCTTTGCGTCTATTCATTACCTCCACAGAGTAATCAGCAAATAGCAGCAATTTTGCCCCATCGATCGTCAGAGAGCGGAAGCTGCGGTACTTCTGCATGATGGCTGTTTTATCTGCATAGTTTAGGTACTTAACTATGACATGGCGTGGTTTGGCACGTGAATCAGACGGTTGGCCGATACGATGAGCCCGTTCGATCGTGCACGGAATGCGGAGGCCCAATTGTTCAGGGATTAGTTTGGCACAGAGCGTGGGGAGCTGGGCAGCAGTAACCGATTCTGGGAGACCAATGATGCGTAAATTGTTCCTTCTCGAACGATTTTCCAAATCGTCGATCTTCTCCCACATCTCTCTATGTGTGTTGAGAACCCTAGCGATCATTGCAGAAGCACCGGCTGCTTCATCCTCCAGCGCAGAGATACGTTCCTCCGCATGTTGCAGCCTTTGTGCCTGGGCCCGCACTTCTAGATGGAGCTGCTCCAGCCCTCTGTGTACCACCGCATCCACAGTAGCCGCGAGTGTGTGACCTAGCAAGAGAACCACAGATTGTGCTATCCCCTCAGGGGATGCAGGGTCAGCCTGGGTAGGCGTTGGTTGAGTCGGTGGTCCCAGAAGTTGCGAGGCCTGCTCCTGTGAGGGCGGCCCGGCTGCCATGTTGGCCGCGTGTGTGTCTCCCGCGGGAGGGATGCCTGCCGAGGCCGCCTTAGCGTACGATCGCTCCACGAAGCGATCCATAAGGTCTCACCCGTCCGCTGAAGTGGTGTGGGTTCTCCCCGAGGCCTGAGCCGGTGTTTTAGGCAGAATTGGCGAGGGGTGATGCGGGAGCTGGTGGCGATCACCTTCTCCTCATGTGGCGCCGGAACCGGAAGTCTTTTTTTTTTTAATCATAAAAGGAAATCCTAATAGTAATCAAAAAAACATCCCTATATTTCTTGTTACTACCATAATCTACCACCAAAAACAACCAAAAAGAAAAAATTCTCCTGGTTCTGATGATTGCTGCAATACCAATTATGTGTATGTTATTTGTTGTTTATGCCCATAGTACAGCGCAGAAACAATAGCGCACATTTTTCTTCTTTTTTTTGTCCTACCTAAAACACACTGATGCTGAAATGAAATCACACTGATGCTAATTTTAAAAGATGTAAAAAAAAACTCCTGCCCAAAATATACTGACCCTGGCCTTTGACCCTAGCATTACCCTATGACCTGTATTTGACCCAAACACTAACCCTGCCACTGACCTGGATCAAACCTTGATCTAGGTTTTTTTTTTCTTTAGTTTCTTTTTTTATTATTTATTTATTTTTACACTTTTCTCTCCCTTTACAGAGAGGGAGAAACACAGGGGTGTGCTTCACAGTGACTGATCACTGTGGTAGCCAATCAGAGGCTACCACAGTGATCAGGTGACCTGGCATGGGGAATTCTGGGTCCTGGTCATTAATACAGGGGCCCAGGGCTCTGTGCTGGGAGTGTGCCAAATCATAATAATATATGTGGCCTCATGGAGAAAAGCCCAGTACAGTGAGGCCGCATACCCAGATAGCAAGCAATTATCCTGCAAGTTAGAAAATTACTTGCTAAGCTATTGCAGTCCACATTGCATGACTCCAGATCAACTTTTTTTGCAAAAATTTTGCAAGTCTAATGAACAACATGTTGGGCGACGTTTGTGGCAATCGCTTTTTACCTTCCAAAGAACAAGCTTGATTTTATCTGCCACTCTGTAAGTGTGAACCCCTCTTTTTTTTTAATGAAAGACCATACGGTATTACGCTATGTGGATCCATTTGTCTTTCATGTTCAAAGCCAATGGAATGGTTTAACATTTGCTGCATGCTTTGGAGTTCATCTCTCTGAAGTGCAATCATCCATCATCCATCCTTGAGGTCTACCTACCACCTACTGTTCCATTCACAGATTACTGCATTGAGGCCAAGTCCTCATTATGCCTGTTTGACCCATGTGCTGTATGGTACATGCATCCACCCCTTGTGTTGATGTTTATTCACACCGTCATGGTATATTCAATCAAGATGCACTGATACAATATGTCATTATCTTTATATCAATTGTCACAGTGGTTTTATTTCATTTGTTATTTATTTCACTGCCTTTGAGCGCTACACTATTCATTTTTATATTTGGTGATTCACTTTGTGTTTGGTGGCGTGTTGGCTGCTCACCCATTTTCCTGTGCGCAATTTTTCTTCTGTTGATCAATTAAGGGGGTAAAACTTTCCGGAGCTAAAGTGGTAAAAAACTGCCAAAAAGTTATCATTGCTATCTGGATATATGTGTTATGTCAGCATCAAGGGGTTACTATGTTTAGGGATCTTAGCAAAGTAAACTTTTATTATTTTCCAACATTTCATATGTCTTTTTAAACAAATAATGTGAATTTTATTGTATTATAACTTAGACAGAAATATTAGACCACACTGAATAATAACATTTTCTTACACATTTTGAAATGTGATATTGATCATTTAGATCTACTTCACTTGCCACAAATTTAACTTGCTGTGTACCAGGACTTACACACTTAGCATGTAGGAATCAATAACAAATATGAACAGGTATAAATTAAAATGTATAAGTATTACAGATTTGCCCTTTGTACAAATGTTATAATGCTAAAAGCTGAAGCAGTTATGACAAAGTAAAACAGAAATGTAGAAAAGCATACTAACTGAGTGACTGCACAACATTTTTTTATCCAAAGTGATAACATTTCACATTTGATGTTGTTTGTCCACAGATGGCTTTCAGGTGCATGAGTGAGATTTCTACTATAATTGGCTCATTCCAGCAAAATTCAAACAGATTAGTCAGATTTCAGTCTGTGTAATTTGTGTTTTTACAGAGTGTCTAACTAGAAATGTTTACTGTGATTTCTTCTGTAAAATCATTTTGCATCAGGAGCAATTTTCAGGGTTCAAAATGCTCTAATAAGTCAATTGCATGGATTTTCGTTTTATCTTGTGATGCACTTCAGTGATAAAGGCCTGCACTTATCGAAAGATGAGATAAGCTCCTTAGTACTCAGCATCACAAACTGCCTTGTTATTTTGTCATTTATTTCACATGTATTTAACAAAATAGAAGAAATAGAGATTCTTTTTATTGTAGCGCCGGTACTCCTGAAGAGTACACGCTATGTCTGTAAATTTAGTTTTTTCCCAAGACTATAGTTGAGTCTTGGTGTTAATTGTTCTAAATTGTGGTTTGACATCAGTTTGGCTGGGCTGTACTAATGTTCTGCCTGGTCATAGGTGCGGGTAGCACCTTTGACGGGCATTGGAATGCAGTCTGGTTGGACGCATTGGGTACCAATCTCTCTCTCAGAGCCAATCAGTGGGTGTGTTGTCTTGCTGTGTATTCCGGGAGAGGGTACATAAGGTGCTGAAGTCACGTGGTTCTGGGTTCTGGTCCAGAAGTATGTTCTGACTCCATGGTCCTGGTCCTCCTGACCAGCCCCCAGGGGCCCTCATGGCCTGGGGTGCGGATCCATCTGTTTCCAAGTCTTGACGCTGTCTAGTCCGAGGCACAGTAACTGGAAGGAGGATTCTAAAGTGGTCCGGTGCCATCTTGGGTTTTGGAGAGGCCCAGCAACTCGTCATGCAACCAGGGGAGGACTCTTCGGAAGAGGGCCACGCATGAGGCTGGCTGCTCGGTAAGAGCCTGGATGCTGAACTGTATGGACACAAATTGAATCCACATTTCTTATGGTATTGCCGGACTGGCTGCAAGATACTGGTACCGTAAGAAGGTTCCTAGTGTCATCCTTCTGTTACACCTAAATTCCTGTGAGAGACTTTCTGTGTTCATCTAAAAGTTGCAACCAAGTCTGTGGCAGAGACTTTGCTAATTTTGAGTCATTTGTCGGCTGCTGTCCATAAACCAGGATTTATCCGACAGTGGAAATATCCAATTGTGAATGGCTATTCCCTGGATTACCTTGAGAGAGACATTTATTGTCAACAGTTTCAAAGTGCCTGAGCTTCAATACCTATACCCTCTATTCCCAACTGAGAGACTGTGAGGTTGATTTACTAGAGGAAAATAGACTGTGCACTTTGCAAAGTGCAATTGCACTCTGCAAGTGCAGTTGCTCCAGAGATTAGTAAATGGGGAAAAGCTCTGCTGAATTCCATCATCCAATCATATGCTAGCAAAAAGGCTGTTTTTTTCATTTTCCTTGCACGTGATTGGGTATTCTTTGCAAAGTAAAGCTTTACCTCATTTACTAAACTCTGGAGCAAATGCACTTGCAGAGTGCAATTGCACTTTGCAAAGTGCACAGTCTATTTGCCTTTAGTAAATCAACCCCTGTGTTTCTGTTCAACGTTTTAAGCAAATAAAAATTCCTAAAGGAATTCAAGCGTCGGTCTCTGCAGTTATTGGGCCATCAACCTCTGGAACCCTTAGACAAGTACAATGAGTTACAAGGCAGAGGAGGTAAAGGGTAAGCCCAAGAAAACCAGCCGCTCCTTCGGGGGTCAGCGCTACATTATAAACAGTCAAATTAAAGAGATTTGATTGTCTAAACACAGCTGACATCATCAGTAGTATTTATCAAATATATATTAGCCCCTCTATTTGCTGATACCGTATATAGCATAAGCCACAAATACGTGGCAGTGCTTTGGGGGGAGGGGGAAGTTAATAAATAAGTGATAATTAGTGCTGATGAGAAAGGATGTGCAGAGCCCACCAGGAAATCGGTACTGGGAAGAGCTAATCACAAGCTGTGAGACATTTCCCGATCTCTGTAGTCACACATAGGGACAATGTCTCACTGCTTGTGATTAGCGCTCCGCAGTGCCGACTTCCTGGCGGGCTCTGCACATGCTGTTTGCAAACACGCTTGAGCTCATCCTTACTAATGAGCAACTCTAATCTAGAAAATGATGCTAAAGTAAAGCCAGCATACAAGGGTCAGTTTTTTTTTCGATCAGCCAGCAAACACATTAAAAAATACTGAACGTATTTCCTCCTCTACACAAACATGGTGAATAGAGGAATCCCCCCCACCCCCCACTATGTTATTGTATTCTGACAGGGGGAACTACTACACTATCAGAATACATTGATCAGCACTGCAGTCAATTGGCTGCAGCACCAATCGAACAGATGTTTTACAAGTCAGTTTGTGAGAAGTTCATCATTAGATAAATCACTAGTTATTATTTCTCACAAATTAGAAGTCATATATGGATTGAAATTTCAATCCATCTATGACCGACCTAAATCCACTTAGTACAGCTTTAGAATTTTCTAGGAAAATTATAATTTCAGCCTAGGTTCACACTGATGAGGGTATGAATTCAACTTAACTCACACAATTTCAAACCAGCAATGCAGTGTAACTTCGGGGGCGATTTGACAGACTGCGGGTTCATGCACAGATGTATATTCAAATAGCCCCCGAAGTCACCAAAAGAAGTACAGGAACTAATTTTGGGAATCGATGTGGCGCCGCAAAGTTGGCGTTGCAATGATTCGGACCGTGCCATTGCCAGCAATAGTCGCCGATTTAGCATGCGATTTGACATGTCAAATTGCATGCCAAATCCGCCCAATGTGAACGTGAGCTCAAAGAAAAGTACTCAATGTGGGTTATTTACTAAAGGAAACTCCACTTTGCATTGCAAGTACACTTGAAAGTGCAGTGAAAGTAAAGTCACTGTAGATTCGAGGGAGACATGCAAGGAAAATAAAAAACAGAATTTTAGCTTGCACATGATTGGATGATAAAATCAGCAGAGCTTCCACTCATTTCAGATCTACCCCTTACATTTAGAGTGACTGCACTTCCAAGTGCACTTTCAGTGCACTTTCAAGTACACTTACAGTGCAAAGTGGATTTGTCTTTCGTAAATAACCCCCAATGTCTTTCCTTTCTTTTTAGTTACATTTTAAAACTGGTTTTAAATCTTATTTTTTTACTATATCATTTTTGTTTTACAAACATTTACAACAACAAAAATGTGTTTTCCATTGCCCTGACCCTGTGAATTGTTGATAAATTATAGTTTGTGATATTGTACTCATTTACCAACCTTTTATTTTTTTAGTTGAGGGAAAAATAAACTAGAAAACATGTGAAAATGCTATGGAGTCTATGTGGCAGCTGGTGTTCACCAGAAATTCTGATGGTGGAGCTGGGCTGGAAACCCTGGTGGTCCACTTGTTTCTCCTCTACAAACTGTTACCAGGTCACAGACATCAGAATTGAACACCAAGAGTATAGCAGGAACAGAACCGCTATGATAAAGAGACTGCACACAAACAGTTGGATAGAAGAATGGCAAGACCTGGACAGAAGTCATGGGCAGACAGCAGAAAAGAGAATAGTCAGATTCAAGCCAAGATTATGGGCAGTTCACAAGCAAGGGAGTAGTCAATTCCAGGCAGGGGCTGTGGACAGTCAGTAGGAAAGACAGTAGTCTGTCCCATTCAGGTCAGCAACAAAGAAGGAAATCAGGAAGTATAATAACTCTTTTGCACAAGGGATAAGCTCAAGGTTTGGTCCAAACACAAGTCCTGACTGAACTGTGGTGTTTAAGCATTTGCCTGAATTATGGTTACATGTTCATCAAGAGCCGAACATTACTGTATAGTAGTGGTAATTAGCAACCAGTGGTGTCACCTGTCCTCATTATTTGCTGACAAATAATTCCCAATCATGTAAACATGGAAGTACAGATAGTGCTGACATCACTAACCAATATACTGTAACCAAATGGCTATATTTGGGCAATGATATTGCCCAAATTTGTCCATATTCATATATTTTGTCAATGACATCATCTGGGAGACCCAGGGCTGAAAAATGTCATTCAGTGCAAGTGAGCATTGGGAACTGACTGTGTTGGCAGTGTGATTTTCTTTTCTTTCGATGGGTTGGCAGCTATTGTTCATGTTGATTGATGTGAATCTACATCGCTGGACAACATGTTTGACAAAGGATGCACATTGTGGGACTTTTTTTTTTTTTTTTTTATTAAAGGATGTGTTGAAAAGCATGTTATCATTTTTTAAAGTTTAAATGTATTATTTTGACTGCAGCCAGAGCATTGACAGGATGACTGGGAACAGGGGTAATGGAATAATATTGATAATAAGGTACTCTTAGTGACCTTGATAAGTAGTAGTTAAAAGGGGAAAAGTCTCCTGCCTAACAGGGCTTGACTTGATAACAGATCCATCGGCAAGCCAGATGAGATGAGCAAAGGCCACGCTAAAGACAGGTACATGTACCCAAATCTATTATGACTTGGACCTCAGTGGTCCTTTCTGGACCCTGCAAAGAAAGAGAAAAAGAGAGATGAATTAATTAGATCAATTTAAATGGTCACCCTTAATACAAGGAAAATTATTTGTTTTTTCGCACATTCCCAGCCCCAGTTCTGTCATTTCTGTAAAAGTGATTCAGATGACTGTAAGCCAACCAATCACTTCTACTTGCTGGCATAGTGTTGCATAGGGATGAGCCTGATGTTCGAGTTGAGCATAAGTTCTACTCAAACATCGGGTGTTCGTTCACCTGTTCCCTGAATAGCAAACAATTTGGGGTGTTCGCACTAAATTTGAAAGCCGCGGAACACCCTTTAAAAGTCTATGGGAGAAATCAAAAGTTCTAATTTTAAAGGCTTATATGCTTAGTATTGTCATAAAAAGTGTTTGGTGGACCTGGGTTTTAAAAGTTTTAAAAAAAATTTTTTCGGGAGCAGTAATTTTAACCACTTGACCACTGGGCACTTAAACACCCTTAATAACCAGACCAATTTTCAGCTTTCGGTGCTCTCACATTTTGAATGACAATTACTCAGTCATGCAACACTGGACCTATATGAAATTTTTGTCCTTTTTTTCACACAAATGGAGCTTTCTTTTGGTGGTATTTAATCACCGCTGGGTTTTTTATTTTTTGTGCTATAAAAGAAAAAATACAGAAAATTCTGTAAAAAAATGAATTTTTCTTCATTTCTGTTATAAAATTTAGCAGATTAGTAATTTTTTCTTCATAAATTTTGGCCAAAATTTATACTACTACATATCTTTGGTAAAAATAAGTACAAATTGGTGGATATTATTTGGTCTTTGTGAAAGTTAGAGTCCACAAGCTGTGGTGCCAATATCTGAAAATTGATCACACCTGAAGTACTGACGGCCTATTTCAATTCTTGAGACCCTAACATGCCAGAAAAGTACAAATACCCCCCAAATGACCCCTTTTTGGAAAGAAGACATTCCAAGGTATTTAGTAAGAGGCATGATGAGTTTTTTGAAGTTGTCATTTTTTCCCACAATTCTTTGCAAAATCAAGATTTTTTTTACTTTTTTTTTTTTCACAAAATTGTCATATTATCAGTTTATTTCTCACACAGCATATGCATACCACAAATTACACCCCAAAACACATTCTGCTATTACTCCAGAGTACGGCAATACCACATGTGTGAGACTTTTACACAGTGTGGCCACATACAGAGGCCCAACATGCAGGGAGCGCCATCAGGCGTTCTGGAGCACCCAGGACAATTCTGACATTTCTCTCCTACATGTAAAAATCATCATTTATTTGCTAGAAAATTACATAGAATCCCAAAACATTATATATTTTTTTTTAGCAAACACCGTGGAGAATACAATGGTGGCTGTTGCAACTTTTTATCTCGCACGGTATTTGCGCAGCAATTTTTCGAATGCTTTTTTTTGGAAAAAAAAACAGTTTTGTGCTTAAAAAAAAAAACACAGTAAAGTTATCCCAATTTTTGCATAATGTGAAAGATGAAGTTACACCGAGTAAATCGATACCCAACATGTCACTCTTCAAAATTGCACAGGCTCGTGGAATGGTGCCAAACGTCGCTACTTAAAAATCCCCATAGGGGACGATTTAATTTTTTTTTTACTGGTTATATGTTTTGAGTTACAGAGGAGGTCTAGGGCTAGAATTATTGCTCTCGCTCTAACGTTCGCAGTGATACCTCACATGTGTGGTTTGAACACCGTTTTCATATGTGGGCGGGACTTACGTATGCGTTCGCTTCTGCATGCGAGCACATGGGGACAGGGGCGCTTTAAAAAAAAATAAAAAATGTTATTGTTCATTTTACTTTATTTATTTTAGTTTGACATTTTTTCCCCAAAAATAAATTTTTTGATCACTTTTATTCCTATTACAAGGAATGTAAACATCCCTTGTAATAGGAATATGGCATAACAGGTCCTCTTTACAGTGAGATATGGGGTCAATAAGACCCACATCTCACCTCTAAGCTGGGAAGCCTGAAAGTAAAAAAAAAGATTCTGGATTTGATGGTATTGGCGAGTCGGTAGAAGCACCGGAGGGCGGCGGGAGGGGGGGTGTCTATGGCTGGGTATTGCAGGGTATCACCGACTATGGCTGGGTATGGCTGGGTATCTCAGAGTATGGCATTGCAGAGTATTGCGTTGCAGAGCATTGCAGGATATTGGCGGGTGTTGCAGAGCATTGCAGAGTGTTGCGCAGTATTGGCGGGTGTTGCAGAGCATTGCAGAGCGTTGCAGAGTATTGCAGAGCGTTGCAGAGCATTGCAGAGTGTTGCAGAGGATTGCAGAGCGTTGCAGAGGATTGCAGAGCGTTGCAGAGCATTGCAGAGTGTTGCAGAGCATTGCAGAGTGTTGCAGAGCGTTGCAGAGTGTTGCAGAGCATTGCAAAGTATTGTAGAGTGTTGCAGAGTATTGCAGGGTATTGCAGAGTAATGCAGAGTATTGCACGGTATTGCACGGTAATGCAGAGTATTGCAGGGTAATGCAGAGTATTGCAGGGTAATGCAGTATTGCAGAGTATTACAGAGTATTGCAGGGTATTGCAGGGTTATTGCAGGGTTATTGCAGGGTTATTGCAGGGTTATTGCAGAGTTATTGCAGGGTTATTGCAGGGTTATTGCAGGGTTATTGCATGGTTATTGTAGGGTTATTGCAGGGTTATTGCAGGGAATTGAGGGGTTAATTTTCGGTGAGGAGCGATGTGGGCACTGCAGATGCAGCCCACATCGCTGCTGACACCGATCTCTTCCCCCTCCGCTGTTCCGATCGGTACAGAGAGGGGGAGGGAGGAACCGGCGTCATAACATGACGCCGGTTTGTTTACAAGTGATCACTCCGTCATTTGACGGAGCGATCACGTGGTAAACGCCCGCTATGAGCGGCCGTTTACCGTGATCCGTGATGCTCTCGAGTGCGCGCCCCAGGGGGCGCGCGAGAGCGGAATATGACGTCCTCCCAGAGTTAAGAAACCGCCCTGAAGCCGTCATTCGGCTATAGGGCGGTTATTAAGTGGTTAATACTGCACAAAATGACATTTCTAAAGGAAAAAAAGTAATTTAAAACTACTCGTGGCTATAATGAATTGTCGGGTCTCGGCAATACAGATAAAAGTCATTGAAAACAACGGCATGAGGGTCCCCCCAAAAATCCAAACCAGGCCCTTTGGGCCTGGTATAATTGTTATGGGGTACTCTGAACTAAAATCCCCCAAATTATATACCAGGCCCTTCAGGTCTGGTATGGATATTAAGCGGAACCTTGTGCCCCTTGTGCCAATTTTTTTTTTTCAAATGGCGTAGGGGTCCCCCTCAAAATCCATACCTTTATTCTGGATTATCTTATCTGAGCACACAACCTGGCAGGCCGCAGGAAAAGAGGGGGGCGAGAGAGCGCCCCCTCTCCTGAACCGTAGCAGGCCACATGGCTTCAACATGAGGAGGGTGCTTTGGGGTGCCTCCCATGGAGGCGGGTCTTTTTTATTTATTTTTTCCAGTCCGCCGGCAGAGCAAGAGAAGAAGTTGAATGGACTTTGTGGGACATTTTTATTTTTTATTTTTTAATAAAGGATGTATCTTGTGTTTTTTTTTACATTTTGACACTTTTTTGTAAAATGGTAGGGGTTACCGTTACCATTTCAAACAGGGGGATGGAATCCTGGAGTCCACTTGTTCAAGTGGGCTTCAAGATTCCGATAAGCCCCCCGCCCGCAGACCCCCACAACCACTGGGCAAGGGTTGTGGGGATGAGGCCCTTGTCTCCATCAACATGGGGACAAAGTGCTTTGGGGGGCTACCCCAAAGCACCCTCCCGATGTTGAGGGCATGTGGCCTGGTACGGTTCAGGAGGGGGGCACTACCTTGTCCCCCTCTCTTTTCCTGCGGCCTGCCAGGTTGCATGCTCGGATAAGGGTCTGGTATGGATTATTGGGGGACCCCCACGTCTTTTTATTTTATTTTTGACACGGGGTTCCCTTTAAAATCCATACCGGATCCGAAGTGCCTGGTATGGCATTTGGGAGGACCCCCACGCAATTTTTTAAAATTTTGGCATGGAGTTCCCTTTAATGTTCATACCAGACCCAAAGGGCCTGGTATGGCTTTTTTTGGGGGGACCCCCATGCCGTTTTTTTAATGACTTTTATCTGTATTGCCGAGACCTGACAATTTATTATAGCCGCGAGTAGTTTTAAATGACTTCTTTTCCTTTAGAAATGTCATTTTGTGCAGGGACTGTTCTAAACACGGGAAAATGTGCAACTTTATAGGCATACTATAGACACCCCCAAGGCACGAAATTTAACCCTTTCATGACTAAGCCTATTTTTGGAATTTGGTGTTTACAAGTTAAAATCCATATTTTTTGCTAGAAAATTACTTGGAACCTCCAAACAATATATATATTTTTTTAGCAGAGACTCTAGAGAATAAAACAGCGATTGTTGCAATATTATAAAACAGTAAAATTAGCCCAATTTTTTTGCGTAATGTGAAAGATAATGTTACGCCGAGTAAATAGATACCAAACATGTCACACTTTATAATTGCGCGCACTTGTAGATTGACGACAAAGTACAGTACCTAAAAATCTCAATAGGCGACGCTTTAAAAATTTTTTACGGTTACCAGGTTAGTGTTACAGAGGAGGTCTAGTGCTAGAATTATTGCTCTCGCTCTGACGATCGCGGCGATACCTCACATGTGTGATTTGAACACCTTTTACATATGCGGGTGCGACTTCCGTATGCGTTTTCTTTGCTTCGCGAGCTCGCGGGGACGGCGGGCTCTTTAAAAAATTTTTTTTTATTTTTTTTTTTATTTTATTTATTTTAAAATGACTAAATTGTTTTAAAAAAAATAAATTGATCACTTTTATTGCTGTCACAAGGAATGTAAACATCCCTTGTGACAGTAATAGGTGGTGACAGGTCCTCTTTATGGAGGGATCGGGGGTCTAAAAGACCCCCCACCCCTCCTTTACACTTCAATGTATTCAGATCGCCGAAAACGGCGATTCTGAATACCGGATATTTTTTTTTAAACCGGCGCCATTGGCAGCCGAGTAAACTGGAAGTGACGTCATGACGTCGCTTCCGTGTTTACGATGAGGAGACTGGAACGAAGCCGATTACGGCTTCGTTCCAGTTCCTCCCCAGCAGCCGGAGGCGTCAGATCATGAATCGGTGCTCCCGATCGAGCGGGAGCACCGGTAACAGCGGCGGGAGGCGGCGGGAGGGGGGGACGTCCCCTCCCGCTCCTCCGGCATAACAGCCGAGCGGCTTTTAGCCGCATCGGTTGTTATGCCTGGATAGCCAATCGCCTGCTGCAAAAAACGGTACCGGGATGATGCCTGCAGGTGCGGGCATCATCCCGGTATAACCCCCGGAAGCCGAGTACGCATATCTGTGTACGCTCGGCGGGAAAGGGTTAAAGGAATATTTCACTTTTATTGTTTCACTTTAAGCATTATTAAAGTCACTGCTCCCAAAAAAAAAATCAGTTTTTAAAACTTTTTTTTGCATTGATACATGTTCCCTGGGGCAGGACGCAGGTCCTCAAACACTTTTTATGAAATAACTTGCATATTAAGCCTTAAAATTAGCACTTTTGATTTTTCAAATTCGTGTCCTATAGACTTTAATGGTGTTCGTGTGTTCGAACAATTTTTTTGCCTATTCACATGTTCTGCTGTGAACCGAACCGGGGGGTGTTTGGGTGTTCGGCTCATCCCTAGTGTTGCACCCCTCTCCTGACTCATCCACAATTTTGGTCTCTGGGCTCACCTCCTGCCTGAGCCTGGGGCCACTGCAAAGTGATTTAGAGTAGGGTAGGGGTGTACCTGTTCACCAATGTCTTCTTGCTGTGTGAACCAAAAAGTGTGGAAGTGTGTGGAAGTGTGGTTACATGTCAATAGCCACAGCCCCTATCAGCCTGTCATTAATTTCTATAAAGCAGCCGCCATTGTCTGTTTGCAAACACATATGAATTGCTGATTTTTAGAAATGAATAACATAAATTGGCCATGTGAATGAGCCCTTAGTGAGGAAGCTTGAATCTTTTTACCAAGGTTTCTCAACCAGGGTTCATTGAACCCTAGGATTTCTCCAGAGATTACTTGAGCAATGAGCAATTTCTGACTCTCAGGTAAGTTCCAACTGACACCAATGGTCTTTTTAGATATCTGTAAAGGGGTATTTCTTCCCAATGACCACAAGTGTAAGGAGTATTCTTTCCACTGACCATCACACTAAACTAAGTATGTTGAGTTGTAGATATAGTAATTTTTAGCAGGGGTTCTTCGAGACTAGGAAGTTATTTCAAGGGTTCCTCTGTTGAAAAAGCCGATAAAGGCTGCTCTTCTTAGGGAAGACTTTATGTTAAGTTTTTGAAGAAAAAGTGTGGGTGGGAAACAAATTGACATTGGACATGTATATTGCTGTCCTACAAGTCTGCTGCAAATATGTGCTTAGACTGACATGCTAAAATCTCTACATGTTTTTCTTGCCATTGCATATTGATTTCTCACAAAAAAAAAAATGATATGCACACATTTATACCAACATTTACAGGTCCAGTAGAGTATATAGGGTAGTCAAATAAGTAAACTATCCTACCCCTTTCATGCCCAGAAAAAATATTTAAAACATAAAACCTAATTGTTATTATATTACAATTAATACAGGGTTTATTAGTGATTAAAGTGATATTAAAGGCTTTCTTTAAAATTTTCAATAGCAAACATGTCATACTTACCTGCTCTGCACAGTGTTTTTTCATAGAGCAGACCACATTCTCCTATTCTCAAGTCCCTCGCCGACACTCTTGGCCCCTCCCTCCTGCTGAGTGCCCCGAGATTAAGCAGCTTGAAATGGGGCAACCAAGCAGGCTCATTCACGAGCCATAGCTTTTCAAGTAAGGATCAGCCGCACAGGCCGGTGGCATCAAGTATTGGGCTCGAGCGCTGCGCTCTGAGCCTCCCTTCATGCTGGGCTAGCGTCATCTTGTGTCCCCAAGCTGGACTCCATTTCCCAGCGTGTACCACACCGCTCATTCAGAGCCCAAACAATCGGATTGGTACGCATCCATGAGCAGGACACCCCCAAAGGTTACAGAGCGGCAGAGATCCATCTCTTTCCTCTCTCCAGTGACAGTGAGTGACTCTAGGAACATCGTTCCTCTTATCTGCATTTTGTGAGTTTCTTTTCCATCAAGCCCCCGCCAAACCCGCCCCCCCCTCTAGGTGATGACATTATGTGATTACCAACCCCCTTACCCCTAGTAGGTTGGCGGTAGTGCAGATGTGTTGCTTCACAAACATAGACTACAGGCGAGGATTGATTGCTAAAAGTCTGCCAATTCACACTGTGATCCTTCTTTGTTACAACAGACTGACTCTTGCTGTTTAGATGCCAGGAGGGATCGGATGTCTTTGTTACATTTTTTTTAATATATTATTTAATAAATGACTTTTATGTTTTATCATACTAAGGTTTCTTTAGTGCGCTGTCTTCTGCTGTTTGTTTTTGCTTTTTTTCATTCACGAGCCATGGCTCTGCAACACCATTCACACACAGAGCTGTGGCTCTGCCACGCCCCCTCTTTCTCATCATTGGCCCGCTGGCTGTGATTGACAGCAGCTGCCTCAGCCAATGAGGATTGAGAGTCCCCAGAGAGCCAAGGAACATCGCCAGATCGAGATGGGACTCAGGTAAGTATTGGAGGGGCAGAATAGAATAGAATCTATGAAGGCAAAAAACCCAGAGTCTTTAGAACCACTTAGTAATGCTGTGATTGTTGAAGTTTCAGAAGAAGACACCTCAGGGACTGTTATGCTGTGTACACACAACCAGACTTTCTGTCAGAGTGAACTCTGATGGACTTTTCAACTGACTTTTTGACAGAGTTCTGATGGAGTTCTGCTGAAACGGACTCACATACACATGATCACACCAAAGTCTGATCGTTTAACGCGATGACGTATGACTAGAAAAAGGAAGTTCAATAGATAGTAGTCAATAGCTGCCCTTGCGTCATTGTTGGTCCGTCGGACTTGCATACAGGCGAGTGGTTTTCTCGATAGGAACTGGTTACTGCGGAGTTTCCGGTGGAAAGATTTGAAACATGTTCTAGTTCTAAAGTGAAAGTAAACAAGTGCAGTGCTCATATAGAATCACATATCAATAGTAGCCAACAAAACTTGTGTTACATATAATAATGTGACTTATAATAACATGACATAAATAAAAAAAAAAAAAAAGTGTCAAAGAGGAACTGAATTGAAAAAGTCCCAAATCATATAAACAAATAAAGTCCAAACATATCTCCAGAAAGAAGACCAACGTAGTGAATCAACCAGTGAGAAAATGGTATGTTCTAACAAATATTTGTTCAATGGGTGATGATCCTCCACCGTGGATAAATAAAGAGGCTTACCGGAACGATTGGACACAGATGGGCAATCGAGCTTAGATAATGGCAGCGTTCCACAGCAGCAGACTCCAGAAATCAATTACAGAACTCTGAATAGCATGTATTTAGAAATTTTTAATTGTCAAGGAGGAAAAACAATGCAAGGGCACATAGAGCAATTCTATTAAAAACACAGCTTTTTTTTCATTATTAATAAATGCATAAATAATTCATTGGTTCTTTTGTCTAAAAGACATTTTCTAAAACAAACTACCCACTGCTGCCTGGGAAGACCTCTCACCTACATATGATCAACTTAATACCAACTTCAAGACACAGAAACAGATTTTATGTCAGATAAACATTGCATACAACTTTTCACAATCTGAGCTCAACTTTCCTGTTAACACAGTCTAAATATATGCCAGGGTTTAACTATGTTACCTCAGTATTAGAAGTATCTGTGAAAACACTTGTGCTAAGGCAGGCATGTCCCAAGTCCGGCCTGCGGTCCGGTTTTATATGGCCCCCACTTGCAATATGCTTTTATCACTTTTGTGGCCTCCAAGCTCTGCGCAGGGTAAGGATGAGCTTAGTTCTTTAAAATAAATATATATTCTCTTATCCCCTGACAAATCACTGAGCGCCTCTCACTGTAAGGATGATCTGGGGCGTGATGCTGGGGCGTGTTCCAAAGCCCATTGGAAATCTGACAGCACGGAACGCCAATAACAGGCACTAAGTAATTTCCCGGTCCACAGCTGCAGAGCTCTCAGTGTCTCAGTGCCTGTGATTGGCGGCAGCGCTGGGCACTGTCATAGTACTAGCGGGCTTGGACACATCGACTTGCGAACATGCCCAAGGTCATCCTTGCAGTGAGAGGCGCTCTGGGATTTCTCAGGGGATAATGAGATAAGTCACCTAGTCAACTAGCATTTCATTATGTTTTATCATACTTTTCAGAGTCCAGTAGTCTTTGCAAGTGTCTTGGTGGTACTGCAACACCCTGTGTGTGGATGGAGCTGCTTGGAACTTGTGACTTATTGCCTTGAAAATTTTCAGGTTCAGATATGGATACTGACAAGCATGGAACTGCCCACAATGCCAGGAAAGTTTAATAATTCAAAACAACTTTTAATTACTTTTTTTTTTTTTTTTAACGGGTCTATACGCTCAGTCTAAGTGACAACTTTTAGACACATTTTTCAGGTTAATGAGATCTTATGGACATGCATTCAGAGGCCAGTAACTGACCTTCTCAACTCTGACAGTCTTGCAGTTCAGCCAATAGCCTGGTACACACTGCTAGTTTTTTTTAATATATTTAATTTGCATTTATTTTAATGGTTAAAAGAATGTCAGGCAAAATGATTGGTCCTCAGGCATGCTCACTTCATCAAATCTGGCCCTCTTTGAAAAAAGTTTGGACACCCCTCTGCTAAGGGGTTATGAATTACCCATCAGGGCTGGAGCACTGGAGCGGGACCCAACTAAGCACATTGTAAAAAAAAAAGAGAAGAAAAGGAGCATTTCCATGCAAAAAACAGCGTAAAATCATAACCAATGTTTGTGGTTGAATGCAAAGGGTAAATAAAAAGGTACGATTCTCCAGCTGGTCTTTAATTATAATGCAGTAAATTGGACAGATTTTATTGTCAAATGGCTGGCTATTTTTCTACATTTTTAAACCAATAAAAGTTTGAGCTGTACAAGTTGTCCTCCTTTTTCATGGTTTAATAAAGGCTGTGGTTATAACTAAATGGAGACATTCCCATTAAATAACAAAAAAGACCTTCAACTCTTAAACTCCATAAATGTCACAATAAACGTTTTTTATGTAGAACAAATGAAGACAATACAATATCTGTAGCAAATAAAATGCAAAAGCTAAATTTCTAATATTGTTTTAAAAGGAACACGTATGTTTAAATGATTAAACTACATAATAAACAATCCCTGGCACTATTTGAATATAAATAGGTGCATCACATGCAGATTTCAGAAATGGAGCCTCTCTTTAACCGCTTCTCGACTAGCCGCCGCAGTTATACTGCGGCAGATTGGGCCCCCTGCCCAATTCGTTGTAGCTATACATTGGCTCACAAAGTCGGGATAGCAGACACGCACGCGCCCACTGCACAGTGGGGTGAGGATGCTTGTGGCTAAGGGTCGCGATGACCACCGGCCACAAGCGATCGTGAGCAGGAGACACAGAACAGGGACCAGTGTATGTTCTGTTCTGAGAAGAGTGACAGATTGTGTGTTCCTTTTAGCTAGGAAGCACGATCTGTCACTTCCTCTAGTCAGTCCCCTCCCCCTTCAGTTAGAATCACCTCCCAGGGAACACAGTTAACCCCTAGATTGCCCCCTAGTGTTAAACCCTTCACTGTCAGTGACATTTTTTACAGTAATCAATACATTTTTATAGCATTGATCGTTGTATTACTGCCAATGGTCCCAAAATGTGTCAAAATTGTCTGATGTGTCCACCATAATGTCTCTGTCATGATAATAATCGTAGATTGCCGCCATTACTAGTAAAAAAAATTATAATAATAAAAATGCTATAAATCAATCCCTTATTTGGTAGACTCTATAACTTTTGCGCAAACCAATCAATATACGCTTATTGTGATTTTTTTTTTACCAAAAATATGTAGAAGAATAAACTGGGAAAAAATTAGCTTTTTTTAAAAAAAAAAGGGGATATTTATTATAGCAAACAGTACAAAATATTGTGTTTTTTCACAATTGTTGCTCTTTTTTTGTTATAGCGCAAAAAATAAAAACCGCAGAGGTTATCAAATACCACCAAAAGAAAACTCTATTTGTCGGAAAAAAAGGATGTCAATTTTGTTTGGGTGCAGCGTCGCACAACCGTGCAATTGTCGGTTAAAGTGACGCAGTGCCGAATAGCAAAAAGTGCACTGGTCAGGAAGGGGGAAATTCTTCCGGGGCTGAAGTGGTTAAAAGTCTCATTGCCATCAGGAGAGCAATGAACCAAAAAGACCCTGGGGAAATGAATGACATTTTTTCTTACTCATGAACCATCATTTCTTTATGGATCATATATTTAGCGTGACAAGTATGTTGGGATTTCTTTGGTTTACTCCCTACACTGAATTGTTTACTGAATCACAATAAAACCTCCAGGGCCAGAGATAGCTGACATCTAAGGGATGGGCGAACAGTTTGGCCTGAGCAGAAGTTCGGGCCGAACTTAGGTTGTTTGGATGTTCTGCGAACACTGAACAATATGCAGTGAACGGGGCAAATTCGAAAGCCACAGGAACACTGTTAAAGTCTATGGGAGATTAACATGAAAAATCAAGTGTTCATTTTAAAGGCTTATATGCAAGTTATTGTCATAAAAAGTGTTTGGGGACCCGGGTCCTGCCCCAGGGGACATGTATGGATGGAAAAAAAAGTTTTAAAAACAGCACTGATTTTAATAATAGAAATTCAGCGCACATTCTCTTCTTCTTTAATGGGATAATAATGAATCTGCTTTGCTGGTGATACTGATGGAGTTATTGCAAATGAATTTTCAAAGGCTTTTTTTTTCTAGTGATATCAAGTTACAACAGCACCATTATCCTGTAGTTTTTAAGATCAAAGATACAACTATGTTGGTGTCCCTTGTCAATTTTACATTGTATTTTTTTAATGTACTGCCTACTCCCAAACTGTCATTTGAAGTAAAACACATATCCAAGTATTATTCTCCACAATTTTTTATCGTGCATAAAAAAAAAAAAGAAAACAAATAAAATGTGACTTTCTATCTTCCAATAAAACGTAACCAAAAAGTGCATTATATGCATCAAAAATATAGAAAATATAACAAATCAAATCTTTATTATTCAACCAAAAAAATAAAATAAAAGCCTCATGCATGTGTCCTGCTTCTTAATATAGGGGGTCAACAATGTCAAGAGTTGGTGAAAGCAGAGGTCCGTCATCTGGAAATAATTCCGGAAATCATCTGGATTATTCTCCTGGAGCTCCCGCAGCAAAGGCATATGACATAATTGGTCACGATTAATAAAGCAACCAATTTTTGGTCCAAGAAATCCTCCTCCTTCTGTTACTTGAAAAGCGTGCAATGAAAAGCGCTAAATGAAAAGCGCAAAATGAAAAGAGCGAATCAACACTCACCAAACTTCTACTAACACAAAATTAGCAGAAGGAGCCCAATGGGTGGAGCTAAAGAGCTGAAAAACCACATAGTATGTCACCATGTTCATGTTTGTTCGCCGACAAGTCCTTGCCATTTGTATGCAAGACAAAATCCAGGTACACGCCTTAGGACAAAAGTCTGAGGTTTTGGCTGTTGAAAATCCGATAGTGTGTACGAGGCTTAAGACTGGGTTCACACAAGCTGTGGCCGCCCCTTAGAGGAAGGAGGTCCGGTGAGTCCCTGTTCACTGATTCATGTGCAAATCAGGTCCCAATTTTTGCCTGAATTAGCACCTGAATTGGAACCAAAGGACCCTTTCAAAATGCTGACCACGGCCACCCCGCAGCTGTGTGGACAGGTTTCATTAAGAGATGGGGCACACTCTCCTGTTATGCGAATTGGATGCAGAGAAAGCCACATCAAATTCTCATATACACTATATTACCAAAAGTATTGGGATGCCTGATTTACACGCACATAAACTTCAATTCAATATTGAGTTGGCCCACCCTTTGCAGCTATAGCAGCTTTAACTCTTCTGGGAAGGCTGTCCACAAGGTTTAGGAGTGTGTCTATGGGAATATTTGACTATTCTTCCAGAAGCTCATTTGTAAGGTCAGGCACTGATGTGGACGAGAAGGACTGGCTAGCAATCTCTGCTCTAATTCATCCCAAAGGTGTTCTATCAGGTTGAGGTCAAAACTCTGTGCAGGGCAGTCAATTTCCTCCACCCCAAACTCACTCATCCATGTCTTTATGGACTTTGTTTGTGCACTGGTCCAAATCATTTGGAGGAGGGGGGATAATCGTGTGGGGTTGTTTTTCAGGGTTTTGGCTTGGCTCCTTAGTTCCACTGAAGGGAACTCTTAAGGCATCAGCATACCAAGACATTTTGGACAGTTTCATGCTCCCAAATTTGTGGGAACAGTTTGGGGATGGCCCCTTCCTGGTCCAACATGACTGTGCACCAGTGAACAAAGAAAGGTCCATAAAGAAATGGTTGAGCAAGTTTGGGGTGGAGGAACTTGACTGGCTTGCACAGAGTCCTGACCTCAACCTGATAGAAAGCCTTTGGGATAAATTAGAGTGGAGACTGCAAGGCAAGTCTTCTCGTCCACATCAGTGACTGACCTCACAAATGCACTTCTGGAAGAATGGTCAAACATTCCCATAGACACACTCCTAAACCTTGTGGATAGCCTTCCCAGAAGAGTTGAAGCTGTTATAGCTGCAAAGGGTCAGCCAACTCAATATTGAACCCTACGGACTAAGCTAGAGATGCCATTAAATTTCATGTGCATGTAAAGACAGGTGTCCCAATACTTTTGGTAACATAGTGTATGTTAACCCAGCCATAAGAAATCTCTTTGAATATATGAATGAACACCAGAGGGTGCCAATCTGAATGTAGTAATGCACAAAACCTTGAATAGATAAAAATAAAGTGGCGATAAATTGAGAGGGCATATCACAACCAGGTCATCCATGATTGGGAACTCTGCACACAGGGATGGTGGTTATGGTGCAGGAGTTGTAAGGGCACCACTCTTGTCCAGATTGGCTAAGTGACATCAAACAACCAGGAAAAAGGAAGTTGCCTGAGCTTTGGAATTCAGAGCAGAGCCAACTAGAAGTGATATCAGAGCTGGAAACCGGAAAGAGAATAGATATGCATTTCAGAGATGCCCAGCTCCTTTGTCAAACCTCTTTACAAAGGAGCTGGATGGCTCTGAAATGTGTAGCCATGCCCCTTCAAGTTTCCAGATCTGACATCACTTCCAGTCAGCTCTGCTCTGCGTTCCACAGCCTCGTTCACTTCCTGATTCCTGGTTCCTGGTTCTTTGATGTCCTTTGACCAATCCAGTCAACTCCTGGACCATAGCCACCATCCCTAGGCGCAGGAGTCCCAAGCTGTGATATGCACTTCCAATTTATCGCCATATGGGAGTTGTCACTTTTTTTTATCTATTCAAGGTTTTGTGCAGTACTATCCTCAGATTAGCAACCCCTTGGTGTTCATTCTTGCCATTATTAACCACTTACTCCTATTTCCATTTTTCTAAGTCCAGATGAGGACATCTGCTTCTGGTGATTAGTTGGGTATCCATACTTGCTCAAAGCATGGTCGGAAAGGGTTTTTAGCTAGGGATATGGCACAAGACTAATATGTTCACTTTATGTTGGTGATCCCTTGTTGATAACCCAGCCGCCAAAGTAGACCAAAGGTTTGGGTTTGTGGGAACATTGGTAAGTCTGTGCAGATTAGCTCATCATTAACCAGTTTTAAATCAAATCAGAAGAATTAAATTTTAATGGAACAAAAGTATGGGACTAAATATGGAACAGGCATTTGTTCTGTCGCCTCTTTAAAGTTATATAATACATTTTCCAGCAGGTACAAATGTTTAGTAAAAGTAAAAAATTGAATAATGTAGTATGAATATGGAAGAACAATTGAGTGTATACTACTCAAATAAAATCTAAAATATTTATTCTATTTAACTCCATGTAAAGTCCATTGGAAGTGGGCCACAAAAATCCAAAAAAGTCATTTGCATTTTTTTTTTAAATGTAAAAAGTAGCGAGTGATGGACAAGGGGTAGGAAACCAATTAATGTATATTTTGTCCAAATGTAATGTATAATTTTCTTAAATATGCTGTGTGAAGAACAGACAGAATTCTAACTAAGAATAAGAAAAAAGGTGACACATAAAATAGTGGTGCCATCTGTCTGAATAGGCAGCATCGCAGGAGTCTGCATTACAAGAGATGCTAAACAAAATTATATATCTTTTAAAAGGTGAAACAATTCACATACACATATTTAACTGTGCAATTGACTGTAATGAACAAAAAGGTCTGTGAGTTTATTCATCACACCCTTCACAGATTTGTTCTAGTATTTAGCCATATCACGACTGACAATTGAGACCATAAATAGGATTGATTTCTAGCATATTTTTGCTTTGTTATTCTTTGGACTGCATAGGGTTGATATTATCCCTGCATTGTGCAATTTCCTAAAATGTGTTTTGTTAAATGCTGCTCTGAGATAAATAGTGCTCTTCTTAGGTTGCAGAACTGGTTCAATGAGATATTATTTTTACATCTAGGAAAATGATTACTGTCAGCATGGGGGCACACGTTACCAGCTGTGGGTTTAAATGGTTCCTGCACATAAAATAGCCTTCAAGGTCATGAAATACGTTTCATCCCAAAATAAAAGATACGCAGGATCAACCAAATGCTTGAATTTAATATATTAGCTCCTAAAACACTATAAACAATGTATTGTGGGAATTCTGTAAATCCATCCTAAATGATCAGAATGTCATTAAGGTTTTCACAGAAAAGGTCAATGAATCACATTGCAAATTTCTCTCAGCTACCCATGAAATGTTTTATGCAATTTACAAGCCTCACCCCATATTAGCTTCCTGAAATTGTAAGTGGAATGCCACTAAAATTGAAACCAATTATCAAATAAATTTATTTCAGAATGAATGTGAAATGTGTTGGACTGTAGTCTTCTTGTTTGCCTAAATATTGAACTGCCATCAAGTAATATTCCTCCTCTTTAGAAGTCTAATAGCGTTACATATGGAAATGTGCAAGCATTTTAAAGAGAAAGTAAACCCAAGAATCATATTTTAATATATTGAAGCTTGCCAGTCCTTCATCTGTAAAAAAAACAAATGCATCCACTACACCTAAATTTATTTTCTGCTAGTACAGAAAAATACCTTACCATCTTACCAAAGTTCCAACGTCCTTGTAACTTCATGTGCACTGAACTGAAATCTCAAACATTGTAATTAGCATCTCAGCTATTTTCTGTGAACTACTAAGATCCGGTTCACACCTATACATTTTTTAGTGCGGTTTCAGTTTTGCGGAAGCACACTCCAGTCCATTTAACATGGTTTCCTATGGGTCATGTTCCCACCTGTGCATTTTATGGAAAGGGCCAAGGGACTTTTTCCCAGTTTTTGGTTCCATAGACTTAAATGGATCAAAAACTTGTATTGAAAAACGCAAAATGCACCAGGGATATGCAAACTGCAACCTGCATATGTGTGAACCAGGCCTAAACTACTGATGGTGAGGAGAGGAAAATGGAAAATTGTATCAAAAACTTACCATGGCAGCATACTAGGTGATTTTCACAGAACCACGACCAAGGAGCCTCACGCTTGGACCGATGCTGCCCCCCACTCCCACTAGTATAACACTAGTATGCTGCCATGTTGAAGTCAGGAAAACTGAAAATTGTATCAAATACTTACCGTAATTTTCCTTTCCTGATGCAAACCATGGCAGCATACTAGTGTTATACTGGTGGGAGCCAGGGTAGCAGCAGTCTGAGCGTGAGGCTCTTTGGTCATGGCTCTGTGAAAATCACCTAGTATGCTGCCATGTTGGTGTCAGGAAAAGGTATTTGTAGTCCAAATTAGGAAGCAGTCTAGGGTGCCAACACTGTTTCTCCAGAGATAGAGTACAGTGTGATTGATTTACTAAAACTGCATGATGTAAAATCTGGTGCAGCTCTGCATAGAAACAAATCATCTTCCAGGTTTTTTTTGTCAAAGCTTACTTGAACAAGCTGAAGTTAGAAGCTGATCGGCTACCATGCACAGCAGCACCACATTTTGCACTCTCCAGTTTTAGTAAATCAACCCCATTGTGTAAATGTTGTCAATCTAGAAAAGAGAGTCTGCTGGTGGCAATATCACAGGGTGGACATAAAGGAGAAACCTGAAATTGGGAAACGAATGCAGCCTCCACAAGGATTGATAAGCTGCGATATTTTACATTTTTGCTTTTGAATTTAGATATGCTTAATGCAGCCACAACATTTGAAGACTGGTAAGCTGTTATTTATTAAATTTTTGGTTTTGAGTTCAGATATGCTATCAGGGTTAGTTGATTAGTCAGCCCCATGTAGGGACAATGTTTATTAAGCTTTTCAGCCCTGCAAGGTTTACCCCCCTCATGACCAGGCCATTTTTTTTGCAATTACTTTAGCTGACAATTGCGTGGTCGTGTGACACTGTACTCAAATAAAATTGATAAAATATTTTATTTTTCCACAAATAGAGCTTTCTTTTAGTTGTATTTGATTGCCTCTGTGGTTTTATTTTTTGCACTATAAACAAAAAAAGACAATTTTGAATTAAAAAACAATATTATGCTATAAAACATTCCCAA
This sequence comes from Lithobates pipiens, assembly GCF_037356315.1. NCBI lineage: Eukaryota > Metazoa > Chordata > Amphibia > Anura > Ranidae > Lithobates > Lithobates pipiens. The sequence goes on from NW_027507758.1 coordinate 278,736,466, forward strand.
TAAAATTTTTTAAACAATCTAATTTATTCATCAGTTTAGGCCAATATTAAGCAAATATTGATTGGTTTGCACAAAAGTTTTTACTAGTAATATCGATTTTTAGCGAGACAGGGACATTATGGCGGACAAATCTGACACTAAGTGACACTTTGTCAGGGCTGGGCTCAGCCTTTCCTTCCTCTGAGCTGGCTGCTCAGCTGTCGGCTAATTGCCAGCTCCTATCTCTCCACAGTGACTTACCTGTTGAGGATATCCTGCTTGTCGGTCCTGCCTACTTAAGCCGTCCAGCCCAGATGATCTCTGCCTTTGCCTTGGTCAACATCACAGAGACTCCTGCGTTCCTGTTAAAGACTTGCTTGGCTGACATTCCGTCTCTGGTTTTCTGACTTTCTGGCTTGCCTGACTATTCGTTCTGGTTACTTTGGCTAACAATGTTTTGACTATGTTTGTTCTATTTACTTTTATTATTAAACAAGTGTGATTTAACTGTACTCCTGTCTCGGTATGATTCATGGTTTCTGATGCTCTTTTTGGGGATCAGTGACACCTATACAGTGATCAGTGCTAAAAAAAATACACAGCCACTGTACTAATGACACTGGCATGGAAGGTGTTAACATGGGCAAGCAAAGGATTGAATGTGCTCTTAGGGAATGCTTTCTAACTGTGTGCTTTGACTGAGTGAAGATAGAGATCTATGTTCCCGCTTAGCAGAAACACAAGTTCTCCATCTTACCCTCTCACAGAGCGACAGTCTACCAGTGGTGCCAGTGAACATTGGGTCTGTCAGACCCGCTGATTGGATACCACTGTGTCCAATCACAGCGGGAGCAGGTCGCCCAGAATCAGAGCATGAAATCACATACAGGTACAATGATGGGTGTATTCTACAATAAGGATGATGACGGGTGTATTATACAATGATGAGGATGATTATGATGGGTGTATTATACAATGATGAGGATGATGATGATGAGAGTATTTTGACAATGATGTGAATGATGATGATGGGTGTATTAGACAATGATGAGGATGATGATGATAATGACGGGTGTATTATACAATGATGTGGATGACAGGTGTATTATACAATGATGAGGATAGCAATGACGGGTGTATTATACAATGATGAGGATAGCAATGACGGGTGTATTATACAATGAGGATGATGATGATGATAGGTGTATTATACAATGATGAGGATGATGATGACGGGTGTATTATACAATGAGGAGGATGATGATGATGGGTGTATTATACAATGATGAGGATGATTATGATGCGTGCATTGTATAATGATTAGGATGATGATGATGGGTGCATTATGATGATGATGATGACAGGTATATTATACAATGATAAGGATAGCGATGATGGGTGTATTATACAATGAGGAGGATGATGATGATTGGTGTATTATACAATGATGAGGATGATTATGAGGGGTGTATTATACAATGATGATGATGTCGGGTGTATTATACAATGATGAGGATGATGCTTGTGATGGGTTTATTATACAATGATGATGATGACGGGTGTATTATACAATGATGAGGATAGCAATGGTGGGTGTATTATACAATGATGAGGATGATGAGCATGGGTGTATTATACAAGGATGAGGATGATGATAACGGGTGTATTATACAATGATGAGGATAGTAATGATGGGTGTATTATACAATGATGAGATGGGTGTATTATACAATGAGGAGGATAGTGATGACAGGTGTATTATAAAATGATGAGCATGATGATGATGGGTGTATAATCTGGGTATAAGGATAGTGATGATGGATGCATAATATGGGGATGATGGGTGTATTATACAATGACTGGAGCATCAGGGTGTCAAAGTGTCAGTGAGTGTTCCACATCATGTCTCGCATGTCCATGCTTTGCAATACATGATTTTGGGAATTTCTGCAATGCCATGCACTGTCTACATTACACTACATAATAGTCACAAATTGTGAGTACATCTGTCCTGTAATGTATACAGCTATATACACCCACCTTCTTCCTTCCTGTATATAGAGACCATCCTCCATCATCACTGACTGTGGATATACATAATCTGTCCTGTTATTGCATATATAGCTATATACAGGACATATGATGTATACCTGCATACCCTAAACTATGAAGCTGAGCTATATACCCTGATCTGTAATGCTTAGTTATATACCCTGATCTATGAGACTGAGCTATATTCCCTGATCTAAGGCTGAGCTATATACCCTGATCTGTGAGGCTGAGCTGTATACCCTGATCTGGGAGGCTGAATTATATACCCTGATCTGTGAGGCTGAACTATATACCCTGATGTGTGAGACGCAGATATATACCTTGATCTGTGAGGCGGAGCTATATACCCTGATTTGTGAGGCTTAGCTATATACCTGATTTGTAATGCTGAGCTGTATACCTTGATCTGTAATTCTGAGCTAAACACCCTGATATGTGAGGCTGAGCTGTATACTCTATCCTGTGATGTTAGGGCTGTATACTCTGTCCTGTGATGCTAAACTGTATACTACGGCACTATGGGTGGAATACAGGGGACAGAGCAGGTGGATTCTATAAGGGATGGGGCTTATGAGAAGTGGGAGGGGTCAAAAAGGAAGGGTGGGTCTGCCCCCCCATCCTAAAACGTCACCAGCCGCAACTGCCTTTAAATAAGCTAAAGATAAGTTTATACTTGCTTTATATAATGGAGGAATTTTTCACATTTATTTTAGACATTTATGCAAAAAAATAAGCTTTAGCTAAAAATCATGATCATTTAACTAAATTAAAAGAAGGTTGTGAATGCTTACCTTTCCAGCAGAATATGAAGCTGCTAGTTCCCTCCAGCAATCACGTATTCATTAAAAGGTTCTCATTTCTAAGTGCAGTAACCCGAAGCAGACAGAATTAATTTTGCTGAACTGGTACAAGATGAATTCTGATGTTCTTCTAGGCTACTGCTTTTAATAAAAAAGAAATGGCCCCTGTTGTAGGAAATTGAAGGAATGAAGTTTAAAGTGTAACTAACTCACCTCAGCTCCAGCTATACGGCATCCGTGAGCTCCCCGCCCGGCTGCTGACATCTTTGGGCAGCCGTCTTCTGGGTCTCAATCGCCAGCCGCTGTCATTAGCCGAGCAGGGATGATGTCAGATTCAGTCAGATTCAATATTTCTGAATTTGTACAGTGAGCTACACTTGCGCAGCTCACTCTAAAAGAGCGGACAGGCAGGTAACTAACTTTAAAGAGGAAGAAAACTCTCCCACTCTGATGCTTCTTTTCATTTAGTCCATTATAATAAGTAATTATCAAACTATAGCCACTATAATCCAGCCCAAATTGCATATTACTTACTGTATAAAGAAACTTTAAAAAAACTTGTTTCCAGGGGTTAGGCAGTGCCATCTTAAGTATTGTTTTCTGAGTCCACAGTGGAGTGTATTTCCGCCCCTTACATTGAGCACTTCCTGTACTGTTAACCAAGCCTCCTTCTCAATCCAACGTTTCTATGGCAACCCTGCTTCCTGTTCATAGCTGACTTGTTTTATTTCATAGTATTTACTTGTGCTGATTACCTAGTGTTTGCCTGTATGAGTCCTATCAGCTTCAGCTGATAAGACTGCAGTAATGCTGTCCCATGCCCTGCTTTACACTGTATGTAAGGTCACATGGTGTGTAGAAGGAAGCTCTGAGTGATTATGCAGCCTCATGGGAGTTCAATGTTGTGTGCCTTAGGAAGTCCTGATAACAGATAGATAAGACATAGAGAGTGTGCCGTACATCAGGGGAGATCTGGGCATGCTCATTGACATTTTTCTAAAGAACAAAAAGGATTACAACAATACTAAGCAAGTAAGGAGATATCTACAAGCAGTGTTCATTAGGGATTTTTATGCTGATTTAAATGGGACAAAGTTGTGGGGGAGGGTTTACAACCACTTTAATGCAGAAGAGACAAAGCAAGTCTCGTCCGCATTAAAATTCCTGCCTGTTTGCCCTTTTTTAAATCTGTCCTAAACTTACACTTTAAGCAAAGCTGGCAAATCCATGACCCTTATTGAATGCTGATCTTGTCTTCCCTCAGCAAAAACAACTTGGACAAGACCTATCCACAATATATGTTGTATATACAATTCCACTCACAGGGACTCTCACAGACTCTCACAGACAGACATAAACCTTCAAGTAGAACTATAGGCATTTTTTATATATTTTGGATAGAGTAGGGGAGGGTTATAACCCCTGTAAGGTTTAGTTTTGCCCTCTTTGTCTCACTGGGGATCTACTTTCATTTCCTGTCCTGAGAGAAAATCCCTGAAAGGGAATCTTTTGGGGACCCCCAGGTCACCAGAACGAGTGTCCTTGGAAGATTTGCCCTCTCTTTCCTTTCTGTGGACAACCCAAAATGTAGGATTTTCTTTTACTTTCGCTTTCAATTATAATGGTAACCTAAACAAATAGAGAGAATGATTCTTCCTAGCACAGATAGAAATAGAAAAGGATAGGTGTTCTAATCCCTCCATCCCAAGCTAAACTTTGAAAAAAAACCAATATTTTTTTACTTACTTTACTTTATTTTTTTACTTTCTGCTATGAAACATATCCAATCAAAAAGTAAAAAAAAAAAAAAATATTCTGCTGCATGTCTGTGATAATAAAAAAAATCCCAATAAGTGTGTTTGATTGGTTTGCTTGAACCTTATAGGACCTACAAACTATGGTATATACAGTATACTGGATTTTTTTTCTTTTCAAATGTTTTTATTGAGATTTTTAGCAGAGTTAGTTACAACAAGGGTTACAAAACAAAAAAAAATAATATATAGTAATAAAAGTAACATAACACAGTATAATGTAGTGACAGGGTTTTCTCATCACAATATAGCATATAAACAAATAATCCACAATAAAGAATAAAGTAGTATTCCCAAGTATCTAATATTCATAGTCATAAAGGGACTCGAACAAGAGTAAGTCTCTTAGAATTTGTATAATAAAGTCCGTAATATAATTATTGTAAGATTTATAAATAGCGATATGGATAATGGCCACTTCTGGACCCCAAGACACCCCTCACAGGGATCTATCTGTGTCTTGGAGTACCTAGTCCAACATCCTAAAGGAAATTCAAACACAGTAGTTATCTTTTATGAAGGAAAATAAAGATCTATTCTTACTCAATTCAGATAAACAAACATGTGATTTTTAAAGCCATCCAAAAAAAAATATTAAAACGCACAGGAGTTCTTTCTTCTATATGATTAAAGAATCAGCATTATCTAAATTGTGGAAGTATAATTTTTGTACCATGTACTCCAAGGTTCCCATAGTTGTTGTTCCTTAATATATAGGGATTTGTCATTAGGAAATTAGGAAATAAGCTCTTGGGGTAATTTTGGGCGGCCGGCCACTCCTGGGAAGGTTCACCACTGTTCCATGTCTTCGCCATTTGTGGATAATGGCTCTCACTGTGGTTCGCTGGATTCCCAAAGCTTTGGAAATGGCTTTATAACCCTTTCCAGACTGATAGATCTCAATTACTTTCTTTCTCAATTGTTCCTGAATTTCTTTGGATCTCGGCATGATGTGTAGCTTTTAAGGATCTTCTGGTGGACCTTACTGTGTCAAGCAGCTCCTATTTAAGTGATGCCTTGATTGTGAACAGGTGTGGCAATAATCAGGCCTGGGTGTGGCTAGAGAAATTGAACTCAGGTGTGGACAACCACAGTTATAGTATGTTTTAACAAGGGGGGCAATCACTTTTTCACACAGGGCCATGATGGTTTGGATTTTTTTTCACCTTTAATAATAAACACCTTCATTTACAAATTGCATTTTGTGTTTACTTGTGTTGTCCTTGACTATTGTTTAAATTGGTTTGATGTTCCGAAACACTTAAGTGTGACAAACATGCAAAGGAACAGGAAATGAGGAAGGGGGCAAACACTTTTTCACACCACTGTATATGCTTCGTAGGGAAGCCATCCATTGTTTAATTGAAAAGTCTTGCCCCAAATCTTGTTCCCATTTAAGGAAGGAAGGTAGTTTGCTGGGTATGTTTTTTTCCTCTAGAATTGGGTATATTGTAGCTACTCCTTTCTGTGAGGTGGCATGGTTATTGAGGAAAGACCATATTTTAACCGGGATTGAAGCTCTGAGTTGTGGATTGTGTAGCAGACACTTTTCTGTTTGAATATATGTAGATCGCTCAGAATTCGGAAGCTGTAATTCATTACTTAACTGAGAAAAAGATTTTAATGAGCCCTGTTGGAAGAAGGAACCAAGTTTGATATCCCGACCCAAATTCCAGTCGTGTATTTGTATGCCAGGAATTAATGTTGGTATAATTGTTAGAGGAGGGTTTAACACCGTGATTGGAGTTTTATCCCATTTGTATGTGATGATTCTCTGCCAAGAGTGTAGCGTCGCTTTCACCGTTGGTGGGTATTGAGCTGTAATTGTGGACTAAGTTTCCTACTAAGTAACCAGAATTGCATATTAGGCTGTCGTGTGATGTCTTTCTCAATTTGTCCCCATAAAGTTTTAGGAGTAGGCAAGAACCATTCTTGCAATTGGGTCAAAAGAGTTGCGTCATAATAATCCTGTAGATCAGGTACGGTCGCACCACCTATATTTCTATGTTTAATTAGTATATGGTATGCGCAACTGGATTTTTTGCCATTCCATAGATATTTTCCCAAACTGCTTTGTAAGGATTTAAAGTAGTATTTAGGGATACATATTGGAAGGGACCTAAGTTGATATAATAATTTTGGTAAGGTCATCATTTTGAAAGCTGCCAGGCGACCAGCCCATGTAAATTCGAATTTACTAAGTGTTGTCAGATCTGTTTCAAAATGTTTCTTAAATGGTAAAAAGTTTGTTTTAAATAACTGTTTTGTTTTTTGAGTGAGAGTGATTCCTAAGTAAGAAATCCCCTCGTCTTTCCAGTGGTAGGGGTATTTATTAGACAATAACTGCCTGGTTGTGTTATCTAATCCTAGGTCTAAAATATTGGACTTAGTTTCCATGATTTTATAATATGATGCTGCTCCAAATGTCGTTAGTATATTTTGGAGATTCGGGAGAGATGAAATAGGATCAGACACTATAAGCACTATGTCATCTGCGAACAGACTTATTTTATTATCTATTTGCCCAATTTTTATACCAGATAGTTTTGTGTCAGATCGTATACGTTCTGCTAGAGGTTCGATGGCTAAATTAAATATTAAAGGAGATAAGGGGCAACCTTGTCGTGTTCCATTCGAGATGCCAAAGGGCCTAGACATCATATCATTTGTGTATACTCTCGCTGAGGGGCCCTTATACAGTGCAAAAATTGCCGATAAAATATTTCCATGAAAGCCGAATTTTAAAAGCACTGACTGTAAATAGCCCCAATGGACCCTATCAAACGCCTTCTCTGCATCCAAAGAAAGGAGCAGAGAAGGCGTTTGATGTCTCTCAGTGAAGTGTATAATATCAATCAGACGTCTTGTTGCATCTGAAGATTGTCGACCTTTAGTAAAGCCAGATTGATCTTTGTGAATGAGGTCTGGTATGTAGCTCATCAGTCGATTCGCTATTGCTTTGGCGTATATTTTGATGTCAATGTTCAATAATGAAATCGGTCTGAAATTTTGGGGAGCATTGGGATCTTTGCCTGGTTTCGGCAGTGTTATGATCAAGGCCTGAAGCATCTCAGCCGGAAATTCTGATTTGGATGCCGCTTCGTTAAAAAGTGAGCATAAGTGGGGAGCCAGTATATCTCGAAGTAATTTATAGTATTCTCCTATCATTCCGTCTGGGCCCGGAGATTTATTGTTAGGCAGGGAGTCTATAGTTCTAGCAATTTCTTCCATTGAAAATGAGACGTTAAGATCAGAGATTTGATCAGTAGTTAATGATGGGAGACTAATAGTATCTAAGAAATCACTTATTATCTTTGGGGTAGGTGTGGGAGTTTGAGAATCATCTTTAAGATTGTAAAGGGAGCTATAATAACAGCTAAATGCATTCGCTATGTCTTGGGGGTCTTGCAATTTTTCTCTAGTAATAGGGTGGTATAGATATGGAATCTTTGATTTGGAATATCTGCCTTTGATCCGAAGTGCCATGTTTTTTCCTGCTTTGTTGCTAGTATGGTAATATTTAGCTTTAAGTTTTCTAGTATGTTTTTCAAATGTATCCAATAAAGTCATTCTGAGTTCCTGTCGTAATATTTGTAGTTTAGTTTTCAGTTGTTGTGATGGGTGAGATTGGTTTTGGGAATCTAATGTTTTAATGTCAGCAGTAAGTTTCTCAATGAGTTTCGTTTTATTTTTCCTGAATTGAGCATTCAGTTGCATTAGGATTCCCCTACTAAATGCTTTATAAGCACCCCATAGGGTGGCGGAGTCTGACACCGATCCCACATTATATTTAAAGAATTCAGTTATCTGGTTTTGTATAGCTGTAGCATAGGTAGGCATTTTGATAAGATATGCATTTGTTCTCCATAGAAAATGGGTCGTTTGAGAGTGTTTAGGTAGAATAGTCATACTAATTGGGGCATGATCAGTCCAAGTGATCGGTGCAATGTCAGACTTCCTCACCCGCTGCAATAACCACTTATCCGTAAAAATATAATCGATACGAGTATAGGTATCATGTACCAGGGAATGATATGTGTATTCACGATCTCCAGGATGATGGCATCTCCATACATCATAGAGATCGCTTTTATTCAAAAAAAATTTAAGTGCACAGTTGGTTCTGGTTTTGGGATTAGAAGTGTCTAGTTCTTGTTCATGTATTGTGTTGAAGTCTCCACAAATTATTAAGGCACCTTTTCGGCATTTACCTATTTTTCTCATCAGGCCATTCAGAAAATGGGATTGCCTTTTATTAGGCGCATACACATTTACCAATGTAGTAAGTGTATTATCAATGGTACATATTAATATGAGGTATCGTCCATTGGTATCTACAATAGATTCATGCAATTGAAAATTAACTGAATGATGTATGGCAATAAGTACTCCTCTTTTTTCTGTTGGCCTGATGCTGTAAATATGTGAGGAAAGTTCTTATGGGTGCAAGTGGGAATAGTGCCTGTTTTGAAATGGGTTTCTTGTATACACAATATTTGACATCGCTGGGTGTTAGCCATTTGCCACATCGACGCTCTTTTTGCTGGATGGTTAAGACCATTAGTATTTAAAGATATTAACTTTATACTCATAAAAGGATATTAATAAGATGGAAAAAGTAAGTACATACTAGCCTGATAATAGCTTTAAATTCTACTTCCATGTGAACAATCTGTAGTCTGAAATGACTATGAATGTCCAAAAATTTAGTGACTGAAAAGTTTTGATTCAAATTTTGTAGGTTCACAACATACCTGTCCCTTTGAATGCTATAAGTTGTGTATAGGATACTGTGAAGAAAAAAATAAAAGTAAAAGCACAAACAAAAATATAACCAAACATTAAACTTAACTTGCAGTGGTAAACATTTCAATGTATACTGCAACATTAGAATGGGGAATTAGTTCAAAGGTCAGCTGTTCCAAAGATTTAGTATCGCACGGCACGGCGGGCAAGCTGATAGATCGGTTTCCTATAGATAGGATTGTATTTTGACCGGATCTAGTCAATGAAAGCTAATGCCATTGTGGCGTAAGTTTCTCCGGATTCTTCTTAGCTCCGATAGGTGGAGTTGGTTCGGGGATAATACCCCATGCGTGAAGTAACTTAATGCCTTGTTCCACAGAAGTGATTGTATGGTAGGTGTCGTTCTTCTGTATCAGTAGTTTAGATGGTTGTTTCCAACGGTATTCAATTTTATGATTACGCAGAGCTTTTGTAATCGTGGAAAGTTGTCTTCTCATATCTAGAGTATGTTTAGACAAGTCAGCATAAATCTGGATTGTGTAATATGGTTGTGGAAGTTGTCCTAGATGTCGCACTTTATATAGGATTTGTTCTTTAACATGGTAGAAGTGTACTCTAAGTAGTACATCACGTGGTATCTGTGGAGGGAGAAATGACGGTTTCGGAATCCGATGGATACGATCAATTGTGAGCTCTAAGGCTGGTATAGCTGGCAGCAAGTTGGAGAATAAGTCAGTGGCATATTTTTTAAGATCAGACTGCTGTATATTTTCAGGGATACCCCTGATTTTGAGATTGTTCTTCCTTGAGCGGTCTTCTAAATCTGCGATTTTAAACTTAAGCCACTCTTTTTCAGCTTTATTTTCTTCATGAGCATCTATTAAATCATTAATAGTATTGGTCATGTCTCCCATAGAGTTCTCAATAGTGTGTACTCTTTCACCTAAGGAATACACTGCTTTGGAGAATTGATTTGTGAGTTGTAAAATATCCGTATGAAGCGAAGTATGTAAAGTTAATAGCATTTCTTTTAATTGGGTGTCCAGAATAGGCTGGTTATTAGTGGGGAATGTGGCTATAGGTGAAGCTATAGGAGTTATGACTGTGTTATCTTGACTAATATGAGGTATTTTATAGCTTACCTCCTGGCCTGTGAAATCCAGTTTGATACGAGTTTTAGTCGGGCTGCAACATGTAGGGCTGAGGTAATCTTCCTCATGAGGAGATTCCAGATGTGTTTTCTGAGGTGATTCTTCTAGAGCAGCATCAGGCCTGTCAGTGTATTGCGCTCTCCCTGAGGAGGCTGTTGCTGGTACAGCAGCTGTGAGAGGATCTGTGCCATCTTTTTTTCTCCCTCCCGCTGACTGAGAGGAGAATGTCGTTAGTTTTTTCATTTTCCGTTCGTCTTTCCGCTTTTTTGACATCACCTTCGGATTCAGGAACTCTTCCGTCGTCTGTTCGTATCTTTTTTACCGATATTCGCTGTGAATTGTCGCTAATATGCCCATTCGTGTCACGGAGCTCTCTCACAGAGCTTCCATTCAGCTCATGCGCTGGCCACGCCCCTACTGGATTTTTTTTATACTACTAATGGTGATCAGCGACTTACAGTATGTCCCAAAAGTGAGTACACCACTCACATTTTTGTAAAATATTTTATTATCTTTTCATGTGACAACACTGAAGAAATGACATGTTGCTACAATGTAAAGTAGTCAGTGTACAGCTTGTATAACAGTATAAATTTGCTGTCCCCTCAGAATAACTCACCACACAGCCATTAATGTCTAAAACGCTGGCAACACAGAGCTCTGGACTGTGAACACAGCTGATCAGCAAGTCCTGGCCGTGAATCATTGGCCAGGACTTGCTGACAGGCTGACACTATCAAGGCAAATATCCGGAGCTGGCTGTGCGTGTGCTGGGTAGAGAGAGGAGGAGGAGGTGGCCGGTGGATGAGCCCGTGTACCCTGCACAGGTCATAGAGTCTTGTACCAGAAGACTGACATCCCTGATGGGCCAGGAGTGCATCTCTGCCTAAATACATGTCATAGAGTCTTGTACCAAAAGACTGACATCCCTGATAGGCCAGGAGTGCATCTCTGCCTAAATACATCTCCACCCTTGTCAGAAGCCCTATTTGTGGGCATTACTGTTGCTGCTGACAGTGCTCCTGCTCTGCTTGACTATTGCCCACATTCCTGTAGTGAAGTTCAGACCAAGCTCACTTGATAGCTCTGCTCTGACATGACCTGTCTTTCTGCACGTGTTGTGATTACTGCTGTTTTTAGGAAAAGTTTGGTGTGCTTCCTGTGACGGTTCATCCAGAAAATGTACACATGCCCTTCTGATCTCACTTAATACTGAGATCTCAAGCTCTGGTAAGCGGCCCCTTTTTTCCACTGGTGGAGGTGGTTTGTTGGACTCCTGTAGACACGAAGCAATGTGGGTGTCAGTCTTCCATTTTCACTCTGGATCATCACCACTTGTTTACTAATTTTTCTTTGGGACTTTAATTGACTATATTCTATTAATTTGTTCATCACCTTTTTTTTTTTTTTTTGTTTTTTATATATTCATTTGAATTGATTTTGTTGTTTGTTGATTTTATATGCTTCTCATTCAAGAGAGAGATATATATATATATATATATTGTGGTATTCACTTTTTGTATGTTTGAAAAATATTTTTTTTGGTCCAATTAGGTCAGGGTCCCTTCACGCGATCCGATATAGTTGCTTATTTTTGGGTTTTCACTTATTCACCAAAGATATGATTTATTTATATTTCTTATAATATCATTCATCTATATACAATTTAATATTTTTTGTTCTCCTTTTTTGGGGTTGCTGACCCTTCAATATATGTGTTGTTTGAGTTACACTTCTGCACCTTTTTAGCTGAGGATTATTAGTTTAGGAATCCATTTAGCACATTTTTTTTTTTTTTAGCGCAGCTCACCATTATATTTATATCTAGTTTATTATATCGGAGTATTACGATTAGAGTTGCTGCTGGTAGGGAAGGTTTTTTGAATAGCGCAATTTACTCTTTATTTCTATTCAAGGGTAAAATATAACTTCAAAATTGTGCATCAAACACCTGAAGTGAAACATGGGGTCTTCTCCTAGCAAGAAAAAGGATAAAAGCTTCAGATTATCATTATTTTCTGTTATTTAAGTTTGTGCTGTACCATGCAGACCCGGCCTCCTGCATTTGGTTCTCAGAGCTACCCTGGCCACCCCTAAGCTCCTTCACTGCTATGGAGCACTTGGGGTGTCCCAATAGCTCAGCCAAAAAAGTACAGTAATAAAAATTAAGTAAATGTCCCCTGAGAAGTCAATGCATTCAATTCCTTAAAAGGCTACAACATAATACTGCATGAATCCTTCTGCTATGGGAATTTTCCACCAGGGGGGAGAAAGTCACCAGTTTGGGTATGGGTACCAACATATTTTCTACACTAAAGCACTCACCAGTCAGTCACAGGACCTCCTGGAGGGATTCAGTCTTCACCCATCATAGTGGGCTTTGCCACAAGGGCCCTCAAAGGCTTGACTTTCCAGCTGGAGATCACTGCCCTGGACCTGTATAGAACTCTACGGTATAATTGTCCATTGCCCATATAACATATTAAATATAACATTGTCCCGTTTCACAATGTCCAGTTCCGTCTATCAACATTACAGTCTGTCCCGTGTGTCCAGTGCATGGTCTGGGTACTATTCCTCTGTAATGTGATGCAGTGCATGAATATACTACATACAATTACAGTGATGGTCTCTGAGCAGACTGCGAACCAGTCTGTAACAGTCCTCATCCTCTCCCTCTGATGGATGAGGTGCTTTCTGGCACACCACAAAACATCCTTAAAGCAACACATCACGCGGTATCCTCGGAAATGAATCCTGTCCCCTGGTCTGATCATTCTTTTCCGTGCATTTGGAACTCTCCCTATCCTCGGCCTCCCCCCGAACCTGTCACTGGCGGCTCAACGAGACTCTTCTGCGTAACCCTGAGACTGAAGCCCGACTGTCCGACTGCCTTACTGATTATTTTAAGCTTAACATTGGCACCGTCTCTGGGCCCTCCATCCTGTGGGAGGCACATAAACCTGTGTTCAGGGGGCATTGTATTGCAACAAGCTCCCGACTCAAAAGAGATGCCACACACCAGCGAGCCTTGGCTCTTCTCTTCTCTCTTGGCGCTTCGCAAAGCCGAGGACCGTTTGTTCTCTTCTCCCACAGTGGCAGGGCTCAGGAATGTTGTCTACTTACGCAACCACCTTAGATCACTTGATATGCAGAAAATAGATAAATCCCTCCTATGGTCTAAACAGAAATTTTACGAGTACTCTAACAAGCCCCACAGGATACTGGTGAACAAATTTAAACCTAGGCCCTTCCAAGCTTATCCAGATTCCCTTAAACAACATGATGGTACCCCCTCTTATTGCCCTCTCACGATGTCCAAAATATTTGGCCAATTCCACCATAAGCTGTATAACTGCTTGCTCACTGATGACCATTACGCTTTTACCCAGGATAAATTTAATTCCTTCATGGAATCGTTGCCCCTTCCCAAGCTCTCTCCTGACCATCTCCCATCCCTGAACTCCGCAATCTCCCCTGAGGAATTGGCGGAGGTGGTGGAGAATCTTCCCACCCAAAAAGCCCCTGGCCCTGATGGTCTACCATATTCCTACTACAAAACCTTTCTTCTGATTCTGAGTCCACACTTACTCTCCCTATTCTCCTCCTTACTGAAAGGCACCATACCTGACCCCCAGTTTCTTCATGCCCACGTCTCTGTGATTCCAAAACCAGGTAAAGACCCTTCCCTCCCGGATAACTACAGACCCATTGCACTGCTAAATTCCAATTACAAAATCTTCACCAAGATCTTGGCGAATAGATTATCCCGTTTAATACCACAGCTCATCCACAAGGACCAAGTAGGTTTTGTTTTGGCTAGACATGCGGGTGACAATACCAGACGTACCGTAGATTTGATTGATTTACTAAATAAAACGAGCCCTAATACTGAGCCTTGACGCTCAAAAAGCGTTCGATAGACTCAGCTTGCCATTTATGTTTGCCACGCTCTCTCACTTTGGCATTGAAGGTCCCTTTATTGACACCTTTATGGGCCCTGTATTCCAGGCCCTCTTCGCAGGTCCAGCTATCCTCCTATCTATCACCTTCCTTCGCTCTAAGTAATGGCACTAGGCAGGGCTGTCCGTTGTCCCCCTTGCTCTTTATTCTCTGTTTGGAACCTTTGGCAGCTGCTACTCGTAATCACCCTGATATTCGAGGGGTGACATTACGCCAAACAGAGTATAAATTGTCTCTATATGCTGACGATATTCTGCTGACCTTGACCAGACCTCACACCTCCCTTATCACTCTACATGCCCTACTGCACCAATTTAGCTCCCTCTCTGGATATAAAATCAACACCAACAAGACAGAAGCTTTACCTATTCTTATTCCCCCCTCAGACCTTGTCCTTTTGCAGCGTAATTACACTTACCATTGGTGTACAGACTCCCTTAAATACCTAGGGGTTAACCTTGCATCTTCCTACTCTAGTCTTTATCAAGCTAATTTCCCGCCACTCTTCTGGGACATTGACTGACTCTTGCGACAATGGGACCTTTATCCCATCTCTCTCTTGGGTCCAATCAATGTCTTGAAGATGTCTGTCATGCCACGACTTTTATACCTATTTGAAAAGTTACCAATCCCTGTTCCCATGTCCAAACTTAAAGCGACACAGAGGCCCTTCCTTAATTTCATCTGGCACTATAAAGCCCACAGGATAGCTAGTTCAGTGGTGCTTGCTCCCAGAGCTGGAGGTGGACTATACTATTTTGCTACACATTTGAAACCGGTCATAGTGTGGTCACATAGAATGTCGTCCAGTGTATGGTCTGACATTGAAATGAGTATTACCACCCTGGTCCACCCCTGCTCGATGATCTGGGCAGAGTTGGAAACTTTCATACATCAGCTTAGGAATCTTTGCCTACGTCCCATGCTCTTTACTCTTTCTATATGGAAGAAATGTGCCCAGCGTTTCTCCCTGGCCTCCCCATGTTCACCATTATTAAATGTATTGTTTAACCCTGACATTCCAGACATCCTGTCTTACTCTTACATGCTCCCCTGGACACGTGCTGGTATCTTCCAGCTCCGTAATTTGGTACACCCACTTACTCATTACGCTTCTGTCTTTCGCAGACATCCAACGTAAATTTCAGGTCCCCAAAGGTCTATTTTACTCCTATCTTCAAATCAGACACTACTTTAGCTCCAAAAATCCCACTCTTACCCTGAACAATCCTACCCCCTTTGAGCTTCTTTGTTCCCAAGGCCCATACCAAACGCGACTCATCTCCGAGATTTACAAATACCTACAGGCCTCTCCCTCTCTTTTTGGCCCCGGTCACCTCTATATGCACAAGTGGTCCCGGCTTATTGGCCAGACCATTACTACTCCCCAGTGGCTGAAAATTTGGGAGGTAACCTCTAAATCATCTCGATGTGTAGAACAAAAGGAGACAATCTACAAAATTCTAATGTTTTGGTATAGGACTCCGGAGATCCTACATAAATACGATCCCAGGGTCTCCCCACTTTGCTGGAGATGTCGGAAGGCTACTGGCTCTCTTTTTCACATTTTCTGGGAATGTTCTGTCATTCAACCTTTTTGGTCCTCTGTCCATGCATATCTGCAAAATCTTTTCGACACCACCCTCCCACTAACCCCAATCCATTTTCTGATAGGCTTGCCCTTCCCTGACCTACCCGTAAATGCCCAGAAACTATTAGGTTTTATTCTACTGGCAGCGAAGCGAGCCATACCAGTTAGATGGCTATCGCAATCTCCGCCAATGCTCCCACAGGTATTACAAACTCTGGAACAGATCCGTAGTATGGAGCACCTTACCACTATTATTCACTAGGTTCTTCCGAGTTTGAGACTCGTGGGACCATTCCCAGCTTAACCCAGGACTTCCTACAGCCCCCCCCGGCAACGCTCACCCCCTTGAACAGAAGTGTGGTGGGGTAGTTTCACTGCCCCCTATCTATAGCCCATTCAGGAATCCTTGGTATTCTCCCTCATCCTTCCACCTATGTGTGTTTCACCCTGAGGCTGCCTCAGTCTGGTATAGGCTCCTCGGGGAATGAACGTATCTCAGATCCGGTGGTTGGCTATGCTTCTTATGTGGATTACCCATGTGTTTGGCCTACCCACACACTGGATCCTTCCCCACCCTCCTGCAGCTTCCCCCTGACCCCCCTTTCCACATGATGGGTGAATTAATACATTAGATGTGTTTGTGACCAGATATTGCCTGACCACTGCATTTTCGTTTTTGTTCTTTCTCTTGTTCTTTGGCCTTTGTCTGTAACATTGTTGACACTGACAATTGTTTGTTTTGTTGTTGTACTTCCCCTTGTACATTCTCTTTGAAAATTTTTCAATAAAAATACAATTTAAAAAAAGCAACACATCACCTGCCAAGCACCATAAATATCCTCTTGTGCAAATGCACCACATAATAGTCCTCTACACTCTAAATTTGGTGATCGCTGCTTGTGGAACACAGTCTTTGAATTCTTGTTTCAGGGCCCTCAACAGGTCCTTTGCAAAGGGGCACTTGCAGAAAACATGCAACGCAGTTTCTTCCTGGATGATACAAAAGGGGCAGTACATGTATCTGTAAAGGTTGTGCCTAATCCCAGATTGAACCATCTGGGATTAGGCAGAAAGCGTTGTGCAGAGAGCTGCATTAACATAACTATCACCTAAGACACTAGCAAGAAAATGGAAAATTTTCCCATCAAGGAGAGGTTATGCCTGGGAGAGGACTTTCTGACTTTTTTTGTCTGAAAGTGTCAGCATAACCCTATTCATAATGAATATGAAGACACTGTGTGTCCCAATATGTACGATACATTTAAACACACCTGCTCCCCATTCACACCTGAGACCTTGTAACACCAACGAGTCACATGACACCGGGGAGGGAAAATGGCTAAATGGGCTCAATTTTGACATTTTCACATAGGTGTGTACTCACTTTTGTTGCTAGCAGATTAATCATTAATGGCTGTGTGTTGTTATTTTTAGGGGACAGCAAATTTACACTGTTATACAAGCTGTACACTCACTACTTCAGTGTTGTCACACGAAAAGATAAAATAAAATATTTACAAAAATGTGAAGGGTGTACTCACTTTTGTGAGATACTGTATCTCAGTAGTCAAGAATATATGCAGCTAAAAAATTTTACACTAAGCAGTAACCTTGAAAACAGGGTTATTACTCAAATACGATTCTTTAACAAATTATTTTTTCCCTTCATCTAGGGATCACAATGTTATCAGTGCATGTACCCCTTCTAGTCTCAGTTACATAGCTGGCCTCTTCAGCCTGCTATCTTTAACAGCTATCCTCATGATGCTTGGTCTCATACCAGGTACATCTAAAACATCTGGCACGCCTTGTTTGCTGCTCATATAAATTAAACAAAGAATAGCTGAATGCTGCAGAGTATTGTTCAGGGAAAATGGTGACACTGGAATTTTAACAGATAAAGATAGCTGTAAATAGTGATTTCTTCTTTTTTCTACAACATGCTTATATAACGTTTAGTTCAAGTAGAAGTAAGCATTCTGTTGGCATTATCCATCACATTAATGGACAAAAAATTGCTCATTTGTTCTGAAGCCTATGTTTAAATGTCATCCACACTTGGCAGAATAAATATTGATATGTTAATTTAATGATTACCTTGTAAAAAAGAGCTTGTACATTAGCACTTGCAGAATAAGCTGAAAAAATATTTTGTGATGCTATACCTTAAAAAAGTGAGTTCACTAAAGAATCATAAGAGCGCATACACATGTTAAGGACATGGTTTGAATTTTATTTTGCTGAGTGTTTATAAAAAATGGCAGTTGTGCAAAGAGACTCAGTCATGTTTGGACAAGAATTTTAATATGCAGTATTTTATTAAAATAATTGTACTCAGTACTGCCATGCCAGTATTTACTGTACACGTGCAACAGCCCATCTATCCAGAAAACATTCCTTTCCTTAAAGTGGTTGTAAACCCTTACAACACACTTTAACCGACAGGTAAGCCTAGATTAAGACTTACCTGTAGGAGCTGCAAATATCTCCTAAACCTACATGGTTTAGGAGATATTTACAATTCCCTGTACAAGGATTTCTTCTGCGCATGCTCCGATGTACTTGGCGCATGCGCACTTTAGAAGGGTCACGGCGTACCATTTTTATTAACCTCCCTGGCGGTGATCCCGAGTCTGGCTCGGGTTGGGATTTTAGTTCCACAAGCAGTAACCTCGAGCTGGGATCGCATCGCTGGATACAGGGAGGACACGGAGAAGTTACTTACCTTGTCCCCTGGATCCAGCGATGTCCTCCGCGCTGTGTGATCGAGCTGTCCTCTGCTCGATTCACACAGTGCCCGAATGACGCCGAGCTCCGTTCCCTGTTACGGCGCACGGGAGCGGAGATCGGCGCCAAATTCAAAAAAGGAAAAGTACACAAAACACACACAGTACTGTAATCTTAAAGATTACAGTGCTGTATAAAAAATTGCACACCCCCTTTGTCCCTAGTGGTCTGTGGAGTGCCCTGCATGCACTTTTATATTATAAATACAGTTTTTTTATGGCTGGAATTTGGAGATTGTCCATAGCAACCAGAAAGTGTCCCTTTTTCAGTGTTTTATGATTTGATTACATTATTGAATAATTTT
Organism: Lithobates pipiens; assembly: GCF_037356315.1. Classification (NCBI taxonomy): domain Eukaryota; kingdom Metazoa; phylum Chordata; class Amphibia; order Anura; family Ranidae; genus Lithobates; species Lithobates pipiens. The sequence continues at coordinate 278,755,653 of NW_027507758.1, forward strand.
TATTATTATTTATTATATTATAAGCTTTACCATACACGGGATGCCTGCTAGACTCTGGTTTGAACAGATATAAGAGAGTTATTCCTAAGGATTACAGGACTACAATATAAAACGCCAAATTTCCATGCAAAATAATTGTACCGCTTTCAGCACCTAAAACCAGAATGAATCATACCGCCAGGGAGGTTAAACGACCTGCCGTGACTGTCGGCTCCCGTGCGCATGTGCAGAAGTGATGTCATGTGACTCCGGCCAGTCACAGAGCCGGAGTCCGTGACTCTGGAAGGAAGATGGATGCTTCGAGACGGCGAGGAAATTGGGAACATCGCTGGCTCCTGTGTCAGGTAAGTGACACATAATGGGCTATTATGCAATGCATAGTAGCCCATTATGCTTTGCCTTTGCAGGGAAACAAAGAGGAAATAAACCCATCAGGGTTTACTTCCTCTTTAAAAACTTGTCCAACACTTGGCCTGAGCCTTCCATATCGAAGAACATACATATAAATATTGAACATACAAAATATGGAGACTACTAGCAGCCAGTAACTGTTGAATATGTAGTGATTGAATGCAAATAATATACACTGCCAGTAGAGTGTGTGTTCACCTCAAAAGTGACTCTGGGTGTCAACTTAAACTTAAACTTAAATCAATTAACATATACAGAATGTGTACATAACCTACTCACACACCAGACTGCTACACTCTCTAAGCTTGTATAAATACAAATAATCGCAAAGAAGGACCACAAAAACAAATCAACCATATAATGCCCATAAGTGGCGGCACTTATGGACATTGTGTGATCGATTTATTTGGGTGGTCCTACTTTGCAAATATTTGTATTTAAACAAGCTTACAGAGTGTAGAAGTCAGGTGTATGTTATGTACAGAAAATCTTACAGAGTTCAGCAGTCAAGAGTGTAAAGAATGCCCCTACATTCCATACATGAGAGTAGGAGTGCTCCAGGGCTGCTTTCCAAACATGTTCCAACCATGCCATCAGTGGCTTTGGTGAAGACAAGTTATATCTAAGTAAGATATGTTGATGAGACCCCTTTATTATCTTGCTGGTGGCAGAGACATCCTCCACTGTCTTCATTATAGCTATATGAATCCTGTTTCCCACTAAGGGACTCTTATGCCACGTACACTTGATCACACATTCTGACAACAAAATCCGTGGGATTTTTTCCAACAGATGCTGGCTCAAATTTGTCTTGCATATACATGGTCACACAATGTTGTCGGAAATTCTGAACATCTAGAACGTGGTGACGTACGACGAGCCAAGAAGATTGAAGTTCAATAGCCAGTGCGGCTCTTTTGCTTGATTCCAAGCATACGTTGAACTTTGTCCGTCAGAATTGTGTACACACAATCGGAATTTCTGACAACGGATTTTGTTCTCGTAAAATTGGAGATCCAGATCTCAAATTTTTTGTGTAAGGAATTCTGACGGAAAATGGAGCCTACACACAGTTGGAATTTTTGACAAAAAGCTCCCATCAAACATTTTCTGTCATAAAATCCGACCGTTTGTGGGGGGAATTATAATAAAACTGAGCAATGTAAACCCATGTTGACAATCGCCTTATGTAAAACACATTGAGAGACATTAAAAAGCCAGTGTGGCTGAACAAAACCTGTATGAGAATATGTAAAGTATGTTTTAGTACGTTAAATTAAAACAAGGGGCAAAACAGAAAGGTTTATCACAGAAAGTTACACTGATGCTGCATCGATGATGCAAAAAGAGATTTAGAGAACCACCTGTCAAAAATACAGTGCTGACACATTTATTTTCTTATTGATAAAAAAAGAACAGTGAATGAGAAAATAAAATATATAAAAATGTTAGCCTTTAATCAGAGACACATAAAAAATATACAAGAAGCCTGTGAATTGTAAATGATTCATGGAACAAAGAAATCCTTCTTGATTTAGTCAATTCACTTGAATGCAGTTAAGTTTGAGCTGGTAGGAGAAAGCTTTGGAGCTTACTTATCAGATCAACCTACTTTTTTTTTGACTGGCAACAGACAGCTCTTGTGCAGCAGAATACTAACACCTGAGTGACAGTCAAAGAAGACAAGTGAAATAAACCTCTACAATGCTGTGAACATCTTGATGCTTACCTTTTTAGCCTTTCATCTGCTAGATCAGTGAGGAAATGAATAATGCCAAGAATCTTAAGCAAATACCTATACTGTCTCAATCATCCTAACTGTATAATATAACTGTATAATTATTTTTACGTATAACCAGGGGGGGACTGACCATTGGGCCACTCGGGCACTGCCTGAGGGCCCCATGCCACTAGGGGGCCCCATCAGGGTTACCAGCCTCAGTAAAACCAAGGACAGTTTGTAAAATTATTTTTTTTTTTTTTTATATATCTGTCTCTGAAATGTCCCTTACTGACATCCTTTTGGTCTAAAAATCCCGAGATTATAGCTGCCCCACCTCTCCAGTACCTTCTCAGCCAATAGAAACATGTCTATGTATACTGTGTGATTGTATACTGTGTGTGTGTGTGTTTGTGTCTACTGTGTGGCCCCATAATCTCTGATTGCCTGGGGGCCCCATAATATCCTATTGCCCGGGGGCCCCATGAGTTGTCAGTCCGCCCCTGGGTATAACAAACAGTAGGTAAGACTAATAGGTATATTGCCCATGATAAGGTTTCCGCTTTTTAAGTCTAACTTCTGGCAGGAATTAAACTATTAAAAATGCTCCCTCCTCTTCCCCAGCAAATGTAAAATGTAATAAACATTTTTCTAGAGGATGATCTATAACTGCCCCTTTTGCTCACATCATCACCAGCTTCTGCTGCTGTTGCTGATCCTGCATTGTATATGATGATGTAGAATCCCCCCACACTCTGACATAGGATATCAAAGGAAAGGACTGTTGACTGCCATGGTGTAAGGTGTTGTACATAAGGGGAATAAAAATATTTAGGTACCAGTTATACTAAAGGTGGCAGTGCATATATGAAGGCTAAATGCTTTTATTTTTTTCAATGACATTTCCAGCATGCATGTAATAGCTGACACAGTGATCATGTGATTGGGAACCACTCTAATTATTTCTGACCATCAGTGGAACCTCAAAGGTGTCAGTGACAGCTGGGATTCAGAGCCAACAGCTGCACAAAGTATCAGCTGCTGGTTCGCCAAGGCTGGATATTTACAACAATATACCCAGCTCAAGGCATTATGATGGAGACAATTGCTTGCAAATTAAAGACAGGTAAGGATAAAAAAATTCTCACAGTTATTAAAGGTAGGGATGAGCAAACAGATCTGCATTCATCTGGTTTGCAGTAAATCTGGTGGTTTTATGTGTAAAATTATCTGCAGTGCCACTATTCAAATATTTTTTTTTAGAAATGTGACATTTGTTTCATACTTAGAGGGCCTTCCCATAATCTCTAGCATCCCCTTTGAGGTATGAAACAGAGCTAGTCACAAAGATGACATAAGTAAGTACTCGTTCTCATAAAAAAAAACAGCAAAAAAGTGCAGGCTGTCTTTTCATGTGCTGTGTGGAGAGGAGAAAGGTGGGAGAGGATAGAGTGAGTCTTGAAATTAAGGGTAGAATTGTTTCCAGTACAGAAGATCCAGTTGCTTTACTGTGTCTGGTAAAATTTCTGATGATAATTAATATTTCTAAAAGGTACTATAATATTCTTTAGCCCGTCTATTATATATTTTTTTTATGTGCACATGTGTCCAGACTAAGGACAATATATTATTTACCTATTCTTAGCAAGCAGAGAAGGAGTATTGAAGCAAACCATCTCCAACCTATCTTGCTGAATTTACTTTATTTATTAAAGATCCTTGAATCATCAGATTCTTAAATTGATGCTGGGGATGTTTGGAGGTAGTTCAGCGTACTGTAATTTCTTCATCTGGTACCTTAGTAGTGCTAGGGGCCAGTGGAAGGCACAACAGCACTTTGCAATGTGCAAGCAATCCAGCCATCATGTAAGTGTGATGAATGAAGCAAATTCTCAGGACATCATAGCTTTTGAAAAGAAAGAAGACTAGTGGTGTAGACAGCAGGATAGGAACATGTAACATATCTTTTTACAGGGGAACATTTCTTGCTAGTTTTTAATTTTTGTAACTTTAAAAGTCCAATTTGAGGATGCAGACTGGCTGGCCAGAAAGGGGGGGGGGGGGGTGGGCACGCAGAACACCACCACCCTTCTGAACCCTACCAAGCCATACCAAGCCCCATAATCTCAACATGGGGTGGTACTTTGCCAGGGAGAGGGAGCTGCCTTGGCAAAGCACTTTGTCTCTATAGAATTTGGGGGTACCCTACACTTTTTTTTCTTCGAGCTCCCCTTAAATCCATACCAGACCTGAATATAGTCGTAAGACTAATGCAGTAACTCAAGACAATCCCTCCTTAAAGCGCCAGTAAACCCAGCTTCAAAAAACACTTACATTCCCTGAATGCCAGAAATGCTAACTTTCACATTAGTTGTGCTCTCAACCAAACTTTCAAACCATCCAATGGCTGGTGTCATAACTGATCACATGTGCAGCATTATGGCAGTTGAAGAATTATTAGAGGCCAAGATGGCAGCTTCCTTGACTGAAAACGATAGGAGGGTTTACTTCCACTTTAATCAAAATCCAACCTTCTAGCTATGATAAATTAATGGTACATGGAATTTACTAACTGTCATAACCACTCATTAAGTTAAGCACCCCCAGAGAATCAAAACTTGCTGCTACCTGAGAGCTGCAGTTCAGAGCCATGGGAAGTCTCCATCAATAATGCCAAGGGAAGGACTTCCAAACACTCTAAATGGTTTCTACATCTGGTAAATGAGTTTAGGAAGGAGGGAGCTCACTCCTGAGGGGTCTGTACTGGTGGGGACGTGGGGAGGGTTGTCAGTACTGATGGGTCTGTACTAAGGAAAAGGGGTTTCTGTACTGGGGGGTGACTGTACTGAAAAGTCTATATGTGGGGGTTCTGTACTTAGGGGTCTGTATTATGGAGGGGTGTCTATACTGGAGGGTTTGTATTGGGGGATGCAGGTGTCTGTCCTGTGGACTATGTGCTGGTAGTATGTGGTCTGAGCTAAGGGGTCTATACTGGGGAGATATTTCTGCACTGATGAGGGAAGGGGTGTCTGTACTAGGCAGGGGAGGGGGTGTGTGACTGTACTGAAGGGTCTATACGGGGGAGTCTGTACTGTGGAGGGGTATCTATATGGGGGGTTTGTACTGGGGAGATGCTGTCTGTACTGAGTGGCTATACTAAGCAGAGATGTCTGTACTGAAAAGTCTGCAAGGGGGGAGTAGTCTGTATGTGGGCTCTGTGCTGAAAGAGAGTGCCTGTAAAGGGGGATCTCTCTGTACTGAGGGGTGTGCTGGGGTGATGATCTGCAATGGGGAGTCAGTCTGTACTGAGGGGTTTGTGCTGGTGGAGTCTGTGCTGAGAGGCTTGTGATGGTGCTGGAGGGGGGTCTGTGCTGAGAGGCTGGATTGAAAGGGGGGATTTAAGGATGTATTATGTGGGGGACATAGCTGGGGGTTGTACTAGGAACAGGAGGTAATTTTGTGTGGTACTTTGTAAAGTGGTCATTGCATTACACACTTCTGACCTCAGATCTTTCTCTGTAAACACGTTCCTGACCCTTGCACTCTCTGTGTAATGCACTCCTTGCCCCTTCATTCTGCTAAGCCCTGCACGTTTTTACATTTCATACTCCTGATTACTGCACTGAAGTCATTTTTAAGGTAGACTGTGTGCAAAAAGCATATGCAACAGTTGATTTTTAATTATTTTTTGTGTGCTGAGGTTTGTATATGTCTGTTAGTCCCTTATTTGTGACACTAGGTGGGTTATTTACTAAAGGCAAATCCACTTTGCAATACAAGTGCACTGCAAGTGCACTTGAAAGTGCACTGAAAGTGTACTTGGAAGTGCAGTCACTGTAGATCTTAAGCCGCATACACACAATGTGACTGTATGACAGGAAATGTTCAATGACAGGCTTTTGGCGGTAAATCCGACCATGTGTATGCTTCATCGGACAATTGTTGTCAGATTTTCCTCGGACAAATGTTGGCTAGCAGGTTTTAAAATTTTCCACAGACAAATGTGTGTTGTCGGATCTTCTGAGCGTGTGTACACACGTCCGTCGGACAAAAGTCGAAAGTACAAACACCCATGCTAGGGAGAAGCAAGGACAAGCTGTAAACGGTTAGTAAAACTAGCATTTGTAATGGAGATATCACATTCTTGACTTGGCAAATTATGAAATCTCTCAATGCAGCGCACATTCTCTTCTTCTTTATAATGGGATAATGAAGCTGCTTTGCTGGTGATATTGACAGAGTTCTGCCAAACTCATTTCAAATAGCTTTTTTTTTCTAGTGATATCCAAAATAATGCAAAACAAACAAAAAGTTGCAGTGCAATGAATACAGTTCATAAGCTAATAAAATGCTGGATTAACACCAGGTGATAGATGCAATCTTGTGAGATATCATCTCAATGATAAGTCCTCCACCATAAGGATAAGGTACTCTTACCAAAAATGTTGGACCACTGAATGAACAAATGGTCAGAAGAGCAAATTCCCACATATGGCTTAAGGTAATACTCCAATCCAGCGCAAATGGCAATCAGGAATCAGTCATATGAAAAAAGAAGGAGCGATCTCTGTGCAGACTGTACAGATTGTATTTGTTCCAAAAAAAAAAATGGCTAAGGTGCCAATGTACAAACAACTGTAAGGCATAAATAGCTGATAAAGCATGAATTGTAAAAAACAGCGGTATAGAAACTGATCTTAGACTTCAGATGGGTGACGACCACGATCAGTAGTTCCTCCCCTGTACGTATGTACGTACGTTACGTCCAGAACGGATTTAGTCAGCGGTGGGTGCATTGGAGTATTACCTTCACCCAAAGTCTTGCACTGTCAATTTATCCACCATTGTGAATGAAATTAATTAGCAGATGCTTGCAAGACATAACACAAGACAAACCGTAATGTCAGGCTAAACTCATAAATAATCTGGTCCCAATCTAGGCCTCAATCTATAAGCAGTATAGGCCACTTACCACTAATGTCCCAATTTACAATTGTACCTTTGTTTTATGTTTCCTTTTGGTGATGTCAATCATTTGTCCTCCACTCCCAGATCGTTCCTACAGCAGTCACATCAACCACGCATTATGGCCTTATATACACTGAGCATGCGTGAAACTCAGCCCCTGTCCTTCTTTCTAGTGTATTCCCGCCTCTTCTCTCTCAGACCAGTGGTAAAGCAAATGGCAGCGAGACAGCAAGTGTGTGGTGAGAGCAGAAATTGTGAAAACCCAGAGAAAGCCACTTCTAGATCCAGGAGGAACTATAAGGGCACACATATGGATTTTGAAGAAATGGTGGAGATGGTGTACATCTTATGAGGACAGACTATGATGGCAAGCATGGACCTTACAGAAACCTAAATGCCAAAAAGGCCAAGATCATGGCTAAAGTTGTGAGAAGTCTGCACAGGAATTTTGGGGTCCGACGAAACAAGGATCAATTGAGAAAACGCTGGTCAGACCTTAAATTGAGAGAGGAAGATCAGTATAGAAAGATCAGGAAATTGCTCTGAAAAAGTAAGTATGTGTCCTGTGTTATTATTATTACTTTTGTGCTGGTCCATGTTCTTTTCTTTACTGTTATACAGTTTAAAATGGCAAGTTTTATTTTCATGGGCACAGGAATCGTTCGTGGGACATTAAACAACGTTTAATCGACCACTAATACGTAGTTTTTGGGAGATTCACATTAAATGCATTTGTTATGGCCTATTTTGATGAAAACAAGTTCATTAGATTGTTGTCTAGATGTGTTTGTAACTATAATGAAATGGCAACTTTATTCAGTGTCAGTAGAGGACACTCAGCAGCTGTTTATGCATCTGGACGCAGGAGCACTAGTGTGGGACACCATAACACCCTTGTTATGGTGTCCAACACAGTTGCTCCAGTAGATACTAGGGATATCTCCATGTGTGAAACAGATAAGTATTACTGATGTGGAAAGGGAAAAAAATCATGTATTCAGCTTGGAACTCTGCCAAAACAGACAATTGGGAGACTTCCATGAGAGTTGAATGCCTAAATAATGTGTAATACTTTGGCCAGCCCCTCTTTACTTACAATATTGGCAGCCCACTGGACAGGAAAGAAGTGTATGAGGACAAAGAGGACATTCACAGCATATTACAATAATGGTAATTATGGAATGAAGAAATTAATACAATACATTAGCAAACATTAACCGCTTGCGGACCAGCCGCAGCAGTTTTACTGCAGCAGATAGGCTCCACTGCGCAAAATCACATTATATCACATGATCTTAAGAGGCTTGCATAGCAGGGGCGTGTCCGCCCCAAGCTCCGTGAGTCTGAACGCGGCTCCCACGGACTCAATGCCCGCAGGGATACCCGCGATTGTCTCCCGGAGAGGAAGACAGTCTAGTGACACTGTCACCGATCACAGCTCACTGTAATTGGGAGAGGTGATCAGTGATGTGCCAAAGCTAGCCCATCCCCCCACAGTTAGAATCACGCCCTAGGACACACTTAACCCCTACAGCAGCACCTCCTGGTTAACCCCTTCACTGCCAGTGACATTTTTCCAGTAATCAATGCAATTGTATAGCATTGATCGCTATAATAATGCCAATGGTCCCATAAATGTGTCAAAAGTGTCTGATGTGTCCGCCATAATGTCGCAGTCACGATAATAATCGCTGATCACCTCTATTACTAGTAAAAAAAATTATTAGTAAAAATGCCATAAAACTATCCCCTATTTTGTAGACACTATAACTATTGCGCAAACCAATCAATAAACGCTTATTGTGATCTTTTTTACCAAAATTATGTAGAAGAACATGTATCGGCCTAAACTGTGGAAAAAATATGTTTTTTATATATTTTTGGGGTATATTTATTATAGCAAAAAGTCAAAAATAATGTTTTTTCTTCAAAATTGTCACTCTTTTTTGTTTATTAGCGCAAAAAATAGAAATTGCAGAGGTGATCAAATACCACCAAAAGAAAGCTCTATTTGTGGGAAAAAAAGGACGTCAATTTTGTTTGGGAGCCATGTAATACGACCGCGCAATTGTCAGTTAAAGAGACGCAGTGCCGAATTGCAAAAAGTGCTCTGGTCTTCGGCCACCCAAATCCTCTAGGGCTGAAGTGGTTAAATACATAAAATGTGATGTTAAAGGCTAGAACTTACCTGAATATAGTCCTTTCGCAGGACTTGGATAATGGCAGAACAGGTTTCTGGAATAATGAGTCCCAGAGCCTGAGGGGAGATCTCAGTTGTGAACTTCAGATCCTGGAGACTCCCGTCACCAAGTATCGCAAGGTGGCGATGAGCCTTTGCTCGGGAGTAATGGCAAGCCTCATGCATGTGTCCTGCTTACTAATATAGGAGGTAAGCAATGCCAATAGACGGTGAAAGCAGGGGTCTGTCATCCGGAGATAATTCCTGAAATCATCAGGATTATTCTCATGGAGCTCCCGCAGCAAAGGCATATGATAGAATTGGTCACGATTAAGCAACCAATTTTTGGTACAAGAACCCCTCCTTCTCCTGTTCCTGGACTGGATTTGGGTCAAAGCAATAACTCCAAGCCCAATGATAGCACAATCTCTCTGACGAGAATGTCACATGGCTAGTAGACAAACGGCTGTTCAAAAACTAACTGACAAGCATGCACTGAAAATTTAGAAAGAACCTAACAAGCACGACCTGAAAATCAGAAATTACCTGACAAGCACCCACTGAAAAAAATCTGAAGCGAATTGAAAAGAATGCACTGAAGATTAAAAAGGACCTGACAAGCACGCACTGAAAAACATAAACAAACTGACAAGCATGACCTGAAAAACATAAACAAACTGACAAACATGAGCTGAAAGCATGAATAGACACTCATCAAACTTCTACTAACACGTGATTAGCAGAAGGAGCCCAGTGCGTCTAGTACGTCACTACATTTGTAATTGTTTATGCAAGACAAGTTTTGGCCAATGCCCTTCAGATAAAATTACACGGTTTTGTTGGCGAACAATCCAATCATGTGTACGAGGCTTAAAGGGAAGATCTGGAATGAGTGGAAGCTCTGCTGATTTTATCATCCAATCATGTACAAGCTAAAATACTGTTTTTTTTATTTTCCTTGCATGTCCCCCTCAGATTTACAGCTACTGTACTTCCAAATGCACTTGAAGTGCAATGTGGATTTTCCTTTAGTAAATAACCCCAATTGTTTGGGTAAACAGACTGTACAAATGTGTCAGTTGTAGGAACTGTCTGCATGCCCTGACCGCAGTATACACCGTTATATCCACCTATATAGCTAGCTTTATTGCTCTTTTTTAATAGAGCTTGCAGTCAGTTGTAGGAGATTGTGCGTGCTGTCTGCGTGCCCTGACCGCAGTATAAACTATTATATCCACCTACATAGCTAGCTATCTTGCTCTTTTTAAATAGAGCTTGCAGTCAGTTGTAGGAGATTGTGCGTGCTGTCTGCGTGCCCTGACCGCAGTATACACCGTTATATCCACCTACATAGCTAGCTATCTTGCTCTTTTTAAATAGAGCTTGCAGTCAGTTGTAGGAGATTGTGCGTGCTGTGTGCGTGCCCTGACCACAGTATACACCATTATATCCACCTACATAGCTCTTCTCTAATTGAGCCATCTGCCATCTGCAGGAGTTAGTGGGTGTTCTGTGTGCCTCCAGCACAATATACACTACCCAATTACTGGTTTTCCCATCTCCCTTCAGGCCATTACCATGTCTGGAAGGCCAACAAGGAGAGGCAGACAGGCGCGAGCCGATAAAAGAGGGCAAGCAGGCTCTGTGTCTAGAGACAACAGTGCTGGTCGTGGACGTGGTGCATCGTCATCATTAGCACGTGACCATAGGACACGCTTGTCCTTCTTTTCGGCAGCTGGACATGTTGAGCCACAACATGCCGAAGACTTGGTAGAGTGGATGACCAAGCCCTCTTCATCCTCCTCATCCTCTCTCACCCAGGCTCAGGGTACTAGAAAAGCAGCTACCAACGCATCGTCTTCCCTCCTCTCAATGTCATCATCAGTGACTCCTTCCCTAGACCCACCATGTCCTCCTGAGGAGTCTCCTGAACTCTTTGAGCACAGTGTTGGGTACATGCTCCAGGATGATGCCCAGTGTTTTGTAGGCTCTGATGATGATACTCAGCTAGAGAAAGGCAGTAGCGTGAGCGCAGAGAGAGGGGATGCTCAAGAAGGACAGCAATCTGGCAGTCATGTTCCACAAGTGCCAGCATACTGCCAGGTTTGCTCCAGTGATGAAGAGGGAGGGGATGATGAGGGTACTGACTCCACGTGGGTGCCTGGTAGGAGAGAGGAGGAGGAGGAGGAGGCACATATTCAATGAGGCAGGATGCCCTCCGGGGGCCAGCTTAGGGGCAGCACACCGACTGAATCACACCGCAGAGCTCCGCAGAGAGGGTGCTGCCTCTGCGTGTTATTCTAAAAGTTCTTTGGTGTGGGCCTTTTTTGAGACGAGTGCATCAGATCGCACCGCTGCTATTTGCAACATATTTCTCAAGCGTATCTCGCGTGGCCAAAACACCAGCCGCTTGGGCACCACATGCTTGACCAGACATATGTTGACCTGCCATGCAGCTCGTTGGCAAGCGTACCTCAAAGACCCACACCAAAGAACAAAGCGGACCTCTCCTTTCTCCTCATCAGCTGGGATCTCCAACCCCACTAGACAATCAGTCCTCTCTGAAGCTTGCTCTGAGGGGAATGAAGATGTAGAATTAGGTGTGTCACAGCCAAGTACTTCCGGGCACTCTGCTAGCAGTACACCCACTTCCGATTATAGCAGGCAAATGTCCCTGCCCCAGCTGCTGGACCGTCAAAAGAAGTTCACTCCCAGCCATCCACATGCTCAGCAGTTGAATGCTAGCTTGGCTAAATTGCTAGCACTTCAACTGCTGCCTTTTCAGTTGGTAGACTCGACCCCCTTCCGTGAGTTTGTACAATGTGCGGTTCCTCAGTGGCAGGTCCCCAAACGCCACTTTTTCTCACGGAAGGTGATTCTGGCTCTCTACCGGAATGTGGAAGGCAAAGTCCTTGCCTCGCTGGACAGGGCGGTCAGCAGTAAGGTGCATATTACTGCTGACTCATGGTCCAGCAGGCATGGACAGGGACATTACCTGTCTTTCACAGCCCATTGGGTCACTCTTCTGTCAGCTGGGAAGGATGCAGGACAAGGTGCAGTAGTGTTGGAGGTTGTTCTGCAACACGCCTCCAAAATGCTACTATTGGTTGTGACACACCTCTCTCCTCCACCTCCTCCTCTTCTTCTTCCTCCATGGCCTCTTCCAGTGCTCTGTCCTCAGAACCAGCGGTGCTCCGTAGGCGTTCCAGGGGCTACGCAAGTACGCAGGCAAAACGGTGCCATGCCGTGCTTGCGTTGGTTTGTTTGGGGGACAGGAGCCACACTGGGGCAGATGATTTGTCAGCTCTGCAGGGGCAGGCCGAGAGGTGGCTGACGCCATGCCAGCTTAAGCCAGGAGTGGTGGTTTGCGACAATGGCACCAACCTCCTCTCTGCCCTCCGACAGGGACAACTGACCCATGTGCCCTGTGTGGCTCACGTCCTTAACCTGGTGGTGCAGCGGTTCTTGGGCAGGTACCCGGGCTTACAGGATGTCCTGAAGCAGGCCAGGAAAGTCTGTGTGCATTTCCGCTGATCATTTAATGCCTGTGCTCGACTGGCTGAGCTCCCAAAGGAGTTGAACCTGCCCAAGAACCGCCTTATATGTGACATGCCCACCAGGTGGAACTCAACATTGGCCATGCTGCAGCAGCTGCACACGCAGCAGGGGGACATCAATGAGTACCTGTGCGACTACGGCACCAGGACAGGGTCAGGGGAGCTTGGTTTTTTCTCACCACGCCAGTGGGGCATGATCAGGGATGCATGCACTGTCCTGTCACCGTTTGAAGAGGCCACAAGGATGGTGAGCAGTGACAGTGCATGCATCAGTGACACTGTACCTCTTGTCCACCTCTTGGAGCATACCCTACGTGGAATAATGGACAGGACACTTGAGGCAGAACAGAGGCAGGAAGAGGAGGACTTCCTTGCCTCTCAAGGCCCCCTTTATCCAGACAGTGTTCCTGCTGTGCCACCCATCACGCAGGAAGAGGATGAGGAGGAGGAGGAGGATGATGATTGTGTCAGCATGGAGGTGGAGGCTGGCACTCAGCATCAGCAGCATCAGCAGTCTTGTAGGGATGATTTACAGTCCCAAGAAACCCGTGGACTTGTACGTGGCTGGGAGGAGGTAGCTGCGGATCATGTTGTCCTTAGTGACCCAGAGGACTCCGGACCGAATGCCTCAGCTAACCTACACTGCATGGCCTCCCTGATCCTGCAAAGCCTGCAGAAGGATCCTCGTATTCTTCGGATCAAGGAGAGGGACCATTACTGGCTGGCCACTCTCCCTGATCCACGGTACAAGGGTAAGGTTGCCGACCTTATCTTGCCATCGCAGAGGGAGCAGAGAATGAGACATCTCCGGGAGGTCTTGCAGAAAGGTCTGTGCAACGCGTTCCCAGAGACTGGGAGGTTACAAACTCCTGGTCCTGGACAACATGTTGCTGAGGCATCGGTCAGAAGGAGCGGTGGAGAAGGTGGCCGTCTGACCGATGCGTTCAGACAATTTTTTAGTCCGCAGCCCAAGGTATGATCTGTTCCAGCAACCATCGCCAGCGTCTGATTTACATGGTGCAGGAATACCTAGGGGCAAGGTCAGACTTGGACACCTTTCCCACCGAAAATCCTCTGGCTTACTGGGTCTTGAGGATGGATCACTGGCCAGAGCTTGCACAGTATGCAATTGAGCTACTGGCCTGCCCGCATCCAGCGTTCTTTCGGAACGCACCTTCGGTGCTGCTGGTGGCTTTGTTACCGATCACAGGGTGCGCCTGTCCACCGACTCAGTTGATCGACTGACCTTCATCAAGATGAATGAGTCTTGGATCACCCACAGCTACCAAGCACCTGAATCTGATGTAACCGAATTTTTTTTTTTTTTAAATATCACATCCCTTCAAGACTGCCTATGCTGATGCTGAGTGACTGTCCTGTTATGTTGATTGTCTATCCTCTTGCTCCACCGCTGATATGTTGGAAGAACATTTTTGGTTCTGGGTGATGCCACCAGCCCAATATTTCAGCCCCTGTTTAACAGGGGCATTTAATTACAATTTTTGATGCAATGCTTTGCAGCAGGGCTCATTCCTGCACCACAACTAGAGTATATGGGATAGGTTGCAGTGTCGTGGCACCAGCAGCAGTGCCTAAGGCCCAATTTTTCTGCCCCTGTTTAACAGGGGCGTTTAATTACAATTTTTGATGCAATGCTTTGCTGCAGGGCTCATTCCTGCACCACAACCAGAGTATATGGGAGAGGTTGCAGTGTCGTGGCACCAGCACCAGTGCCAGCAGCCCAATTTTTCAGCCCCTGTTTAACAGGGGCATGTAATTACAATTCTTGATATCATATTTCACAGGAGGACCCGTTCTTGTGCCCACCCAGAGTAAATGTGAGGACTTATAGTGTTGTGGCACCAGCACCACAACCACCAAAGGTCAATTTTTCTACCACTGTTCAACAATGGCATGTAATTACAATTCTTTATATAATCGTTCACAGCAGGGCGCTCCAGCGCCCACCAAGAGTCACCTTGAGGGCTTACAATGTTGTGGCAACACCAACACCTTTTTCCGCCATATAGGGCAGGCCCTATTTTAAAACATCCAACTTACAAACGTCTCCTACTTGCAAACGGAAGGAGACAACAGGAAGTGAGATGAAAAAAGACGGACGGCAAAAAAAATTATACAGGGGTGATAACCCTTCCCTATGTTTTCCAAAAAGCTTAAAAATAGATTTTTTGACTGGAGCTACACTTTAAAAATGTACCAGTTCAAAATTGCAAACAGATTCTACTTAACACAACAAACCTACACAGTCCCTGTCTTGTTTGCACCGCCTGCATACTGCTGTTCTGAATATATAGGGCCTGGGGGCCACACGTCTTTCCTTTTTTTAATATGGGTACGGGGTTCCCCTTAATATCTGTACAAGACCCAAATGGGCTGGTAATGGGCAGGAGGGCTACCCATGCCATTTTTCTCAATGATTTTCATCCACATTGCCGGAACCAGATATAACATTAAAACCGCAAGCAGTTTTAAATAACTTTTTTTCCGTTAAATGTCATTTTGTGCAGGGACTGTTCTAAACACGGTAAACACGTGGCACTTCACAGGCATACTATAGACACCCCCCAGGCACGATATTTAAAGGAATATTTAACATTTTTTTTTTCACTTTAATCGTCATTAAAATCAGTGCTCCCGCCAAAACGGCGATTTTTAAAAACATTTTAGGCATTGACCCATGTCCCCTGGGGCAGGAGCCAGGTCCCCAAACCCTTTTTAGGACAGTATCTTGCATATTAGCCATTAAAATTAGCACTTTTTTTTCGAACGTTTGAGTCCCATAGACTTCAATGGGGTTCTAACGTTCGTACGAATTTTCGGTCCGTTCAAAAGTTCTGATGCGAACCGAACCGGGGGGTGTTCAGCTCATCCCTAGTCACAAACTGATGGCCCTCCATTCGTCTTCAGGATTTTCTGGTAGAGAGCAGAATTCATCACAGTTCTATCAATTATGGCACGTCATCCAGGTCCTGAAGATGCAAAGTAACCCCAGCCCATCACACTGCCAGCACTATGTTTGACTGTTGGTATGATGTTCTTTTTATGAAATACTGTGTTTATTTTATGCCAGATGTAACACAAGCACACTTTCCAAAAAGTAAAATTTTTGTCTCATCAGTCCACAGAATATTTACCCAAAATCCTTGAGGATAATCAAGATGTTTTTTGGCAGAGAAGCCTTTGTTTTCTTTTTGGTCAGCAGTAACTTTTGCCTTGGAACTCTCCCATGGATGCCATTTTTGCCCTTTCTCTTTCTTATTATTGAATCATGAACACCGAACTTAACTGAGGCAAGTGGGGCCTGCAGTTCTTAAGATGTTGTCCTGGGTTATTTTATGACTTCCTGGAAGAGTGGTCATTGTGCTCTTGGAGTAAATTTGGTAGGCATTTATTATCAATCAACCGTATTTACTCTTTTTAAATCATAATGACAACAGAAACTACCCAACTGGCCCTGATCAAAAGTTTACATACCCTGGTGATTTTGGCCTGATAACATGCACACAAGTTAACACAGAGGGGTTTGAATGGCTATGAAAGGTAATCATCCTCACCTGTGATCTGTTTGCTTGTAATTAGTGTGTTTGTATAAAAGGTCAATGTGTTTCTGGACTCCTGACAGACCTTGCATCTTTCATCCAGTGTTGCACTGACATTTCTGGATTCTGAGTCATGGGGAAAGCAAAAGAATTGTCAAAGTATCTGTGGGTACAGGTAGTTGAACTGTATAAAACAGGAAAGGGATATAAAAAGATATCCAAGGAATTGAAAATGCCAATCAGCAGTGTTCAAACTCTAATCAAGAAGTGGTAAACATGGAGTTCTGTTGAAACCAAACCACGGACAGGTAGACCAACTAAAATTTCAGCCACAACTGCAAGGAAAATTGGATGCAAAGAAAAACCCACAAAGAACTTCAGGTGAAAATACAGGACTCTCTGAAAACAAATGGTGTGGCTATTTCAAGATGCACAATAAGGAAGCATTTGAAGAAAGATGGGCTGCATGGTCAAGTTACCACAAAGTATCCCGCTTACAATACGCCAAACAATACGCCAAACAAGACAAGCCTCAAATCTTCTGGCACAAAGTCATTTGGAGTGATAAGACCAAAATTAAGCTTTTTTGGCCACAACCATAAACACTACATTTGGAGAGGAGTCAACAAGGCCTATGATGAAAGGTACACAGTTTCTACTGTGAAACATGGAGGTGGATCGCTGATGTTTTGGGAATGTGTTAGCTTCAAAGGCACAGGAAATTTGGTAAAAATGAATGGTAAGATGAATGCAGCATGTTATCAAAAAATACTGGAGGAATATTTGCCATCAGCCAGGAAGCTGCACATGGGACATTGCAACATGACAATGATCCAACACACAAGGCCAAGTCGACCTGTCATTGGCTACAGCAGAATAAAGTGTCGATAATGTACTGTACCATTATCTTTAAATTCTACCTAGACTCTACTCAATGGAACATTTCGGTAAAGAGGCATCAAATTTTTGAGCTCAATACCATTATTGATTGACACTTCAACATTATTGAGGTATATTTTGGTTTGTCTGACACTGCCTGATGGGAATGCTAGGAAAATGAACTCTGTATTTGGAAGACTGATTATGCGTTGTGGGCCATGCTGACAAACCAGTCAGTATAAACATTGAGAATTGGTGGCTGACTCCTTTCCTTTTGTTTCCCCTCTGGGGTCTCCAGTACCCAGTAAGTAGCACATCATTGAAGCCCTCGATTAAAGCTAGCACCTTTTGCATCCTCTATGAATGCTTAACAATTTCTTGCCTATTATTATCTTTCAGAATAGGACCATCTGGTCAATTATGTCAATTTTGTCTGTGCATTGGTCGATTTGCTCATAGAAGACATTGCTTGTTAAGCTGCTTCTGGTATGACACCTGGCACGTCACTCTTATGGGGGCCCTTCTCTATATGTAAGTGGCACTCTTTACACATTGTATCTCTATATATGTATATGGGGATCATATTGGCAAAATGTTATGCTGCACTTTTCATCTGATGTGATGTCTCCCTCCTCTTTTTCTTTTGTACATGATCTCTGTCTATAGTCAAGGAAATAAGGTCCTGAGGAAGCATAAAAGTTAAACGTTGATCTCTTTGACCTAGTAGCAATAGAGATCTATTATAATATCAACTAAGTGGTCAAATTGATGAGAGCTCTATTTTTCTTGTTTTTCTAGAATGTACAAACATTTTTAAACTAATGCATTTTTTGTAAAAAAAAAGTTTATAATAAAGAGATTTAGTACTACACAGCTCTTTGGGATATGTGGAATTTTAAAGAAACCTGAAATGTGGAAGCTGTGCCCAAAAAAGGCAGACAGAGAACTGTTAAGGCTCAAATATGTCTAAATGTTTCTTTTAACATTTTACATTCTTTTAAGCATATATACACTT
Organism: Lithobates pipiens; assembly: GCF_037356315.1. Classification (NCBI taxonomy): domain Eukaryota; kingdom Metazoa; phylum Chordata; class Amphibia; order Anura; family Ranidae; genus Lithobates; species Lithobates pipiens. Next base: position 278,773,942 of record NW_027507758.1, read on the forward strand.
TTTGAGTTCAAGTCCTGTTAAATATATGAGCATGCTGGTTTGCCTCCTGATTACTTATTGACTCATAATAGTTAAGTCTTCCTCCATGGAAATTCAAAATGCTTATTTTAATACAGCATTAGTATTTGCTGGCGATGGTAATGTGAAAAACTCTCCTCTAGGCCAAATGAGCAGTTAACTCTTGCAGTGCGGGCACAGCCTCGCTGCAGGGAATAATTTTTATGTTTCCTGGAGTTGGGCTTTAACCACTTGCTTACTGGGCACTTAAACCCCCCTCAGTCCCAGACCAATTTTCAGCTTTCAGCGCTGATGCACTTTGAATGACAATTGCGCGGGCATACAACACTGTACCCAAATGAAATTTTTATCATTTTTTTCCCACAAATAGAGCTTTCTTTTGGTGGTATTTAATTACAGCTCGGAGTTTTATTTTTTGCTAAACAAACAAAAAAAAATAAATCATGTTTAATAGTTTGTTATAAAATTTTGCAAACGGGTCATTTTTCTCCTTTATTGAAGTGCGCTGATTAGGCGGCACTGATAGGCTGCACTGGTGGGCACTGATGGGCTGCATTGGTGGGCACTGATAGGCTGCATTGGTGGGCACTGATAGGCTGCACTGGTGGGCACTGATAGGCATAGTTAAGGCGGCACTAATAGGCACAGATAAGGTGGCACCGGTGGGCACAGATAAGGCGGCACTGATGGGCAAATATGGGCACAGATAAGATGGCACGGATGGGTGGCACGGATGGGTGACATGGATGGGTGGCACGGACGGGCACTGATAGGTACCACTGATAGATGGGACTGATGGGCACTGATAGGTGGTACTGGTAGGTGGCTCTGATAGGTGGCACTGCTGGGCACTGATGGGCGGCACTGCTGGGCACTGGTAGATGACACTGATGGGCACAGATAAGTGGCACTGGGGTGCAGCACCTTTGAGGCAGATTGTGGGCACTGCTGGGTGGCACTGTGGATGGCACTGCTGGGTGGCACTGTGGGCACTGCTGGGTGGCACTGACGGGGGCACTTACTTTTTAGACATGTGGCACTGCAGGGGGCAGGTGGGCATTGGCAGGGGGCAGGTGGGCACTAGCAGGGCTGGCCGTGATCGGGACTGATGTCCTGATCACGGCCGCCGGTGATCGGCTTTTTTTTTTCTCCTCGCGCCGATTACCGGCTCCATTATATCACATGCTCAGCTGTCATTGGCTGACAGCTGATCACGTGATAAGGGGTCGGGATCGACCCCTTGCACGGATCGGTGATCAGGCGAGTCTCATGGACTCGCCGATCACAGAGCGCGTCACGCGCACCCCTCAGGGGGCGCTCAGGCCGCTCGTGCATGGGACTATGTCAATAGACGTAGTCCCAGAAAAGGAGATCCGCACTGTAGCCGTAATTTGGCTATAGCGCGGATCTCAAGTGGTTAAGCTTCCCTGTAGTATTGTTCAGTGGTTCAAGCTTTACTTGAGCACAAGATGAAAAGATTTAAATATCCCTGCTAATTTAAGGCACAGTACCAGTACCAGTGTTCACATGGAATTTATTTTTAGCTTTTTATTTTTTATTTTGTTTTACCATGCAACTGGATGAATATGCAGCACATAATGAAAATATTGTAATTATGCTGTTTGTTTAAGCACCAGGCCTGCTTTAGCACACAGTGGAAATATTTCAATTCCACTGCTTAGTTAAGCCCCACTGGAGCATTGTTAAACACAAAGGAGGTTGTTTATGAAAGGCAAATCCACATTGCACTGCAAGTGCACTTGGAAGTGCAGTCGCCGTAGATCTGAGGCCGCGTACACACGCGGGGACTGTTCGCTCAACTTTGTCCGTCAAACAGTTTCAGCGGACAGTCCGCTCAAAATTAGCATGGACGGACTTGGCCACACACGACGAACGAACAGTCCGCTGAAACCACGCGCGATGACGTGAACGGCACGTACGACGGGACTAGAAAACGACGTCCTATACACTGCAATGCAAACTTCGGCGTGTAAATCCTTTCTGAGCATGCGCGGAACTTAGTTTGACGAACAAGCCTACACACGAGGGGACTGTTCGCTGAAACAAAGTTTCAGCGGACAGTTTTTCGGAATTTCCGAAAAACTTTGTTCAGCAGACTGTCCGCTGAAACTGTCCGCTGAAAGCCCACACACGAGTGGACTGTCCGCCGAAACACTGTTCAGCGGACAAAGTTGAGCGAACAGTCCCCGCGTGTGTACGCGGCCTGAGGGGGACATGCAAGGAAAATAAAAAAACTGCATTTTGCTTCCCCTAATTTCAAAGCTTCCCCTCAGATCTACAGTGATCTACAGAGACTGCACTTTCAAGTGCACTTGTAGTGCAAAGTGGATTTTCCTTTAGTAAATAACCTCCATTGCGTGCAAACAAAGCATAATGGTACCTGAAGCTGTCTGTGCTACTGATTGCCCAGTCTAACCCTAACGCCTTTCAAACAGGGCAGATTACTTTACTATTAGCACGGAATCAGTGAGCTGATCCCCTGCTGATCAGAGCAGAGTGGGCAGATGACATATTCATGTCTGCTCAGTATCTGCAGAGTGGACATGGGCAGAGCTGCTCTGCTTTATGGGGGGCCAGGAGCAACAGAAGAGCACAGAGGCATCTGACATTTTTTTAAACAGGCCTGATTGGACCCGGAGATAGGTGGGTGTAAACAGACACAAGTCCATTTACACTTGCCGGTCCACAGGGATGAATGGACCTTCTGATCAGATCCACCTGAAAAACTGATTGGTGGACCTGATCGGAATGTGCATCTGAAAGGGGTATAATGATACGCATGTGAGGTCATGTTTCTTGTTGAAGCACATATGCAGTTGTACAGGCAATATAACATTGTTGTGGATTATATTACCTTAGTATTGTTGCATATCAAGTAAATAGATTGTATGTAATAGGATGAGTCTATGTAGGCAAACAATTCACAAAAATTCCTAGCACCATAAAAAGTGTATAACTGTAAACCAACCTTTTCTTCACAAAAAATATGATATGGCCCTTGAAACAGTTTGATGCAAGTGTATGGATTTAGAGATGGAAAATAAAATAATAAACTTTGAGTTATGTTAACAGCAATATAAGGTCAAAAGATTATTGTATTATGTATTCACAATGCAAAAGAAATCCCTAGACATAAATATGAATGCTAAAACTGCTGAGAGTGTTTTTAACACTGGATTCTTTTGTTCAGAATCAAGAGAAGCAAATTGAAGTAATAAGGGATCAAATACTTGTAAGTGATCAAGGGAATTAAAGAAGAAAAGATCAAATGTTCTTTTGACAGCTATACACTTTTGAAGAAAGATAATGGTGCTTCATGTTACATGTTACGCCATTCCCTAGATGACACATACAAATCTTGCTCAACATGCAAATGAAATATTGTATGGCTCTTGGATGCTAATTCTTCAAAATTACAAAGAAGCAATTTGCATGCAAATCAGTAAAAGTGTACACTATTTCATAGCGCTGATATGTTGAAGTGTCACAGTAAAATATACATGGTTCATCTTTCAGACAGAATTTATTTTTTGCTTGCAGTGCACTCAATATTCAGTATGCTTGAGTGTGTAGTATAAGTGTATGATAGGCCAAAACTTTTTTACATTTTGGGTAAAGTAAGAAAGTGTTAAACCCCCTTTTAGTTGTTATTTACTAGGTTTTACTACTATATTTGTTGTCCTACTGAAGTGTTTAATTCTCTATGTTTGTCCTGTGACCATTGTCTCTGGCACAGAACATGAAGGGGAATCCAAATTTCTCCCTACCATTTGTTGTTTTTCTGGGAAAACCTTGCAAACGTTTTAAAGATTCCCTAATTTTGACTTCACAATTGTTTCAAAGAAAGAAAATAAAGCTGCTAGAATGGCCCAGCCAATCACCCGACTTGAATCCAAAAGAAAATCTATGGAAAGAACTAAAGATCAGAGTTCATAGAAGAGACCCAAAGAACCTTCAAGATTTGAAGACTGTGTAGAAGACAGGACCAAGATCACACATGAGCAATGCATGCTAATTGTTTCTCCATACAGGGGGCATCTTGAAGCTGCCATTACCAACAAAGAATTTTCTACGAAGTAGTAAATACATTTCAGTTGCGTGTTCAGCACTTTTTCCCTGTGTCATTTAATTTTATTACATATAACTTATTTATGAACGCATTTGTTTTGGTTTCTTTGTATGTATGGATTGCATGGGTTGTTACCAACATGTTGTGAAAATGTCATGTCAATAGAACCTTTATAAATAGATAAATAGATTTACCTAGAAAATGGTGACATGTTCTATACTTATTTTACCAGCTGTGTATATACAGTATATATATATATATACTGTGTACTATATATTAAAGCCGATAGAAGTTCACAGTGCCCTTTTAAGATTAGCTGGCAGAGTTTGTGGATTCTGAGTAGCTGAGTGGACACTAGAACATAAATAGAGCAGAAAACTTCCATTAGGAACACATTCTGGTGATCCTGGTGACTGCTAGGTATTTTCCTCACTTTGAAGAGATTTCTTCTCACTTTCTATTGTGGCTATGTGTCATGGTCGTTCCAGTAATCCAGTGGCATATGGGAGACCTGCCCGCAGAATCCCCATGTTAAGAACTAGTCGGTATCCATGGGTGCGCGTCAGCGCGAACGTACGCACGCGGGTGCGCTTGGTTCGAACGGGCGCGCGCGTGTGCGCGATGTTACAAACGTGCGCGATGGTGCGAACGGACGCACGTGGGTGCGCGGGGTCACAAACGGGCGCACGGTTACTCGCGGGGGCGCGCAGACACGCCGTGCGACCGTTTTTGGCGCCCAAAGGGCTACTTAAGGAATCTGCCACTGTGCCTCCTTGCTGTCCAGTCTACAGCGTTTACCTTGATCCCTGTTTACCCGGCCTGTTCCTGACGATGTCTGTTTGCTGCCAGCCTTTGACCTTTGGCCTGTCTGACTACGCTTTTGCCTCTCCCTTGGAACCGTTTGCTGCCCACCTATTACCGACCCGGCTTGTACCTTGACTACTCCTGGCTATCTGCTGTTCCTGCTTGACTGCCGTGTTTCTTCTGCTACCAGCCTGCCTACTGGTTGTTCCGGTCTCCGGGTTCTTCTGCGCTTCAGGACATCTTCTACCTGGCAGCTGTTCCAGTGCCTCTGCCAAGCTCCTGTGTACCACCTGCTGCCTGCTGATTCTGTGGTTCTGTGTTACCCACGCTTCCTCGGAGGTCCGGACCAGTCCTACACCTTGCCTGGCACTTGTGCCCTCTGAACTCTAGAATCCCTGTCCCCACTTTCAGGGGTTCTTGAGCCGGAGGCTTACGAGAGGCCGCTCCCTGCATTCTGGGCTCCCTCACCAGGTACGTGACACTATGGATCAGGAAATAAAAATGACAGGGTTTATAGCTCCCCCTTACTCTATTGAAAATGAAAAATACTTTTTTTTGCCTTCAATTCTATTGCAGTTAAACTTGTGCACAGGAGGGTAGGGTCTACTTAACTTGCTCTCAGGAACATTGTCAGCCTATGAAGGAGACAGAGAGTGGAAAATAAGAATAGAGAAGGGAAGGACAGCAGCCCTCGTATGGTGGAGAAGTGCTAGTATTATTTTAATATGAACACTTAGTCAGTCCTGTGAGAGTAACGGAATTCTCTGGGACTCTGGGACTATTCAAGATAAATCAGCAGTGAAAGAGATTGTGCAAAGCTCAGGAGGGAGCTGAGGGTTGACAACTGTTTGTTTGAGTTGGAAGTGTTAGTAGCAATGTTTACATACACTATATTGTCAAAAGTATTAGGATGCCTGCCTTTACATGCACATGAACCTTAATGGGATCCCAGTCTTAGTCCGTAGGGTATTGAGTTGGCCCACCCAACTTTGTAGCTATAACTAGATATGTTCACACTGAAATATTTTTTTTTCGAAGTTTCGGTTGCATGCAAAAAATACATTTATTTAGTTACTCTTGAAATTTGTTTTTATTTATTTTGTTTTGTTAAAAAATGCATTCATACGAAAATCTGAATTATTAAGGTTGAATCTGTCAATTGAAGGCTTATGGTGTCTGTCGGATGTTCTAAGAAGATTCGACAAAGCAGCTAAACTGTACAACGCCGCAATTGTACATTTATGGTCGAATGCTCCGCCCACAAGCTAAAGTAGAATTCTAATGTTGTTTTACTAGTAATAATTATAATTATTAATTATATTACTAGTCAAACAACATTAGAATTCTTCTATAGAATTATGATAAATCCGATTTAGGGGTCTTCAAACAAGACATTCAGATGAGATAGTGAGTCCAGATCTTAGACCCCTTTCACACTGGGGCTTTTTTCAGGCACTTTAATGTGCCTGAAATTGTAATGTAATGTTCTTTTCTATATTAATTAACAGCTGCTGAGGCTGAGCACAAGTAGGAGGTGGAGGAGACCTTCCCTTGTTGGGGTTGTTGGGGATGTGGAAGATGGTGAGCAACAGCCAAACTGTCAGGTCTCCTTGAGGCGAGGTGACAGTTGCACACCGTAGGGATCAGGAGTGCACCGCAAGGTTGTGGACCCTATGGCTGACTGCTGCGGACGGGAGCGGGGTTAGAGCTTAAGATTCCCTGGGGCGTGGAGTCTAAGAGCCAGCAGGTGTTCACCAGAGCCTCTAGAGGTAAGGATGGACTGGGCTGCAACTTGCTCCAGGTTGTGACCCCCAGGGTCCCCCAGCTCGCACCCACAGTAGGCAACAGGAGGATAGAGATAGTGAGGGACAAAGTCAAGGTCGGGCCCACGTGCAGACAGGAATAGTCAGGGACACACCAAAAGGTCAGGATCACAGGCAAACAGGGATAGTCAAGGACACGCCAAAGTCAGTAACGGAACAACAGACGAGCACACGGCAGGTAACAGGAAGCTAACACACAAAGGTTGATCAGCAGGGTTGGCCTGCAGTGCACGGGTTGATATAGAGTTCTCTGATAGGAGCTAGGGTGGAGTCATGCCAGAGGATGGATTACAAAAGCAGTCAGGTGAGGGTCGGCTGGTCTCTAGAGATGAACACATGGAAACAGGTAAGCAGACAAACTATTGCAAAACCATGACACAAACGCAGCAGATCCAAAGAGTAAGTGAAACTTTTTTGGTATTTTCCAGGCAAAAATAGTATTTTAAATATGAAATGCTAATGGCATTCCTTGTCTAGAAATGGTTGTGATTTATTCTGCAAGGCTTCGGTTTAGCTGGAATTATTAGTTCCCATCTGCAGCTGATTCCAGTCTCCTGCCTCTGTCTTTCTGTTAGCGTGACTTGTGCTTGTTATTTCCCCAATGTCACTTCTTTGGTCACGCCACCTTCTTGCTGCAGTTTAGATTCCCAGTCAGAGCCAATCACTGTTAATCATCGTAAATAACACAGCAGGCTGGAGGGGGCATGTCAGAAAAGAATCTCAAGCTATTGGCTGGCAGTCCCTGGACATGTTCTCTGGCATGCCCCTGCTGCATGCATGAACACTGTTCTTATGATGTCTGATGCAGTGGTGCCTCCTCTTGGGCATCATCTTAAGCAAAAAATTCTAAATGACCTTGTGACCTCTTATGCCACGTGCACACGTAGCAGACTATCCGGCGGACTTAGTCTAGCGGACTTCCCGCCGGACTGTCCGCCGGACTTTCAGAACGAGCTACTTGCCCACACACGGCACTTTTTCAGCGGACTAATATGGCGTACTAAGTCCGCCGGACTATCCGCCGTACTTTTGAAATGAACGGACTCGCCCACACACGCGGAGGAAAGTCTGCTCATTTTGAGCACGTCTTCAGGTAGCCGGGGCCAGCGAAGGAGGTGTCGCTGGCCCCGTCACCTGGTATGGACTTAAAAGGGAACCCCTACGCCAAAAAATCGTCGTGGGGGTCCCCCCCTAGGTCCACATCAGACCCTTGTCTGAGCACGCTACCCGGCCGGCCAGGAAAGGGGGTGGGGACGAGCGCCCCCCCCCCTGAGCCGCGCCAGGCCGTGTGCCCTCAACATGGGGGGTGCCTTGGGGAAGGGGGGGTCGCCGGAGCCTACACACGGGGGGATTGTCTGGTGGATTTGAGTCCGCCAGACTTTTCCACCGGATTGTTTGATCGTGTGTACGCGGCATTAGATCTACAAAGACGAAGACGGTGACAGCGGCGACAGAAGACCGGTCAGATCAGAACCAAAGAGGGGGACAAGACCCCCGAAGAGGGGGACAAGACCCCCGAAGTCAGAAGAGGGCGGCGGCGACGAAGAAGAAAGCTGGGCTCCTCCGCTAGCAAAAGAGCTAGCAGAAGATAGCGGAGGAGTCCGGCGAGAAGACCCCCGAAGACGGACAGAAGACCCCCGGAGCTGTGCAATAAACTATTTTAACCCTTGTGTGTTGTGTTTTTTTTTTACTTTTTTTACAGATGAATGGGTAGGGGTACATTGTACCCCATACTGATTCATATAGGGTGGGGGGGCGGTATCCGAGGGCCCCCTTATTAAAGGGAGCTCCCGGATTCCAAAAAGCCCCCGCCCGCAGACCCCAACAACCAACGCCCAGGGTTGTTGGGAAGAGGCCCTTGTCCTCATCAACATGGGGACAAGGTGCTTTGGGGTGGGGGGCCGCGCGGCCCCCCCTTCCCCAAGGCACCCCCCCATGTTGAGGGCACACAGCCTGGCATGGCTCAGGAGGGGGGGCGCTCGCTCGTCTCCACCCCCTTTCCTGGCCGGCCGGGTAGCATGCTCGGACGAGGGTCTGATGTGGACCTAGGGGGGACCCCCATGCCGATTTTTCAGCGTAGGGGTTCCCCTTTAAGTCCATACCAGGTGAAGGGGCCAGCGACGCCTCCTTCGCTGGCTCCGGCTACCTGGAGACACGCTCAAAATGAGCGGACTTTTCTCTGGGTGGGAAAAGTCTGTTCATTTCAAAAGTACGGCGGACTGGCACACACACGGCTGGATTGTCCGCCGAAATGCGAGTCCAGCGGAAAGATTGGAGTGCAAAACTACTTTCTAAGTCCGCCGTACTTTTGGGTAAAAAAAGTCCGCCGGAGCCTACACACGGGGGGATTGTCCGGCGGACTTGAGTCCGCCAGACTTTTCCACCGGATTGTTTGATCGTGTGTACGCGGCAATAGATCTACAAAAAGTTGAGTCTTTAGGCTATAGATCTACAAAAAGTTGAGTGTTTAGGCTATAGTTCAGACTCCAGAGTGTGTTGTGTTGCACATTGACTAGACTATTTACTGATATATTTAACATGTATCCTGAAGTTCTTCTTTAACTGCTCCGTTTTGTCTAGTGTTTTAGAAGTTTTAGACATACCGATCCTTGGATCCCCCAGTAGTTGGACACATTTCCATGCACCCTCTCTCTCCTCCACTTAAATGGTCTAGGTTTCTAAAGTTATTAAGACTTGCATATGTCTTGAGGACTCAGGGAGAGACCACTGCAGTAGTAGAGGGGAGCAGATGAAGCACCGGCTGCTGGGAGTTTGGAGGATCAGTAATTGTAAATTCTCTGTTATACCACCTAGCCTAGACCAGGAGTGAGTAACCTACCTAGCTTATAACAGGAGTGGGGCTTATTCAGTGGCCATACAAAATTATCAACTCTAAATGTAGCCTGCTATATTTTATGAAACAACTTTTTATTAAGTCATCCCTAATGCGATGGCTTGAATGGCTTCTCTTTGGTGAGCGTAATGTTAATAACTGGTATAGCTGATATGTTTCTACTTGCAAGTGTAATTGATCTTCTAGATTTGCTTTGGTTAGTCAGTCTGGATGAGGTAGTTAGTGGTCAGTACTTAGGCTTCCATTACACCTTAAGATTTTCTCCAGCCGGCCGAGCGGATAAAATCTTTGGGAGAGTCCCCTTTACACCACTCAATGTGTAGAGGAGAATCCCTTTGTATTCTGGCCAGGATGGACACTCAGCCCTGCCACAGTCAGAGTACAGTAATGTTTTTTCTTTTCTTCACAGGTGAAGTCTTCATCTTTCACATCCGCATGTTGGAGGAAGCCCTGGACCTGTCTGCGTCTGGTTTTGGCTCACTAGCTTTCCTCCCCAGCGGTTTCTCAGATGCAGGTTCTCCTCCACCCTCCACTATCCCCCCACTTGGGCCACCCATTGGTGCCTTTATCCCTGTGCATCCTGGTGTCAGAAACCATGAATCAGACTGAGACAGAAATACAGTTAAATCACACTTGTTTACAAAAAAATAAACTGAGTAAACATAGTCAAAACATAGCCAGAGTTCAGGAACCGGAACAGATAGTCAGACAAGCCAAAACATCAGGGAGCCAGAGAACAGCGTAGTAGAACAGCAAGTAGGATCTGGAACCAGAAGGAATGTTAGCCAAGAAAGTCACGCAGGAACACAGGAAAGCCTCTCTAGGGATGTGACCAAGGCGAAGGCAGAGATCATCTGAACTGGATGGCTTAAGTAGGCAGAACTGATGAGCAGGTATCATCAATAGGTGAGTCACTGTGGAGAGATAGGAGCTGGCAATTTGCCGACAGCTGAGTGGCCAGCTCAGAGAAGGAAGGGCTGAGCCCAGCCCTGACACCTGGTAAGGATTCTCCACATGCTCCAGTGCACATCCCCCTTCCAGAGCCATATGTGAATGTACATCTGCGGCGCATTGTGGAGGTCCAAGAGCGACAATATGCTCTTACCAGGAGCTGGATGCGTTGTCAAAATGTAGCTTTGGAGAGGACACAACATAGGTTTTAGAGGCAACTGAAGACTTGTAGGTCCTACCTTGGTGACCACATGGCTAGGATCAATAGGTCCCTACAGCTACTGCTCAACAGGATAAGGGAGAATCAGCTTTCTTAATTTATTTTTACAAACAATTTTATGTATATAAAAAAAATGTTTTGTTCAGAACTAATTGTTTTCTTGAGTTTTGCTTTCCTTGTTAGGTTTGTTATGTGATGTTTATCTAAATGTAGTCTATTTATGGTTACTAACTTACTAGAGGACTTACATTTGTAGATTTTCTACATTTAACCATCAGGCTGAACTGTGAAAATGTAAGAGATTTTTCTTTACACTTTTTCAATGTGTAAAGGATAATCCCATTGTATATTGTGTATATATAATTTATCAGATCCTCCTGGATGTATTATACTATCAAGAGCCCTTATTTTTTCTCATATGCATACCCTTGGCTGCATTGGAGAGTTGTGAGAGTAAGGAGTTGGATACTAATACAGCTGGGAGATCTGCCCCCTGAGCACATCAGGTGTATCCTAATGGAACCAGGAGCGAGATACCCTCTGATGACCTATAACAGCTGAATATCGGATGCTTAGGATTATAACATCATCTGGGCACCAACCCTCCTTAAATGCATAATACCCCTGCAGGAGTTACTTCAGCTGGTGAGTGGGGAACCACAAGGGGGAGCACCGAAAGTCATCTGGATTTTTTCCTGTGTTAACTACAATAGGAAGTCACTGAGCACTTTACAATTATCAAAAACTTTGATTTTGGTTTTGCTAGAGTTGCATGGTTTTGGACATTATAATCTAGACTTGGTTCATTTATTTATTTCACATTTGCATATATTTTAGAATTTAGTTACAAATTTTTCATGCAATATTTTTTATGCAATATTATTGGTGTTTTTTCTGGTATTGTATGAATATCATGGCTTACTATCACATTGCTAATATTTTTTATGTCACATGGTACACTTATGACACATGTACATTGTAGCAACTAAGGAGTTTAGCACTTTGTAAGGTGACTTAGTAGTTTCTTTGTCGCTTTTTAGACTTTTTGTCTCTTACATTTATTTGGTTTAGCCACATCAATATTCACTATATTTAATTGATATGACTGTAATTTCTCACTATATAGGGAGTGCCGGATTACTCTTTTTTCTATTTTTTTCCATTGTATATTGTGTGTCCAATCACGCCATTCAGCTTGCCCCTGCCAGAATACACACCAGATAGTTAGTTACAGCAGGGGTTAACGATACAGTCCTTAACATTTCACAGGGCATAGGTTGCAGGCTTGCATTCACTAGGGCAATGGTTAACCGGACAAAGGTTCACAGACTAGCAATCACAAGGGGCAACAGTTCAAAGGCTGCCAGGCCCATAAGTAACAGTTCATAGTCATCATTTCAGGACTTGAATAACATAGCAGCAGGGTAGCACTAATTAAAAACTAACAAAGCAAAACTGAATAAATTAATATATGTCTAAACCAAGTCTCAAAAGGGAATAAGCATATCCATAAATAGTAGTAAATGGTGTTCAAAAAAGTTCTGATAACTTCACACATAAAGTGATCCAAATAAACTAAATAAATAAAATTAGAGTGCAATAATCATAATAGTCCAAAAACGTAATAATAGAAGTCTTGATAATAATATTCCAAAAATTCTAGGATGGTAAATTAATACTCTAATATTAAGTTATACCATTCATAAAGTGCAATGCCTTGTGCAAATAATAAAGTGCAGTCCAAAAGAGACCTAATAATCCAAGTTGATTGGAACCCATGTTCTGTCTCTTATTTTTCCTGAATAATTATTTTCCTCAAAGGTAGACCCAAAACGGGTCTAGTAGCCATTCAGGCGGTAGCTTAAATCCTTCTCAAATATCCAGGGGGTCGCTGCAATAACTCCCAGTCTCCACAGTCTTTTATCCTAATGGAAATATCTCCAAAATCCACAATGTCAAAGGAAAAAGAAAAAAGGAAGGTCCTCCATGGTGTAGCAATATTAAAAGCTTTTTGCACACTTATTTAAAAAAAGCTTGCATAATACAACTGGCTTACAAAATAAAAATGCCAGCACAGGCCAGATAAAAAAGCGTATTAAACAAATACAGGACTTCCAGTCACGCCCGTAACTGGAAGTGACGTCACCAAACTCCTCCTGACACGTTGCGTCAAAACACACATGACTTCCTCAAGGGTATAGGAGCTGAGTGACGGTGGTGCACTTAAATAGCAAAGATAATCATAATTGAAGGCAAAATTGGAAAATTAATATATATGCAAATGAAAGCTTGGAAGCAAAGGATATTGGGAAGTTCTGGTCCGCAGGTCACTGGGAACTCTCACTAAACAAATTGCTAATAGAAACAAAGTGGTATAAAAATAGTAGTAAAAACTACCAATTCGAAAAAATGTGTTTAAATCGCATAATGAATGGTATACTCAAAGACATATGTAAAAACATTTATATGAATTTATGAAAACAAAAACAAAAAAAATAAGAATTTTCAAACAATACCTCCAATACCACAGAATCTTCAGTAGTGTAAAAGACATTCATATAAGGTATTTGATGTATATAAAAAAAAAATAGCATTTCAGTAATTAGAAATAAAACAGTTGAAATCGAACTCAATGTTAAGACACAAAGGAGCAAGAGATCGCATTTCAAATATCCATCGAGATTCGCATTTACTAAGAGTGATTCTTTTATTACTTCCTCTCCAGTGTGGCTTATATTTTTCAATGCCCCAAAAGATAAGGGAGCTGGGATCCTTTCCATGGACTTCTAAAGTGTCTCGATACACTATGTTTGGGGTAACCTGACTTGATATTTTGAACATGTTCCCTCAGTTATTTCCAAAGGGGTCTTTTGGTTCTGCCCACATATTGGAGGTTACATGAACACCCCAATACATAGACTACCCTCTCAGTTTTACAGGAAATAAAATCTTTGATACTGTAATTCTTTCCTGTAACATTGGCACTAAAATTCTCTTTTTTCTTTTTTCTAAAAGTGGTATGGCGACAAGCGTAACAGTTTTTGCACGGATAGAACCCTTTACCTTAAAAGAATGTGAAACCCTTCTCAGAAGGGGGATCTAATACATTTTTGGCTAGCACTTTATGGAGTGTGGGAGCCCTTCTATACACAAATTTGGGGAAGGCAGGTAGTACTTGATTCAGATGATGGTCAGCTACTAGAATGTTCCAGTAGAGATTGAGAAAATTCTCAAATTTTCAATTGCTTAAGCTAGATCTTTCTGATCCTGCATGGCATAGTACATCTATTCCCTCTTTTTCCCTTTTTTAGTTATCTTACGAATCCTAAATTTTTACTTTTGGATTACCCTGACAAACAACATGATGCTACCATGAATGTCTTGATCTGCATTGATTCAATTAACCTTTTCAGGTAACCAATACTGATCCCTTATTCACTTACTCATTTTATTTCATTTGAATTTTCCTTGGATCTCTATCCCGGTAAACATTTTCAACTATTTACCACCTAATGTTCCTCTCTGCAAACCCAAAACGGTGACACACCCTCTCTGGTCATGAGCTATTAAGGCTTATATCCAAACTCAATTGATTTCCAATGACATCATTTGAATACAGTATCGATACGGGGAGTCCTGGCGAATTTTGTGGTGAGATCTTACTTTAATGTACTTTTAATGTACTAAATTTGTAATTGTAATTGAATTCATGTGTTCATTCACCAATAATTACATTATTTCTTTCAAGAGATTAATTTATTCTTTAGTTGCATTTTCTATATATTTACTCTATCTCATTGTATTGACTAATCAATACTGACTCATCGCATACTTCTGTTGTTTTAGTGTGAATTATTGGCTGCTTAAATTTCCTGAAGAAGCTTAAATTGAGCGAAACATGTTGAAAATCGCGGCTCTTTTCTCTCTCTCTTCATGGACAAAGTTGGGTAATTCTGGAATGGTTTCCCACGCTGTACCGTGCAAGATTAGTTTTATGAATGTAACAATAAAGTTGTGTTACTGATTTTGTAAAATGTAAATAAAATTATACTTTTTATCTATTTCAATTGTTAATTCTGTGATTTGATACCCCAAAATTCCCGGGGTTGGTGACCCCCCAGCCCCTTCTCTGGCCCCCCTTCTTCTCCATTTTTAGAATGTTCCAGTGTTTTCTGACGATAGATTCTAATTTCTTGAATTGCACATTGTATTTAAGAATTAATGTTATTTCTGTATGCTTTGATTCTTCTTTTTCTCTATTTGTCAGAAGGTTTTTTATTTCAATATTTCCAACTTATTCAATTTTTTGTTGTAGGAAAGATTTTTTATAACCTTTATCTACGAATCATTCTCCGATAAATTCTTCCTGAGAGCACACTGATATTACCAGGCCCTGCCCTGACTAGTTTCTTTTCACATTTTTTTGTATTTTTTGTAAGTTACAAAAAAGTTTTTAAACATAGGCATTAATATTAATATAATAGGAATAGACATAAGCAGTCATAAAAGCTTCTCCTTAAAAAAGTATAGCGAGTCAAAAGCTTTTCGTATATCTAATAAGAGGAAACAGGTAGGGATGCGACGAGAGCGAGCTGCGTGGGCTAAGAGTGTAACTCGATGAATATCGTCACCAGCTTGTCTAAAGGTGAATCCAATTTGGTCCTTGTGAATTAATGTTCCTATAATGGGATTAAGTTGGGTTGCAAGAATTTTAGCCAATATTTTGATATCAAAATTAAGAATACATATTGGTCTGTAATTTGACCATGAGTTGTAGTCTGTGTTTGGTTTAGGGATCATGGGGATTGATACTTGGAGAGATTCTGTACGAAAGGTTTGACCTGTGAGTAGAGAGTTAGTCACTTCAATACAGGGCATTTTCACCCCCTTCCTGCCCAGGCCAACATTCAGTTTTCAGCGCTGTGGCATTTTGAATGACAATTGGTTATGCAACACTGTACCCAGATGACATTTTTATCATTTTTTTCCCCAAAAATTTAGCTTTCTTTTGGTGGTATTTGATCATCCCTGTGGTTTTTATTTTCTGCGCTATAAACAAAAGAAGAGCGGCAAGTTTGAAAAAAGAAAAACACCATATTTTTTACTTTTTGCTATAATAAATATTCCAATAAAAAAAAAATCCTCAATTTAGGCCGATATGTATTCTTCTACATATTTCTGGTAAAAAAAAAATTGCAATAAGCATATATTGATTGGTTTGCGCAAAAGTTATAGTGTCTGCAATATTGGGGATAGGTTTATGGCATTTTTATTATTTTTTTTACTAGTAATGTCAGAAATCTGCGATTTTTATTGTGACTGCGACATTGCAGCGGACATATTGGACAGTTTTGGACAGGTGTATGTAATGTAAATTGTGCAAGGGTCTGGCATATGTAAAGTACAACATGCAGGGATCAGGTGTGTAATGCCAACAGTGCAGGGGTCAGGTGTATGTTATGTACAGAGTTCAGGGCTCAGTAGTATGTAATGTAAATAGTGCAGTGGTTAAGTGTATGTAAAGTACAGAAAGTAGGGGTCAGTAGCATATAAGAAAAGGATTCAGAGGTCAGCAGTAAGAAGTAGTAACAATGCACAAATGTGAGGTCAGCACAATGGAAAGTGCAGAGTATCAAAGTCAGAAAAATGTAATGTGCAAAAGTCCAGGGGTCAGCAACATGTTTACTTTCTCGCAATCACAAATCCATCAGTCCCTAAAAACCCTCTCCTTACTCTTCCACAATTAAATAGATTATCCCCAGCACAGATCTTCCTAGCAAGCCCTTACTCCTCAAGAAAACCTCTATTATTCCCCCACTATCAACTCTCTATCCCGAAGGTAAACCTCTGGTCACCGCCTTTTATCAAAAACCACATACTAAACAATAAACTCCCTCACTCTCATCAACAGAAATCACCAACCTCCCAGAAAACCCTTCTCACTCCCAGGAAAAATTTGCAAACCCCCCTATGAGAAAATCTTTCCTCACCATGTCAAAATAATCTCCAACATCTCAATAAAAACCCCTCTTTACCACTGTCAGCAAAAGTTATTGACCTGCCAAGAAAACTTTTCCTCCCCCAGCCTGCAAAAATTACCTATCTCCTAAGCACAAATCTCCATTGCAGGACATAACAGAACACAAACCTCTTTACCCCGCAAAACAATCTCCCCTCTTCCAAATAAAACCCTCTGGCCGAGTGCCCCTCTTCCTTGGTCTTCCATCTACTGAAACAAAATGAGGGAGAATTATTAAAACTGGTCTGCTCAGATAGTGATTCGGCTGTGCATGGTAGCCAATCAGCTTCTAACTTCATCTTGTTCAATTAAGCTTTGGCAATAAAACCTGGAAGCTGATTGGTTTCTTTAAAGTTCATGACACGTATGGCCATACATGTAATCGCCACCATCCCTTGAGTGGAATATAAGAATAAACCTCAAAGAGTGGGATTATGTGGGAGATTAAAAAAAGATACTGGGGGTTATTTAGTAAAGGCAAATCCATATAATAATAAACCTCAAAGAATGGGATTATGTGGGAGATTAAAAAAAAGATACTGGGGGTTATTTAGTAAAGGCAAATCCACTTTGCACTACAATTGCAAAGCGCACTTGAAATTGCACTGACAGTGCATTTGTAAGTGCAGTTGCTGTATATCCGAGGGGGACATGCAAGGAAAATAAAAAACAGCATTTTAGCTTGCACATGATTGGATAATAAAATCAGCAGAGCTTCCCCTCATTTCAGATCTACCCCTCAGTTCTACAGCGACTGCACTTCCAATGCACTTGCAGTGCAATTTCAAGTGCACTTTGCACTTGTAGTTTGCACTTGTAGTGCAAAGTGGATTTGCCTTTCATAAACAACCCCCACTGTATTTATAAAACATATGTATTTATTACAAATACTTTTGAATAAAATTTCAAATGGAAAATACAAAACACCACAACAATGATGATATCACTTTGCATAAGGATATTTGATGTAAACATGAAGTGGTAGTCCCCATCTACTTGCAGTTCCGTCATCGGTAGATTACAATGAGATAAAGTAGGTGGGGATATCCAACGCCCAGCAGCACACCAGAATCTTGCAAATCAATACATCTGACATCTGCATACTAAATTTATCTCTCAATGCAAGACTGCAAAACGGTTTTACACATGTAAGTTCATTAAAAATTTTAATGTAGGTAGCTACTGGGCCAGCCTTTGGGTGAACATTATGTGGGTTGACCCAGTAACCCATGGAATAGATACTAATTATCTTCCAAGGGATTTTTCTTAATTTTTTTTTGTCTCGTTTCCTTTTCCCTTCTATAGTGCATGTTTTCATGCCCTTTTGAGGGTAGTGTGAAGATGGTTGCTGATGGGTTCCTGCAGTTTGGTGAGGGGTATTGATAAATTGATACATGGTTCTCTTATCATCTAAAGGAGTGCTCTTGCTAGAAAAATCACACATTGTGTATATATGAATATGGAACATTGTTTATGCCTGTATGCATATTTTCAGATTTAATCACACACATGGTCATATACAATACTTATTTGCTCTTCAATCAAATTTTTTTTTGCAAAAAGTGGTATTATTTCCTGAAGAAGATTTACTTATATCAGCATAGTTTGAAACGCGTTTGTTACCCCCACCTACTTTATCTCATTGTAATCTACCGATGAAGGAACTGCAAGTAGATGTGGACTACCACTTCATGTTTACATCAAATGTTCTTATGAAATGTGATATCATCATTGTTGTGATGTTTTGTATTTTCCATTTGGAATTTTATTCAAATCCATTTGTAATAAATACATATGTTTTATAAATACAGTATTTTTTTCAGTCGCCCACATAATCCCACTTTGAGGTTTATTCTTAGAATGATTCTTAGCTGAGTTTGACATCCTTACCGTCCTGACAGTGAAAAAACCCCCAATACAATTTAAGGTTAAACAGCTTCTCTTTCAGTCCCATCATGTGACTCCATGTCCTCTTACACCCCCTGGACTGAAAAGTTTCATACTTACGCTGGGATCATCATTGAGATATTTGTATAAAGTTATCATATCTCCTCTCAAGCATTTCTTCTCCAGGGAGAATAAAGTTAGCGCTTGTAGTCGTTCCTCATAATTAAGTTCCTCCAGTTTCCATATTAATTTAGTTGCCCTTCTCTGGACTTTCTCCAGCTCCAGCACATCCCTTCTGAGTTTTGGTAATGCAAAGAGAATTCCATAATTAACTGGATGGCAGTGATAGAGGGACTTATGGAGTACGTTCCTAAGCTCTACTGTCATTTGTTGTTATGTTATTTACCCACAAACAAAGTATGCTACTTCTTTTTTATAGGATATTACATTATTATGAAAGTCAAGCAAATTGGTGGGGGCATTTTGAGTCATAGTTTTTACACTATTGTTAATAGGGGATTTCCTTTGCTTTGGAGGATGAAATGTTTCTGTTCTAGGATGTAGGACCACAGGTATAAACTAGCAAGAGGTTATAAAGTTTCTTTAGGTTACGTTACTATCCAGAACACACTAACAGCAAATTGTTTGGTTAAAATAAAATCAGTTCTTAGCAGATCAGCCATATAATATGTGATGGAATTTCTAAATCAGATTTCACTGTGTTTTAAAAAAAAAAATCCCCTTAACCACTTTCAGACCGGACCATTTTGCTGGTAAATGACCAGAGGTCTTTTTACAATTTGGCACTGCGCTGCTTTAACTGGTAATTGCGCGGTCATGCAATGTTGTACCCAAACAAAATTTGCGTCCTTTTCTTCCCACAAATAGAGCTTTCTTTTGATGGTATTTGATTGCCTCTGCGATTTTTATTTTTTGCGATATAAACGTAAAAAGGCCGCAAATTTTGAAAAAAAATGATATTTTCTACTTTTTGTTATTAGAAAAATCCAATAAACTCAATTTTAGTCATACATTTAGGCCAAAATGTATTCAGCCACATGTCTTTGGTAAAAAAAAAGTCAATAATTGTATATTTATTGGTTTGCGCAAAAGTTGTCACATCTACAAACTAAGGTACGTTTTCTGCAATTTACGCAGCTTTTAGTTTACGACTGCCTATCTAATTTCTTGAGGTGCTAAAATGGCAGGGCAGTACAAAACCCCCCCAAATGACTCCATTTTGGAAAGTAGACCCCCTAAGGAAATTGATAAGTGGCATGTTGAGCCCATTGAATATTTTATTTTTTTGCCTCAAGCGATTGAATAATGACAATTTTTTTTTTTTTTTACACAAAGTTGTCACTAAATGATATATTGCTCACGCATGCTATGGGCATATGTGAAATGACACCCCAAAATAAATTCTGCTGCTTCTCCTGAGTACGGGGATACCACATATGTGGGACTTTTTGGGAGCCTAGCCGCGTACGGGGCCCCCGAAAACCAAGCACCGCCTTCAGGCTTTCTAAGGGCGTAAATTTTTGATTTCACTTCTCACTACCTATTACAGTTTTGAAGGCCATAAAATGCCAAGATGGCACAAAACCCCCACAAATGACCCCATTTTAGAAAGTAGACACCCCAAGCTATTTGCTGAGAGGCATGTTGAGTCCATGGAATATTTTATATTTTGCCACAAGTTGCGGAAAAATTACAAACTTTAATTTTTTTTTCACAAAGTTGTCACTAAATGATATATTGCTCACACATGCTATGGGCATATGTGAAATGACACCCCAAAATAAATTCTGCTGCTTCTCCTGAGTATGGGGATACCACATGTGTGGGATTTTTTGGGAGCCTAGCCGCGTACGGGGCCCCGAAAACCAAGAACCGCCTTCAGGTTTTCTAAGGGCGTAAATATTTGACTTCACTCCTCACTACCTATTACAGTTTTGAAGGCCATAAAATGCCAAGATGGCACAAAACCCCCACAAATGACCCCATTTTAGAAAGTAGACACCCCAAGCTATTTGCTGAGAGGCATGTTGAGTCCATGGAATATTTTATATTTTGCCACAAGTTGCGTGAAAATTACAAACTTTTTTTTTTCACAAAGTTGTCACTAAATGATATATTGCTCACGCATGCCATGGGCATATGTGAAATGACACCCCAAAATAAATTCTGCTGCTTCTCCTGAGTACGGGGATACCACATATGTGGGACTTTTTGGGAGCCTAGCCGCGTACGGGGCCCCGAAAACCAAGCACCGCCTTCAGGCTTTCTAAGGGCGTTACAGTTTTGAAGGCCATAAAATGCCAAGATGGCACAAACCCCCCCCAAATGACCCCATTTTGGAAAGTAGACACCCCTAAATTTAGGGGTACACTAGTGAGACTAGGTAATAAATGGCGGGTGCCCTGAAACTATAAAAAAATAACTAACCAACCAGCGTCACCTGTAACAGTTATATGGTGATCACTGGTGAAAGGGTTAACTAGGGGGCAATCAGGGGGCTTTATGCGGTAGTATATGGGGGTCCCTGGCGCTATAAAAAGCTGCGGCGAACCTAAATACCTACCTGCCTAACTAGCGTCACCTGTGACACTAATACAGCGATCAGAAAAATGATCGCTTATTAGGCTGGGTTCACACTGGAGCGATGTGGGAACGCCACAAATGCGCGGCGGGTTCCCGCATCGCATGCCTCCCGGCGGCAGTTCACACTGCCCTATGCGAACTGCTGGGAGGGTCAGTGAAATGTTAATGACACCCCCAGATCAGTTCGCATATCGCAGTGCGATCTGCAAACTCGGATCGCATGGTGTGAACACCCATGCGATCCGATTCTGCTGCGGACCAAAAAAAGGGTCCCGTGCGAGTTTGCGGCGGGTGCGACACGAATTCAGCCATACTATCTGTATGGCTGAACTCGAATCGCACAGAGATCGGATGTGATTTGCACTGCAGTGCGGTGCGAATCACATCCGTTCTCATAAACCGCTGCAATGTGAACCCAGCCTTAGTGACACTGGCGACGGGGGGTGATCACGGGGTTAAACCTTTATTGGGGGGTTAGGGGGGTACCTTAGAACTAAAGGGGGCTAACCCTAACTGCCCTAACAGTTATTACAGTCACAAATGACACCCGCTGGGTGATCAGGGGGTTAAACCTTTATTAGGTAATAAATGGTGGGTGCCCTGAAACTATAAAAAAATAACTAACCAACCAGCGTCACCTGTAACAGTTATATGGTGATCACTGGTGAAAGGGTTAACTAGGGGGCAATCAGGGGGCTTTATGCGGTAGTATATGGGGGTCCCTGGCGCTATAAAAAGCTGCGGCAAACCTAAATACCTACCTGCCTAACTAGCGTCACCTGTGACACTAATACAGCGATCAGAAAAACGATCGCTTATTAGGCTGGGTTCACACTGGAGTGATGCGGGAACGCCACGAATCCGCGGCGGGTTCCCGCATCGCATGCCTCCCGGCGGCAGTTCACACTGCCCTATGCGAACTGCTGGGAGTGTCAGTGAAATGTTAATGACACCCCCAGATCAGTTCGCAAATCGCAGTGCGATCTGCAAACTCGGATCGCATGGTGTGAACACCCATGCGATCCGATTCTGCTGCGGACCAAAAAAAGGGTCCCGTGCGAATTTGCGGCGGGTGCGGCGGGTGTGGCGGGTGCGGCGAATGGCTGAACTCGAATCGCACAGAGATCGGATGTGATTTGCACTGCAGTGCGGTGCGAATCACATTCGTTCTCATAAACCGCTGCAATGTGAACCCAGCCTTAGTGACACTGGCGACGGGGGGTGATCACGGGGTTAAACCTTTATTGGGGGGGTTAGGGGGGTACATTAGAACTAAAGGGGGCTAACCCTAACTGCCCTAACAGTTATTACAGTCACAAATGACACCAATGCAAAAAAAAAAAATGACATTGGTGTCACTGTGACTGGGGGGCAGGGGTAATTGGGGGGGTGATCGGGGGGGGTGTGAGTGTGCCTGGCATGTTCTACTGTGTAGTGTCGTGTTGGCGCAACTCACCGATCCTCTCTCCTCGGTGTCGGAACGAAAAATACCGACACGGAGGAGAGATTACATCACTTCCTCTCCTGTGTTTACATTACAGGAGAGGAAGTGATGTCACGGAGCATTTTCATTCGTCGGGAGCGATCGCGAGGGGGTGGCCATGAATGAATGGCTGTCCCCTCGTCCGGGATCGCTCCCGAACGAATACCGACCGCCGCGGGCACCGGGCGGGGGCCCGATCGGGCCCCAGACCCGCGGGAAGGCAGGGACGTACATGTACGCCAATATGCCTGCCCGTGCCATTCTGTCGACGTACATCGTCGTGCGGCGGTCGGGAAGTGGTTAAGCCAGTTATATAATTAAGAAAATCATTAAGTATATTTAAAATAATAATAATATATATTTCTTTATACTTTACCACAATACACTGTGTGCCAGACTCGGAGAGACAGGGAAAGACTGGTACTGCAAGCCAATGAGACTTTATTGCATAGTTGGGAATCTAACACTGGGGGATTGAGAGAGTAAAGACATGAATTTATAAATTTTGTGATGTTCCTTTATTGCAGAATCAGTAGTCTGAGACAGTGGGTAACTAAACTGTGTTGCTTAAAGTGTTACTAAGCACACAACAGTAAAATCAGTCTGTATATGCAGTAAAGCATGCTTGTTATACTCACTGTGGAACCTAAGGGGTTAATCTTCTGCATTGTGTAAAAAGGCTGCTTGATCCTGTCTTCTATGATCCTCACCAGTGTCTCAACTCATCTCTGGATATTACAGAGGGTATGGGACAAGCTGCATATGCTCAGTTTGGTGTGTATTGCTAGAGAGTTTTTTTTTCTTAGGAGAGTGCATGTGAACAGCACAGGGCAAATCAGCACTATCCAGACAGAGAGTAAGGAGCCTTGCAGCCTTATAGGACAGTGAGAGCAGTATGAAAACTCCTCCTATAAGCTTTAACCCACAACTGATAGAAGTCACAAGATTGCTATATACTACTGATGAGAAAAGATATTTAGCCATTCATATTTACTAAAATAATTGCATTTCCATGTTTTGAGTACTGTGGGAGACCAGATATAGTGAATGCAGGTTGCGGAGTTTAGTAGCACTTTAACTGTTATGCCGTGTACACACGATCTGAATTCTCGTCGGAAAAAGCTCTGATGGTTTTCCCGATGGAATTTGGTTCAAGCTGTCATGCCTACACATGGTCACACCAAATTCCGATCGTTTATAAAGCGGTGACGTACAACGCGTATGACGCGACTAGAAAAAGGAAGTTCAATAGCCAGTAGCCAATAGCTTCTGTCTCGTAGTTGAATCTGAGCATGCGTGATTTTTGGCATGTCGAAATTGCATACACACGATCGGAATTACCGATAGAAAGTTCTTCCGTCAGGAAAATTGAGAACATGCTATCAATTTTTGGCTGGCGGGAATTCGAACAGCTAAATTCCGAGGGAGCATACACACGGTCACATTTTCTGATGAAAAGCTCTGTCATCTGTCTTTTTCTGGCCTAAATTCCGATCGTGTGTACGTGGCATAACATGCTTTAGGTCACTTACCTGGCTATACAGTAATGCAGACTCCTCCGATGGTTCCAAAGGTGTGGACAGCAATAAATACTCTAATGGTTATCAGTTGTTGTTGATTAAAAACTTCTTAAACTCTACTTTTAAATAGTCTTTCAGTCTGTCTTCATATTCACCTCTGCAAATCTACAAAAGAAAGAGGCAGCACTACAATCAGCACTGCAATCAGGCTCGTAGTATACACATAGCTGGCTGATAAAAGAGCACAGGGTTGATTTTTTTTCAGCGTATAGCTGCTCTTTTACTATCCAGTAACAGGCTGAGAACGTTTTTGATCAACTTTGCCATTTAAATTTCTTTAAATGTTGAGAGCACTGTCTGGAACAAATGTATGTGTTGGAAAATTGGCTGATTTAAATTACACAGGCAGTTACAGTAAGAAGTTCACACTTTTATATCTTCTGTTTGACTAAACTTCCATTCTCAACCTTTCCAATACACGGACAACTACCAAACATGGTTGAGCTGTATTAGAAGAGTCTTATTAATGTCTAGCGCCAAAGACCACTTAGTGTTGTGTTCATTAGAGGGAGTACTTATTCATTGGCTTATTAGATTCTGGAAGGTGCTAAAAAAAAAAAAAACACAATGAAATGTCTTAAATATTCTGACAATCTAAAAATACTAAATAAAAAATATAATTGTGCTACCAATATGTCAAAGTAAAAAATGTAGCAGCCAGCATCAACAAAGATGAATTTTGGAAACAAAATTGGAAACAAAAAAATGCAGCGCTATTTAAATTAACTCACTATTGACAGTGAATTAAATAATAAGTGTATGAAATAATCATAAAGTTAACTAAAAAAAATATACTTCAGTATAAAGTCCCCAGTGACAGTGAACCAAATAATTAAATGTGATAATGATGAAAAATATTATAATAGTGAAAAATATTATAAAATATTCATAACATTAAATCAATAGTGATTTTAAAACCTGTGCAGTCCATAGTATATCACATAAATTAAATGGAATGTATATATTCCGGAGCCAGATTCAGAAACCACATGAGCGATAAAAGTCCCTACAACACTGAATAATCAATCCTTCATGGAAGACAATCAACTTTTGTAGAGGGAACTTCAGATGTATACAGTGGTAAAAAGATGTAGGTACTTGTCATCTAACATTCCACAGCAAACTTCTTATAAGGAAGTATCAGGTGCACTAAATAAGGGAAGATAATGGGTACTCTTACCCTAAGGTGTGGACCCACACACCTTGGTGGTGAGTCAATCGTGCATAAGTGTAAATCCACAGCGATTGATCCTCCAATGAAGATAGTTGAATGCCCGACTTTCAGCCAAGATGTCCGATGTAAAGTGTCAGCGTCTCAGTCTCCACAGAAAGTGTGGTTATGCACATACAGGTTGATATATCAGGGAAAAAAAAGAGATAGAAAAAAAGCCTCCACATAGAGCAGGTCACTCCGGTAAAAAAAGGTATTTATTTCACCACTTTCCACCCGCCCTATAGCAAAACTACGCCCTATAGCAAAAAACGCCGGGGGCACTCATAGCGGCGATCGTTGTTGCGGGGTGTCAGTCTGACACCCCGCAACTACAATCTTGGTAAAGAGTCTCAGACGGAGACTCTTTACCACGTGATCAGCCGTGTGCAATCATGGCTGATCACAGTGTAAATAGGAAGAACCGGTGACCGGCTTTTCCTCACTTGCATCTGTCAGATGCCGATTGGCTGCTCCTCTGACAGGGGGGTCTGTGCTGATCAATTATCAGTGCAGCCCCCCCCCCCCAAGGATGCCCACACTGGACCACCAGGGACCCCACCAGACCACCAGGGATGCCCAGCACCAGGTATGCCACAATAGACCACCAGGGATGCCAGTCAGTGCCCACAATGGATGCCAATCAGTGCCCATAAGGGGCATCACTGATTGGCATGCATTATTGTTTGGCACTGATTGGCATCCATCAGTACAATATAATACAGTACAATGCCACCTATCAGTGCCCATCTGTGCTGCCTATCAGTGCCCACCCGTGCCACCTATCAGTGCCCATCCATGCCACATATCAGTGCCCATCCATGCTCATCTGTGCCGCCGATCCATGCCCATCTGTGCCGCCTATCCATACCCATCCATGCCGCCTATCCATGCCAATCTGTGCCAGCTATCAGTGCCAAATTGTGCCACCTGTCAGTGCCCATCCATGTCACCCATCAGTGGCACCTATCAATGCCGCCTATCAGTGCCACATATCAGTGCCCATCAATGCCACCTCATCAGTGCCACTTTATTGGTGCCACCTCATCGGTGCCCATCAGTGCCCGCCAGTGCAGCCCCATCAGTGCCCATCAGTGAAGGAGAAAACTTACTTATTTACAAAGTTTTGAAACTGAAACAAAAAAAACATAATTTTTTCATAATTTTTGGTCTTTTTTTATTTGTTTAGCAAAAAATAAAAACTGTAGAGGTGATCAAATACCACCAAAAGAAAGCTCTATTTGTGGGAAAAAAATTATAAAAATTTTATTTGGGTACATGGGTACAATGTAGCATGACCGTGCAATTGTCTTTCAAAGTGCGACAGCGCTGAAAGCTCAAAATTGGTCTGGGCAGGAAGGTGTTTAAGTGCCTGGTATTGATGTGGTTAAAATGAAAGGATAAAAAAACATATTTCCTGAAGGTACAAGCCATCAAAAAATTGTGTACAGGTTGAATAATTCATAAAAAGCATGGTAAATCTGGCCAACAGGCTATGTACATATTATATTCTGCGTCCATGGATGCAAATGCTGGATTTGGGAGCATGTTCGCAAGGTAAATCCCCGGAAGAGCACTTCTCCTAGAGGGTTAGGCCCCTTTCACACGGGCGGATAGAATGGTGCTTTTAGCTGCGGATTTTCTTCATTTCTACCGCAGCTAAAAGCACACAATGCTTTCCTATGGCCCCATTCACACACAGCGTTTAGCGGCGATTTCGTTACATGCGGTTCGGTGCGAATAGAAAAAATAGAATTGTATGCGTCCAGGTGCGATGTAGCGCAGCTATAAGCACATAACCGCAGGTAATCGCAGTCTTTTGTGTCAATTGCGGCCAGCAGCGTGAAAGAAGAAAAAAAAAACCCGGAAGCACATCCTATACAGCAGGTGTACCTGGGAAATGACACAGGAAGTTGAGAGGGATGAAAGGGGAGAAGACAGCATGGCGGCAAGAGACATCTCACACGAGGCCATCATCGCACTGGTGCAAGCCCGACCAGAGTTATGGGACTCAGAATGCCCAGGATATGCAGACCGAGTGCTGAAGAGAGCAAAGTGGGAAGAAGTCTACAAATATGTCACACCGAACTGGGACGAGATGTCTGCAACTGAACAGGATAACCGAGGTGAGTGCAAGGTTTGTTGTGTCTATGCAGCAGGGTACACATGCATCCTAGTAAAGATTTTACCCCCTAATGACCAGGCCATTGTATGTTTTTTTATATATTGCAGGAAAGGAGGTTTATACACGTTGGAGGTCCCTGCGCGACCGTTACAAAAAAGAAGTCAACGAAGAGAAGGCTGCGGAGAGAAGCGGAGCACCCTCAACTCGTCGCAGGCCTAACCCCCATGCAGAGGCTTTGTCTTTTTTGAGGCGCACCACTGAGATGCGCACGTAAGTATATCCATTTATTTTACTTAGCGATTTGGCATATTCATGTTCACTTTTTTTTTAAACGTGTAATCTTTATTGTTACCTAGAACTGTGTCAAGTGTCCCTGTGAGAGCAAGCGCAAGGCGCGAAAGTTCGTCGCCATCACCATCAGGAGACGCTGACACCAGTCAAGAAACCACAGAAACAGTGTCATCCCAAGAATATCATCCATCCACTCAAGAACCTGCGGTATGTATTTTAAAAATGTCACAATTTCTGTCCACAAAAGACGTTACATTTTGAAAAGGCAGCTGGTGTTGGCACAAATGTTGTAGAAACAACAACGACTTGTTTTTTGGGCAAGGTGTGACTTGTTCTTCTGGCTTTGGAGGTCTTCAGTGAGATCATGTTTTTGCAACAAAACAAGTACCTGTGTGTGATCTATTCTAAACAGGTGCTGCAATATTTGTGCAAGCCATCATATGCTGTTCAGTGTGACCTCAGTATCAGATGCATAATCTATATATTATAATATTGCAGGCAAATCCAGATAGGAGAGTCCGGTCTACTACTACCACCCGTCGAACACGTACTCAACAAGAGACACCTTTTGAGGAATATTTCAACCGTATCATTGAAGAAATGAGAAACCAATCACAAAACCAGGCAAAAGATGATGAATTCCTCAACATCTCAGACCCCGATGTTATGTTTTTAAGAATGTTGCTTTGTGTAATCAGGGAGATTCCTGCAGATAAGCGCACTGAGGTCAGGGGTGATATACATGCCTATTTAACGTATATTGTGTCCGCTTGCAAAGAGCAACGCCCATATCCTAAATTTCAGCCATGGGCTATGGGTTTTAATTCACCTAGTGGGTCTTTCAGTAGACCAATGCCCAGTCAGCAGTGCCATGACACAACATCTGCCATTAACCCTTATGTAGGACCCCCACCACTGTATACATCTTACCCGTCTAATCCTGGTTACCAAAGGATGCATGTGCAGCCACACCCAGTGTCTTCACCCTCATCTTCCCATTCAGGATCACCCATAGATGTTGGCAGTGAACCAAGCCATTCTTCCCTGCGTAACCCTAATTATTCAATATATGAAAACTTATAGTATTCCTATGGCAGTGATATGACGGTTGTATTTTTCTTGTTGTGTAATGTTACTTAATGTTTTACCTACACTACTTTAATGTTTTACCTACACGAACTAATGTTTACAACAAACCCCAGATTCCTCCATGTACACTGAACTGTACGCACAGAAGAATCTCCCACTGTCCCAAGCTTATACATGTTGCTACTTGGCCCCACTTGCTCTCACAATACCTGAACTTTCTGATTGGGTGCTAGCATTGTTTAGGTTGAGAGACTTGGCCCAGTGGGAGATTACCCCATCTACACAGTGGAGTGTACATGGCGACATCTTTTGCACTTTCTCCATCTAGCCAAATATTTCAGAACTGTTTACCGCACTCAGTGCCCATCTTTG
This sequence comes from Lithobates pipiens, assembly GCF_037356315.1. NCBI lineage: Eukaryota > Metazoa > Chordata > Amphibia > Anura > Ranidae > Lithobates > Lithobates pipiens. The sequence goes on from NW_027507758.1 coordinate 278,803,362, forward strand.
GCCCCTTTCACACGGGGCGGATCAGTAATGATCTGCCCCGTGATGATCCGCTCGCTCAGCGGGATTGCTCCGTTGTCCCCGCTGAGCCGGCTGCGGACAGGGCGGTCTCCGCACACTGTGCAGGGACCGCCCTGTCAGCTCTCCACTCTCCTCTATGGTGATCGGACGAGCACGGACTGTCTGTCTGTGTCCATCCGATCAGCTCTGCAGACGGATAGAATAGGTTTTTACTCCGTCTGCAGAATCGGACTGTTGCGGAGGCGGACGATATCGGGTGCCACCGCAATTGTCCGATTCTGTAGACGGAGGGAAATCCAATTTTTCTAGCCATCTGCAGAGCGGATTGGATCTACACGGACAGATGGTACGTGCTCTTCCGATCCCCATAGAAGAGAACAGAGAGCTCACAGGGCACAGTGTGCCGGGACAGCCCTGTCTGCCACCGGCTCAGTGGGGACAATGGAACAATCCCTGCCGACCAAGCGGATCTTCACGGGACGGATCATTACTGATCTGCCCTGTGTGAAAGGGGCCTGACAGCACTTCAGGAATACTGTAACCTTTTTTTTTTTTTACGGGGGGTAGTGGGGGATATTTTGTGGACTCGTTATCTGTTGCACTTGAAATTCAATACTTTAAACTAAAAGGAGATTTTATATATATATATATATATATATATATATATATATATATATATCTCTATATATATATATATATAGATCTCTATATATATCTCTCTATATATATATATATATATATATATATATATATATATATATATATTCCAAAGGAATTAAAAAACATTTTTCTATACTTGCAAGCATTCAATGTTTTTGTAAGGTTTTTCTATTTTTTTTATACACCCTGTGCAGTGCAGGAATACTGTAACCTTTTTTTTTTTGTGGGGTAGTGGGGGATATTTTGTGGACTCGTTATCTGTTGCACTTGAAATTCAATACTTGAAACTAAAAGGAGATTTTATATATATATATTCCAAAGGAATTAAAAAACATTTTTCTATACTTGCAAGCATTCAATGTTTTTGTAAGGTTGTTCTATTTTTTTTATACACCCTGTGCAGTGCAGGAATACTGTAACCTTTTTTTTTTTTGGGGGGTAGTGGGGGATATTTTGTGTACTCGTTATCTGTTGCACTTGAAATTCAATACTTGAAACTAAAAGGAGATTTTATATATATATATTCCAAAGTAATTAAAAAACATTTTTCTATACTTGCAAGCATTCAATGTTTTTGTAATGTTTTTCAATTTTTTAAATACGCCCTGTGCATTGCAAAAGATAGAAATAAAAACAATTTAAATTGTTGAAAATTGTCGACTACTTTATTTAAGGCAAACGTGAAAACTGACACAAAAACCTGAAATATGTGATGAAAAAAACATGCAACAATGGTTAAAAATTTATACATAGTCCAATTGCCATGGCAGCTGTCCATCTTCACTCAAAAAATAATCAGTGAAATGTTCACGGACTTGTAGGGCCTGATTGCTTGGACGAGTGCCAGTAACAGGACCTATGGGTTCCTCATAAACAGGGGTTTCGGTGGCCACGATCTCCTTACCCCTCAAAAAATTGTGGAGAACACAACTCGCTAGAACCACATTGACGGCATGCTCAACTTCCAGATGCATGGCTGTCATCAAAACACGCCATTTGGCAGCGCAAATGCCAAATGCGCACTCCACCATTCTTCGAGCTCTGCTGAGTCTATAGTTAAAAATTCGCCTCCTGGCAGTGAGACCATGCCTGGTATAGGGCCTTAGCAGGCGCGTGGATAAGGCAAATGCCTCATCTCCCAGCACTACAAGTGGAAGATCTGGTCCAGTAGTACCAGGGAGAGGCCTTGACTGTGGCACCTGAAATTCGCCATGTTGAAAACGCCGCCCCATTATGGAATTTCTGAAAATTCTCGAATCTCCAGAACTCCCATACGCTCCAACATCCACAGCGATGAACTTCATATTTGCATCGCTGAGTCCCAGAAGCACAATAGAAAAGTATTTCTTATAATTGAAAAAGCGGGAACCGGATTTTGGAGGCTTGATGAGCCGGATGTGTTTCCCATCTAATGCCCCAATGCAGTTTGGGAAGTTGGTCTTCTCCCAAAATTCCTCCGCTATTTCCTCCCACAGACTGGATGTTGGCTCCGGCATGACTGATGTTCTCAGTTCTTCCCAGATGACGTAACAGGTATCATGCACAATGGTGGATACGGTGGAAATTCCCATCAGAAATTGATGATGGAGGGAGGTGAAACTGGCACCAGTGGCAAGGTATCTGCAATACAAAATTGATAACAATTCAGAAAATATAAAATATAGTAAAATAAATAAAATTTAAAAAAAAATCTATATACATATGGAGTTCTACATGGTAACAAATAAACATCAGCATCTATATAAGCTGATGACTTTTAACACATTGCAGCCCAAAGATAAATCCCTCGGCTCTGGTAGTAGGTGCTGGCATCCAAACAGGAAGCCTGGTGGTGGGTTGGTCTAGTACAAAATATTATTTGGTGGTACCTTGCTTGTTAATGCAAAACTCTGCCTTTGTGTTCAGAGCTCACCTACATAATGAGAAACTACTGAAATTTGATGATGTTTCCTATTTGCAAAAAATAAAACTGACTGTGCAAGGCACGATAGATAGTTTTCAAGGATAAAAAATAATGGTAATGGGAGTAATGTGCGAAAAATCGCCGTTGTGATATAGATTAGGTTATAGATTCATCTATATATATATATATATATATATATATATATATACATATACATATACATACATACATACACACACACTATTGCCAATATTGCCTAAGCCTGCATGTACATGAATTTAAGCATTTGTTCAACATATGGAAAACCTACCTTAACGTAAGTAACAGCCGTTCTTCTGGACTAATGCTTCTTCGCATATTGGTCGTGGTTCTGGTCAGGCGTCCTCTAACAAGTCCCAACAGCTCATCGAAGCATGCCACCGACATCCTGGTGTAATTGTGGAACTTGTCCCCATGAGTCCTCAGCTCACCGAACATGAGGGCAAAGTAGCCGATCGATAGGCGCTGAGACGTTAGGGGATGGACCCAGTAACGACGAGGACGTCGCCTACTCTGGATCGCTCTTCTTCTCTTCATCCTCATCATCAGCAAAATGAGCATTGCAAGCAAACTACCCATATTTGCATTCATTTTTCAAAAAAACTGGCACAAAACTCAGCACTCCTCTCCACTCCTGCAAAACTCCAACACACACTCAGCCAGAGAACAAAGAAACAGGTTTAAATATAGAGGACTGCAATGCATCATGGGTACATTCCAGGGAACAAAAACATAAATAAATAAAAGGGTTGCTATGGGAATAAAAACTGCAGTTAAACGCAACCGCATAAAAACGCATGTAAACGCATGTAAACGCTGGTAAACGCACTGTGCAAACGCAGCTGATCGCTGTGCCTGGAGCCTTGAATTTTGTAGAAAAAAATAAACATGATTCCTGCGGCAGAACAGCCGCCCGTGTGAAAGGGGCCTTATACGATGCAGGGAGGAGCTGATAGCGCTGCCGAGGGACCCCAGAAGAGGATGCTTGGGGCCACTATGTGCAAAACAAACTGCACAATGGAGGTAGGTATGACATGTTTATTATTAAAAAAAAAAAAAAAACTTTAAAATGGCAACCTTTAACTACTTGCCGACCAGCCACTGCAGTTTTACTGTGGCAGAACGGTTTGGCTGGGCGAAGTGACATTACCTTACTTCGCTTTGCCTTTTGGCCTCTAGCCGATGCGAGTGCCTGGCGGGCATGATGACCGATGGGCACCCACGATCGCTCGTGACAGAGCGAGAACCGGGATCTGTAAATCTGTGTGTGTAGAGACAGATCGTCTGTTCTTATTAAGTATGAACACTGATCTGTCATTTCCTCCAGTCAGTCCTATTCCCCCTACAGTTAGAGTCCCCCTAGGGAACATAATTAACCTTAAACGACCCCAGCATTAACCCTTTCCCTGCCAGTGACATGTATACAGTAATCAGTGCATTTTTTATCGCTGTATGATTGTCAATGGTGCCAAAAATGTCCGATCTGTCTGCCGCAATATTGCAGTCCTGTTAAAATTTTCAGATCACTGCCATTACTAGTAAAAAAAAAATAATAATAAAAATGCCATAAATCTATCCCCTATTTTGTAGATGCTATAACTTTTGCACAAACCAATCAATATATGCTTATTGTGATTTTCTTTACCAAAAATACCTAAACTGGGGAAAACATTTGTTTTTGTTTTTTAAATGTGGGATATTTATTATAGCAAAAAGTAAAAGATAGGGGGGTTGATTTACTAAAGGCAAATCCACTCTGCACTACAGTTGCACTGCAAGTGCACATGAAAGTGCACTTGGAAGTGCAGTCGCTGTAAATCTGAGGGGAAGATCTGAAATGAGGGGAAGCTCTACTGATTTTACCATCCAATCATGTGCAAGCAAAAATGCTGTTTTTTTTATTTACCTTGCATGTCCCCCACGGATCTACAATGACTGCACTTCCAAGTGTACTTTTAAGTACACTTGCAGCGCACTTGTAGTGCAAAGTGGATTTGCCTTTAGTAAATAAACCCCATTGCATTTTTTCAAAATTGTCACAATTCTTTTGTTTATAGCGCAAGAAAGAAAAACTGCAGAGATAATCAAATACCAACAAAAGAAAGCTCTATTTGTGGGAAAAAAATGACACAAAATTTGTTTGGGTACAACGTCGCAAGACCGCGCAATTGTCAGGTAAAACAATGCAGTGCCAAATTGTAAAAAGTGCTCTGGTCAGGAAGGGGGTAAAATCTTCTGGGGCTAAAGTGGTTAATCCTATTACTAAGCTTTGAACCGGTCTAGATCTATTTATGCCTGTGACCTCTTCTTTTAATAGTTTTCCTTTCCATTTGCTAATTGTCTACCTGTCAACGCTACAGTCACATCACTCTGGAAATTATCTGCTTTGAATAAAATCTCCACAAAAATGTTGATTGCCCTTGATCTTTTGTCTGTCAGTGGTTTTTAAAAATAGCACCTGTCACCTTCAAGTTAAAATTAAATTGTCATCATACTGTTTAACAAAAATGTTATGCTGGCCAAAACATGCTTAATTTTCAACTTATCTGACAAAAGCTCAAATGTTTACCAGGAATTAGGTATTTGTTTGAGTGGCTTGGTCACTTTTGTACATGCATTTTCATTTGGCATGGTAGTGCATAGACTGCACTTATTCAGACATGCCGAATTTTAAATGTGTATTTGGCGAGCTCTATGTAGAATATCAAGCTTATTTAATAAAGCAAAGATTGATATACAAAGTGCAGTAACATACTATTTCATCTTTCATTTCTAATGACTACTCCAAATGGGCTGCCATGAGTTACTGCATTTTTTGCACGGTAAGCACTCTCTGCACTGCATTATGAAATTAGAACAAGTATCATATATCAATAACAGTTCCTTTGTATTTCCATTTTACTTAGTAGCATCAATGTGCCCCATTGTTGGCCACATAGAAACGGTAGCAGGAACAATGTGTGTCTTAAAACATTCTGTTATTTCAGTAAACGCCAGCGTTTACTCCCCAGGATTTAATGTTCACATGATGTTAGTGCCATGACAACTTTTTTCACATGACATTAACAAAACTTGTACCAGCTGATTGGTGAAAAGTCAAAATGGCACTAATATTTAAAAAAAGGACAGAGATATATCCCTGGGAACTACAGGATAGTTAGCCTAACATCAATAGTCTGCAAGCTATTGAAGGGGATGATAAGGAACTATACAGTGCCTTGAAAAATGATTCATACCCCTTTAAATTTTCCACATTTTGTCATGTTACAACCAAAAACATAAATATATTTTATTGGGATTTCATGTGATAGACCAACACAAAGTGGCACATAATTGTGAAGTAAAAGGAAAATGATAAATGGTTTTAAACATTTTTTACAAATAAACATGTAAAACGTGTGGCGAACATTTGTATTCAGCATCCTTAACTCGGGTGCCCCTAACTAAAATCTAGTGAAACCAATTGCCTTCAGAAGTCACCAAATTAGTAAATAAAGTCCACCAGTGTGTAATTTAATCTCAGTATAAATACAGCTGTTCGGTGAAGCCCTCAGAGATTTGTTAGAGCTTAGTGAACAAACAGCATCATGATGGCAAAGAAACACAACAGACAAGTCAGGGATAGAGTTGTGGAGAAGTTTAAAGCAGGGTTAGGTTATAAAAAAATATCCCAAGCTTTGAACATCTCACGGAGCACTGTTCAATCCATCATCCGAAAATGGAAAGCGTATGGCACAGCTGTAAACCTACCAAGACATGGCTGTCCACCTAAACTGACAGGCTGGGCAAGGAGAGCATTATTAAAGAGAAGCAGACAAGAGGCCCATAGTAACTCTGGAAGTCAAAAGACTTGAGACTGGGGCAGAGGTTCACCTTCCACCAGGACAATGACCATAAACATACAGCCAGTGCTACAATGGAATGGTTTAGATCAAAGCATACTTATGTGTTAGAATGGTCCAGTCAAAGTCCAAACCTAAATCCAATTGGTAATCTGTGGCAAGACTTGAAAATTTCTGTTCACAGACTCTTCATCCAATCTAACAGAGCTTGAGCTATTTTGCGAAGAAGAATGGGCAAAAATGTCACTGTCTATATGTGCAAAGCTGGTAGAGACATACTCAAAAATACCTCCAGCTGTAATACTGTAATGGCAGCGAAAGATGGTTCTACAAAGTATTGACTGAGGGGGACTGAATACAAATGTATACCACACTTTTCAGATATTTCTTTGTAAAATATTTGGAAAACCATTTATCATTTTCCTTCCACTTCACAATTATTCCCTCTAACATTGGTGGTCAGTGCAGAAATTCCCGGTTACTTTGGTTGCCAGTGTAGGGTGCCCCTTAAATTGACAGTCAGTGTAGAAATGTCCCCCTACATTGGTTGTCTGTGAAAATCCATGACTGTCTGAATACCAAGACAGTGACTGCATCACTTTTTGGCTGATAATTTTCCACCAGCTCCTTCGATTTTGAAGCCAGATTTGTTGAGCTGTTTTATTCGGCAGAAATTTTGTAAGTTGTTATGTTTGTGTCCGCTAATAATGATTTTAGTGTATTTTTATGGAAAGCATTATTTTGATATTTTTGGGGAGGTGTGGACTTTCAAATAGGCTGTATGGGGCCCCGTGATTTCTAACAGCAGCCTTGGCCCTCAGGAATGCCATGTTTACTGGTCAGGAAATAGAGGAGGTTGATGAAAGAAAGGGCAAAATACTTCCTGTGGTTTCAGTAATGCAGTTGCCTGCAGGGGATGACTGGGACTGGTGTCTCATAGGAATTTAGTTAGGCAGACATGAAAATGGGTCAGTTCAGACAGCAGGCATGGTCAGCAAACAGCCAAAGGATTGATCCAGGCATCAAGCAAAAATTTTAAAAAGTGGTTAGTGCAGGTGGCTGAAAGAGGCAATACTGCACTAGTTTGGCGGTGATCAGGAATATTGTTGCTTGCTGCACTGGTCTGGTGACACTGGGACTTGTGTAGCAGTGATCAGAAACACTGTTGCTGGCCTATACTGGTCGGGTGACACTTGGACTAGTGTGGTGACAATCAGGGACACCATCGCTGGCTTACATTGGCCTGGTGACACTGCGACTGGTGTTGCCGTGATCAGGAAAACTGTTACTAACTGCACTGGTCTTGCGTGGCAGCAATCAGGAACACTGATTCTAGCTACCTTAGTCTGGACACTGTGAATGGCATGGTGGTAATCAGAGTCACTGTGACCGGCTGCACTATTAGGGCTCTTTCACAGGTGAGGCTGGGTGGTAGTAAAACCTTGTTCTTAAGTCATTGTTTTACTTTTTCTCAACTGCTATCTTCTTTAGCTGCAGAGGCAGCGGCTGGGGATGAACACATGCTGCAGCTGCAATTTTTTGCTTGTCAGCCATGGCAGGAATTATACCATTTATATGTCCACTGATTGCAACCCATTAAAGTGAATTAAGGAGCTTGTGTGGGGTCCAAGGCGTTAAAGTAGGCGATGAAGTGGCAATACAACACCTCCTCACCACCTGTCAAATGCTCTCTGAAGAGCATTCCAAACATGGGTCACTCTTTTTGTGATGGCAGTATGTAAAAAAACATTTTGATTGTTTTTTTAACACTGCGATTGCGTATACAGTTATGATTATCTGATTATCACTGTAGTAGTAGTAGTAGTAGTAGTAGTAGTAGTAGTAAACAAAGGCTTATATTCATACAGCTTTTGTTTACTACTGTAATCAATGTGATTGGCCCTGTACCTCGATTTGTAATATGCTGGGTCCAAGGAACACAGTGATCAAAGGTTGTGCTACCACATGTCCTCAGGGCCATGCATAAGCGATGAGAACAGAATAACATATCGATACATCCTCCCGAATTGTCCAATCTCCCGCTTGGCTGTTTATGTACAGTGGCTGGGCGGGAGGTGGTTAAACAAATCCAGGTAAATCCAGGTAAAATCAAGTATTTTAAATGCTTGTTTGCAGTGTTTGCATCTAAAAGCTGCATCAGCAGTCTCAGGGCTTTTGACTTTCTACACAAGCGAGGTTCAAATACATTGAATGCACATAAAGAGGCTCATCTACTAAAGGAGCTAAGAATCTTCACTCAAAAAATTGTGTGAATATGCAACTATCCTAATCATGGCAAATTTATGTTCATTCTGAATATTCATTAGCAGATACCTTTTACATAATTAGATAACTGAAGTTAATATTTTCAGAAATATTGTGTCTCGCCTGACAGGGGTCCCATCTTCACCTGGTCTTCCTACTGGGTTTGCGGTCTCTGACTACATGAATGACTGGGGGAGTTATGACGTCACTCCCGCACATGCGCGTGAGAGCCTCCGTTTACAGCACGGGCTCTGAAGGTCTGGCACGGTATGCCAGACCTTCAGAGCGCATGCGGTGACGTTGCATGCAGGGTGAATATCTCCTAAACAGTGCAAGTTTAGGAGATATTAATTTTACCTACAGGTAAGCCTACAGGTAAGCCTTTAATAATAGGCTTACTTGTGGGTACAAGTGGTAAAACGAAGTTTGCTACCACTTTAAGTAAAATCAACCGAATATTCTAATAGAAAGACTGTTAAAACAGGGTCTCCTTAGGTGTACAGGGAATTGGTAGTTTACTTGGATACTTTGTTTGTGCATAGGCATGTATACAGGATGTGCTGGTGTGCCTGGGCACATCCTAATTACCCCATGTGCATTAGCATTATCCATTATGGTGCATTATGGCACCTGGTGCATGGTTGGGAGTTCCAGTATTGAGTTTAAATGCCCCCATTATATTAACCACTTTAGCCCCCGAAGGATTTACCCCCCTTAATGACCAGGCCATTTTTTTACGATTCGGCACTGCGTCGCTTTAACTGACAATTGCTCAGGCATATGATGCTGTACCCAAACAAAATTTATGTCCTTTCTTTTCCCACAAATAGAGCTTTCTTTTGGTGGTATTTAATCACCTCTGTGGTTTTTATTTTTTGCGCTATGAACAAAAAAATAGCGACAATTTTTCCAAAAAATTAATTGTTTTACTTTCTGCTAAAAGACACATTAAAAAAATTACATTTAAAAAAAAAAAATCTAATTTCTTCATCAATTTAGGCAAATATGTATTCTGCTGCATATTTTTGGTAAAAATATCCCGATAAGCATATATTGATTGGTAGGCACAAAAGTTATAGTGTCTACAAAATAGGGATATATTTAGTGACTTTTTTAAATTATTTTTACTGGTAATGGTGGTGATCTGCAATTTTAAGAGGCACTGCGACATTGCGGTGAGCAAATCTGACCCCAACTGACACTTTTTGAGTGACACCAATACAGTGATCAGTGCTAAAAAAATGCCCTGATCAATGTATAAATGGTAGAAAAGGGGTTAAAACTAGGGGTGATCAAGGGCTTAACTGTGTTCCCTGGGTTTGTTCTAACTGTGTGGGGGCTGGGCTTATTGGAACAACACATCACTAGGAACAGCAGATATCCATATTGTCCCCTGTCAGAATGGGGATCCGTCTTGTTTACATAGGCAGATCCCCGTTCTGCCTCCCTGTACCGTGATCGCAGGTGGCTGGCAGGCATAGAGTCTGCGAGACCCTCGCCCCCTGTTCTCCTGGTGTGTAGCGCGCATCCACTCACACTACCACATGCACAGACCGACATACAGGTGCGTTGGTTTGCACAGCCGAGCCACCTTGCCACAGTAAATATGTGAAAGGCGGTCGGCAAGTGATAAAGGCTAGGTTCAACTTTAGGGACACGTTACATCTGTATCTAGGGGGTAAAGCAATATGCTCCCAATTAACTGTCTCTCACCCCCTGAGACTTCTCCCTGTGACAGCAGGTGGCATTTATTAGACATGTGCAATTTGCTTTGTTCCAAAGATCCAAATGAACAAAAACCCATATATCAAATATTTTCCAAATATTCATAAATTAAAAAAATTGTAAATTCATAAATTAAAAAAAAATCGTAAATTTGTAAATGATGAAATTCGAAATTCGAAAATTCAAAAACCCGAAAATTCAAAAACCCGAAAATTCGAAAATCTGAAATAATAACTAATAATAACTTAACTATTGCTAACTATTAAATTATGGGTATTGGAATTTCCTTTCAAATTTGGCTGTTAGTGAATGTAGAAAATACGAATTTATCCGACGTTACACATTTTCGGAAATAACGAATGCCGCATGTAAATGAATGGAATGGAATTAATTAATAATAATAATAATTAACAATAATAAAACATTTTTATTATTATTATTATTTTTTGTTATGAATTTGTTCCGTTCCATTTGTTTAGATGGGGCAATCGTTATTTTGGATAATTTATAACTTCAGATACATTCGTATTCATTATGCTCACGAACAGCCAAATTTGAAAGGAAATCCCAATACCTTTAATTTAATAGTTTGTTATTATTAGTTAGTTGTTCTTTTGAATTTTCAGATTTTCTTTCTTATTTTCGGATTTTTAAACTTACAAATTTACAAGTTTATGAATTTTCAAAAATTCATAAATTTGTAAATTCGTCAATTCATTTTTACGTATTGCGATCATAACAAATGACACGAAAAATGAAAAAAACAAAAAAACAAATGAAATGAAAAAAAACACATTTTTCGGCAGTGCACATGTCTAGCGTTCAACTATGTTTGAGCTTTGGAGTGCACACCATAATGCAATAGGCTGCACACACTTATGCCTTTGTGTTTTTGCATTGTTTGAATAATTAATCCTGTCTGTAACACTTTTTTTTGTTATTGAAATTTTCATAATAAAGTTACAAACATTAACCACTTCAGCCCCGGAAGAATTTACCCCCTTCCTGACCAGAGTACTTTTTGAGATTCGGCACTGCGTCGCTTTAACTGACAATTGCAGGGTCATGCGACATGGCTCCCAAACAAAATTGACCTCCTTTTTTTCCCACAAATAGAGCTTTCTTTTGGTGGTGTTTGATCACCCCTGCAGTTTTTATTTTTTGCGCTATAAACAAAAGATGCAACAATTTTGAAAAAAACGCATTATTTTTTACTTTTTTCTATAATAAATATCCTCAAAAAATACATTAAAAAAACAATTTTTTTTTCCACGGTTTAGGCCGATACGTATTCTTCTACATATTTTTGGTAAAAAAAATCACAATAAGCGATTATTGATTGGTTTGTGCAAAAGTTAGAGTTTACAAAATAGGGGATAGTTTATATATATATATATATATATATATATATATATATATATATATATATATACATATATATATATATATATATATATATATATATATATATATATATATATTAAAAGGCGGCAATCAGCGATTTTTATCGTGACTGCAACATTATGGCGAACACATCGGACATTTTTGACACATTTTTGGAACCATTGTCATTTATCCAGCAATCAGTGCTATACAAATGCACTGATTCCTGTGTAAATTACATGGGCAGTGAAGGGGTTAAGTTTGTCCTAGGGGCGTGTTGCTAACTATGGGGGGAGTGGCTGTGTTTTACATATCACTGAACTCTGCTCCAATGACAGTGAGCAGAGATCAGTGTCACTGTTGCTAGGCAGAACAGGGAGATGCTTGTTTACTTAAGCATCTCCCCATTCTTCCTCTCCATGAGGCGATTGTAGGTATCCCTGCAGAGATCGAGTCCGCGGGATGTGCGATCGTATTCACTGAGCTGCGTGCACCCCCTCTTGCAGGGCAACATAAAGGTACGTGATTCTGCCTGTATGTGCCCTTCTGCCGATGTATATTGGCGTGAGGCGGTCGGGAACAGTTAAAAGAGAGTCAACAGTCAGCACTACAATACACCAGCATCAGTGAACAATGCAGCTTCAGACCATACCAGTGACCAGTTTCTTGTAAAGATGTAAATAAGGAAAGTAAAGCACACATTTGCAGAGTCAAATCACATCACCCCAATGATATCAACAGTTACTGAGCCAGGTGCTCACCAATGCCTGTATATAGTTAGCATTTTACCCACAGTATAAACCGTTAACCAATAAACAGTTATGCCACGTACACATGACCGGACTTTTCAAGGGACTAGGTCCGACTGTCTTTCCGACGGACTTTCGGCGGAGTTCCGACAGACTTTCCGAATGAACGGGCTTGGCCACACACAATCACACCAAAGTCCGACGGATTTGAACGTGATGACGTACGACCGGACTAAAATAAGGAAGTTCATAGCCAGTAGCCAATAGTTGACCTAGCGTCAATTTTTGTCTGTCAGACCAGCATACACACGAACGGATTTCTTGGTATGGCGGAGTTCCGGTGGAAAAATGTAAAACATGTTCCATTTCTAAAGTCCGCCGGATTTTGGGCAAGCAAAGGTCCGATGGAGCCCCCACACGATCGAATTGTCCGACGGACTCGTTCCGTCGGACCTTTGCTGTCAAAAAGTCCGGTCGTGTGTACACGGCATTAGTCCAAAACTATAATTCATCCAACCACCCGACACCTTTTCAAATCTAATTGGTAACCCTCTACTAACGTACATTTCTACAATGGTAAGGTCTGTACTACTTTTGTTCATGCTAAATGGAACTAAATATATGAGTTTTGACAGATCTGATTGCAGTGCGAGCAGTAAACAAAGTCAGAGAGTGGTATCTATAACCAGAACAAAATTTCATATAAATGATGTAGTTCAATAACAAACTAAGCAGAAATTATGCTTTTAACATGCTGCCTAATTAAAAAGCAATATGTCTATTCCTATAGCTGTTGATCAGCAAAGAGAGTGTGCGGACTCAATTACAGCTGGACAAAACATTATAACTGTGGAGAAGATACAATTTAAAAAGGAAGTTTCCATAAATGAATCAATTACAACTCTACGTTAGCATAACAAATTACACATTGAAAGTAAAGATTAGATCTTAGCCTGGTGATTTGGAGCTGTCAATATTAGAAATGAGAAATCAATTATTATTTGTGTTCCTTTGATTAAACACAGAATCAAACTGGCACGCTTTAATAACACACAAACAGGAAATAGTTTATCCAGCCAAGAGACTTATAGGAAAATTGTCATTCACACATAGAAAATGAGCACTTTCCAAGTCCTGACAGTCGTTTATCTGTTGTCATTCTAACAATTGTTATTATTTTCTTATATGTCTTTTGGTGACAAGGTTTTCAATTGGAAATCAATACAACGTGACCTTTAATGAAAAAACAGTCTATGTCAGCAGCTTCATTTTTCTGCAGCCACCTTCAGAAATAATGTTTACAAGGTGATAAGCATTTAAGCTTTCTTTGTTACATGGCCTAGCCACCTACCCATTTCTATCTATAAACATCCAAGAATTTTAAAGAGCACCCTTGAAATGTCCTTTCTGGTTTAGTATTTAACAATACATTACATAATTTCTCTTCTATGGAATTCTTCATATTTGTCTTTTAAAAAAAGTTCTCCAAGAACAGTTCATAAAGTGGAAAAATTCAGAGAAGTGATCAAGGTTTAATAAGGTGTCAATGAGTAAACAACCCCCCACTTGCATACTGTTAAAGCCCATGTCTGGGTATCACTATGCTCCCTCCCACCCTTTCTTTAAATCCCCCTGTTATTTAGTTGTTGACATTGTAAATACCTTCCAAAAAGCCATTTTATTTTTCACCTTAGTCCACTGTCCGTGTTTGTTGATGCCACTTTTAGAATCCACTTCTGCCAGATTGCAGAAGGAGCTCTTTTTCATATGATGTGGGAAGGGCCCCTTTTTGGTCGGAGATTTAAGACTTTTTTGCAGTGACGTTTTCACACCCGAATATTTGTAATTCCTTGACATGTCTATTGGGTATCATCAAAGAGGAGGAAATGGACGAGGCCACACCACACAAATATTTCTTAGATTTCTACATTTCTCTGTAATAAAATGAATACATACTGACCCCATTAACCTGAAGGATTGGAAAACTTTGATTGATATTGTAATACCACTATATAAACTGACAAAAAGCTAGAAAATGGGCAAAGAAATTTGACAAAATATGGTTTAGAGAAGTTGAAACCAGAATACAATTGATTCCCTGAGTGAAGCTTGAGATAGAAATGAATACTGTAGACACTGTTGTGAAGCTGTCATTGGAGAAAAAGACATACAGCATACTTGTGATCAGTCATGTAACCTAATCATGCATTCTGCAGTTCTGGTTTTTGTTTTTTTGTTTTTTACCTTTTGGGTTCTCCTTTATGGTTTATTTGTATTCACACATGGATGTAACTGTATTTGTTATGCTGCTATGTACTATTGAGATAACATTACCTCAATAGTTCTTGTAATTGTAAATATAACATGTTACTAAAACTCTAAAACCAATAAAAAAAAAATCCCTGTAAGCTTTAAACAAAAACTCAATTACATGGATACTGTGAGATCAAGCAATGTTTTCTGAAAGTAAGAATGCTCATGTCCTCATTTTCATAGGAAATCAAAAATGAAGTTTATTTGTTACGTAAAAGATATCAGGTAAAGACATATAATCACTATTTTGCGCTCTGGTGACTAACCATGCATCAAAGAGAGAACAGAGTAATCATGTTATGGGCAATGTAATGCAGCCCTCTGACATCTCTATGAACCTCCTCTTTTCTGACAAGCAGCAGCAGGGAAATAAAGAGAATCAAGGAAAAACGGTTCCTGAATAATTGTCTCTCACACAAAACAAAATATGAAACCTATCTTTGAATGAAACAAAGTCTAAGCATTTCTCTTGCATTAATATTTACTTTTAAGATGAAAAAAATACTTAATTCAGTCCTGTATTCAAGATACATTGAGAAAATAACAAGCATGACCAAACAGTACAGATGTATCACAAGTAAACATATATAACAAATACAACAAAAGTATGAAAATGTGAAAAACCGCACTATTAATCCTAAAACATATCAAGCAGCAACTTTTCTGACACAGTGACAAAAAATAAACTTACCGTATATACTCGAGTATAGGCCGACCCGAATATAAGCCGAGGCCCCCAATTTACCCCCAAAAAAACTGGCAAACTTATTGACTCGTGTATAAGCCGAGGGTGAGACATGCCTGTCCATCCCTGTGTGTGTGTCCGTCCATCCCTGTGTGTCCGTCCATCCCTGTGTGTCCGTCCATCCCTGTGTGTCCGTCCATCCATCCCTGTGTGTGTGTGTGTCCATCCATCCATCCATCCCTGTGTGTGTGTGTCTCCATCCATCCATCCATCCATCCCTGTGTGTGTGTGTCTCCATCCATCCATCCATCCATCCATCCCTGTGTGTGTGTGTCTCCATCCATCCATCCATCCCTGTGTGTGTGTGTATCCATCCATCCCTGTGTGTGTGTGTGTCTCCATCCATCCATCCATCCGTGTGTGTGTGTCTCCATCCGTGTGTGTGTGTGTGTGTGTGTGTGTGTGTGTGTGTGTCCAGCCTACCTGTGTCCCGAGCCTTTGTCCCGAGCCTCCGTCCCGTGTCGTGCCTTGCCTTCGTCCCGTCCCGTCCCGTCCCGTCCCGTCCTGTCCTGTCCCGTGCCGTGCCTTGCCTTGCCTCCGTCCCGTGCCCTCTTCGTCGGCGGCCATTGTAAAATTCAAAAGCCGCGCCTCCTCCTTCGCCTGTGATAGGCGGAACACTGAATTTCCCAGCAGCCTGTGTTCCGCCTATCACGGACGTCGTATCATCCTCGTCCGTAGTACGAGGATGAGAAGATGCCCGTGATAGGCGGAACACAGGCTGCTGGGAAATTCAGTGTTCCGCCTATCACAGGCGAAGGCGGAGCCGGAGGCGCGGCTTTTGAATCATAGAATGGCCGCTGTCTGTCTGCTCGACACGCTGATCGAGCGGGCAGACAGCGATGACTCGAGTATAAGCCGAGGGGGGCACTTTCAGCCTCAAAAAAGAGGCTGAAAATCTCGGCTTATACTCGAGTATATACGGTAGGCAAGATGTGCTAAAAAAACAGGTGTGGAAATTTTTTTCTTTGGGTGTTAGTGGTGCCTTCATACAGTAACACTATAGAGGTACTCTTGATGAAAGCAAGAACTGGCCCTGCTGTCAAAAAATGTAATGATATACACCTGTCAATTTCAAACTGTTGCAGAAAAATTGCTCTTTTGAGTGTTAATTGTGCCCATGAAACCTACACCAAAAACATTCTTACAGATGGAATCAACACCCACAACACTAGGCAGCCTAGAAGTCTTGCAAAGATTCCACACCTCAAAAACACTTAATCTGCGCCATCGAAATCAGGGGCTTCATAGCTGCTGGTAATCCACGTGTCTTTTCTTGAGCATCTCCTGGATTGTCCATGCCTACGCACCACTGTGCGTTTGTTGCCCAGCTTTTCCTTACAGATCAGTAACAAAACCCCCAGCAGAACTGAATGCCCGTTCAGAAAGCGGTGCAGGGCATACTGGGCAAGTTCTGGCCAGTAGTCTATTCTCATGACCCAGTAAGTCAGTGGATCGTCGACTGGAAAGCTCTCCATCTCTGTTTTTATCCCTAAATAATCGTACACCATGTGATGCAGATGCTCCTGATGGAATGTGAAAGCTGATAGCCCTGGGCGGTGAGGAATAAAATAATTCAAAGATGCATCATCTGCCTTCTCTATTGACAAACAGAAGCCTCAAAATTACATTTTCCACTACACTGTAACCTACCAGAGTTGGGAAAAGTGTTCGATAAACTTCTCTTTAAGATGTCCTCAAGAGATTTCATCTTCTGCATTTTCTGTGGGAATGGGATGAGTTCTAAAACTTTCCCTTTATAACGGTTGTCAAGAAAGGTTGCCAACCAATAGTGATTCGTTTCCTTTAGGTCACATATTCTTGGGTCCTTTTGCAGGCTTTGAAGTATGAGGGAGCTTATGCATTGCAAATTTTCTGAGGCATGAGAAGCAGACTCCTCAGGGTCCCTGAGGATTATAATATCTGCAACTGCCTCCTCCCAGCCACGTACTACTCCCAAGGGTTCTGCAGATGGACTTGAGGTTCATATGATAATTCAGCAGAGGAGGGCATGGAGGAGGAGGAGGTGGAGGAGGGGGTAGAGCTGACAAATCTGGCATCATCACCAGCTGTATGGAGAGGTGGGGGTACAACAACCTGCAGCACTGAGCCCTGCCCTGCTCCCTTCTGAGTTGCAAGCAGAGTTACCCAGTGTGCTGTGAATGAAATATATCGTCCCTGCCCATGCTTGTTGGACCATGTGTCAGCAGTAATGTGGACTTTGCGGCTGACTGCTTTGCCCAACGATGCCACAACATTCCCTTCCACGTGATAGATGAAATAGTGACTGGATGTCAGAAACCATGAAATCAGTCTGAGACAGCAGTATAGTTAAATCACACTTGATTAATAATAAAAGTAAATAGAACAAACGTAGTCAAAACATAGCCAGAGTTCAGGAATGCCAGAGTTCACTGGGCATGTGGGAAGCATTGACTGTATTTTTTTTCCACTGCAGCAGATGGGGTAGAGAAATTTCCCGGCTATAGTCTACAGCTGGTGGTGTGGCCTCCCCCACTGTGGATAGACTCCGGGTGCTAGTGTCGCTACAAAATCAACTTAGATCCCTAGCTATGAGCAAAATAGACAAGTCCCTTCTGTGGTCCAAACAGAAATTTTATGAATATTCAAATAAACCCCACAACTACTAGTAAATAAATTGAAACCACATCCCTCTCAATCCTCTCCTGACTTCCTTAGACACCCCGATGGATCTCCTACCTATTGTCCTCTAACTATATCAAACATTTTTGGAGAGTTTTATCACAAATTATATAATTGCTTACAGACAGACCCAAATTATAGCTTTACATAAGAGAAATTCGATCTCTTCTTTAAACATCTATGACTGCCAAAGCTCCTACCTGAACACCTTATAAACTTGAACTCAAACATCACACCCGAAGAGCTGGAAGAGGTGATTGCACAGCTCCCCAACCAAAAAGCCCCAGGTCCGGACGGACTACCTTACTCTTACTATAAAACATTCCTACCAATCCTAAATTCTCATATGATCTCACTCTATGCCTCTCTGCTCAAAGGAATGATACCACACACACAATTCCTTCATGCTCATATCTCGGTCATTCCAAAACCAGGTAAAGACCCTTCCCTACCTGACAATTACAGACCCATTGCATTATTAAATTCAGACTATAATGTCTTCATGAAGATTTTGGCTAACAGATTAACTCACATAATCCCTAGACTCATACATAAAGACCAGGTCGGCTTTGTACAAACTATACATGCAGGAGATAACACAAGGCATACTATAGACCTCATAGACCTGTTAAACAAGATCTCCCAGCCAGCTTTAATCTTAAGCCTTGATGCACAAAAGGCCTTTGACCGGCTCAGCTGGCCATATATGTTTACCACCCTCTCCAATTATGGTTTTACTGGTCCCTTCGTAAAAACAACTCTCAGGGCCCTTTATTCATGCCCCTCTTCCCAGGTTCAGTTAGCTTCTTATTTGACATCACCCTTTTCGCTAAGTAATGGAACCAGACAGGGATGTCCCCTGTCATCCCTCCTCTTCATCCTGTCTGGAACCCTTGGTGGAGGCTATCCGTTTGCTCCCTGATATTGGGGGAGTCTGATTGCGCCAAGGGGAATACAAACTGTCCCTATTTGCGGACGATATCCTCCTAACCCTGTCTAAACCTCACATCTCTCTTCTCAATCTTATATCCCTGCTGAAAGATTTCAGCTCTATATCCGGATACAAAATTAACACAAGTAAAACAGAAGCCCTACCTCTACATATCCAACCCCCAGATCTTACCATACTCTAAAACAACTACTCCTTTCATTGGTGCATGGACTCTATCGGGTATTTGGGAGTTAATACAACCCCCTCATATTCGACCCTATATCAAGCTAATTACCCTACACTCTTTCGAGACATTGATAGACTTCTAAAGTAATGGGATTCCTATCCTATCTCCCTTTTAGGTTGCATCAATGTTCTAAAGATGTCTGTAATGCCAAGACTCCTTTACCTCTTTGACACACTCCCGATTCCCATCCCAATGCCACAACTAAAGGCCATGCAAAGAACCTTTCTTAACTTTATCTGGCACTACAAGACCCATAAGATTGCAAGCTCGGGAATGCTGGCCCCCAGGTGGCAGGGCGGACTGGAAGCCCCAGACCTGATTAAATACTACTTCGCTACACATCTCAAAACAAATATTACCTGGTCATCCAGGAAGGCTCCTACTATCTGGGCAGAGATTGAGATGAGTATCACTAAACCAGTACACATTTGTGCCATGATTTGGACAGATCTAAAATCTTCCATGTGTCAACTTAGAAACATATGCCTGGCTCCAATGCTATTTTCTCTTGACATATGGAAGAAATGCTTACGACAATTCCCCCTTGCTTCTCCATGTCCTCCATTGATAAACATACTGTTCAACCCAGATATCCCCAACAGCTCAGCATACGACAGGATGCTCCCGTTGACCCAAGCAGGTATATTCCAACGTCGCAATATGATACACCCCCTTACCAGAACGCTTCTATCATTTGCAGAATTGCAAAAACAACACCAAATCCCCAAACAGCTATTCCACTTATATTTGCAAATTAGACACTATTTTGCCTCTAAATCCCCCACTCTGAGTCTTGACAAACCAACCCCATTCAAACTTTTATGTGCTCAGGGACCATATCAGACCCATTTGATTACCGACATTTATAGATTCCTCCATGACTCAATGCCTATTACCAACACATCCCACTCTTATATGTGGAAATGGTCCCAGGTGTTAAAACGTCCCATACCCCTTCCGCAATGGCAGAGAATCTGGTAAACCATCCCCAGGTCATCGCATTGTGTGGAACAGAAAGAGACAGGCTATAAGATACTTCTTTTCTGGTATAAAACACCTGAAATTATACACAAATATGACCCTAAGACCCCTAGGGTGTGTTGGAGATGCCAGGGAGACATAGGCTCCCCCTTCCACATTTATTGGGAATGCCCTTTGATACGCTCATTTTGGTTGATGATTCATACCTTCATCCAAGATCTGTTCAATATCTCCCTCCCATTGGACCCTATGCATTTTTTACTGAGCCTGCCAATCCCTGGACTCTCCAAACATGCCCAAAAACTCGCTACTTTTATTTTACTTGCGGCTAAAAGGGTCATCCCCTTGCGGTGGCTTTCTTCTACACCACCCACTCTTTCTCAAGTCCTACAGGGACTGGAACAAATTTGCAGAATGGAGCGTCTCACTGCAATAGTCCATGATACCCTCCCACAGTTTTCTAAAATTTGGGATCTATGGGACCCTTCTGAACTTAATCCTGGTTCCTACTCCATGCCCTCCTGTCACGTACCTGGTGGAAGGAGCCCGGAGTGCAGGGAGCGGCCTCTCGTAAGCCTCTGGCTCGAGATCCCCTGAGAGTGGGAACAGGGACTCTAGAGGTCAGAGGGCACAAGTGCCAAGCCAGTGATGGTAGGTTTGGCCCTGGAGCTGGCGTCAGACAGCGGCGGGTGCAGGCAGGTGGTTCTGGAACAGCTGGTGAGCAGTCAGCGGCTGGCAGCAGGTGCAGGAGATAGTACAGGAACGGCTGGCAGGCGGGCAACAGGCAGCAGCGGACACAGAAGGCAGACTGGAGCGGCTGGCAGGCGGCAACTGACGACAGCGGTCACAGATGGCAGACTGGAGCGGCTGGCAGGCGGCAACAGGCGACAGCGGTCACAGATGGCAGACTGGATCAGCTGGCAAACAGCAGGGTCAAACACAGGCCGGGTCGTCAACGGGCAGGCAGCAGAAGTACCGAAGGAGAAGGCAGAAGCGTGGTCAGGAAGTCCGAGGGTCAAGGCTGGCAGCAAGCAGGAGTAATCAGGAACAGGCCGGGTAGATCAGAGGCAGGAACAATCAGGTTAGCAGAGGTAACTCACAGGAACGCTGTAGACAGAACAGCACCCGGCCACTAGAACGGATTCCTTAAAAAGCCCTCTGGGCGCCAAGAACGGTCGCATGGCGTGCCCGCGCGCGCCCACGTGAAACCGTGCAACCGTTCGTGACCCCGCGCACCCGCATGCGCATGTTCGCAACCTCGCGCACCCGCGTGCGCTCGTTCGTACCTGCTCGCACCCGCGTGTGCGTCCGTTCGCGCCAACGCGCGCCCAGGGAAACCTATTAGCGCTCAACGAACCAATTCTGTGAATAGGTCTTCCATGGGCCGCTGGATCTCGGGAACGACCATGACATTGCCCCCCCCAAGGGGCAGCCTCCGGATGCCCAACTGAGCCATTTTACTCGGATGGGCCCTCTCAAAGGCGAGAATCAGTCTTCTGGCATGAATGTTAGATTCAGGTTCCCAAGAATTTTCTTCAGGTCCGTACCCCTTCCACTTCACCAGGAATTGAACTTGATTCCGTCTACGCCTACAGTCCAAGATAGATTCCACCTCGTACTCGACTTCACCGTCGATGATCACAGGTTCAGGTGGAACAACCCTCCGGCTGTCAAAGGGATCCGGGACGGCTGGTTTGAGTAAAGCTACATGAAATACGGGGTGAATCCGGAACGATTCTGGCAGTCTTAGCTCAAACGCTACGTCATTTATCTTCTTCACAATTGGGAAGGGACCCACAAACCTTGGCCCCAACTTTTTAGTAGGACAGGCCATCTTTAGGTTCAACGTGGAGAGCCAAACCTGGTCCCCAACTTTGAGTTCAAGTTCCCCCCTTCTCCTCCTGTCAAAGACTTCTTTATTATATCTTTGGGTCTTTGCCATGGTCTCCTGCAGCAGTCTGTTATTGGAGCTGAAAAAGTCAATACTCTCCTGGACCGCTGGTACCGGGCTTTCAGGCAGGTCTTGGGACAGAAATGAGGGATGGAAGCCGTAGTTAGCGAAGAACGGGGACTGACTTGTGGCAGAGTGGATGGAGTTATTGTAAGCAAATTCTGCTAACGGGAGCAAAGGAGCCCAGTCGTCCTAAGAAAAAGACGAGAAACAGCGCAGGTACTGCTCCAGCGTCTGGTTCGTCCGTTCTGTTTGCCCATTGGTCTGTGGATGGTAAGCAGATGAGAGACAAAGATCAATCTTCAGGGCCCTACAAAGTGCTCTCCAGAACTTGGACGTGAATTGCACTCCCCGATCAGAAGTAATGTTTGCGGGAACGCCATGTAGCCTCACAATTTCTTTAATAAATACCTCGGCTGTTTCCGCAGCGGAGGGGGTGCCCTTCATCGGCAAGAAGTGGGCCATCTTGGTTAGCCTGTCCACTACCACAAAGATTGTGGAATAGCCTTCTGATGGTGGAAGCTCTACGATAAAGTCCATTGATATCATCCGCCAAGGCCTCTCTGGGACAGGTAATGGTTTCATCAGACCCCAGGCCCTGGACTTGTTGCTTTTGTTCCGGATGCAGATGACACATGCCTCCACGTACTTCTTACAGTCAGACTTCAACTGGGGCCACCAAAAGGTGCGCTGAACCAATTCGGTGGTCTTAAGGGCTCCGAAATGGCCGGCCAGCGGGTGATCATGGCATGCACTGAGGACTGGCACCCGGGTCTCCTGGGGAACAAAAATTTTGTCTTCATACCAGAGAAGTTCGTCTTTGGCCAGAAGTGTGACGTTAGGTGGAGGAGCAGCACCAGCGGAAGCTTGCTTGATCAGAGACAGCAGATCTGTTTGAAGGAGAAGAAAGTTCCCTGAGGTCAGGATGGTATCTGGATGTGGGGAAGTCTCTGGCTCGTTGAACATTCGGGACAGGGCGTCCGGTTTGGTATTCTTTGACCCCGGGAGATAAGTTATATGAAATGAAAACCGGGAAAAGAAAAGAGCCCATCTGGCCTGACGTGGCCTCAACCTCTTGGCGGACTTCAAATACTCCAGATTTTTATGATCTGTGTAAATAAGGATTGGATGTGTGGCCCCCTCCAGTAGGTAGCGCCATTCTTCGAGGGCCACTTTGATGGCTAATAGCTCCCAATCTCCGACGTCATAATTCGCCTCTGCTTCGGATAGCTTGCGGGAAAAGAATGCGACTGGGTGCAAACGGGACCTAAGCCCATGTCTCTGGGATAGAATCGCCCCAACCGCAATCTCAGAGGCATCGACCTCTAGAATATAAGGCCGGGTCGGGTCAGGATGCTTGAGAATAGAGGCCGACACCAACAAGTTCTTCAGAGTAGAGAAGGCTTCCTGAGCCTCTGGGGACCATTGAAACTTCAGACCCTGCCTGGTCAGTTTTGTGATGGGGGCTATAATAGTGGAAAATCCTCTAATAAATTTCCTATAAAAATTTGCAAATCCAACGAATCGCTGGACCCCTTTTCTGTCAGTGGGAGCGGGCCAATCACGGATAGCGGAGATCTTCTGAGGGTCCATCTCGATGCCATCTACAGAAATTACCAGCCCCAGAAATTGAATGCTTTGTTGTTCGAAAGTACATTTCTCCAGGTTGGCATATAGCCCGTGAAGTCGGAGTCGGAATAGTACTTTCCTGACATGTTCCCGGTGTTCTGCCAGGGAGGAGGAGAAGATCAGGATGTCGTCTAGATAGGTAATGATGAACAGGTCTAGGTAGTCTCTGAAGATGTCGTTGATGAAGTGCTGGAATGTGGCGGGAGCGTTACATAAACCGAAGGGCATGACCAGGTACTCAAAATGCTCGAAGCGAGTACGGAAGGCAGTCTTCCACTCGTCGCCATCACGGATGCGGACCAGATTGTAGGCCCCCCGGAGATCCAGCTTCGAAAATACTGCTGCTGACCCCAGTCTTTGGAAGAGTTCCGGCACAAGTGGCAGAGGATAACGATTCTTAATAGTTATCTTGTTAAGGGCCCGGTAGTCAACGCAGGGGCGCAAGGTCTGGTCCTTCTTTTCCACGAAAAAGATTCCCGCTCCCGCCGGTGAAGTAGAGGGACGTATAAATCCCTTCCTTAGATTATCATCCAGGTAAGTCTTCAAAGCCACCAACTCAGTCTCTGATAGTGGAAAAATTCTCCCAAAGGGGATTTCTGCCCCTGGAAGTAATTCAATAGGACAATCATATGGCCTGTGAGGGGGTAAGGTCTCCGCACCCTTTTTACTAAACACATCCAGGTAATCATGGTAGGCAGGTGGTACAGCTTGGCGGGTTTCTGCGTCAACTTCCAGGCAGAGCAACGAAGAGGAGGCCTGGTCGGTTCCCGACAAGCAGTGCTGGAGACAGTAAGGTGAGAGGAATCTTAATTCCCCAGTGGACCAGTCAATATGGGGGTTATGTGCCTTTAGCCAGGGCATGCCGAGAATGATAGGGAAGAGGGGGGAAGTAATAACATCCAGACAGAGCAACTCTTGGTGGATCCCGGCAATAGAGGTCAATAAGGGCTGAGTCTCCTGGGTTACAGGACCGGACTTGAGAGTAGAACCATCGGCCAGATGTATAGAAAGTCCCCTTGCCCTGGGCCGGAGAGGGATGTTATGTCTTGTGGCGAAAGATAAGTCCATAAAGCCACTGCAAGCTCCCGAATCAATAATGGCGTTGGTCTGGACGTTCCCTCCTGGTAGCTGCAAGGAAATGGACACAGTCAAATGGGAGGTAGTACTAGGACAGTCTAACGTAAGGGCAGGAGACACGGAGAGGCACTTACGGAGCTTGGCAGGGCAACTGCGCACAAAGTGTCCAGACCCTCCACAGTATAAGCAGAGATTTCCCTCCCGACGGCGTTGGCGTTCTTCTGGCGTTAAGGAAGGCCTAAGTAGGCCCAGCTGCATGGGCTCGGGGAGATCCTGATTTGTCATGGTGACAGCGGGAGAGGCAGGATGAGGAGAGCTGGGGACCCGAGGAAGCATCCACACCGGACGAGGAGTTGTTGAGGACCGCTCCAGACGGCGTTCCCTCAGCCGCCTGTCTATTTGGATAGCTAGCTCCACCAAGGCTTCTAAAGTCTCTGGAATGCCCACTCGGGCGAGCTCGTCCTTCAAGGGTTCCGATAGGCCCATACGGAACTGATAGCGTAATGCCGCATTGTTCCAATCTGTGTCGGAACTCCAGCGTCGGAATTCCGACACATAGTCCTCTACAGGTCGGCGGCCTTGCTGTAGTGAGTGCAGGGCTGCTTCAGCGGTGGCGGTTAATTGTGGGTCTTCATATAACCGCGACATGGCCCGAAAGAAGATGTCCAGGGTTTCAAGGGAAGGATCCTTCTTCTCTAGTAAGCGGTGGGCCCAGGACTGAGGTTCGCCAGTTAGTAGAGAGATGACATAACCCACCTTGGTGGCCTCAAGGGAAAAGGTCCTGGGCTGGAGAGCGAAGAAAAGTTCACACGAATTGCGAAAAGTCCGGAATTTTCCACGATCTCCAGAGAATCTCTCGGGTGTGGGCACCCTGGGTTCGGGGGGCAGCATCACTACAGAAGGAGTAGCAGAAGTCCCGGAAGCAGCTGGAGAGGAAGTAGACAGGGCCTGGACCCGTTCCTCCAGCTGACTATAGCCCTCCTGTAAACTCTTCACCGCTTGAGTGAGTCCTGCGAGGTGGCGGCAAAGTTCGTCCATAGGAGAGGCTCCCTGCGTGGGCTCGGACATGGCTGTTCTGTACTGTCACGTACCTGGTGGAAGGAGCCCGGAGTGCAGGGAGCGGCCTCTCGTAAGCCTCTGGCTCGAGATCCCCTGAGAGTGGGAACAGGGACTCTAGAGGTCAGAGGGCACAAGTGCCAAGCCAGTGATGGTAGGTTTGGCCCTGGAGCTGGCGTCAGACAGCAGCGGGTGCAGGCAGGTGGTTCTGGAACAGCTGGTGAGCAGTCAGCGGCTGGCAGCAGGTGCAGGAGATAGTACAGGAACGGCTGGCAGGCGGGCAACAGGCAGCAGCGGTCACAGAAGGCAGACTGGAGCGGCTGGCAGGCGGCAACTGACGACAGCGGTCACAGATGGCAGACTGGAGTGGCTGGCAGGTCGGCAACAGGCGACAGCGGTCACAGATGGCAGACTGGATCAGCTGGCAAACAGCAGGGTCAAACACAGGCCGGGTCGTTAACGGGCAGGCAGCAGAAGTACCGAAGGAGAAGGCAGAAGCGTGGTCAGGAAGTCCGAGGGTCAAGGCTGGCAGCAAGCAGGAGTAATCAGGAACAGGCCGGGTAGATCAGAGGCAGGAACAATCAGGTTAGCAGAGGTAACTCACAGGAACGCTGTAGACAGAACAGCACCGGGCCACTAGAACGGATTCCTTAAAAAGCCCTCTGGGCGCCAAGAACGGTCGCACGGCGTGCCCGCGCGCGCCCACGTGAAACCGTGCAACCGTTCGTGACCCCGCGCACCCGCGTGCGCACGTTCGTACCTGCTCGCACCCGGCGGGCGTCCGTTCGCGCCAACGCGCGCCCAGGGAAACCTATTAGCGCTCAACGAACCAATTCTGTGAATAGGTCTTCCATGGGCCGCTGGATCTCGGGAACGACCATGACACCTCCAATGATATGTTAAATACCTGAATCTGTGTGCCTATCTGCTAGACACTCTTTTACATGATAGCAATGCCCTAACTTGCCACCTCTTTTGACATATGTTTTTGTAACGAACTATGACCTGTGATGCAAGTCTCTGCTGTACTGGTAGTGCGATGACTGTACTGATTCATTTTTCTTTTTTTTCTTTTTCTTTTCTCTTTCATTTACGATTTGTATTGTATGCAAATACCCAATGTTGAACTACATAATTTTAATTGTATATAACTGTTATCATTTTAATTTCAATAAAAATTACAATGTAAAATTAGGTCCATTTAAAAGCATGTTCATGGAGATGTGGCCTGAGTTGCTGTCCTGCAAACTGCTCAGACCCACATTCACCTCTGCTAAGTAAAGGCCGTCATAAAGCTCACACAAGTCGGTGCTGTAATGTACTAAAGTGGACACAGACTGTATACATGCTCATGTCTGTATCTGTTGAACTGTGTATTTCCTTACAGGTGTATGCCAAAGGCACTGTGCTTACTATTTTCCGTTTGTTTGTTCCTACTGAATAAGTGAGTATAATACTTTTTCAAATAAATTCATGTTATAAGTTGTACTGCACTATGATTTGCCCATTATCTGTTGAGTGTGAGTTAAGGAGATAAATATCCTCTGTTGTTATCTTACTGGAGCTGATTGTTGGGACCCTCAGTATTATTCAAAGCACTCTGTGACCTTTTCTCTGGTAGGAGGCTGTGTGCATATGGGATGTAATTTACAAATGATGCCAACCAAAAAAATTCCACTATATTCCACTCAGGAAAGGACAAGGGGGCGGGGCACATGTGGAGTAGAGCTGCTCTGTGACGTCATCACAAACGCCAACGGCACTGTGCTTACTCTTTTCTGTTTGTTTGTTCCTACTGAATAAGTGAGTATAATACTTTTTCAAATAAATTCATGTTATAAGTTGTACTGCACTATGATTTGCCCATTATCTGTGGAGTGTGGGTTAAGGAGATAGATATCCTGTGTTGTTATCTTGCTGGAGCTGATTGTCGGAACCCTCAGTATTATTCAAAGCACTCTGTGACCTTTTCTCTGGTAAGATGCTGTGCATATGGGAGTGACACCTGAACACTGGAAGCACTTATATTTATCTGAATGTCACATAAAGCACCTTGAACCACTGGTGCACTTTTTTACATAATTTTATGCATTTATGTTTTTTCTCTTATTATTTCTGTTTATGTTTTTTGGTTTTGTTTCACTTTGTGATAGCATTCAAAGGAGAAATGTGCACTTATTTTTGTTTTATTTCATTTTTTTATGTCCTGTAGCCAGACATTTGTGAGTGCTGCAGTCCCATACACAGAGCATGAGTTTAAATCTTTTCATTTTCTATAACATCATATATATAACACATTCCTTTTATGAAAAACCCAATGTCATATTTTTAAACAGATATTTAAATATTGTACAGTAAAGCACATAATATTTGTAGTAAACTTTTAGGAATTGATCCTAGAATTTTTTTGGTGCTCCTGGTCAGGGAAACAAAGTAATGAATTGCTAAAGCCAAAGCATTAACAGAATACATGTTGGCCTAAATTAATGAAGACATTTGATGTTTAACTTTTTTATTGGATATGTTCTATCACAGAAAATAAAAATATTGTTTTTTTTAATGTTCCCTCTTTTTTCGATTATATTGCAAAAAAATAAAAAACCCAGTAGTGATCAAATACCACCAAAGAAAGCTCTATTTGTGTAAAAAAAATGTTAAAATTGTCATTTGCATCCAGTGCTGCTTGACTGCCATTGGTGATTTAAGTAGCGCAGTGGCGAATAGCAAAACATGCTCTAGTCATGAAGGGAGTAAAATCTTCTGGAGATCAAGGGTTTATCATGAAAAGAACAGTCAGATTTGGGGTATACTGGGATATGACAGGGTGTTGCAATGCACCTACCTAGGGTGAAGGTGTTCTGTGTTTTGAGTTTTTCTTTTTATTTGAGTTTATTGAACAATATTGCAATTTACAAATATGCAACTGTTAAAGCGGGAGTCCGCCGGGACTCCGCGTTTTTTTTTTTAAAGCCAGCAGCTACAAATACTGCAGCTGCTGACTTTTAAAATAGTGACACTTACCTGTCCAGCGCGCCCGCGATGTCGGCACCCGAAGCCGATCTCTAGATCGTCTTGTCGGGTGCTGCCGCCACCATCTTGGGTATGGGAATCAGGAAATGGAGCCTTTCCGCTTCATTTCCCGGTTCCCTACTGCGCATGCGCGAATCGCGCTGCGCAATAAGGATGGTCCCCGCTGCCTCTGGGATCTGTGTGTTTCCCAGCAGGCAGCTGGGCACTTGCGGAAAGGGGCGGGCACTTGCGGAAAGGGGCGTAATCTACGCCCCTTTCCGCAGAGAGCTATCCCGGAAGTGGGTGCAGAATACCTGTACTGTACAGGTATCTGCACCCCCCTCCCCCCTGAAAGGTGCCAATTGTGGCGCCGGGGGGGAGGGTTCCGATGAGCGGAGGTCCACTTTAGGGTGGACCTCCGCTTTAAGTCACCTTGCAAAATTTACTTTTCGTATACTTGGGATGCATAATATATTCCGTCATAGTGATAATATAGGAGAGAAATGGGAAAACTATTTACGCTGTAGATCTATCTTCCCGAAAGGAAAATGTACTTCTATAAAACTTGGTAAGTAATAAAGAAATGAAACACACAAATAAAAATAAAAATAACATAACAGACACCATATGACACCAAGGAAAGATAGGACTGGAGGGCTAAGCCAAATTAAACCATATCTAAATTAACTTTTTCCATCTAAGTAGGTGTTCCTTATAGGCAATAGACAAGTCCAACATTTTCATTTATTGTCAAATCTTTGTATTGAGTCTGAATTGTATGCTAGCAATCTTTCATATTGAGCAGAGCTTTGCACCCTTTTGGTAACCGAGTCGGTGGACAGGCACACCCAGTGATCGGTTACAAAGTCTCCAGCAGCACTGAATGTTCGTTCCGAAAGAACGCTGGATGCAGGCCAGTAGCTCAATCGCATACTGTGCAAGCTCTGGCCAATGATCCATCCTCAAGACCCAGTAACCCAGTAAGCAAGGAGAGTTGCCAGCCAGTAATGATCCCTCTCCTTGATCCGCTGAATACGAGGATCCTTCCACAGGCTTTGCAGGATCAGGGAGGCCATGTAGCATAGGTTAGCTGAGTCCAGAGTCCTCTGGGTCACTAAGGATGACATGATCTGTAGCCACCTTCTCCCAGCCACGTACAAATCCACGGGTTTCTTGGGACTGTAAATCATCCCTAAAAGACTGCTGCTGCTGATGCTGAGTGCCAAGCTCCACCTCCATGCTGACACAATACTCCTCCAACTCCTCCTCTTCCTGTGTGATCGGCGGGACAGCAGGAACACTGTCTGGATAAAGGGGGCCTTGAGAGGCAAGGAAGTCCTCCTCTTCCTGCCTCTGTTCTGCCTCAAGTGCCCTGTCCATTATTCCACGCAGTATGTGCTCCAATAGGTGGACAAGAGGTACAGTGTCACTGATGCATGCACTGTCACTGCTCACCATACTTGTGGCCTCCTCAAATGGTGACAGGACAGTGCATGCATCCCTGATCATAGCCCACTGGCATGGGGGGGGAAACGAGCCCCCCTGAACCTGTCCTGGTGCCATAGTCGCAACAGGTACTCATTGATGGTCCTCTGCTGCATGTGCAGCCGCTGCAGCATGGCCAACGTTGAGTTCCACCTGGTGGGAATGTCACAGATAAGGCGGTTCTTGGGCAGGTTCAACTCCTTTTGGAGCTCAGCCAGCCAAGCACTGGCATTATATGACTGGCAGAAATGAACACAGACTTTCCTGCCCTGCCTTAGGACATCCTGTAAGCCTGGGTATCTGCCCAAGAACTGCTGCACCACCAAGTTAAGCATGTGAGCCACACAGGGCACATAGGTCAGTTGTCCCTGTCAGAGGGCGGAGAGGAGGTTGGTGCCATTGTTGCAAACCACCATTCCTGGCCTAAGCTGGCATGCTGTCAACCACCTCTCAGCCTGCCCCTGCAGAGCTGACAGAATATCTGCCCCAGTGTGGCTCCTGTCCCCCAAGCACACCAGCACAAGCACAGCATGGCATCTTTTTGCCTGCGTACTTACATAGCCCCTTGAATGCCTACAGAGCACCGCTGGTTCCGGTGGACAAAGCACAGGAAAAGGCCATGAAGGAAGAATAGGAAGGGGTGGAGGAGAGAGGTGTGTCACAATCAGTAGTAGCGTTTTTTGAGGCGTGGTGGTGGAACAACCTCCAACACTACTGCACTTTGTCCTGCATCCTTCCCAGCTGCCAGAAGAGTGACCCAATGCACCGTGAAAGAAAGGTAACGTCCCTGTCCATGCCTGATGGACCATGAGTCAGCGTAATAGGCACCTTACCGCTGACTGCCCTGTCCAGCGAGGCATGGACATTACCTTCCACGTGCCATTAGAGATCCGGAATTGCCTTCTGTGAGAAAAAGTGGCATTTGGGGACCTGCCACTGAGGAACCGCACATTGCACAAACTCACGGAAGGGGGCCGAGTCTACCAACTGAAAAGGCAGCAGTTGAAGTGCTAGAAATTTAGCCAAGCTAGCATTCAACCGCTGGGCATGTGGATGGCTGGGAGTTAAAGAGGGATTCCACCTAAAAAAAAAAATATTAAAAGCCAGCAGCTATAAATACTAGAGCTGCTGACTTTTAATAAATGGACACTCGATCGCTCGGCTCTCGGCTGCTGCCGTCACCATTCTAGGTGAGGGAATCAGGAAGTGAAGCGAATCGGCTTCACTTCCCGGTTCCCTACTGCGCATGCGCGAGTCACGCAGCGCAATAGGAATTGTCCGCGCTGTCACTGGGACCCGTGTGTGTCCCAGCAGACAGCGCGGCAGGACAGGAAATGGCGTAGACTCCCACGGGAGTCTATGCCCGGAAGTGGGTGTAAATACCTGTCTTTGACAGGTATCTCCACCCCCCTCCCCCCTGTAAGGTGCCAATTGTGACACCGGAGGGGGGGAGGGTTCCGATCAGCGGAAGTTCCACTTTAGGGTGGAACCTCGCTTTAACTTCTTTCAACGGTCCAGCAGCTGGGGCAGGGAAATTTGCCTGCTACAACTGGACGTCGGCGTACTGCTAGCACATTGCCCGCAAGTGCTTGGCTGTGACACACCTAATTCTACACCTTCATTCCTCTCAGTGCAGGTTTCAGAGAGGACTGAAGTATAGTGGGATTGGAGATCCCAGCTGATGAGGAGCAAGAAGGGGTCCACTTTGTTCTTTGGTCAACATATGTCTGGTCAAGCATGTGGTGCCCAAGCGGCTCATGTTATGGCCACACGAGATAAGCTTGAGACATATGTTGCAAATAGCAGAGGTGTGATCTGATGCACTCATCTCAAAAAAGGCCCACACCAAAGAACTTCTGGAATAACGTGCAGAGGCAGCGCCCTGCACAAGCGGAGCTCTGCGGTGTTATTCAGTCGGTGTGCTGCCCTTAAGCTGGAGGGCATCCTGCCCCGTTGGAGATGAGCCTCCTCCTCCTCCTCCTCCTCCTCCTGTCTCCTATCAGGCACCCATGTGGAGTCAGTGACCTCATCATCCCCTCCATCTTCATCACTGGAGAAAACCTGGCAGTATGCTGTAGCTGGTGGAACATGACTGCCAGATTGCTGTCCTTCTTGAGAATCCCCTCTCTGGGCTCATGCTACTGCTTTCCTCTAGCTGGGTATCATCATCAGAGCCTTCAAAATGCTGGGCATCCTCCTAGAGCATGTACCCAACACTGTGCTCAAACTGTGCTCCAACAGTTTGGGGGACTCCTCAGGAGGACATGGTGGGTCAAGGGAAGGAGTGACTGATGCCATTGAGACGAGGGAAGAGGACGTGTTGGCAGCTGCTTTGCCAGTACCCTGATCCTGGGTGAGAGAGGATGAGGAGGATGAAGAGGGCTTGGTCATCCACTCTACCAAGTCTTCGGCATGTTTCGGCTCAACACGTCCAGCTGCTGAAATTAAGGACAAACGCTTCCCATGGCCACGTGCTGATGACGATGCTCCACATCCATGACCAGCACTGTTGCCTCTAGACACAGAGCCTGCTTGCCCTCTTTTATTGGCTCATGACTGTCTGCCTCTCCTTGTTGGCCTTCCAGATATACTAATAGCCTGCAGGGAGATGAGAACACCAGCAATTGGGGTAGCTTTAGGTGAACAGTGAGCAGATGACACAGTACACCGACTGGAATTACTGCAGCTGCCTGCCTGTGGTATAGGACCAGAACAACATGAGCAATTGGGGGTAGCTTCAGGTGTATACTGTGCAGGGGGCACAATACACCGACTGTAACTTCTGCAGCTGCCTGAGGTATAGGACCAGAACAACTGTCAGGGTTTCTCCCGCATGGAACGGGCTTTAGCGCTGTTTGGCGCCAGTGGCCCTATTTAAAGGAGGCTGCTGCATCTACTCGGTGCTGTTTGTCTGTAGCTCTGTACCCGAACTACCTGCTATCTGCCTGCTGTTGTGATATCTGACCCGGCTTCCGTCTGACCTCGCTGACCTCTCCTGCTCTGACCCCAGCCTGCCTGACCTTGTTTGGACTGTACCTCTGTTGCCGAACCTCTGCCTGCCTGCACTTCTCTTTTGCCTGCTGTACTTACCTGTCTGCTTATCCGTTGTGACCCGGCTCGCCTGACAATTCTTCTGCTGTTCAAGTGTGCTGCACCTGGTCCTTTCTGTCGCTGCCTTGCCTGCTGATTGCTGCCTGCCTGTCTACCATCTTCTCTGCAGTTCCAGCATCCAGAAGTAACCAGCCGCTGCTTCCAGTCAGACACTCCTACCCCGCTGTGCTCACGGGGCCACTGTCTCCATTCCAGTGGTCCCTGAACCAGAGCTGTAAGAGAAGTCTTCTTCCATCAAGTCGGGCTCATCACCAGGTACCTAACAGTACAAACAGCCATGACTGAGCCTGCGGGATAAGCTTCTGCCATGAAGGAGATCTGCACCCACCTAGCGGCCCTTACACAGGCTGTGAAGTCGTTCCAAGAGGGATATACCAGACTGGAAGAGCGAGTTCAGCACTTTTCCGGTACCAGTCCTTCCACCTCAGCATCACCTCCTCTTCCTACACAGCCTGCTACCCAGCCTGAAGTGGTGATGCTCCCTCCGCAACCGAGAGTACCTGTTCCAGAAAGGTTCTCAGGAGACCGATCCAAGTTCTGGGCCTTTTGTAGTGCCTGTCAGCTATACTTTGCCCTCCAACCCAGGACTTTTTCACTTGAAGCTACCAAGGTGGGATTTGTGATATCGCTACTACAGGGAGAACCCCAGACGTGGGCCCACCGTCTCCTGGAGGGTGACAGTGCTATTACCCATTCCCTTTCTTCATTCTTCGAGGCTATGGCACAGCTTTATGAAGAGCCTCAGCGAACTGCCACAGCCGAATCTGCTCTGTCTGCACTCTAGCAGGGCCGCCGTGCAGCCGAGGACTATGTTACTGACTTTCGGCGCTGGAGCGCACACACCCAATGGAATGACTCTGCTCTAAGACATCAGTTCCGCATGGGCCTCTCTGAAGGACTGAAAAGATGAACTGGCCCGTGTCGGTATCCCGGACTCTTTGGAGGAGTTGATTGCCTTGGCCATACAGATTGACAGTCGACTTTGGGAACAGCGGGCCGAGCGCTCAACTCAGCCCCATCGCTAGAATTGGATGACTGCAAGGGTTCCTATTCCCGCCTTTTGTCCTCAGCCTGCTCCGCAAAGGGACCCTGCCAGTCCTGCTCCTGACACTCCTGAGCCAATGCAGCTGGGACTGATGCGCCCCACCTTGTCTCCAGAGGAACGTGCCCGTCGTCGCCAGGTGAACTTGTGTCTTTACTGCGGGGGGTCCGGACATTATGTTAACAACTGCCCTGTTAAGACACGTAAGTGCCTTTCCTCTGTGTCTCCTGTTCCTGTTTCCCTGCCAGCCAGCACAACCCACCTTACTCTCCCTCTCTCATTGCAGTTTCAGGGAAGGACGGTCTCTACCAGTGCCATTGTTGATTCTGGGGCTTGCAGTTGTTTTGTCGATGCCACCTTTGCCAGTCTGCAAGCCTTGACCCTTCAGAAGAAAACCCACGGACTGTCTGTGTTCTTGGCTGGTGGGTTCCGCATCAAGTCGGGACAAGTAACCCAAGAGACGCTACCCCTGATGGCTTGTACCCCTTCCCAGCACAAGGAGCTCCTCACCCTTGATGTGATTTCTTCCCCTCTATTTCCTGTGATCCTGGGCATCCCCTGGCTTCAGGCCCATAATCCCTTCAGCAACTGAGCCACAGGGGAGGTCAAGTTCCAGTCCAGCTAATGCCAAGAGCATTGTCTTCGTGTGAACTCTGTTGTGCCATCTACCCTTCTTTGCCTTGATTCTGATCAGGACTTATGCCAGCTGGTGCCTGAACCATACCATGAATTTTTAGATGTTTTCAGCAAGCGAGGAGCAGACACACTTCCACCTCACCACCCCTATGACTGCCCCATTGAACTTCTTCCAGGAGCTGAGATCCCGTTTTGGACGTATCTTTCCCCTGTCTGAAAAGGTGCAGGAGGCTTTAAAGGTTTATATTACAGAAAACTTGGAGAAGGGGTTCATCCGTCATTCCACCTCCCCAGCAGGCGCTGGAATATTTTTTGTGACCAAGAAAGACCAGTCGCTCCGGCCCTGCGTGGACTATCGTGAGCTTAACAAGATCACGGTCAAGAACCGTTACCCTCTTCCTCTGATGCCGGAGCTCTTTCAGAAACTGAGATCAGCCATGATTTTCTCTAAGTTGGACTTAAGGGGGGCTTACAACCTGGTTCGCATTCGGGCTGGGGATGAGTGGAAGACAGCATTCAGGACCCGTTTCAGGCATTACGAATACCTGGTCATGCCCTTTGGCCTTTGTAATGCTCCTACCACCTTCCAGCATCTCATTAATGACATGTTTAAAGACTTCCTGGACATTTTTGTGATCGTCTACTTGGACGACATTTTGATTTTTTCAGGGTCCCTCGAACAGCATCGGGGTCACGTGGGCAGGGTGTTACTCCGGCTCCTTCAGCATGGACTGTATGCTAAGGCTGAGAAGTGTAGCTTTGAGCAATGGAACATCCAATTCCTCAGGCTTGAGATCTCCCCGGCTGGCATCAAGATGGATCCTCAGAAGGTTTCCGCTGTTCTGGACTGGCCTGCACCTACAGATAAAAAGGGGGTACAAAGTTTTGTGGGCTTTGCACATTTTTACAGAAAATTTGTTAAGGGTTTTTCCGCCATAATTGCCCCCATTACCCAGTTGACAAAAGTGTGTACGCTTCCACTGGGGATCAGAAGCCCAGGAGGCCTTTGAGAGACTCAAAAGACTGTTCACCTCTGCCCCCATCCTCAGCCCCCCAGATCCTTCCCTACCATATATTCTTGAAGTGGACGCTTCCGAAGTAGCTGTGAGGGCAGTTGTGTCCCAGAAGCAAGGCGGCAACGATTTGATGCATCCCGTAGAGTTCTTCTCCTAAAAACTTTCCCCTGCCGAGAAGAACTATGATGTCGGTCACTGTGAATTACTCGCTATAAAGTCTGCCTTGGAGGAATGGAGGTACTTGTTGGAAGGTGCAGTTCATCCAGTGCTGATCTACACCGACCACAAGAACCTTGAATACCTGAGGACTGCCAAGCATCTGAAGCCCCGTCAGGCCGTTGGGCCCTGTTTTTCTCACATTTCTGTTTCCACATTACTTACGGTTCTAGATCTAAAAATGTGAAACCAGATTCGCTCTCACGTATGTACGATTGCCCCAAAGACCTTGCTGCTGCGGACACTATACTACCTGCGAGTACCTTTCTACTTGTGCAACCAGACTTGCTGGCACAGATCAGGGAGGCATCCACTAATTCACCTGCACCACCAGAGGTCACACTGATTTCCAGAGGGGGTCTTCTATGGAAGGAGAGCCAAGTTTTTGTGCCTGAAAGCATCCGGATTAGAGTTCTAGCCCTCCTCCATGATCACCCATTAGCAGGACACTTTGGGCCCCGTAAGACCTTGGAATTGGTACAGCGTACCTTCTGGTGGCCCGGCCTGAAGGAATTCTGCAAGAAGTATGTCGACTCCTGTCCTGTGTGCATCCGGTGCAAGGCAACAAGGAATCGGGCCTGGGGACTACTGAAGCCTCTTCCTTCACCTGATCGACCTTGGAGGATGATCACAATGGACTTTATTGTCGAGCTTCCCTGCTCTGAAGGTTGCACGGCCATTTTTGTGGCCGTAGAAACACTGACTAAGATGGCCCATTTTTTGCCCTTGAAAGGGACTCCATCGGCTCCAGAGACGGCCCGTGTCTTTATAAAGGAGATAGTCAGACTGCATGGAGTACCTGCTAACATCGTGTCTGACAAGGGGGTCCAATTCACCTCCCGGTTCTGGAGGGCCCTGTGTGAGTGTTTGAAGATCGAGCTGGCTCTGTCATCTGCCTACCACCCCCAGACCAATGGACAGACTGAGCGTACCAACCAGACCCTGAAGCAGTACATTAGATGTTTCACGTCCTTTGTCCAGGATGATTGGGTATCTCTGCTGCCCCTTGCAGAGTTTGCCTACAACAACGCTAGTCACTCAGCCACAGGGCAGTCCCCGTTTTTTGCTAATTACGGGTTTCACTTAACCTTTCTGCCTGAGTCACCAGTTCCAGCAGTTCAGGACACTGTGACCTTCCTCAGTCATAACAATCGGGTGTTACAAGAGGCGGTATCCAAAGCTCAAGCAGACAGCAAGAAGACCTTTGATCGTAAGAGAAGAGGGGAATTGAACCTGCAGGTCGGAGATCAGGTATGGCTTTCTACAAACAATCTTAAATTAGCCTGTCCTTCTAAGAAACTTGCGCCCAAATTTTTGTGACCTTTCCTGTAAAAAGAAGGATTAATGAGGTGGTCTTGCCTGATTCAATGAAAATCCACCCGGTTTTTCATGTGTCCTTGCTGAAGCCCTCAGTGCCCGATCCCTTCCCGGGTAGAAGTTCCAGACCACCTGAACCCTTTTTTATCTATGCTAGCGAAGAGTATGAGGTGGAGGCTATCCTTGATTGTAGAAGTACAGTTTTTGATTAAGTGGAGGGGGTATGGTCCAGAAAGAAATTTGTGGGAACCCGATGGCAATTTGCATGCCAACAGACTGGTCCGTGCCTTTTTCTCTGCTCATCCGGAAAAGAGGCACCTTGTGGGCACCCAGAGGTTGCCCCTTGTGGGGGGGCAATGTCAGGGTTTCTCCCACATGGAACGGGCGGATGCATCGGCACGCGCACTGTGGGCACGGGTGCGCGTGTGCGCGTTAGCGCTGTTTGGCGCCAGTGGCCCTATTTAAAAGGAGGCTGCTGCATCTACTTGGTCTGCAGCTCTGTACCCAAACTACCTGCTATCTGCCTGCTGTTGTGATTTCTGACCTGGCTTCCTTCTGACTTCGCTGACCTCTCCTGCTCTGACCCCGGCCTGCCTGACCTTGCTTGGACTGTACCTCTGTTGCCGAACCTCTGCCTGCCTGTACTTCTCTTCTGCCTGCTGTACTTACCTGTCTGCTTATACGTTGTGACCCGGCCCGCCTCACAATTCTTCTGCTGTTCAAGTGTGCTGCACCCAGTCCTTGCTGCCGCTGCCTGCTGATCGATGCCTGCCTGTCTACCATCTTCTCTGCAGTTCCAGCATCCAGAAGTAACCAGCCGCTGCTTCCAGTCAGACACTCCTACCCCGCTGCGCTCACGGGGCCACTGTCTCCATTCCAGTGGTCCCTGAACCAGAGCTGTAAGCCCCTGTACACACGGTCGGAGATTTTGCCAACCAAATCCGTCGGATTTTGCCCGTCGGATTTTGCCCGTCGGATTTAGTCCGACGGATTGTGTCCGAAACTGTTGCATACACACGGTCAGGCCAAGTTGGCGAAAAATCCGATCTTTCAGAGCGTGATGACGTAATTTAGTTACGAAGGGACTACATTCAGGCTAGTAGCCAATAGCTTTGATGTAGGAATTTGATCTGAGCATGCGTGGCACTTGGTCCGATGAAAATGCTCTACACATGATCGGATTAGGTCAGATGCATACCACACACAGTCGGATTATCTGACGACACGGTCCGATAAGACGCATTCCGACAGATTCTCCGACTGTGTGTATAGGGGCTAAGAGAAGTCTTCTTCCATCAAGTCGGGCTCATCACCAGGTACCTAACAACAACACAAGCAATTGGGGCTAGCTTCAGGTGTATACTGTGCAGGGGGCACAATACACCGACTGTAACTACTGCAGATGCCTGTGGTATAGGACCAGAACAGTACCAGCAATTGGGGTAGCTTCAGGTGTACACTGTGCAGGGGGCACAATACACCGACTGTAACTGTGCTAGGTTCCATCACAAGAAATGAAGACACTGTCCCTGCTTATCCTTCTTTCTATGAACGCCGCAACACACTACACAAGACCACCATGCAGGTGACCTTATATAGTGTGGGGCATGTACTAAACTCCCTGAGCTATAATTGCCACAGGCATCCTGCCTGTAGCCAAATATGGCTCTCCTCGCTGCCAGCGCTGTGTTTGGCCAAGCATGCGGGTCACAGTGCATGCTTGGCCAATCATCAGCCAGCAATGCACTGCGATGACACAGTGCATTGTGGGCCGTGAGCGCCACACGAATATAGCGCGAACGGCCCACAAAGTTCCGGCTTTGCTGGACGGGTGAACACCCGGTGTTCGAGTCGAACATGCGCTCGACTCAAACACCGAGCTCATCCCTATCCAGGAATGGTAACCGAATGTCCAGGACTTAGGCGGATCCTTCAAGCAGAATATGAATATGAATCAGACATCAAGGGGAGGTCATTGTGGCAAATAGGTGACACAATGCAATGGTGTCACATTCAGACCATGAATGTTAAAAATGAAAAAGGGAGGGAAAAATAAAAAAGGGGCTCCATATGGTGCATCAATGCCCCAGTTGAAGGCCACTAGGTCGAAGCGCTTAAGGCTTGCAATACATGCTTCCCATATTGGTTTTACTTTTTTTTAGTAATCACTTTTAATGCCAATCATCTGCCATTTGATGCTTGTCAAATATTTTTATATATGACTAAAATCTTGTTTTTTTTATGACCTGCACTATATGGAGCCTCTTTTTTTTATTTTTCCCTTTCTTTTTTACTTTCAAAAGTTTTTATTGAGTTTACATATCAAAGAGAAACAAAACAGAAAAGTACAGACAATCTTGCTCACTTGTCGGAGGTAAAGGTCACTGATAAGGAATACATAAAAGGTTGCTTAGTACATCGACAAGGAATTAAAACATAAACACGTTTCAGAATAGTCGCCCTTCTCACTTGCTTGTGACATATAGAGGTTTAATCTGGGGGTCACTAGTCAGTCCTCCCCTGCACCCCGACTGGGAGCATACTGTGCAGGGGAGGAGTCCCGTGGCATCCGGCGTTTTCTACAAGAGGTGATAGACCTCCAAAACCAAGGAGGAGGGGTACTACATTAGTGGTGTGACTGATGTGCCCACACCTCATCTCTCCAGTATTATATAACATGAAAAACAAAATAGAGGAGAGTCAAAAGGGACCTGGGGAGAGAGGCAACAAAATAAAACCAAACAAGACAAAGTAAAACAAGACTCTGTACCGACAAACAAGGGGTGAGAGGTGTGGGAATAGGGAGATGGGGGGGGGAGGGGGCGTGTCCGCAGTCGAGCGTCCTTCAAAGTCGAGAGTGGTCCAGGGAACTAGGGTCGGACTCCTGGAATAAGTGAAATGCCCATGTATTGAGCCCAGGGCTCCCACGTAGCCTCGAACTGAGCCGTGGAATCTAAAAGAATGCCGGTAAGTTTCTCTTGCAACATTATCCAAGAATTTTTTTTTTAACGGCGGCTGCAAAGGAAACTTTAGGGAGTTTCCAAGCCTTGGCTATTGTCATTTTGGCACCTAGGAATATAAATTGAATTAGTTTACGGGTACGTTTCGGGATCCCAGGGAGATTAGCGTTAAGTAGGGCAATGGCAGGGCTTCTCGGGAGGGTATGGTTAGTGATATTCTTTATTAAGGCAAGGATTCTTTTCCAGAAAGGCCTAAGTCTGGGGCATTCCCACCAGATGTGGGCCATGGTCTCCCTCAGGTGGCATCCCCGGAAGCAGCTGGGGTCAGCTGAGGGGAACATTAATGAGAGTCTCGAGGGTGTTAGGTACCACCTGGTAAGGACCTTTACATTGGCTTCAATTAGTGAGACATTTCTAATGCCTTTAAAGGCTCTGGAGAAGGAGGCCTGCCACTGCTCTACCGTCATGCTAAGTGCTAGTTCAGTCTCCCAAGCTGTCATGTAAGAGGATCTATTTGGTTGATGAGCAAGGGCCTTGTATACCACTGAGACCGCCCCTCTCTGTTCCGCGGCCTGTCCGCACCATGATTCGTACGGAGTGCAACCTGAAGAGGCCTGCTTACCCGTCCAAAGCTGTAGAAGGAAATTGCGGATTTGGTAGAACCTAAAGCGTTCTGAAGGGGGCATCTCGAGCTGGTTCACACAATGTCCCAGGGTAATAGGGCCCCGAGCGTCCAGAAAATGCCCTATTCGATATAGACCCTTATCCAACCACCATTTAAAAGCCGTGGGCTCCTGGCCCGGAGGGAAGTCTGGGTTGTTGAATAATTGAGCTAATGGTTTTAGATGCAAGATGAGGTGGGGGGGATTTTTTCAACCTGTCCCATAGACGCAGCGATTGTGAGAGAATCGGGGAGAG
Source organism: Lithobates pipiens (assembly GCF_037356315.1). Taxonomy (NCBI): domain Eukaryota; kingdom Metazoa; phylum Chordata; class Amphibia; order Anura; family Ranidae; genus Lithobates; species Lithobates pipiens. The sequence continues at coordinate 278,845,247 of NW_027507758.1, forward strand.
GATGGGGGGCCTGAGCCTTGGGGGGGACCAGAGGAGAGATTCAATGGTGTAGTCCGGGGCTGCTTGATTTTCCAGGGCAACCCAGTCTGGTTTTTCAGAGCTATTGTAAATTATTGATAGCTGTGCAATTCTGGCCGCTTGAAAATACCAGAGCAGTCTCGGCAACCCCAAACCGCCCTGCGATTTGTGGGTGTACAAGGTCTGCTGGGGGATCCTATGGCCTCTCCTTCCCCATATAAATTTGTTTATTTTTGCTTGGAAAGACCTTAGGTGATCCAGTTTGATATTGATGGGTATGGCCCTGAAGAGGTATAACAATCTCGGGAGCAAAGTCATTTTAATGGAGTGTATCCTACCCAACCATGATAACTCCCCCTTCTCCCATTGTCCCAGATCCTCCTCAAGTTTTCGATAAATGGGGGGGAAGTTAGCTTCGTACAGCTGTTCCACCTTGCAGTTAGGTTGATGCCCAGGTATTCTATAGAGGAGTCGCTCCATTTAAATTTGAAAGAGCTCTGCAGCGCTAATTTAGTTTCATGTTTGAGAGAGATATTCAGGGCATGTGATTTAGTGTAATTAACCGTGAGACCCGAGACGACTGAGAAATCTTGAAGGAGTTTACATAGATTGGGGAGGGAGACTGTCGGTGAAGTAAGGAAAAGAAGTAAGTCATCGGCAAAAAGGCCGCATTTGTGTACCCGTGTCCCGTCCGTGACGCCTTGTATGTCAGGGTTTGAGCGAATTGCAATGGCCAGGGTCTCGATTGCCATCGCGAAGATTAGGGGGGAGAGCGGACAGCCCTGCCGGGTGCCCCTCGCTATTACTAGTGGTTCTGAGTGCTGGCCCCGTATGCGAATCAAGGCTGTAGGATTAGAGTATAGTGAGCCCAGGATTCCTCTAAAGCGGGGACCAAATCCCCATTTGTCTAGAAGGAAGAAAATGTACTTCCAGTCTATGGCATCAAAGGCCTTGTGTAGGTCTAGGGATAGAAGCATCCCTTCCTGAGTTTGTTTACCGTTCCAGCCAGATTGGAGGAGGGAGACAATGTCAACCGCTCTTCTGATTTGGTCAGGTCCCTGTCTGCCCAGTATGAAGCCCACTTGGTCTTTGTGAATGTAATATTTAATAAAGGAAGAGAGGCGGTTAGCTAAAATTTTGGTTAGAATTTTGAGGTCGTTATTGATGAGGGAGATGGGCCGATAATTTTCCACTTCTTCATGATTTTTGTTGGGTTTGGGAATTACTGTGATGTAGGCAGTGTTGAGGTGTGGGTCTAAGGGGGATCCCTCTGTTTTGGAGTTGAAAAATTTGGCCATGTGCGGGGCTAAGATATCCCCAAAGGTCCTATAGTAAGGTGTAGATAGTCCGTCAGGGCCAGGGGCTGAACCAGGTTTCAAGGCCTTAATGACTGCCAAAACTTCCTCCTCCGAGAAGGAATCTTCCATGATGTCTTTATGTGCTGTGGTCAGGGACGGCAGTCTGAGGCCTTGAAAAAAGGCAGACATTGCTGGGGCCTTCTCTGTGGCGTCTTGGCTATACAGTTTGGCGTAATAATCTTGAAAAGCCCTCAAGATCTTAGTCGGGTTAGAGGTTGGGGGTTGGCCGTTCAGTCTTAGTTTGGGGAAGGCAAACGATTTGGATTTAGGGGTGAGTTTACGTGCCAGCATAGTTCCTATTTTATCTTTGTGCATGTAGTATTTGGCCCCACTCCATCTAATGTGTTTCTCTGCTGAAGCGGTGAGTTTTAAGTTAAGTTCTAATCTGGTGGTGTCTAGTTGGTCTGCCGAGGCCTTTGAAGGGTGGTGCTTATGCGCCCTTTTAAGAACCGCAAACTTGGATTCCAGGTCACGGATTTCTAACAGTCGTTCTTTTTTGAGGCGGGAGGAGAGCTTAATCAGTTCTCCTCTGATAGTAACTTTGTGAGCCGCCCAAATAATTTCTGGGGAGATGCCTTCCGTTGCGTTGGTGGAAAAGTAGTCCTTGATAGAGTCGGCTATGCATTTGGCATGAATGGGGTTACTGAGGATAGACTCATTTAGACGCCAGTGTGTTCCTCCTTTGTTGGTGAAGACATTGCGGATGGGCAGAAGGACCAACGAGTGGTCCGACCATGAGGAGTCTATAATGGATGCTTTAAGGGCTAAAGGAACTAGCGTTGGGGGAATCAGGATGTGATCGATCCTGCCATATGACTGATGCGGGGACGAATAGTGTGTGTAATCCTTACTCTTAGGGTTTAATTCCCTCCAGATATCCACTAGACTTTTAGAGTGGAGGAATTTTGCAATTTTACTGCTCATTTTAGAGGGTCTCGTCGCTTGATCTTTAAGGGGTTTAGTCTTGTCAAGACCCTGGTCGAATGCTACGTTGGAGTCCCCACCCATGATAATTTTGCCTTCCAGCATCGGACCCAATGTCGAGTAGAGAGATTTGAAGAATTTGGCTTGGCTCTTATTGGGAGCATAATATGAGACTATGGAATAGAGTATTCCTTCAAACGTTCCCTTCACTAGGATGAATCTACCCTCTGGGTCCCTATATTCCGAAATATGTGTATAGTTGCAGTGTCTAGAGAAGAGGATCGCAACCCCCTTGGTTTTTGTAGGGGCATTTGCCAGGAAAAACGTGGGGTAGGAGGAATGGATAAATTTGGGTCTATAGCGAACAGGGAAGTGCGTTTCCTGCAGCAGGACGACATCAATTTTCAGGGCTCTATATCGTTCGAAGGCTATTCTCCTCTTCCTGGGGGAATTTAGGCCTTGGACATTGTGTGAGACCAGTCTCAGATCCCTGTTAATAGTGGGAGTGTTAGCCATTCAGACGGAGAGGGGAGATAATCAACCAAATACATCCACCTACCCTTTGGGTGATGACACTCCGGACCGAAGCTTCCAGTCTGATGCCGAAATCAGGGATGGATCCGGGACCAATCGCTCTATTCGTCTGCGGACACGCTTGGGGGAAGAGAAGAAGAGAACATGAGGGGGGGAAGGGGAGGGAGACATAAAACAGAGAAACATGTCTTCTACGAAGACTGGTGTAGGGCCGGTGCGAGAGAACCCACCGACCCCCAACAAGAATATTTTGGGCGATCCCGAGGATCGTCCAAAGGCCCATGCCAAAGAGGTGTAAACTACCTCTATGAGATGGGTGAAAGCACATTAGGCCCACCCCGGACCCTAACTGAAAACTATATGAAACAATGTGAAATTTAAGAACGGAACGCTATAATATTGAGAGCAGCAATATGCTGCCAACAGCTGGACCCCGGATGCTTCCGGAGAGCAACTGTCGTATGGGGAGAAGACCCAACCGGGCCCGGCTAGGTCTAAGCCCAGGGTTCAGAGATCTGAGACCATGGCGAGGAGACAGTGAAATGAGGGGAAAAACTACTACCCTCCCCCGATCTATTGGTCCGAAGAAACCATACCCACCCCCCGCCCCCATGCCAACAAGCTAAGGATCAGCGGGGACCAGAGGAGGAGGAGGGGGTGCCTGGGGATTTGTAGACCCATTAACCTAAAAAGACCATGTAGACTTAAGAACACAAAAGGCCCAATACTGAAAAGAGGGTCCGCTCGGGCCTAGGGGAGCAGGCCAAAGTTAGGCCTGGTCCCAGAGGCGGGCGGAGGGACTCTTCCCAAATAACCCAGTGGACACCAGGAGGATGAAACCAGAGCCCAGATGAAATCATACTGCAGTGGTGGCATAGGGGGACGAACCCGCTAAGCTGCCTAGAGGCCATCCCCATGAGAAAAAAAAAACTGAGAGAAAAAAAAGTCAAAAATGTACAAGGAGGAAAAAGTCAATTAAACCGTGAGGTGGGAGGTTATGCCTCCGTCCATCGAGTGGGCTATTGCCCGAGGAAGTCCACTCGAGGTTGGGAAAAGTAACGAAGAAGACGGCATCTCAGTGGACATCTTTCAGGGGGGCCTCCGTCCTTGCTCTTCTTGGTGCGGCCGTTATGCCAGAGTGGGGAGACTGGGCTTGGACGGGGGGGGGGTCTCTTGGCTGACCCGGCAGAAGAAGAAGAGAAGTTCATGGGGAGCTCCTGGGAAATCAACTTCAAGTGTAAAAAAAGTTTTTCTCCATCCGTCATATTGGAAAAGGAGTAAGATTTCCCGTTGAGGGAGAACTTCGCTGCAAACGGGAAAGTCCATCGGTATTTTATGTCTTGCTGGTTGAGTACCAGCAGGAGTGGTTTGAGTGCCCTTCTCTTTTGTATGGTGGAGGGAGCCAGGTCTGCGAAAATCTGTATACGATGACCCTGAAATTGGAGGTCTGATTGCGTTCTGGATTGGCGCATCACTTCTTCTATAGTTGTGTAGTAATGGGGTTTCACAATAATATCCCTGGGGGAGCCATCCTTTCTGGGGGGCCCCAAGGACAAGGTGCACCCTGTCTAGGTCCAGACGTTGCGGCAGAATTTGTGGGGCCAAATGGGAAATGATGTCCCGTACCGTGAGGGGGATATCATCAATGGACTCTGGCAGGCCACGGATTCGGAAGTTGTATCTCCTGGACCTATTCTCAAGGTCGTCGATTCTTGCAATGGCAACGTCAAGTTGATCCTGGATAGTTTTAATATGGGCTTCATTTTGGTTGGTCCTGGAGACCGTAGTGTCCATTTTGTTTTCTATAGCCTCAATTCTGGATCCCAGATTGGCAAAGTCAGATTTAATGTTATTAGTAATCTGAGTAGCAGTATTAGCTAGCCCCCTGTCAAGTAACTCCGAGAATTTGGAGAAAAGATTCGCTTGGAGAGTAGAAATGTCTGTCAGGGAGAAGTTCGGGGATGCAGGTCCCTGTGGCTGCGGTGTGGCTGGGCCCTCTGGGGAAAGAGGGAATTCCTCCATGTGGTGGCCTATGAGAGATTCGGTTGAAGCAGGGGACGGAACCTGTGGCGAGCAGGGATCGTCGGGAGGTTTATGTCTGCGTTGGGAGCCGCTCTGTGCCACCTGAGAGTAGGACAGCGTGGCCGGGGTCAGCACTTGCCTGTGTTCTGGCGGTTTGTCCGTGTAGGCCGCGAGTGTCTGTGTAGCTGAGGTGGCGGCGGCCATCTTGGTACACCCTCTCCCCGCTGAACGGTTGAAATGCGGCCCTAAATCTCATCTTGCGGGGGGGCCAGGCATCCGCTATTGTGCTCCGACCTTTCCCACATTCGGGGGAGTATCGGGGGGGAAGCTCCGTGCGCTGAGAGCGGCGTCAGGTGGATCAGCGGTCCGGGGTGGTGCGGAGCTAGTGGCTCAGGCGGCCATGTCGGAGCTCTCGCGCATGCGCACTCCCCCTTTCTTTTTTATGGTCTGAATGTGATGCCATTCCACTGTGTTACCTATTTGCCACATTGACCTCCCCTTGAGGTCTGATTCATATTCTGCTTAGAGGATCCGCCTAAGTCCTGGATATACAATGCTCGTGTTTGGAGTGATCCTCATCCATCTTTCAGTCGGCGGCACTGATGAGCATCTGACTTTCGGTCAAAACACGTGCCTGATTGGCCCACTGTCATATGACAAGTGGGCCCACCGTGTCTGGTAAGTAGTATCCATCCATTATCTTCCACTAGACGAATGTTCATCGGTTGCCTTTTGTATCATATAACCAACATTGTGTTTACATCAATCTCACCATTTGCCACAGAGGATTACATCTCAGTCATTTGAGTGGACTTCCCTTTATGAACTTATTTTGACTTTGTTTATCAGTATTTGGTCATTATTATGCTATAGTCACCATAAACCATTGTTGTATTATGTTTCATTTGTTCTATAACACTTGTTTATATCAATTGTTTTGATATATATTTCACTTCCATGGTGTTTTACACCCATAAGCGCTACACTTTTTTATCTTTATTCACTTTGGACTTTGTTTGTTCTAGTGTCAGCAACTGTATATATTTCATTTCCTTTAGTTTTTTAGTGGTTTAGAGCAGCAATTTTTCACATATTTTCACTGTGTATTAGATAAACTTTCAACCACTCACCAATAAATGTTGTTATTGTGTTAAAGCTTTCACTCGTGGTCAAAGAACTCTCATTTAACCCAAATCATATCTGAGAGATATTAAATCTCAAATATAGTACACGGATAACAGAATGGCGACCACAAAGTTGAGTTGACCAGGACTGAAAGTATTTAATATAATACCGAGATTTGTGCAATGCAGATTTAGGTTATTGGGATGAATTTTAAAGTCAGTTTTTTGGGTAGTTTGGAGGTCACAGCAAGTTTATCTTGGGAAAAATAAAGGTAAATGTTTTGTTCGTTTACTGGGTATCAGAATATCTCTAAGGAGAGAGGATACACCACATATGTTATGTTTTACTTTTTTTACTATCTGTTAATATAGTTGAAAAAGTACATTGGAAGTACCATTATAACTGGTCAATGTAATCGGGAGGAAGTAACTTAGCAGGAAAAATTATTTTGTTTTTATTTATTTGTTTCTTTTGTGCTCACCAAGCTTCATTGCTCTCTCTAACCATTGTTTGAGTGTGCTGTATGGTGATTACATGTGTTTTATTGGAAAGACACCGAATGAGTGTGGTCTTGGTTGTCTTGTTGAAAAGGTTCAACAGATTTTTGTTTTTAATTTAAATGGTGTGTCCACTAAAAGCATAGTATTGTGTGTAGGACATTGAAAATGAGCTACAAGTGAGTCGTTTGTTGTTTGTTTTTATCTGTGGGAATTTACAAGCAGTAATAATGTCATTGTTGTCAGTTAACTACTTGCCGACCGCTGCACGCCTATATATGTTGGCACAATGGCAGCAGTGGGCAAATGGGCGTACCTGTACACCCCCTTTAAGAGCTGGGGATAGCAAATGTGCACGTCCGCCGCATGCAGCATGACCGTGCCAAAATGGAGCCTCAGAACGGGGAAGTGTCTATGTAAACAAGGCACTTCCCCATTCTGGCTTGTGTCATGACAGAGATCACCGCTCCCTGTCATCGGGAGTGGTGATCGCTGTCATGTGACTTGAAGCCCACCCCCCACAGTTAGAATCACTCCTTAGGACACACTTAACCCCCTTAATCACCCCCTAGTGGTTAACTCCTTCACTGCCAGTGTCATTTACACAGTAATCAGTGCATTTTTATAGCACTGATCGCTGTATAAATGACAATGGTCTCAAAATAGTGTCAAAATTGTCCGATGTGTCTGCCATAATGTCACAGTCCTGATAAAAATCTCAGATCGCCTCCATTATTAACAAAAAAAAATTAAGAATAAAAATGCCATAAAACTATCCCCTATTTTGTAGACGCTATAACTTTTGCGCAAACCAATCAATATACGCTTATTGTGATTTTTTTTTACATATCGGCCGAAACTGAGGAAAAAAAATATTTTTTTAATATATTTTTTGGGGAATATTTATTATAAAACCCATATAATACAGCGCTTATTCCTAAATGCAGATACTGAAAAATAATTTTTGAAAGTGAAAAAAATATGGGACAAAATTAGTGAATATATATGATAAATACAGTAGAAACAGCTGCAACTTAAAAGTGAGATACCCACAATTACAAATATAAATTTTTCCCAAAAAAAGCTGCGCTATAATAAATCAAAACAATGTGTGAAACAAATGAAAAAATACATGAAAAAATGAGATCCAAAAATACAGACAAAGGAATCTATATATAAATATTCAAATGTTAGTCCATTTCCCGGTCAACAGAAGTTCTGCTTATCATCTCCACCGTGTTTTATCACACCGCACCAATGGAAAGAAGTGTCATCAAAGTTGCAGAGAAAGGCTTTCCACCACCAACAATACTGATGCTTACCAACTATACTGATCCCATCTCAGAGATCAGATATTGCCATTATTAAATCACTCCCTCTGAACATGGACTGCATGGAGGATGTATCTCTTTAAGCGCTCTGTTCAAGTGTATGGTATATTCCTACGGCCACACCGCTCATTGCCCAGCACATGCATAAACAAGAGGAATCGCCATAGTGTGATATAGTCAAAAATTTTAATAAAATAAAAAGAGTTTCACTTACATCAAATATAAAAAAAGGAATAGTTTTTCAATAAAAAGTTTTCCCGGCCGGCTTCATACAACGCTGCCCGTCGCTTCCGGGTTCAGCATAGATCACGGTGACGTCAGCACGCCGCTCCTCCCTCCGCCGTTTCGTTACGATGAGATAACGTTAAGATTAAGATAACGTCTTCCAGGAGCACGGGCGGCGTACTGACTCACCGCCATAAATAGCACTACATACAAATTAGTTCCGCCCCACTCTGAGCTTCTGATGGCCATGTTGGATAAGGGCAAACTTCCCCATTACGTGGGCGGATGTTATGTCACTCCCACAGCCTGTCAACAACTACAGTGTGAAGGATCTCTTCCGGAATCCTTCACTGCCTATCCAAAAAGGCCATATTGAATCTAAAAAGGCCATTTTAGATCTGGGCAAATATTCCCTCATACTGAACAAGTTACTATACATATGTAATAACTGGGCAGTCTACATATCCAGTATCAGTTAGTATTGAAAAAAGGGGGAAAGCTAGATAAAAAATGAAATATAGAGAAATATATATATATATATATATATATATAATATATAGAAAAAGAATTGTACATATTATATAAAAAATATAAAAAATATAAAAAAATGTTAAAAGAAAATTGTAAAAAAAATTTTTTTTTATGTATATATTGTTATTTATATCTATAGGGCTACCAGCCAATATTATACATATCTCCAAAGATCTCACATGATATGTATATATTTCCAAAAGACCTCACATGATGTAATGAAAAAACATTTTTTAGATCTTATTTTCTAATTTGGCTGCTTATGAGAATCTCCACCCGAACTTACCACACAAATAGCACCAAAAAAAAAAAAAATTGTTTATTTATTTTGATGATAATGGGGCACTCCATACCCCCCAAAAATGTACAATACAAAAATTTTATAAAATTAACAGATAAAAAAGAAGAAATGAAAAATGGAGACTAGGATGTGGAAGGAACCAGTAACCCTACCCCTTTAGTCAGTTAACCATACCTGGTCTTACAGAAACTCACAGTGGGTTCACAATATTTCATCTCATCACATACCATCTAGCTATTATCGATAAAAGCGTTAACATCTACTTCCACATTAAAGCCATACGGGGTATAGCAACGTACCATATGTATCCAAGTCATCTCCAACTTGGATAATTCCCTCACCAGAGAGCTTCCCCTCCAGTGAGCACTGCACTTGTCTATTCCCAAGAACAGTGTATTATCCGGGTTACGATTATGATGGATAGCATAGTGTTTTGACACCGAATGAAATCTAAATCCATTTCGTATATTGATTATGTGCTCCCCTAAGCGCACCTGCATAGTGCGCTTAGTCCTACCTATATATTGAAACCCACAGGGGCATTGTAAGAGGTATACAACTCCTGTGGAACTACATGTAATGAACGGTTCAATTTTATGTTCCCTAGATGTACTTGTGGAAATAAAAGAGTCTGTTTTTCTCTGCCTATTCTCATTCAGTGCGCAAATTTGACATTTACGACACTGATGATATCCTGACATATTTTGGAAAAAATATATCTTTTTAGTGGTTGGGTCCACCACATTCGGCGCTATTTTATCTCGAAGCAAGGGTACTCCCCTAAAGACCACCTGTGGTTTAACTGGTAGGAAAGTTTTAATAATCCTATCATTACCCAACAGGTGCCAATGCTTCTGGAGCAGTTTTTTGATAAGATACTGTTGAGTAGAGAATGTAGTAATAAAGGGTATAACGGGTCTCTCCCTCTTTTTCTTATTAATATTGGGGCCTTCATTTAATAGAATAGAGCGATCAATTTCTCCTTTTTGTTGCATTATCTGATTTAAAGGCTCCACCTCATATCCCTTCTCCATTAACCTTTTCTTTATTATATCTGCCTGTAGCTTATAATCGGCCAGATCAGTGCAGTTTTGCCTCATTCTCAAAAATTGGCTCTTTGGAACTGAGTCCAACCATACATCATGATGGCAACTCCCCCTAGGTATAAACGCATTCCTATCCGTTTTTTTGAAAAAAGAAATGGTCTTAAGTGTGTCACCACTCCTATTGATCATTAAATCAAGGAAATTAATTTTATCTAGGCTTGCCTCATATGTGAATTTGATACCTCTCTCATTATTGTTTAGATAAATAAAAAATTCTTCCAATTCCAAAACGGTCCCATTCCATAGGAGGAGGACGTCGTCTATATACCTAGCCCAAAAGGACAGGTAAGGACTCTTGTCTTTATAGACGACGTCCTCCTTCCATTTTGCCAGAAACAGATTGGCGAGGCTGGGGGCATACTGGGGGTAATAATTATGTTCAAACCAAAAATAATTATGAATGGCCACATATTCCAAAAGGTCTATAATGAATGATTGTTGCGACTTGGGTATAGTAGCAAAAACATCCAAAAAGTATTTTACTGCAGAAATTCCCATAGCATGCGGGATTATAGTGTACAGAGAAGACATGTCTGCTGTTACTAAGAGAGTGGAAGCACCCACTTTTAGTCCTGACAGTAAATTGATTACTTGTCTGGTATCCTTCATGTATGATGGCATACGTTGTACCAGGGGTTGAAGGAAAAAGTCAATATACTTGCCCACCCGGGCCGTGATGGAGTCGATACCACTCACAATCAGACGGCCCGGGGGGCAAGTAAGGCTTTTATGAATTTTAGGGAGATAGTACAAAACTGGGGCCCGTGCTGCCTTAGGAATTAGAAAAGGTTTTTTCCTTTTCGTTCAATATGCCCAAACGAGAGCCCCTATCAACCAGTGTTTGCAACGTTTTTTATACTGAATTACCGGGTTACCTGGAAGGATCGCATAAGTGTCGCTATCGTCCACTATATTATGCATCTCTGCCAGATAATCCTTACAGTCCAAGACTACTATTCCCCCCCCCCCCCCCTTATCCGCTGGACGTATTACAAGATTTTTATTCTTACACAATGAATCCAAACCCTCCTCCAAATTTTTTTCTCCATTTTTATATTTTTAATTTTAATAGACTCCAAATCTCGTAAGAGGACATCCCTAAAAACTCTAACAGAAGGGGCCAATGCCACCAGGGGGGTTAAACGTAGATGCATTAGAGAACCCTGTGTGTATTGTAAGGGATCTTCCCGGGGTAGGGTGTGTTTGGACACAGTTCACAGCAGACTTGGAATTTATAAAGCAGATCTTGGCGTTTATTCGTGGTACAAACAGTCCAGCAAACAAAAATATACAGCAACACTGTGCTTTCTAAGTACAACAAAAATAAAAGACCTAGCCCGGCTGGGCGCTTACTAACAGGTTCTTCTCACCTATCTGACACTTACAAACACAGCGTCTTTCGCCTGGATATCGCAGGGTGGATTTTAGCTCCAGCAGTGGCTGTGCTTGCAGCTTCCTCAAACACACAGACTGTTCGTTTCCCTGGCTGAGAGCAATCACCTGCAGGCCCAGCAAAGCCTTTACCTTCCCAGGCTAATTAGGATCAAAGCTCACCTGATCCAAAACCCAGAACTGGATCGGGGGTGTGGAATGACAGGTCCCTCTACCAAACCTACCTGCCATTCCATATAAACCCAGGCCCGGCAAAATTAAATAACAACTCAGCAGCATATCGCTGCTGAGAAACTGATCCATCCTGGATTTACCATCTCACACTGTGTAGCAACCTAGGTGAGATGTACACCCCCTCGATCACTTCTCCAGTGACATGTCTACATATCCCCCCCCTCTTTTTCAGACCGGAGGGCTGAGCCTTTTGTCCCCACAGACAACTTACCCTTGACAATGCGTCAGCGTTTGCCTGTAATTTCCCTGGCCTGTGTTCCACAGTGAAATTAAAGTTTTGTAGGGAGAGAAACCATCTAGTCACTCTTGCATTTCTCTCCTTGTTTAACTTCATCCATGTTAGGGGGGCATGGTCTGTCACCAACTTGAATTTCCTGCCTAGCAAGTAATATTTTAAAGATTCTAGGGCCCACTTTACTGCCAAACATTCTCGCTCCACAATGGCATAATTTTTCTCGGCCGGGGTTAGTTTTCTACTCAAGTACGTCACCGGATGCTCCTCACCATTCACTACTTGTGAGAGTACTGCACCTAAGCCTGTGTTAGAGGCATCTGTCTGGACCAGAAATTCTCGCCTGAAATCGGGGGTAACTAAGACAGGTGGTTGGCACAAGGCAGACTTAAGGCTTTGGAAAGCCTTCTCGGCCTCTGGGGTCCACGTGACCATTGCTGTCTTTCCGCCCTTTGTCAAGTCAGTTAGTGGAGCAGCAACTGAGGCAAAGTTCGGCACAAATCTACGGTAATACCCCGTAATACCCAGGAAAGCTCTAACCTGTTTCCTTGTCAGGGGTCTAGGCCAACTCTGTATTGCCTCAATTTTATTTAGCTGTGGCTTAATCAACCCCCTTCCAATAATGTAGCCCAGATATTTGGCCTCTTCTAGGGCTAGAGCACACTTCTCGGCATTTATGGTCAACCCCGCATCACTTATGGCATCCAACACGGCCTGTACCTTACAGAGGTGACTTTCCCAATCAGGGCTAAAAATGACCACATCATCGAGGTAGGCAGCTGAGTAATCACGATGTGGTCGCAGAATCAAGTCCATCAACCTCTGGAAAGTTGCAGGCGCTCCATGTAACCCGAATGGCATCACTACATACTGGAATAGCCCATCAGGGGTGGAGAATGCAGTTTTCTCTTTAGCCTCACCAGAAAGTGGAATCTGCCAGTAGCCCTTTGTGAGATCGAGGGTGGTTATGTACCTGGCGTTACCCAACTTCTCAATCAACTCATCTACCCTGGGCATAGGATACGCATCGAACTTGGAGATCTCATTCAACTTTCTGAAATCGTTACAGAACCTCCAAGTTCCATTGGGCTTTGGGATTAGCACAATTGGGCTGGACCATTCACTCTGTGACACCTCAATTACCCCCAGAGCAAGCATACGTTTTACCTCGGCAGATACGGCTTCCCTACGTGCCTCCGGTATCCTATAGGGCTTAAGGTTTACTCTGCTTCTAGGCTCAGTTTCAATGTGATGATGGATGAGGTGTGTACGCCCTGGGAGGTCAGAGAACTTGTTTTTGTTTTTCTGTAAAAATTCCTGAGCCTCCTGTTTCTGTGACACTGATAGAGTATCACCTACCTTGACTGGAGGGATTGGTTGTGACAAATTATTAACAGTATTTGTCGCCACCAAGGATTCCCTGTCTTTCCAGGGCTTGATCAAGTTTATGTGATAAACTTGGAAAGGCTTCCTTCTACCTGGTTGGTGCACCTTGTAGTTCACCTCACTGATCTTTTCAACAATTTCATAAGGACCTTGCCACTTCGCCAAGAATTTACTCTCAACAGTGGGGACTAGTATAAGGACCCTATCGCCTGGGTTGAATGTCCTGATTCTTGCGGACCGGTTGTAAATTCTACTTTGGGCCTCTTGAGCCCTCTGGAGGTGTTCCCTTACCAGGGGCATTACAGTGGCTATACGGTCCTGCATTTGTGCTACATGCTCAATAACACTCTTGTATGGGGTGGACTCATTCTCCCATGTCTCTTTTGCAATGTCCAGTAGACCCCTAGGGTGACGACCATAGACCAACTCGAATGGTGAGAACCCTGTGGACGCTTGGGGCACCTCCCTAATAGCAAACATGAGGTAGGGTAATAAATGATCCCAGTCACGACCATCTTTTGCCACCACTTTCTTCAACATATGTTTCAAAGTTTTATTAAATCTCTCCACCAATCCGTCCGTCTGGGGGTGGTATACAGAGGTACGGATGTGTGAGATTTTAAATAGTTTGCATAACTCCTTCATTACTTTCGACATAAATGGCGTACCTTGGTCAGTTAGGATTTCTTTGGGGATCCCAGTCCTAGAAAACATATAAAACAACTCACGTGCAATTGTTTTAGATGCAGTGTTTCTTAAGGGTACAGCCTCAGGATAGCGGGTCGCATAATCCATGACTACCAAAATATACTGGTGTCCTCTAGCTGACTTTACAATGGGACCCACTAAATCCATGGCAATACGCTCAAAAGGCACCTCTATAATAGGGAGTGAAACCAAAGGACTGCGAAAATGTGACACTGGGGCACTAACCTGACATGTGGGGCACGACTCACAGTATTTTTTAATGTCATCATATATGGCCGGCCAAAAAAACCTCTGGAGAACCCTCTCTCGCGTTTTGTCAGTCCCCAAGTGTCCCCCAAGAACATGGTTATGTGCCATGTCAAGCACCTGACGCCGGTACGGCTTAGGTACCAGAAGCTGTTCCACAATCTCATCTTTAACCTTATTGACTCTATAGAAAAGATCATTAGTCACCGAAAAATGTGGAAATCTTTTTTCAGCATCTGGTTCCTGAGGTACCCCGTTCATAACAGCAACCTGCTCTCTCGCATTTTTGAGAGTGGGGTCCTGTAATTGTGCAGCCCCAAAATTATCGCTAGACACCTCTAAGTCTAGTATATTTTGCTCAGTGGGAGGAGCCTCCTCCTCCCCAGCCAGGACCTGCAAAGGAAAACAATCATTTTCATCCTGTACACTTTTATCATTCACAGTGGACAAGGCAACCACCTTAGAGGTATCCTCACTCCTTTTGGGGATTTTTCTTTTTTCCCAGAGTGCCCAGAATAATGGAAAATTGCGCCCCAATATTACATTATGCATGAGGTTTTTAACCACACCCACTTCATATTGTACGGTGCCTTGTTCAGTCCCGACTTTAACCAGCACTATAGGGTACACTTTTGTATCACCATGTATGCACACAACACTCATATGCTTTTTAGACTCTAAGTCCCCAGTCACCAGGCTAGCATGCACCAAGGTTACGAGGCTTCCTGAGTCCATTAACGCTTTAACAGGAAAGTCATTGATTGTGATGTCGCAGATTTGCGGTTCAGTCTCTAGTCCAGGAACTGCAGCACAAGATGGTTCCGCAAATAGCGACTGACGCCGGCTAGCGTCACACTCCATGGGTTCAGTGGTAAGGGGGCAATGGGCAGACACGTGTCCCGCCTCATGGCATCTCCAACACTGGATAGGGCCTGGTCCCCTTGGCAAGGAGTCCTTTTTAGAGCTATATAAAGGGGGAAAACACTGCGCTATAGTTTGTGAAAAGATGGCCACAACAGCCAAAACAGCAGCCAACACTAAAAACAAACAAAGTTCAACAGATAAAATAATAAAAACAGTGTAGCGCTTCAATAATAATAAGTGTAATCAACACAAATTATAAAAATAATAATAGCAAAACAAAAATCGCACAAAACTAAAATGCCTGAAAGTAAAAGTCCAACATAAGGCACTCATTCCACTATGTTGATGGCATAGGAGTGACCAAACCGTCACATGGAAGGAAAATGGTGTACTGGACGAATATGTTCATGCAGGTAGACTTGATTGTAAACATCAGTGAATAGTAGATAAATACTTCTTACCGGAACAGTTGGACTCACACAGTCATATGACGGCTGAGTCTGGAAGGCTTGGGGTCACAGTCAAGGACCAAAGAGTGTGAGGAGAGAGGTCAGTTGAGCTAGTGGAGGAGCTCCAGGCGGTTGTAGGCTCAAAGATGGATCCTTTCAGATGGAACATCAAACCAACGTTTTTATATCGTTTGACCCGCACCATGTGGAGCCTTTTTTTCTTTTCCCTTTTCTCCATGGTTTTGGTTTAAAACTTTACAAACACCCCCCTCCCCATTCGGGGGAGGCTGGAGTATTGGTCCAACGGGCTGCGTTTGAGCTTGATTACTTCGACCTTTGATGTTCCATCTGAAAGGATCCATCTTTGAGCCTACAACCGCCTGGAGCTCCTCCACTAGCTCAACTGACCTCTCTCCTCACACTCTTTGGTCCTTGACTGTGACCCCAAGCCTTCCAGACTCAGCCGTCATATGACTGTGTGAGTCCAACTGTTCCGGTAAGAAGTATTTATCTACTATTCACTGATGTTTACAATCAAGTCTACCTGCATGAACATATTCGTCCAGTACACCATTTTCCTTCCATGTGACGGTTTGGTCACTCCTATGCCATCAACATAGTGGAATGAGTGCCTTATGTTGGACTTTTACTTTCAGGCATTTTAGTTTTGTGCGATTTTTGTTTTGCTATTATTATTTTTATAATTTGTGTTGATTACACTTATTATTATTGAAGCGCTACACTGTCCTTTTTAGAGCCCCTTAGCCACCCGGGACCATCACCAGCCTTTTGTCCCTGAGACACCACTTGAGCCCTTTTCCCTCCATCAGCACCCCTCCACACTCCCCCAATAGATGGAAGTCTCTTACCAGCTGACGGCACAGATCTGGCGCTCCGGGGAGGTGAAGATGCTGCAGGAACATCACGGAGGTAGTCCTCAGTCGCCTGGAACCTCTCCACAAGGTTGACAAGTTCGTTTGCATTCTTAGGATCACCTTGTCCCACCCAGCGTTGCAGGTCAGTAGGAAGCGCTCGGAGGTAGCGATCCATCACGACCTTCTCTAGGATTTGTGCAGGAGTAGAAGTGTCTGGCTCCAACCACTTTCTTGCCAAATGGATTAGGTCATACATCTGGGACCTCGCTGATTTGTCCAGACTGTAGCTCCAGTTGCGTACCCTCCGGGCACGGACTGCAGTAGTAACTCCTAGTCGGGCAAGTATCTCCTCTTTTAGCCGAGTATAGTCCTTAACCTCTTGCTCACTGAGGTCATAGTAGGCCTTTTGAGGTTCACCTGTTAAATAGGGCGCAATTACCTCTGCCCACTCAGCGGCTGGTAACTTCTCTCGCTCAGCCACGCGCTCAAATACTGTTAGATAGGCTTCAACATCGTCCTCAGCAGTCATCTTTTGCAGCGCTTTCTGCACAGTCCTTCTCCCAAAAAAAATCTCTGGAGCGGCTCCCATCACTGTGGGTGGATTAGCAACCACAGGCGCCTCTCGAATTGCTATCAGGTGCTCGATAAGTTGTTGTTGTGCAGCCATGGACTGTTCATGTCGTCTATTGGCCTCTGTCTGAGCCTGCTGTTGTTGCAAACTCACTTGCATAAACTGCTTCAGCATCTCCTCCATGTTGCTGGACTGTTCTTGGAGTGTAGTTGCAGCTTTCACCCAGGACATCAGCAGCTGTAGCCAAGTCTGTCCACACCGTTGCCCCTAGCAACCGTGTTGCCCGCTACCTCCACCAATTGTAAGGGATCTTCCCGGGGTAGGGTGTGTTTGGACACAGTTCACAGCAGACTTGGAATTTATAAAGCAGATCTTGGCGTTTATTCGTGGTACAAACAGTCCAGCAAACAAAAATATACAGCAACACTGTGCTTTCTAAGTACAACAAAAATAAAAGACCTAGCCCGGCTGGGCGCTTACTAACAGGTTCTTCTCACCTATCTGACACTTACAAACACAGCGTCTTTCGCCTGGATATCGCAGGGTGGATTTTAGCTCCAGCAGTGGCTGTGCTTGCAGCTTCCTCAAACACACAGACTGTTCGTTTCCCTGGCTGAGAGCAATCACCTGCAGGCCCAGCAAAGCCTTTACCTTCCCAGGCTAATTAGGATCAAAGCTCACCTGATCCAAAACCCAGAACTGGATCGGGGGTGTGGAATGACAGGTCCCTCTACCAAACCTACCTGCCATTCCATATAAACCCAGGCCCGGCAAAATTAAATAACAACTCAGCAGCATATCGCTGCTGAGAAACTGATCCATCCTGGATTTACCATCTCACACTGTGTAGCAACCTAGGTGAGATGTACACCCCCTCGATCACTTCTCCAGTGACATGTCTACAGTATATATTCCTGTTGCACACCATCATGCTGTCTAGTTGGAGTAAGCATAAAATGTCTCTTTATGTTAATAGTACGGACATACTTATGTATGTCCATATAAGTTTGAAACTTATTTAATTTCTTAGGGGGTGCATACTTTAGACCTTTATTGAGAAGAGCTGTTTCAGCTTTAGTGAGGGTCTGAGAGCTGAGATTAAAAATACCGTCCCCATTTATTTCCTTAGTTTTTTTTTGATTGTGCTCTCCTCCCCCCTCTAGTTCCTCTTTGTTTTCTATTCCCCTTTTTACACCCTGATTTGCCTTGGGAAAACCCTAATTCTGCTGGACCTGATTATTCACTGTGGGTCTGGGGGGATCTACTCTTGAATCTCCATATTCCCTCCCTTTCTGAGTATAGTTTTGTGAGTTTTGATTAATAGGACCCTATCTATCACATAGGGGAAAAAAACGATTGCGAGTCTCCACCCCATACTCAAAGTCCTCCCCTCTCCAATTGTCATGGTAAGGTCAGGGACCACCATAATGATTAGGGGGTACACCGTAATTAAAGGGTCTCTCATTAAGCCCATAATGGTTATAAGGTCTCTCCATTCTCCCTCCGTTAACATAAGGGTATCTACCATAATGTGATTGTTCTGGGTTGAAAGGCTGACGGTATTCCCTATCATGGTAACCCACCTGTCTATATGGGGGTGGATGATTCCCTCCAGGGTTACGATACTGTTGTCCCATTCTCCCAGTATTAGAATTTCTCTGTGGTGATGAATAGGACACCCTTCTCACCTTCTCATTAGATTTACTAACCGATTTCTTAGGAGTTTTCTGGCCTTGACTTACTATAGGCATATGTTGTATTTGAGAAAGCTCTTGTTCAAAAGTGCCCCCCCCCCCCCCCCCCCCCGGGTCCCTATTTCCATTTGTGAATCATGGAGATGATAAGCAGAATTTCTGTTGACCGGGAAATGGACTAACATTTTAATATTTATATATAGATTCCTTTGTCTGTATTTTTGGATCTCAGTTTTTTTGTTTTCAAAAGTGTTTATTAGAAAATAACAATCAGAATATATGATACACTGTGGTGAAGCATATATAGTTATACAAGACAAAAGATGCGAATTATATAGTGCACATCGTATAAGTTCAACAATGTGTGAACATGGCAGAGTAAGCAAAAAAAAGAACACTACAAAAACAAAGTGAATAACCTGAGAGGCAACTTTTGAGATAAATAATACCACATGGATCGAAAGGAAAAGAATATTGGTGAGAAATCAGGAAAGACAAAAGAAAGGAATATGAAGAAAAGAAGAGAAGGTGACAGGATAGCAGAGCAAAGAGAAGGAGAGACCAGCACAGTTAATAGAGAAGTCTAAAGGTAGACCAGGGTTTCCATTTAGTGTCATATAAAGGGATAGAGTCATACAAAGTGTGGTGAATTTTTTCAACATGCATCATGAGATCTATACGGGAGAGGATCTGGGAAAATGACAAAGAGGGAGATTTCCAATTAAGTGCTATGGACCATAACATGGCTAGGCAGATCGAATGAATCAAACATCTTAAAGGTTTAGGAGTGTCCGGTGGAGCAACAAATAATAAGGCATGAGATACATCCATGTCTATAGTATAACCAGCTACCTTATTGATCATATCAAAAAGCAAACCCCAGAACGGCTGAATACGGGTGCAATCCCAAAAAATGTGTTTAAATGAACCCGGACAGGGGCAGCCCCTAAAACAGGTGGGGGAGACCTGGGGAAACATGCGGTGTAACCGTTGAGGCGTATAATACCATCTGGTTAGTAACTTAATAGCCGTTTCTCTAATGCCGGCCATACACGATGCGAATTCCGAACGAAAATCCAAGCGAAAATAAAATCGACCGATTTTCGTATCGTTAGTGTGGTATGCGCGACATGCGATTTTCGTACGACAGGGCAAATTGACAAATCCAACATGTTGGTTTTTTTTTCAAAAATCGTCCAAAAATCGTATCGTTAATGGCAGAGTTGGACGATTTGACATAAGAAAATGAACTGCGCACGATCTCTGGAAAGTATAAAACAACGAACGAATGGTCGAACGCAACACGGAATAAAAAAAACCCGTTAAAACATAGTGTTTTAACGTACGATTTTCGAACTTAATTGATGGCACATTCGCATGTTGTTGTGAGTGCCGCTTTCGTTTATCGTTCGACGGGTCGTTCGGAATTCGCATCGTGTATGGCCGGCATAAGGGAGAGAGATTTAGAGCATTGGTGCATGTTCCTCCAGGCTCGGTCCCAGTCCAAGGCGTCCTGATCCAATTCAAGTTCATTTTCCCATTTGGCACGGTATGGCAACCCTACGGCCTCAATCATCGAGGACATGGACACGTAGAGGTCAGAGATAAGGCCCTTCTGTCTAGGAGCCGTGAGGCAAATATCCTCGAAGGAAAACCCTTGGGGACGGGAGTAAGGGCCAGGGTAATGTTGTGAGAAAAAATGCCGAATCTGCAGATAGTGGAAGAATTCTGAATTCGGGATGGGATGATGGGATTGTAATTCCTGAAATGAGGCAAACCGGGAGCCCACCAGGAAGTCCTTCAAGGTGACCAGACCAAGTTCAATCCAGATACGGAACGCGTCACTAGAATTATGAGTCGATATGAATCTGGGGTCACCTAAGAAAGAGACCCCAACCGGAGTCTGGGGTACTAAGCCGTATTTACTGCCATACATATGCCAGAGGCGCATGGCATCCAAAACACAAAAATTTTTATGGATGTAAGGGCAATGTGGTATATATGGGGACCACATGACATTCGATAGAACCAAAGGACGTATGGATTCCTGCTCAAATTGAACCCACGGTACCCTAGAGTTCCTAATTGACCATTGGGCCTGCTGGGAGAATCTGCTCGCCAAGTAATAAAGCCAAATTTGTGGGACACCTAGGCCACCCCTGGTGGCAGAACGGTATAGGACCGCTCTCACAAATCTGGGGGGTTTATCCTGCCAAATAAATCTATTCAGACATGATTGAAGACGGTCTATATAAGATTTTGAGATCCTAATTGGGAGAGATCGAAAAGCATATAATAAACGGGGGAGTATAACCATCTTAATAGCCGTTATGCGCCCTAGGAAGGAGATGTGTAAGGTAGACCAAGATTTTAAGGTGGACCTAATTTTAGTAAACAACTGAGGGTAATTAGAGGAGAAGAGGAGTTTATAATCACTAGAGAGGGCTATGCCTAAGTAAGAGAGGTGGGAGGAGGGCCAACGAAAGGGAAACGTCTGTTTGAGGTGAGAGAGTTCCTGCGGGGGAATACCTATAGGAAGGGCTTCAGATTTAGATATATTGATGGATAATCCTGAGATAGTGGCAAATCTCGACAAGGACTCAAACAGATTGGGAAGGGAAACTAATGGGTTAGTCAGAAACATCAGGACGTCGTCTGCATACATACAGAATTTGCTAGTTAAGGGTCCTTTTGAATATCCTGAGATATCTGGGTTGTTCAAAATGGCTATAGCTAGGGGCTCGAGAGCCAGGGCGAACAAAAGGGGGGATAGTGGACACCCCTGCCTAGACCCCCTTCCCACATCAAAGAAGGCTGAGCAGCAGCCCGGAATCTTTATCCTAGTTTTGGGGTCTTTGTACAAGGAGTGGAAAGAGTGCAAAAACCCGCCCCGGAAGCCGAACCGCTGCAACACCCTAGTAAGGTAAGACCAAGAGACACTATCGAATGCCTTCTGGATATCCAAACTGAGAAGCAGAAGGCTACGAGAGCGTATATTAGCATCCTGAATTATGTTAGTGGCCAATCTAATATTATCTGTGATTAATCTGTGGGGGATAAAACCAGATTGGAAAGGGGAGATAAGGCGGGGGATTTGAAGGGCCAATCTATCTGCAAGGATCCTACTAAATATTTTTAAATCATTATTCATTACTGAAATTGGTCTATAATTTTGGGGGAGAGTATGATTTTTGTTTGGTTTGGGGATCATGGACATTGTGGCAAGTAACATTTCCTCCGGGAAGCTACCACCCTTCATTACCCAGTTAAAAAAATAGGCGAGTCTGGGGGCCAGAACCGAGGCAAATTTCTTATAGTAGACGGATGCAAAACCATCCGGACCTGGGGCAGAACCTCTTTTTAGAGATTTGATTACATTTAAAACCTCCTCCGTAGTGATAGAAGAGTTCAGACTCGACAATTGTGACTCAGATAGGGTCGGCAATGGCACCTCATCCAGCCATGTGTCGATCTCCGAAGTCTTAACAGTTGGGTCATGGGCCAATAGAGTGGCGTAAAATTTTTCAAAGATCGCTAAAACTTCCTTTGGGTGTGACGTGAGATGGCCTTCCCTAGACGTCAGTTTGTAAACATGAGTAGGTCTTTGGGAATGTTGCAACTTACGTGCGAATCTGGAGGAGGCCGCACTCTCTGACAGGATATGGTTCGCTTTCGCAAATCTAAGAGCTTTTTCAGTGTTGTTAGTCAAGAGAGAGTCCAATTCTAAACGTTTACGGTCAATCTCTTGTCTAGTAGAATCTAAGTGTAAGATGGAGGAGTTCTTATACAGGTGATCTAGCTCTTTAGTCAAGGTTAGAATTCTACCGTTTAATAGTTTATTGCGGGCAGCCGAAATCGCAATCAGTTTACCCCTCAAAACTGCCTTATGCGCTACCCAAACAGTGGATGGGGACATTTCTGGTAAGTCATTAAGTAAAAAATAATCCTCAATCGCTTCCTCCACTGTTGAAACAATGTCAGCTTCCGTCAAAAGGGACTCATTAAGTCGCCAAGAGTGTGATGTGGGGGACAACCTAATGAAAGTCGTGGTGAAGGCAGTAGCATGGTGATCCGACCAGGCACAGGGGTAGATACGGCTCTGAGTAGAGTTGGCTAGAATGACAGGGGAGGCAAAGATATAATCCAACCTGGCTGAGCTATTGTGTGGGTGGGAGTAGAATGTAAACTCCCGAACCCCCACGTTATGCGCACGCCAGGTATCAACAAGTTGATATTCTAATAAACCGTGGGTAAGTGACTTGGGGAAGGCCCTAGTGAGAGGGGTATGAGAGGAGCGGTCCAAATTTGGATTAGCGACCAGATTAAGATCCCCTCCAACAATCAGATGTGATGAGTGAAAAGAGGCTAGTTTCAAAAAAAAGGATTTAAAAAAGGCAGCCGGGGCATCATTGGGGGCATAAACACTTGCGATAGTCAGTTCTCTGTTGTGTATCAAACCTTTGATAATGACATATCTACTATCAGCATCCTTATAGATACGTTTCACCTCCATAGGAAAGGAGGAATGCAAGAAGATGGCTGCGCCCCTAGACTTAGAGTGGTGCAAAGAGTAGAACGCCTGCGGGAAGTCCCTATGGAAAAATTTAGGGTGGGAGTTATGGGAGAAATGGGTTTCCTGAAGGAGGAGGACTTTAACATTTACTCCCTTGTAGAAGTCAAACGCCTTGCGTCTCTTGATGGGGGAATTAAACCCCTTAACATTATGTGACAAACGTGATTGCCATGACCAAAAATGTGGGGGACGAGCACATGGGAAGCACCAACCATCCAAAAGTAGTCGGGGAAAATAGAGTGGAGGGGACCAATCTGAGGGAGGTCAAATAAGGGCACAGCCATCAGCCCGCTACCAAATACATAATCATATATTAAAGCCATATCAAGCACAAAAAATACAGCCATACATATAACACAGTGTGGAAAGAGAATGTAGAAAAAGTGCTAAGCCAAACGGAGTAGAAGAGGAAGAGGAGAGAAAAAAGAGGGAGAAAAGAAGATATAGAGAAAGCAGAAAGATCGGGGGGGGAAAAGCTTTCCCAGGAGACCAGTACCCCGGAGCATAAACCAAATCCAGAGCACATAGAGTCCAGGTCCAAAAACGTTTAACCAGGGGGTCAGGTTGGCAGGGGGACCGATGACCATCAAAAAATTGAGCATCGGGGCCCAAGTCCCTGAGTGAGACTCCCAACCTGAAAAACAAAAAACCCAAAGGTAACCACGAGACACCAAGGTCTCAGTCCCAGCGTGTGTCTGCAAGATGAAATAGAAAAAACAAAAATGTGGGAGAAAACTGCTGGGGGGGGAAGCATGTCACTGCACCAAACGACAATAGCAACCTGCCGCCGTTCCGGGAGAACAAGGAAAAATAGGGAGGCATGTCCGCAGCCGTTGCCAGCAAAATGGTGTAGACAAGAGGGAGTGTAGAAAAGAAGCGGGTCTCAACGAGGGCTTCTTCCGTCCGGCTCTCCAGCTCCATAACGAATCCGCCTCCCACCCCTCCGTGACGGTGGTGTTTGCCAGATGGGGGCCGGTCTAGGAGTCAGCGGGGGTCTACGAACCTCCATGGCTTCCAGAAGACCCAGTTTAACTAGTAGATCTTGTCCTTCCTGAGGCGTAGACACCGAGTAAGTGCTGCCATTATGTGGAACGATCAGCCTGAACGGGAAGCCCCACCTATACCGAATCCGCGCGGATTGTAGGGCACATGTGACCTCCCTCAACGAACGACGTCTTTCCAGGGTGGCGGGAGAGACATCTGGGAAGATTTGAATTTGGACGTCGTCCAGAAGAATGCGCGGTTGATTCCTAGCCGCCCGTAGAATCTCCTCTTTTACTAGGAAATCTTTGAGGCATAGGATGATATCCCTTGGTGGTTTGTCGGCCGGAGGCTTCGGACGAAGAGCTCGGTGGATACGATCGCATTTAAAAGCGACGGCTTCGTGTTCGGGCAGAAGAGATTTAAACAGGCGGATAACCGTCGGAATTAGGTCCACTTCTGTTTCCGGGATACCTCTCAGACGAAGGTTATTACGTCTATTCCTATTGTCTAAGTCCTCGAGTTGCATTTGAATAGTAGTGAAAGCAGAAGCCAGATTATCATGCTCTCTGCTCAATTCATTGTGGGCTAAAGCTAGTTCGTCGTGCTTACTTTCAAGTTTCTCAGTTCTGGAGCCCAAAGCGGCAATCTCCTGCGATAGCACGTGGGATGTCTTGTGCAGTTCCGACTGAAATTTAGCCGCCATTTTATCGTACATGGCCTCAAGGCTGGCGTCCAAATAAGCTTTCGAGAGGGAGTTAGACTCACCGGCTCCGATCAGCGGAGGGAAGGGGTCTGGGGAGGCCCGAGGCGCGGAAGACGGAGAGACGGAGAGGCCGCCCTGGCCGGCGCCATCTTGAGACATCACGCCGCTGTCCCTTGTCCGGAGGAGATAATGGGTTAGAGTATGTTGGCTCGATTTACGGGCTTTCTTCTTTCGGGCAGACATGCACCGTGCTGAGGGGACCTGGGGGGTAGCAAAATTGAGGCAAAAAAGGTGATGTATAACCCCCAGGGCGCTGATGAAATCCCGGTCCGTGCGGAGCTCTCACACTAGGCTGCCATCTCGCTCAGCGCTGCGCATGCGCCCCCCTTGGATCTCAGTTTTTCATGTATTTTTTCATTTGTTTCACACATTGTTTTGATTTATTATAGCGCAGATTTTTTTTGGAAAAAAGAATATTTATTATAGCAAAAAGTAAAAAATAATACGTTGTTTTTCAAAATGATCGCTCTTTTTTTATAGCGCAAAAAATAAAAAATGCAGAAGTGATCAAATACCACCAAAAGAAAGCTCTATTTGTGGAAAAAAAGGATGTCAATTTTGTTTGGGTGCAACGTTGCATGACCACGCAATTGTCAGTTAAAGCAACGCAGTGCCAAATCGCAAAAAGTGCTCTGGTCAGAAATCTTCCGGGGCTGAAGTTGTTAAAGTACCAAATTGTGGAAGTCTGGGTACTGAAGATAATATCTGAGAACAAGTAATTTTAGAGGGCATAATAAAGTGCATTTAGCATACTATATTATACCTTGACATTTTTATTTTTGGAGAAATCCTACCAATAATTCGACAAGCTCAAATTGTTGTATCTTGTTTTTTTTTTTTCATATGTTTTAAAAAAAAAAATGAATTGGATGTAACAGCTATTGGTGTACCTTTCCTTTCTATTGTCTACCTAGAGGGTTACCTATTGTTCCTTGTGTGCTGACCTCAGCACTATTGTTCAGCATGTCTCCTCTGTCTTTTGTTTCTTGGGTGTAGACTCTATTCTCTAAAGGTACTAGTGTTATCAGGTTTTAGCCATTGAATATTCTCAGCCTAAACCACATCCGTTGTTAAGAGAAACTTTAATACTATACAAAAGATAAAGTGCTACACCTGTGGGTTATTCGGCCACATTACTCAGTTTTGTTTGTCTTCTGGTGAAAAGATACTAAAACAGAAGCGATATACAACAAAGAGGTGTGACATGGAAGTGTACTCACCACGCTGGGGTGAAGGGCCTAGGAGTAATAAATATGAAAATACAAAATCATACATCCCTTTCTCAACTAATAAGGCTGAGAATGAGGCTTTACTGTATGAGATTAGGCAAATGAAACAGGAACGGGAGGAGTTTGTGAAAGAATTCCAATTCTTTAAAAGACATGTTATTGAATCCTTTAATTGGAAAAACGGCGGGAGTAACTTGTCCATCGGGATCCAAACTAGTACACTAAAACCAGGGATGAAATACAAGCTATAAGTTATATTTTAGGGGTCTATGGCATTTAAATTTCACTATATCAAAGTGGGAATGTCATTGATCATTTACCACTGTACACGTAAGAATGTTGTATTGTTTGCTTTAAATAGGTCAAAGGAAAAAAAGGGGGAATAGAGTAATAACTGTTGTCTACAAGTTATCTTTTTTCAGGTTAAGTGAGTTCCTGAAAGTATATTGACATATAAACCAGCTGTATGTAGATAGCTGTACAGATGCATAAATACACATGCCTAAGAGAAGGTAAAGTATATTATTCCATTGTTTTTTTTTCCTTTCTTTTGTATTCTCCCAGTGGCCAGAAATGGCTAGCAATTCAGTTGCAATTACCAAAGGCCTCTCTATCCAGAATGTATGGGATGCAATCTAAATGAATGTGTGTGTCTGAGTAATGTAATGGATGTGTATAATTTGTCCATGCGTAAACAAATATATTTTTTTACGGGTGTGTACACACCATTGTTGGATGGCCATCAATAAGAAATGTGATCACATTAATGCATATGCTTTGTATTTTTTTTTTTTCGTTTGTAATGAGCTCAATACTGGTACTAGTTTAAATTGATACTTTTTTTTTTACAAGTTTATATGTATTCAGGAATAATTAACCTGTGCACAGATATGAAATCTCGATCCCTATAACTCTCAGAAACTGTAGGGATTTTGTTTTGTTTCTTTTCCCTTTCCTGTTGCTTAGAGTGAAGTTTAATTTACTCTGACACTCGGAAAGTACATACTAATACATTACTTTGCACCTTGTGGCATCTTATGGATTCAGTATATGCTGTTGTTTTTTCCTTCAAAATTGACTTATGTGCTGTTAATATATGTTAAGGTTATATGTCTACATGTTGTCTTCTTACACTCTAAGTACTTACAAACCCACTAAGTTTTCCTATAACTTTTTTTGTCTGTGAGAGTATATGTCGGTGTGTCTGTACATTTTTGACTGTACTTACTGTCGATGGACTCATTACCTTGGCTGGAAGTCTGTTCCAAGCATCCACTACTTGTTGAGTCCATTAGGAACCTCTCAGAGAGGTAGAGGGAGGTATTATTAATTGTTTTTGAGTTTTATATTTTAGGGTAAATACACAAATATCAACAGATAACCCAGAGATGACCCAGACTTGACAAAATACTGTGAAATACAGGAGGACCTTAAATCATAGTTTTATGTTTGTTTTAAAGAAGCCTTGAATGGAATGAATTGCAGTCAGGCCTAACTAAATTCTAAAACATTTTTTTTTGTGGTCTGTTACATTAACCACTTGCCACCCGCCATATAGCAAAATGACAGCTGCATATTGGTTTCAATACTCTGACCGAATGTCATATGACATCACCAGGGTATCAAGCCGCTGCATGCCCCCAGGGACGCACATTGTTGCCGATCGGCTGCTCCTCTGACGGGGGGGGCCTGTGCTGATTATCAGTGCAGCTCCCCCAGGACGCCCACACTGGACCACCAGGGATGCCACTAGGACCACCAGGGATGTCACCACCAGGTATGCCACTCTAGACCACCAAGGGTGGCATTCAGTGCCGACAATGGATATCAACATATTCAGATAGATTATACTTTCCAAATGTAAGGTTTGATGCTAGAATTGCAGAGACTTCCCTGGATATCAGATGACCGGGTTTAGAATCTGACTTATCAATATACTAAGATTTGCTTTAATAACAAAATTGATATTATTTTTTCAATATAGTCTAAAGCATTTATAGTGTTTTGGGCTCAGTTTACAGGAAATATATAGAAACAATTACAACATTATTTTTCTTCTATACTTTGCTTACCATTAAAATGATGATAATATGGGTCAAATAGTATGTGCTGGCCTTGAGCTTCAGTGCAATATCCCTCAAATTAATGATTAATTATTTAATTAATATGATGATTTTATAAGCATTACTAAACCTATGAGCTTCTCATTTAAATTGTCAAGCTTTAATGTGATCTATTACCTTTTCTGCTCAGCTTTCATGACTAAGTCCTTTGTCTTGCACATAAATAACTTCCTATTTCTTGCAATACAAGGACATCATTAAACATCAGGGACTCTTATTATTATATAAGATAGTCACAATTCACTTAAAGTGAAATTCCATTAGCCATCTGGTATCTTTATTTTTCATGGCTAGAAATGGAATATGATTGCAATGAACACCATTGGTTAAGGCTGTTACGAGATATTTCTTCTAAATCAGATTCTGGCAGTAGTTGGAGCTGAGGAGTATTTAAGCAAGAAACATTCCTTTTTGTACTTATTTTTTTTTTTAAAGTCAGTGAAATTTACCTTTTCTTGAGCGTTTTATGCAGTTTACATTAGGGGCAATCTGAGGGTTGGAGTGAGACCTCTTGCCAATCCTTCTTTAATGTCAATAAAAATTGTGCACAGTCGCTGCACTTTGGAGTCTCTGTCTCCAAAGCAGTCTAATATCTAAGAAGAAGACATTGCCACATGCTCCAGTTCACCAACATTTCCATTATTAAAGCTTTACAGGTGTACACATATACATTATAGTTTCTGCCCACATGGGCCTCAGTCATGGCCTCAGTCATGGCTATCACCTTGTGAAACAAAACTGCCTAAAATACTTAACCCATATGAGGAAGATTGTGAGCAATTATTAAAATGAGCATACTAAAACTATTACAATGTTAAATATCACACAAAACATCTAGGAAAAAGAGCTGCACAAAGTCAAACACAAAAAATAATGTAATAGATAATATAAACAATACTAGTAGATACTACTAATATAGAAAAATATGGAAAATATAGACTAGTAATTATTATGCAAATTGATGTTTTAGCTGTAGCTTAACACTTGCAGTATTCTGGAGCAGAGTCTAAAATTCACATTATACACTTGTATGCAGGTCAGCCCCTCATTGGAATGTAAATACTCTAATTACTGAGAAAGATGAAAGAGGACATGTTGAAGGTCCCAGATGTCAGAATACATGAACCTCCACATCAATGACCAAATTATTTTAATTTGAAGGCAACTACAGTACATCATCACAGTAATCCTTGACACCTTCCTTGGGATACTTCTGCAATCTATTGCATTGTGGGTACTCTCTTGCCTTATCCTAGTCCTTTCCCGACAAACATAAGCCTGCCCACTACAAGATCCTTATGGTTTCTAACTAGGACCATTTCTTTCCAGTTCTGAGATACCTCTATTTGCAGAGGTATGAAATTTAAAGTAGACAGACAAAAGGTGCATTCTTCTTTTACCTGCCATCACACTGGATCTAATTCTAAAGGTATATACTAAACATTTAGTAGACAATAGCAATGTCTGAGTATTTCAATCTTGTTCACGCTAGCAATATATCAGACTGCACATTTATGAGGCCTGGTATTTTTGTGGGTATTATTAGAACTTCTAAACACTGACATTGTTCTGTAAGCCCCTCTAGCTATACAACCTTTATGAAGTCTAGCAGTAGTATAATTCTACATGGGTCCACCAAGCTTTAGACATTTGGGGCAAATATACTCATAATGAGATGATTTCCTTTACAGACATTTCAATTGAAATTGAAAAAGGTTACATTTTCAATCACTTTGCTAGAAGCAGTTATTATTTTTTCAACCATTGCCACTGTTGACATTGAGAGGGAAAGATGGTCAGTACTTTCAAACACTTCAAACATTTAATTCAGCACATTCTTCCCACTGTGACAGGCTTTCTATCTCTCATAATATATACAATATAGAATAATAACAAAATAAAAAACACATTTATAATTTTGACTATCAATGTCCCTTAAAATCTTTTTAATTGCCAAATGAATAGATGTTTACATAGAAGCAAATGGAAGCAGAACATAGTGCTTTGCTTGGCAAATGAATGGATGTTGGAAAAGACCTGAAATGTATTATATTCTGAGCAAAGTTTTAATTATCTTCAGAGAGCAAGACTTTGCTTAAAGTAAGCCCAAAGAATTAATTATCTTCAGATTTCAAGATTTGAATAAAAGAAAAGGAGTAAACAAAAGAAGAACTCATCTTATGAATGGCCAAATAAATATCGTTCATTCTTTTATTCCATTAAAGGATTAATTCTTTATGCTCAATTGATAGCTCGAATATAATTTTGCCCATCATCAAAAATGTATTTTAAAAACATTTATTTTGAAAGTGAAAATTAAGTATGAGGGCTATTTTTCGCTTTACAAAAAAAACAAACAGTGTAAATGAAATTATGTTTTAAAAGCCGTGTTTCTTTCATTTGCAAGCAAAATGCTAACAAGTGGTACAGGGTGCATAAATCAATGAATAATCTGTCAAATTTAAATGCTGTTAATTAGACCTATTTCCCATGCCAGATTCCATGCTATTAGAACACATGCCAAAAAATCCTTCATTCTTCACCAATTTTAAATAATATGTCAATGGTCTGAAAAGCAAATACATCCCATCATTTGCAAGTTCCTCTTTTTTTTTATTGAAAACACTACAAAAGTGCCATGTGTTGAAACAAGACGGAAGACAGATTCACACATGGAAGCACTAATGAGATGTTTTCTAGGCCAAGAAAAACCATTAAACTTATTGCCAAATCTGTATAATGACACTGGGCTACAATCAAATATAATCAGATGGCGTTCCATAAATTAAAACAGAGAAAGCTACCTATCTCTGTTTAATTGGGGTTTCTCATTGGAAATAGAAATAAAATAATTTCCTAAAACATAAAATATAATAATAAAAATAAAAGGCTACCCGACTGGAAAAAGTTACAAGTTTACCCAAAAGATAATGACTGTTTTCTCTGAAGAACATTATTGTATAATTGAATTACATGCAAGCAGTAAAGTAAAAACATATGATGACAAAAGTTCTTGGCAAACTTACCAAAATATGTTTCTCATGGATAATGATTCATTGAGTGAATGAATTGTGCTCTAAAAGAGATAAATTCTTTGGATGTGGATCTCTGAAATGCTTGTAATTTCTAGATATATTTTAATAAAATGTACTGAGCCTTCACAGACAATAAAAAGGTTTTAACATGCAAAACACAGTAACCCAGTGACATTTACTGTGGCTTCATACAGTGTTCTGAGAACAATTTTAAATTATTAGCTCTGTTTAAAATGTATTTAAAGTAGAACAAATGTACTATAATTCATTAGCACACCAGTAGAACCTAAAAAGAAGGCAGTGGAAATTATAAAATTGTTAAAAAAAACATATAAATGTTTAAATATAACATATATACAGTGCCTTGCGAAAGTATTCGGCCCCCTTGAACTTTTCAACCTTTTGCCACATTTCAGGTTTCAAACATAAAGATATAAAATTTAAATTTTTTGGGAAGAATCACCAACAAGTGGGACACAATTGTGAAGTGGAGTGAAATCTATTGGATATTTTAAACTTTTTTAGCAAATAAAAAACTGAAAAGTGGTGCGTGCAAAATTATTCGGCCCCTTTACTTTCAGTGCAGCAAACTCACTCCAGAAGTTCAGCGAGGATCTCTGAATGATCCAATGTTGTCCTAAATGACTGATGGTGATAAATAGAATCCACCTGTGTGTAATCAAGTCTCTGTATAAATGCACCTGCTCTGTGATAGTCTCAGGGTTCTGTTGAAAGCGCAGAGAGCATCATGAAGACCAAGGAACACACCAGGCAGGTCCGTAATACTGTTGTGGAGAAGTTTAAAGCCGGATTTGGATAAAAAGATTTCCCAAGCTTTAAACATCCCAAGGAGCACTGTGCAAGCGATCATTTTGAAATGGAAGGAGTATCAGACCACTGCAAATCTACCAAGACCTGGCCGTCCCTCTAAACTTTCAGCTCAGACAAGGAGAAGACTGATCAGAGATGCAGCCAAGAGGCCCATGATCACTCTGGATGAACTGCAGAGAACTACAGCTGAGGCGGGAGAGTCTGCCCATAGGACAACAATCAGTCGTACACTGCATAAATCTGGCCTTTATGGGAGAGTGGCAAGAAGAAAGCCATTTCTCAAAGATATCCATAAAAAGTCTCGTCTAAAGTTTGCCACAAGCCACCTGGGAGACACACCAAACATGTGGAAGAAGGTGCTCTGGTCAGATGAAACCAAAATCGAACTTTTTGCCCACAATGCAAAACGATATGTTTGGCGTAAAAGCAACACAGCTCATCACCCTCAACACACCATCCCCACTGTCAAACATGGTGGTGGCAGCATCATGGTTTGGGCCTGCTTTTCTTCAGCAGGGACAGGGAAGATGGTTAAAATTGAGGGGAAGATGGATGCAGCCAAATACAGGACCATTCTGGATGAAAACCTGTTGGAGTCTGCAAAAGACCTGAAACTGGGACGGAGATTTATCTTCCAACAAGACAATGATCCCAAACATACAGCAAAATCTACAAAGGAAAGGTTCACAAATAAACGTATACAGGTGTTAGAATGGCCAAGTCAAAGTCCAGACCTGAATCCAATTGAGAATCTGTGGAAAGAGCTGAAAACTGCTGTTCACAAACGCTCTCCATCCAACCTCACTGAGCTCGAGCTGTTTTGCAAGGAAGAATGGGCAATTTCAGTCTCTCGATGTGCAAAACTGATAGAGACATACCCCAAGCGACTTGCAGCTGTAATCGCAGCAAAAGGTGGCTCTACAAAGTATTAACGCAAGGGGGCCGAATAATTTTGCACGCCCCACTTTTCATTTTTTTATTAGTTAAAAAAGTTTCAAAAATCCAATAGATTTCGTTCCACTTCACAATTGTGTCCCACTTGTTGGTGATTCTTCACAAAAAATAAAAATGTTATATCTTTATGTTTGAAGCCTGAAATGTGGCAAAAGGTTGAAAAGTTCAAGGGGGCCGAATACTTTTGCAAGGCACTGTATATGGCAAATCTGTCAGCACATATCTTTACTCACATGATATAATAGCTGTTCACCATCTGCAGTGATCTGACATGTTGTAAAGATGCAACATTTTCAGGATCCCTATTTGTTTGTTTAGTAGGGACGAGCTTCGAGTTCGAGTCAAACTCATGTTCATACACGACCCAGGGGACGTGTATGAATGCAAAAAAAGTTTTAAAAACTGAAGTTTTTTTGGGAGCAGTGATTTTAATAATGCTTAAAGTGAAACAATAAAAGTGTAATATTCCTGTGAACCTGCAAACAGACCTAAACTTCGTGTGAACTTTAGAACCCTATTAAAGTCTACGGGACTCGAACGTTCAAAATCAAAAGTGCTAATTTTAAAGGCTTATATGCAAGTTATTGTCCTAAAAAGTGTTTGGGGACCTGGGTCCTGCCCCAGGGGACATGTATCAAAGCAAAAAAAAAGTTTTAAAAATGGCAGTTTTTTCAGGAGCAGTGACTTTAATAATGCTTAAAATGAAACTATAAAAGTGTAATATTCCTTTAAATTTCGTACCTGGGGGGTGTCTATAGTATGCCTGTAAAGGGAGTGCATGTTTCCCGTGCTTAGAACTGTCCCTGCACAAAGTGTAATTTCTGCAGGAAAAAAAGTCATTTAAAATCACTTGCGGCTATAATGAATTGTCGGCTCCCCGTAATACAGAGAACACTCATTGAAGGTCATTGATAAAAAAAAAAAGCATGGGGTTCCCCCAAATTCAATTACCAGGCCCTCAGGTCTGGTATGGATATTAAGGGGAACCCCGTGTCAAATTTAAAAAAAAATGACGTGGGGTTCCCCCTAAATATCCATACCAGACCCTGGTCCGGTAGCAACCTGGCAGGCCGCAGAAAAAAAGGGGGTATGAGAGAGCGCCCCCCTCCTGAACCGTACCAGACCACATGCCCTCAACATTGGGAAGATGCTTTGGGGGTCTGTGACCCCTCAAAGCACCTTGTCCCCATGTTGATGAGGACAAGGGCCTCATCCCCACAACCCTGGCCGGTGATTGTGGGGGTCTGCGGGCGGGGGGCTTATCAGAATCTGGAAGCCCCCTTTAACAAGGGGACCCCCAGATCCCACCCCCCTGTTTGAAATGGTAAAGCCTACCATTTCACAAAGAAAGTGTAAAAGAATGTTAAAAAAGAAACATACACCGTTGAAATAGTCCTTTAATAAAATTTTTTTTTTTTTTAAAAGATTCCAGCGGTGGTTATTCACTCTTGCTATCCAGCGACGGATGATCATCTCTCCGATGGCTGATCTGATCCAGCGACGGGTGATCTCTCCCTCCAGCTCAGTGAATCCATCTATCTTCTGTCTCCACTGGCGGAGACACTGCGGGGATCCCGGCAGCCTGAAATTTCTTATATGAGGAGGGCGGGGCCAAACATCACCTGGCCCCGCCCCCTCTGATGCAAGCGGGGAAGCATGGCTTCCCCAATGATGTCTGGGTGGCCCCGCCCCCTCTGATGTAACGAACGCAGATGGACGGGGACGTATCCCTTTCTGTTTTTTTCTTTTAGCGGATCGGATTGGAGGTAGTTCATTTACATCAGCCACTCCATACAGATGAATGGTGGGTCCGATTGGGTTGGATCGTTCATGTGAAAGGGGCCTAAGGCTGCTTACACATTGATTTGCTGCGGTTTATCAGCACAACGGGTGCAGTGTAGTGCAACTGTGGCTTTCCTGTGGGTTAGCTGCACATTGCCATAGAATCCTATTATATCCTACAGGTATGGTGCACTTTCTGAAAGGGCACCAAACCTGCAGGTAATAACAGAAGTCTATGGCTCGGTGCAGGTCACCCCCAGGTGCACTGTGCTGCACCTGTGGATCAGTTTAAAAAGTAGCCCAGTAAACACTGCAGACAGATATGCCCATAAATACACTGATTTTAGTAATAAAATTACCTTTAATAACAGTCTTTCATTCAGGTATTTCTGGCTGTTGCTGTCCCAGGCAGATGCATTTGGTCACTCCCTCACTCATCACTCCACCTGTGACAGGAGTCGGCGCTATACAGGAAGCATCAGCTTATGTGGCTCTGCTCTGCAGCTGCTTCCTCCCTTATTGCCAGCTTCATTCAAAACACTGATGCTCTGGGATGGCGGGTCAGTAACATCAGAGGGCTCCACGGGGCATATGTGGCCCCCGGGCCACTGGTTGGGCACCCCTGCCTTAGGGGGTACTATTAGAAACGCCAGCACAAATGATCCACAACTGAATAGCACCTGTCACTTTTTGCCGAAGACTTTGGTGGTTATTTACTAAAGGTAAATCCACTTTGCAATACAAGTGCACTTGGAAGTACAGTCATTGTAGATCTGAGGGGGATATGCAAGGAAAATAAAAAACAGCATTTTTGCTTGCACATGATTGGATAATAAAATCAGTAGAGCTGCATCTCATTTCAGAGCTTCCCCTCATCTACAGCGATCTACAGAGACTGCACTTATAAGTGCACTTGTAGTGCAAAGTGGATTTGCCCTTTGTAAATCAACCCCTTTGTGTTATAAAAGGACCGTTTTTTTAAATTGTTCACCAAAGCACCAGTTGAATTATCACATTGTAAGCTATTTAGCTGAATATAGTAGGAGTTTATTTCAAGTTTGCACAATAGATGGTATAGTTTATATTCAATCACTGGTTAGAGTGCGTTATTGGAACACTCAGATCCCTGGTATAGCATTGCCTTTCAGAACAGCGCTACACCTACTGTTTCAGTCCATTTAGTGGAAGGAATAGTACCCCATCGTTGGTGTCAGTAGAAGGAATTATGCCCCACCATTGGTGTCAGAAGTGGAAATGGTCCCAACCCTTCCTTCTTTCAAATACAAATAGGAATGGAAGCACATGGTTTATTGTGCGTCATTTAAAGTCTCAAACCCTTCTTTCTATAGCATCATTTGTGTCAGTGGCAAGAAATATGCCCCATCATTGGTGTCAGTGGCAAGAAATATGTCCCATTGTTGGTTTCAGTGACAAGAATAATGCCTCAAGTGTCAGATAAAGGCAAACAAAGGGCCACATCCAGCCCCCGGGCCACAGTTTGGAGACCCCTGATTTAGAGTTAGGGAAGCAGAAGTAAAAGTTTGGTTTATCTAAAAGAGAAAGTCCTTGTGAAACATTCAAATCTGGTTCTGTTTGTTTTTGTGCAGCTGTTAAGGTTTACTGAGCTTATTGTTCTGTGACATGTGTATCATTATTAAAAAAGACAGTGCTGAAAAAAGACAACAGTAACATATGTTGTTTTTTAATTTCATAATCTAATTTAATTTCAAAATCTCATATTTTTTAAATCAGAGTTTGGCAAGAAAATGAAATGAATTCTATGAAATATAGTACCTCAGATCCAGAGTAGTAAAGTAATTTCTGTTTTCTGGTTAGAATATTAAGGGGAACTCTCTGGCTCACCAAAATTGGACAGTAGAAGATTGGAAAAACATTGCCTGGTCTGATTAGTCTCGATTTCAGCTGTGACATCTAGATGGTAGGGTCAGCATTTGGCATAAACAACATGAAAGCATTGATCTATCCTGCCTTATATTAACGGTGCAGGCTGGTGGTGATAATGTAATTGTGTGGGGAAAATTTTCTTGGCACACTTTGGGCCCCTTATTACCAATTGAGCATTGTTTAAATGCCACGGCCTACCTGATTATTGTTGCTCACCATGTTCATCCCTTTATGACTACAGTGTACCCATCTTCTGAAGGCTACTTCCAGCAGGATAATCCACCATGTCACAAAGCTCAAATCATCTCACCACTGGTTTCTTGAACATGACAATGAGTTCACTGTACTCCAATGGCCTCCACAGTCAGCAGATTTCAATTTATTACAGATCCTTTGGGAATCGGTGGAACATGAGATTCACATTATGGATGTGCAGCAGACAAATCTGCAGCAACTGCATGATGTTATCATGCAAATATGGACCAAAGCCTCTGAGGAATGTTTCATATACAATATGTAGATATTTGCCAGAACACCAAGGATCATTAATTTGGTCCAAACAGTATTTGCCTGACGAAGGGGTCCTGCGTGATTCTGAAACATTGCACTACATCGTTTTGTCATGTGATCGTTCTTCAATTAAAATTCCAATTAAAAATTTGGAATGTGTGCGATAGGAATATCAACTAAAGAATGTTTCCAACATCTTGTTGAATCTATGCCGCAAAGAATTATGGTAGTTCTGAAGGCAAAAGTGGGTCCAACCCAGTACTAGCAAGGTGTACCTAATAAAGTGGCCGGTGAGTGTATATGTACAGTACATACCTTACCTACTGTCTTTGTCTGTACTTTTATTCTCTTTTTGTTGTTTTGTTTTCTCCAGAGCATACTCTAACCTGTGCAAACATAGAATAAGTTGAATATGTAGGTGCATTCTTTGATGTTGTAAAGTACTATATAACTAATACAATATAATGTTGCAGTTTCTGATGAAGTCTTAATTTTATAACTTTTTTCAGTAGTGAATTTTAAAAACTAATAAATGAAACTGGGCAGTTTGCCAAATCAACAAAAATTGTCTCGCAAGCTTTTGGCCTCAGCAGGCTTGCTTAGATGGCATTTGCATGTGTTAATTGGAGGAAAACAAAAAAAAAGAAAAGTCTAAGGCCGCGTACACACGGGCGGACTGTTCGCCCAACCTTGTCCGCTGAACAGTGTTTGGGCGGACAGTCCGCTCGTGTGTGGGCTTTCAGCGGACAGTTTCAGCGGACAGTTTGACGGACAAAGTCTTTCGGAAATTCCGAAAAACTGTCCGCTGAAACTGTGTTTGAGCGAACAGTCCGCCCGTGTGTGGGCTTGTCCGCTGTACTTTCGAAATGAGCGGACTGTTCCCGCTCGGAAAGTCCGCCCACTTCGAGCGCGTGTACAGGTAGGCGGGGCCCGCGAAGGAGACGTCGCGGGCTCCGCCGCCTGGAAT
This sequence comes from Lithobates pipiens, assembly GCF_037356315.1. NCBI lineage: Eukaryota > Metazoa > Chordata > Amphibia > Anura > Ranidae > Lithobates > Lithobates pipiens. The sequence goes on from NW_027507758.1 coordinate 278,883,526, forward strand.
GGGCTTAAAGGGGAACCCCAACGCCGAAAAAAATCGGCGTGGGGGTTCCCCCAAAGTCCACACCAGACCCTTGTCCGAGCACGCTACCCGGCCGGCCAGGAAAGGGGGGCGAGCGAGCGCGCCCCCCCTCCTGAGCCGTACCAGGCCGCGTGCCCTCAACATGGGGGGGTGCCTTGGGGAAGGGGGGCCGCGCGGCCCCCCCCCACCCCAAAGCACCTTGTCCCCATGTTGATGAGGACAAGGGCCTCTTCCCGACAACCCTGGCCGTTGGTTGTCGGGGTCTGCGGGCGGGGGGCTTATCGGAATCCGGGAGGCCCCCTTTAAGAAGGGGGCCCCCGGATACCGGCCCCCCACCCTATGTGAATGAGTATGGGGTACAATGTACCCCTACCCATTCACCTGTGAAATAAAGTACAAATAAAAACACAACACAGGGGGAAAAAATATTTTATTGCACAGCCGGGGGTCTTCCGTCTTCGGGGGTCTTCTCGCCGGACTCCTCCGCTATGTGTGTGTAGCTCTTTTGCCAGCGGAGGAGTCCGGCTTTCTTCCTCCCCGCCGCCGGCCTCTTCTCCCGACTTCGGGGGTCTTGTCCCCCTCTTCGGTTCTTCTGCCGGGCCACCGCGCCTTCTTGTAGCTCTTTTACAGGCGGTGGCCCGGTCTTCTGTCGCCGTCGCCGCCTTCCGTTCGTGTTCTTCTTCTTGTTCTTCTTCCAGGAGATGTTGACACGTCGCTCCCTCCGGCCGGAATGCCAGAGCCGCCCTGCGTTGCCACTTATATAGTGACAATGGGGCGGGGTCACATGGTATATGTCACATGGGTTGGTCACATGGGTTGATGTCACACATGGTATATGTCACATGGGTTGGTCACATGGGTTGATGTCACATTGACATCAACCCATGTGACCAACCCATGTGACATATACCATGTGACCCCCGCCCCATTGTCACTATATAAGTGGCAACGCAGGGCGGCTCTGGCATTCCGGCCGGAGGGAGCGACGTGTCAACATCTCCTGGAAGAAGAAGAAGAACACGAACGGAAGGCGGCGACGGCGACAGAAGACCGGGCCACCGCCTGTAAAAGAGCTACAAGAAGGCGCGGTGGCCCGGCAGAAGAACCGAAGGCGGCGACAGAAGAACGGAAGACGGCGACAGAAGACCGGGCCACCGGACCAGGCGCGGTGGCCCGGCAGAAGAACCGAAGAGGGGGACAAGACCCCCGAAGTCGGGGGAAGAGGCCGGCGGCGGGGAGGAAGAAAGCCGGACTCCTCCGCTGGCAAAAGAGCTACACACACATAGCGGAGGAGTCCGGCGAGAAGACCCCCGAAGACGGAAGACCCCCGGCTGTGCAATAAAATATTTTTTCCCCCTGTGTTGTGTTTTTATTTGTACTTTATTTCACAGGTGAATGGGTAGGGGTACATTGTACCCCATACTCATTCATATAGGGTGGGGGGCCGGTATCCGGGGGCCCCCTTCTTAAAGGGGGCCTCCCGGATTCCGATAAGCCCCCCGCCCGCAGACCCCGACAACCAACGGCCAGGGTTGTCGGGAAGAGGCCCTTGTCCTCATCAACATGGGGACAAGGTGCTTTGGGGTGGGGGGGGCCGCGCGGCCCCCCTTCCCAAAGGCACCCCCCCATGTTGAGGGCACGCGGCCTGGTACGGCTCAGGAGGGGGGGCGCGCTCGCTCGCCCCCCTTTCCTGGCCGGCCGGGTAGCGTGCTCGGACAAGGGTCTGGTGTGGACTTGGGGGGAACCCCCACGCCGATTTTTTTCGGCGTTGGGGTTCCCCTTTAAGCCCATTCCAGGCGGCGGAGCCCGCGACGTCTCCTTCGCGGGCCCCGCCTACCTGTACACGCGCTCGAAGTGGGCGGATTTGCCTCCTCCTTACGTGGGCGAGTCCGTTCATTTCAAAAGTTGAGCGAACTGTTTGCCCAACCTTGTTCGTCAAACAGTCCGCTCGTGTGTGGGCAAGTCCGCTCATGCAAATTTTGAGCGGACTGTTTGACAAACTGTTTGCCGAACAAGGTTGGGCGAACAGTCCGCGCGTGTGTACGCGGCCTAAGTACTAGAAATGACAATCCAGTCTTCTTTTTAGCACAGAAAAGCTAAGCACATAAAACTGCCGAGATGACTAGCATCAAGTGAAAATAAAATGCCTATACCTGTAGGTATATTTAGAAAGCAATGTTCTGTATTATACAGTAAATGTTAGGCAAAGTAATACAACTTAAAGTTTATATGTCCTGTTCTCAGAGCTGGTGCGCAACTTTTTGTCTACACAGCCAAAGGTGCATTTTGGTGTTACCTTTTGTATGAAGTGTATTTTTTTTTTTTACATAACATTTATTGCACTAGCACGTTTGAATGTCCACATACTCTATATTGTTAAAAGTATTGGGACACCTTCCTTTACACGCACATGAACTTTAATGGGATCCCAGTCTTAGCCCTTGTACACACGCTCGGAGATTCCGACAACCAAATCCGTCGGATTTTGTCCAACGGATCTTGTCCGGAACTGTTGCATACACACGGTCGGACAAAGTTGTCGGAAAATCCGATCTTTCAGAACGTAATGACGTAATTTCGTTATGATGGGACTACGTTCAGCCTAGTAGCCAATAGCTTTGATGTAGGAATTTGATCTGAGCATGCGTGGCACTTTGTCCGATCAGAATTCTCTACACATGATCGGAGTATGTCCGATCGGAGCATTTTGTCGGAAAATATTTCCGGCAAGTTGGAAAATTTGGTCCGACGGATATTCCGACGGAAACAGTCCGATGCAGACCACACACAGTCGGAATATCCGACAAAACTCTCCAATCGGACACATTCCGTCGGAATCTTCGATCGTGTGTACAAGGGCTTATTCTGTAGACTTCAATATTGAGTTGGCCCACCCTTTGCAGCTATAACAGTTTCAACTCTGGGAAGGCTGTCCACAAGGTTTAGGATTGTATCTATGGGAATGTTTGACCATTTATCCAGAAGCATATTTGTGAGGTCAGACACTAATGCTGGACAAGAAGGCCTGGCTCGCAGTTTCCGCTCTAATTTGGGTTGAGGTCAGGACTCTGTGTAGGCCAGTCAAGTTCCTCCACCACAAACTCACTCATCCCTGTTTTTATGGACCTTGCTTTATGCACTGGTCCAAATCATTTGGTGGAGGGGGGATTATGGTTTGGGGTTGTTTTTCAGGGGTGGGGCTTGGCCCATTAGTTCCATGAAAGGAATTTTTTAAGGCATACTAAAACATTTTGGACAGTTTCATGCTCCCAACTTTGTGAGAACAGTTTAGGGATGGAGTGCACAAAGCAGGGTCCATAAATACAGGGATAAGCAAGTTTGGGGTGGAGGAATTTGACTGGACTGCACAGAGTCCTGATCTCAACCCAAACAGCTTTGGGATGAATTAGAGTAAAGACTGTGAGCCAGGCTTTCTCATCCAACATCAGTGCCTGACCTCACAAATGCGCTTCTGGAAGAATGGTCAAACATTCCCATAGACACATTTCAAATAAGAATCACTGTCCAAAATGCAAACACTATGTAAAAATAAGACGACAGTGAAAAGTATATCCCCAAAAAATATTTAGTGAATAATCCACCACTGATCCAAGGTGCGACAACAGGTTAAATGCATGCTTACCAGCTAACAAGCTAGGCCAGCTTGTAACTTGCAACCCGAACAGGGCCTCTATTGCAGTGGGGGCTGGAAATATCCAATCTAGAGAGCTGTGTGTCTAAGCCAATGAGGAGTGGAAAAGCGGAGAGAGCCTCTGCTCTCGTGCACATTGCTGGATCTAGATCAGGCTAAGGTAAGTATAAAGGGGCAGGGAGCTGCATGCTTATGGATTTTACCTTCTGCCTTTACAATCCTAAGGCAGCTGCCTGAGCTGTCTTATGCTGGCGCTGGCTCTGTCTGTTCTCACTACCTAGTGGTCTGCAGATTAACTAAGCAAGAGTACTAAACAAAACTGTGTTCAGATGCCTGAGCAATTCTTTACAAAATATGTCAGATAAAGCTGGAGAGCAAAATAAGAAAGGCAATCAATTCAAGAAAAAAATCAACAGAAAATCAGCACAAGAGACATAACTTATTATCAGTAGTATGTACTCTTTATGTTGATTCATTATCTGTTAGTATAAATCTTCCTCTGTCCATGCCCCCTTATCACCACCCTCACCACCATAATATCCCAGTGCAGCAAGAGTTAATATAACTAATGCCGCGTACACACGAGCGGACTTTTCAACATCCAAAGTCCGACGGACTGATTCCGTCAGACCATTCGATCGTGTGTGGGCTGCAACGGACTTTTGATTCGCCAAAGTCTGACGGACTTTAGAATATGGAACATGCTTTAAATTTTTCCGACGGAACTCCGCCTGATCCGGTCCCTTCGAAAAATTTGCTCGTGTGTATGCTATTTCGACGGACTAAAACCGACGCAAGGGCAGCTATTGGCTACTGGCTATGAACTTCCTTATTCGAGTCCAGTCGTACGTCATCACGTTCGAATCCGTCGGAGTTTAGTGTGATTGTGTGTGGCCAAGTCCGCTCAGTCGAAAAGTCCGTCAGAACTCTGTCGGAACTCCGGCAGAACTCTGGCAGAACTCCTTCGGAAGTCTGTCGGACATAAGTCCTCTTGTGTGTACGGGGCTTAAGGGGGCTACCAACTCTAAGTTATGTCCATTGTGATGATTTTTCTGTCTTTTTTATTTTAGCTACAGTTATGCTTTAAAACATAAAATGACAATTAAATGATAAAGAAACGTATGTCTAGACTGCCTGCCTACCCCAAAGATGTCATATATCCTGAAGAGCTACCCAGGAATTCAGGTCATTCACATGGCCCCACTTCTCCCCAATACTTCATGTATCAACTCCACACTGCTCTGCTTAATAGTGTATGTTATTCTTAAGTAAGGTAAAAGTAAATAAACCTATTTCAATTATTTACTGATCAATATAGTTGACAAGACAAAATATCTATGAAGTATAATAGTCAAAATCAATCATAGCTTTGCTCTTTTGGATGCTTATGATCCGCATAATAATGCATCCGCGAAGGGCATATTGGCTATAGGAGCTTTAAGTCCAGCTGTTAATTTAAGCTTGTCTATAGTTGTCCATATACAACCACTCCCTATTCTTCAAGAATGATTTACAACAAAAGAGCTTTTTAACTTCTAAAGCATCCAGAGAAACATCTGCTGATTCCCTGGCAGCTACCTCTGCATCATTTTAATCAGGAGATTTGTATTCAATTCTTCTTATATCATTACCGGATTACTTAGTGGCTGGTATAAGTCTTTACCCAGAAAATAACTTTTCAGCACTATCTACACTATGCACAGAAGTTGCTTGGTCTTAGGTATTTAAATAATGCCCTTGACACATTCCGCAGTGCATTGTGGGACTACTCTAAATAGGTTATTGAAGCCCTACCTTTGCACTGTCTGATATTCTGAGGGCAGCTGCTTGATTCTTTTTATTTAAAGCTGAATTTACATACTCAAGAGCCCTGGTTTAGAAGCTTTCAAGGCATATTGCAGCTACACAAAATGATAATAGTAAAATGCTGGACCAACCCAAAATAAAAAGCAGCCAACACAACAATAAGACTAATTGTGAGAAAATATGTAAAAATAAAGTGTAGCACTCATAAAAAATAAAATATATATGTGAGACCTCACACAACAGAGAATCACACTACAGCCAAAAGCTAGAGGGCTGATACTCTGAAAGATACCCTGTGTAAGTAATGAAATACGTGTTGAAATACAAATGTAAAAAAGGGAAAATGAATAGTCTGCTACAAAAAGCATGATACATATGTGAAAACCCACATACACCACATGTAAGTGATAAACATGTAAAAACCCACACACATCACGTGTAAGTGCCCTATTCAGAGCCTAAATGGAGTAAGAAGTGCACTTATAGTTAGTAAGGTTGCTCCAGCACATAATAACAAAGATAAACAGGCCAATAAAACATATTTGTATACGTGAATAAATCAACACAACACAGAGTGTAAAAAGTAAAAAAACAGATATCTTAGTCCATACTGAACCCAAATGTAAATTGGTAACTGAAAAGACCCTACTAATGAGGGATATCCACAGTCTTTGATATAAATGTGTGAACAACGGAGACAATACATCCAGGAGTACCTTCACCATCCAGGAAATGGGGAATATAGAAGGGTACCTTACCAAACAAAATTAACCCAACTCACCATAAGGTGGTGGGTCTATCGAGCATCGAACCAATATGGTACAATGTGGCTGTCAAGATGTGTGAACCGACCATCCCCTCTGTAGACAGATGGAAAACCAAGTGAACCAAGAGGTGCAGGGAAAAGTAAAAATCTCCGCCAAGGTTACCAGCAACCACGGCTACTCCAAACGTGTCCTCCAAAAATAGGTATGTGTATTCAGGATATAGGAGAGACAAAATGCGTTGGGTCAATATGTGGGCCCTTGCCACCTTACACTGCGCTATTTTTACAGAGAGGAAGAATGGGGAAATGCTGATGTAAACAAGCATTTCCCCATTCTGCCTAGTGACACTGTCACTGATCACAGCTCCCTGTAATCGGAGCGGTGATCAGTGATGTGTTACATGTAGCCACACCCCCCACAGTTAGAATCACTCCCTAGGACACACTTAACCTCTACAGCGCCACCTAGTGTTAACCCCTTCACTGCCAGTAACATTTACACAGTAATCAGTGCATTTTTAATCACAACGATCGCTGTATAAATGTGAATGGTGCCAAAATAGCGCCAAAAGTGTCCGATGTGTTTGCCATAATGTCGCAGTCATGATAAAAATCACAGATTGCCACCATTACTAGTAAAAAAAAATATTAATAAAAATGCCATAAAACTATCTCCCTATTTTGTACACGCTACAACCAATCAATAAATAATATGTATTGGCCTAAATTGAGGAAAAAAATGTTTTTTTATATATTTTATGGGGATATTTATTATAGCAAAAAGTAAAAAATATTGTTTTTTTTTTCAATATTGTCAGTCTCTTTTTGTTTGTAGCACAAAACATAAAAACCGCAGAGGTGATCAAATACCACAAAAAGAAAGCTCTATTTGTGGAGAAAAAAAGGAGGTTAATTTTGTTTGGAGCCATATTGCATGACTGCGCAATTATTAGTTAAAGTGACGCTGTGCCAAATCGCAAAAAGTGCTCTGGTCAGGAAGAGGGTAAATCCTTCTGGAGCTGAAAAGGTTAATATAGTATGATTTATGTGGATTAAACATAGCACAGCTTTAAATAATTATCACCTGCTTAAATAAATATATATATATATAGACAAACAGAGGTTTTTACATTTCCCTTGGAGTTCTCCTCTATATTGCCTTATACAACTTTAACATTTTTATGACCCTTTTTTATATTCATTTTCTCTATTCAGCATATTCTTAATTCAGAATGTTGCTTATTTAAGCTGTCCTGCAAGGACATTCTATATAATCTATTGCTTAGCAGATACAAGACATTGGTAAACGTCATGTTTTATATACAGTATGATACTCCTAGTAATCAGTGATAAGAGTCAATGCATGCAGACAATGCATTCTCCTCTAAAAACTGTTAAAGCTGGTGGTGACAGATTAAAAGTTGCTATAATTCATGGCTGATAAGGCATTGCGTAGAAACATGAGATTACTGACTAAAAGGCAGTACAGTGCAACATTTAAGTGGCCGTTTATAACAATAATATTGTTTAGGACTTTTGGCAATAAAAACCATCCAGTTATTTGCTTTAAACAATGAAAAGGAGAAAGCATGAATATAAAGGTTGAGCTAAGATAGCCATAACTATAAAATGTGAGTGATGAGAAAATCAATAAGAATATTTTATTACACTTTAGGCTGGAAACATTACTTTTCCAGTCGGTGAACGCTCTGCTTGTGTTTTTATAAATGTATTTTTCTTTTGCTATTATTTACAGTACTAAAGGAAATATGATCCAAATGTGTGACATCAGATTGCTAATGAAAGCTTTATAAGGCATGAATTAAACATAAAGTATTTCTTTATTTGACTATTTTTTGCATCTGTTTCCACTTCCTTTTTTTTTATAAATTAAAAGAGGTACAGAATACAATATCAACACAGCAATAATACAGGAAAACAAAATATGTTAACAGAGACAATACAGTATATTTAAGATACAATAGTGTAGACATTAATATTTGAGTTTGAACCCAGTTCCACAATGTTTCTAAGTGAAAGATTTAATACAGTGCCTTGAAAATGTATTCACACCCCTTGATATTTTGCAAATGTTTTCATGTTACAACCAAAAACATAAATATATTTTATTGTTTTTTTATGTGATAGACCAACACAAAGTGGCACAAAATTATGAAGTGAAAGGAAAATGATAAATGGTTTTCAACATGTTTTACAAATAAATATGTGAAAAGTGTGGCGTGCATTTGTATTCAGCCCCCCTGAGTCAATACTTTGTAGAACCCCCTTTCACTGCAATTAAAGCTGCAAGTCTTTTTGGGGATGTCTCTACCAGCTTTGCACATCTAGAGAGTGACATTTTTTGCCCATTCTTCTTTGCAAAATAGCTCAAGCTCTGTCCGATTGGATGGAGAGCATTTGTGAGCAGCAATTTTCAGGTCTTGCACCAGATTCTCAATTGAATTTACTGAAGGCCTGGCTTTTGACTGGGCCATTCTAACACATGAATATGCTTTGATCTAAATCATTCCATTGTAGCTCTAGATGTATGTTTCGGGTCATTATCCTGCCAGAGGGTGAACCTCCGCCCCAGTCTTTTGCAGACTCCATACATCTTCCCATCAACTTTGATCAGCCTCCCTGTTGAAGAAAAGCATCCCACAACATGATTCTGCCACCACCATGTTTCACGTAGGGATGGCGTGTTCAGGGTGTTGTTCAGAGTTCGTTTTCTGCCATACAAAGCGTTTTGCTTTTAGGCCAAAAAGTTACATTTTGGTCTCATCTGACCAGAGCACCTTCTTCCATATGTTTTCTGTGTCCCCCACATGGCTTCTTGCAAACTGCAAATGAGACTTCTTATGGCTTTCTTTCAACAATGGCTTTCTTCTTGCCACTCTTCCATAAAGACCAGATTTGTGGCATGCATGACTAAAGCCCCATACACACTATCAGATTTTCTGCAGATTTTTGTCTTCAGAGTTACCAAAACCATGTAGTGCAAGGGCCTGCCTGATTGCACACACATTGAAACTCCTAAGGTTTGACCTCATATTATATGGTTTTGGTAAATTCAAAGGAAAAAATCAGCAGAAAATCTGATAGTGTGTATGGGGCTTAATAGTTGTCCTGTGGACAGATTATTCCACCTTAGCTGTGGATCTCTGCAGCTCCTCCAGAGTTACCAACAGCCTCTTGGCTGCCTCTCTGATTATTGTTCTGGGTTTTCAGTTGTGCCATACTCTTTTCATTTTCAGATGATGGATTGAACAGTGCACCATGAGATGTTCAAAGTGTGGGATATTTTTTAATAACCTAACCCTGCTTTAAACTTCTGCACAACTTTATCCCTGAACTATATGTGTTCCTTGGCCTTCATGATGCCGTTTGTTCAGTAAGGTTCTCTAACAAACCTCTGAGGGCTTCGCAGAACAGCTGCATTTATACTGAGATTGAATTACACGCAGGTGGACCCTATTTACTAATTAGGTGACTTCTGAAGGAAATTGGTTCCACTTGATTTTAGTTAGTGGTATCAGAGTAAAGGGGGCTGAATAAAAACGCATGCCACACTTTTCAGTTTTTTTATATTATAAAAAAATTGAAAACCGTTTAACATTTTCCTTCCACTTCACAATTATGTGCGATTTTGTGTTGGTCTATCACATTAAAATCCCGAAAAATCCATTTACGTTCTTGGTTGTAACATAAAAAAATGTGGAAAATTCCAAGGGGTGTGAATACTTTTTCCAAGGCACTGTAGGTCCATGATATATAGTAATCTCTAAATGAACAAGAAACAGTAGCATAAAATTACAAAACAACAGAGAGTTGTTGATCAGCATCCACACCATAAACTAAATCACAGTTGCAGAAGAAGGGAAAGGGAGGAATGCAGCAAGAGGAGGAGGAAAAGGAGAGGGAAGGTCGAAACCTGAATTTCAAGGAATGGTTAAGGACTGTGAATGAACTTACAGTATATAATGGCAAAGAGGGGCAATCTGTAAGCAAATGTCTGCAGAAGCTGGAACCGTTGTCCAAGACTTTTTTTTTAAATAAAAAGCAAAAAATAGTGATCTCCATATATAATTTTATTTTTTAGGTGTAAAGTTACCGCAATAACATTATTACCTTGTATTTTTTATTAACCTCAAGGTGGTTGGTGTCCCTTGCTAATTTGACATTGTCTTTTTAGAAATGTACCTGCCTACTCACAAACAAAACTGTCCTACTTGAAGAAAAATACATAGGAAAGTATTTTCAGAAAATAAAATCTCCATTTATTCTGGGTAACAAAATAAAGAGGGAGGCAACGCTGGAGAAACTTTTGGAATTGCAAAGCCTTTTAGCCCCCAGGGCACACATCTGGTCTGTGGAAAAGAAAATTGGTAGCTTTAGGAGTCCATATAATTTGAAGCCCAATCTGGTCCAGCACTCCCAGTGATTAGGACCAGCAGCAGATGACATATCTGGTCCTAGGCTGTGGTACTACACCAGCCTGCGTCTTCTGTCAGACCAGACTGAACCCAGGCCATCACTTTCTTCTCTTCGCTGCAGCCTTCCCTCCATGCTTCCCTGCAGCCTTCCCTGTGTAATGGATGTGATCATGAGTGTTATAAGTGAAATGCCTATTTCTGGTACTCTTATAGGTATACAGTAAGTGCTTATCTTTCATTATCAGTTATCAACCTTAATCATAATTAAGATGTCTGCCAGCTTCTCCCTATATGTGAAAACTGCAAGAGTTAAAAGAAAGAGAGCAACGTCAAAGAAAAGAATCACGTCTGTTCTCGGCCACCATGACAGTACACCCAAGGAGAAATGGGGGCTGGGAACAAGACTAATTTAGCTACCGAAGCTTGCTCTTCCCCTATTTTGGACATAACCCAGCTAAAAAGCTTATACTTCATCACAATAATGAATATGTATAATTTGTGGTTTGCGCACGCTGTCTTTTATCTAGTTTTTGATTTGATAGTGAGATATCCGGCTCATAAGTATATCAGTCGGAGTTTCAGGAAATAAAAAGCAGAAGTATCTGAATACTGAACTACGTGTGTGTCAGTGTTTGACTTCAAGTGTGCACACTTATATTAAGGATTAATTTGGCCAGGGAGTCAGAAACAATCCCAAGCTTTCCCAGTTCGGATCCAAAACACCTGCACCCTTCCCTGGAGCCTTCCTTGGGGTCTGTGCCTCTGGTGGTGGACTTATGGCAGGAGGAGGAGGAGGAGGAGGAGGAGGATGGGCTTGCTCATATATGTGGCTGTTTTCAGTCAGCTGGCCCCTCAACTCCTTCTGAAGGGCATCAAAAATAAATCCCTCACAGGGGAGGCGTTGGCCCTCCTCCAATTTAAGCAATCTTGTGGCTAGATAGTAGCCATAGGCCTCTTCAGCATTGGGGGGCTCCCGAGGACATTGCTTGCTTCCCTAATGAGGCCCAGTGCTGCCTCCTTTGTCATCGTCCCCTTCCTGGGCCTTTTGGTTGTAAGGCAGAGGGGAGGCACCTGGGATTGGGTGAGGCTCCTACTGGGCCCAGCCACCTCCTGGCTGCCACTGGGCCCACCCTCCTCCTGGCTGCCACTGGGCACGGCCTCCTCCTGGCTGCCAATGGGCACGGCCTCCTCCTGGCTGCCACTGGGCACGGCCTCCTCCTGGTTGACGCTTTCTAGACCCTCCTCCTGGCTGAGCTCATCCTGTGTATAAAAAAGGGACATAGTTTTCGTTTTTGCTTTTTGCTTCATCAATCACACACAATTTTCAGCTCATGACTTGCAAATTGAATGTTAATAAATAGAAAAGACTATCATTCTGACCCCAGTATTTTTCATTCTTGTCACAATCATTTTTGGCCACTACTGTCTATTGATATGTATACATCACTTTTTTTAAAATCATTAATTGGTTATCAATTATAACATCTAGTTAACATCATTAATATTAGGACAATAAATATGTATAAAAATAATATACCTGGCTCCAGCTGGGCACATCCACTTCTTCAAGGATGGAAGGCCCAGGTTGTTCCTCATCAGCCTCTGCTGGGGTTGAGGGAAGGGTGGAGGGAGGGCTGCAGGGAAGGGTATAAAGAGATTTCCTGCCTTCGGTAGTCTAGAGACCACAGTTTATTGAAGTACCACAGCCTTGCACTGTTGATGCTCCTGATTGGAGTGATTTCTGGATCTTATTATAGTCCTTCTTATACATGTTCCTGAAGATCCCAATTTTCTTTTCCAATAACACGATGGTTGCATCGGGGACCCGAGTCTTCACAAATTCCAGAAATTTCTCCAGCGTTGACCTCCTAGCTTGTTTATTATAATATAAGCTGTGTTTCACTTCCCACAAATTCCTCATCTCCTTGTAATTGTCAATGAAACTGCCCATAAATGCTGGGTCCTTAAGGTGATTCATATTTTCTGTAAGCCAATACACAAGACAAAAACACTAATGTCAGCCTAAACTCTCATAATCTTATCCCAATATAGGCCTCAATCTTGAAGCAGTATAGGCCACTGAGGTACTAAAGTTTAGATTTTACCTTCGTTAGAACGTTCGCCCTCCTTCCTCAGCACAACAATCGTACGTACGACACACACGTTACTTTATATACATTGGGCATGCTTCGCCCACGTCGCCCACCACTGACTTTTTTCTAGTGTATTCTCCGCCCCTTCTCTTCAGCGCATAGTAGGAGCGACATGACGAGGAGGAGGAAAGTCCAGAGGCAGAAACGTCCCGATCCCGGAAGCGATGATTTAAGGCTAAAAATGTGTCCTTTCTTGAGATGGTGGAGATAGTGGACATCTTGAGGAGGAATGACTATGATGGCAAGAATGGACTGTACACCAACCCGAATGTGAGAAAGGCCAAAATTATGACGAAAGTTGTGAAGAGTCTGCACACAAAGTTTGGGGTACGAACAAAGGAGCAAATAAGGAAACGCTGGTCAGACCTGAAACTGAGGAAGCTAGATCAGCATAGGAGGATAAAGAGAGTGCTTAGAAAAAGTAAGTAGTCATCATGTGTTCCGATTCTTTATTATTACTTGCATGCTGCACCATGTGATTTTCTTTACTGAAGGACATTTTAAAATGGCAAGTTTCAGGTTTGTGGGCACAGTAATCGGCAGGAGGAAACACCGTCCTCTCATTTAATATGATGTTTTGGGCAGCTACAGGTTAACCACTTCCTATCAGAAGTAGACGGCTCCCACCCGGCCAATGCACATATACGGCCGGGTGGGAGCCGGGTGGGAGCCGTCTACTTCTGATAGGACGTTCAGGAACGTCCTTCAGAAGGGGTGGGATCGCGCGCGCGTGCCCGCGCAACGGCGCAATCCCGGTGTGCTCGTGTCACCCGGACATGGCGCATATCAGATAGGCAGGAGGGCTCTATGATTGGCCCTCCTGATCACATGACGGCCGTGTCCAATCACGGCCGTTATGTGATGTAAACAAACAGCCAGTTGCTAGGCAATCGGCTTCTCCTCTCCTCACACAGAAGTCATCGCTGAGGAGAGCAGAGCAGATCGCTGCAGCTGGCTGATGATCAGTGAGTATGAGCTGTTTTTTACAGCTTTTTACTCACTGATCCCCAGTCTAGTGTAAACACACAACACACCACACAGTATAAACACAGTCCCCACATATGTCCCCAAAACACACATGTCCCCAAAACATACATGTCCCCAAATAATAAAAACACATGTCCCTAATAATAAAAACATGTCCCCCACATATGTCCCACTAAAATCACATGTCCCAATGATTATCTGCACACATATGTACGTGATCACCTGCACACATATGTACATGATCATTTGCGTACATATGTCCGTGATCACACAAACCAATTATTATACACTTAACGGAGTTTTTTTATCAAAAACATGTAGCAGAATACATTGTGGCTTAAATTTATGACAAAATTTGATTTTATTGGATTTCTTTTAAAATAGAAAAAAGAAAATATTGTTTTGTTCCAAATTTCCGCTTTTTTTGCGCTTATATCACAAAAAATAAAAAACGGAGTCGTGAATAAATACCACCAAAATAAAGTTCTATTTGTGCAAACAAAATGATAAAAATTTCATTTGGGTACAGTGTAGCATGACCGCGCAATTGTCACTGAAAGCGCTAGAGCGATGAAAGCTGAAAATTGGGCTGGGAAGGAAGGGGGCGAAAGTGCCCTGTATTGAAGTGGTTAAATACATTTGGTCATGCCTAAATATCTGTGTGCTAATGAATACCTTTTGTTTCATTCTCATAGGGGACCAAATACTTGGAGGACACCTCAACAGAGTACACCAGGAACCCCCCACCTGACAAAGAAGGGGAACTCCCCAAAAAAACACCACACCCTGAGAGGATCTGGAGGAAGGAGAGATGGAGAAAGTGGGTGAACTTGTCACAACTACAGGTGAGTGTCTGACACCCCAGCTTCAGGTAATATATGTATGCCTGCATATTTATAATACATTTTCCCCAAATTTGTAGGTGATTTGCTGGTTGTGGAAGAGCAAGCACCAAAATTCACAAGTGCACAACTCCTAATCCAGGACATCATGACATGGAATCGTGAAATCAAGATCATAAGAAACAAACTAAATTGTCTTGAACAGCAAATGAAGAACATAACTGATGTGTTGGGGAGAATTTAAAAGTTCTTGAAAATGTAAACATTTTCATTATTGTTCTAAACCAACTTTTTTTTGTAATTAGTAAAAGCCACATTTAGAAGATGCACACAGTGTGTCAACATGTGCTATCTGCCATCAGGGGATTTCAATGTTGTGGGTGCAACCCCTTCCTCCCAAATGAAGTAGGTGAGAGGAAGGGGTTGCACCCACAAAACACATCCAGTGATCCCCCATGATGGCAGATAGCACATGTTGAAATTAGGCATGGGATCAGGAGGGAAATACCCATTTTGAATCCCAAATTGTGTGCATCTTCAAACTTTTACAGGGGTGACATCAGCCCATCCGATGAACGCAATATCCAGACATTTAGGACATACTATAATGTCTGATATTGCCTTCTGGTTTTCTACGTTGAACTTTGTAAGTTCCAGAGTTTTGTATATGTTATTAAACATGCCTATTTTGAACAAAAAAAATTAAAATGAAAAAAAAAATACAAAAACTAATTTTTATACCCAAAATTTTGAAAACGTACATGTGTGAATGTGCACAGAGTAAAAACTTTGCTCATCAACAATGTGTGGCTTCTTATTTCAATGGTCAATACCAGTTTTCTAAGTAAACACTGTGTGTTTGCAGTGACAAGGGGGTTTATTTACTAAAGGAAAATCCACTTGGTACTACAAGTGCACTAGGAGAACCTAGGAGACGGCCAAAAACAAACACAAGCAATAAAGAAAATTCCAGATTTTATCAGATCATTTTTTTAGACATTGTCTGGCATAGCAATGGCCCCCTACCCATAAAATAATTGCCATATTTCTGCAACTTCATGGCGCTTTGGGGGGGCCAAGCCAGTACGGCCAGTATCCAGGTCCATCAGGGGATTAATAGGAAGTCCGGCCTCAGGCCCAACTGAGGCAATAAAATTTTGGGCATTTTCCCTAAAAAATTGTGCAATATGCAGCAGGATAGGACAATATGGTTGATTTCGTAGTCCGCCATATGGATTGCTTTCAGAAACAGGCAGAATCGGCTGGCAATTATCTTAAAGGTATTCTCAGCAACTCTTCTCGCTCTGGCCAGCAGGTAGTAAAAAACCCTCCTCTGCGGGGTGAGGATCCTTTGTCATCCGTAGAAAGTTCCTGAAATCATCAGGATTATTCTCCTGGATCTCACGAAGCAGAGGCATGTGCGAGAATTGGTCACGCTGGAGTAACCAACTCTTGATCCATGAACTCCTCCTTGCCCTGTTCATGGACTCGGCTTGGGTCAAAATATAAATCCCAACACCAAGCCCCCACACAGCACAAACTTTATGATGAGTACGTACCCTCAACATGGTTTCAAAATGGTCAGCTGGTCAGAACGAACTTAACAGAACAGCAAGGCCTCTGAAGAGTGAGCTGAATATCACCAACGAGTGGACAAGAACGCACTGAAAAACTGATATGAACTGACTGCACACACTGAAATCCAGATACAAACCCACAAGCACAAACTGAACAGCAGTAAAACGATCTGAAAAAGCAGGAGTCTGAAAAGCGCAAATCGTCTCTAACCAAACTTCTAATAACACGAGATTAGCAGAAGGAGCCCAAAGGGTGGCGCAGTGGCTATTGAATGTGCTGTACATCACCACGTTCTTAACGATTGAACTTTGGTGGGATCGTGTGTACGCAAGACAGTTTCAGGGGAATTCCATCTGAACTCATCGGAAACCTTCAAAGTTTATTCTGATGGGTAAACTGGTCATGTGTACAGGGCATAAAAGGCAGAAATAAATTCTAGCTCTAATTCTTTAAAAAATGCCTGAACATTAACTTCCTGTGAATTTTCATTGCATTTTTGTACCCTGATCTGTGATTACAACAATCATATTGACATGTACACACTGAAATATTTTGTTTTGGAATTTCGTTTTTGTCTGAAAAATACATTTATTTAGTTACTCCCAAAATGAGTTTTTATTTATTTTGTTTATTTTAAATTGCATTAGTCCGAAAATCCAAATGAATTAAGGTTGAATCTGTCATTGAAGGCTTATGGTGTCTGTCGAATGTTCAAAGAAGATTCGACGGAGCAGCTAAACTGTATGACTCCGTATAGTTTAGCTGCTCTGTCGAATCTTCGCAGAACTTTCGACTGACACAATAAGCCAAAGATCTGACGTTTGTATGTTTTTCCCTGCTTTGTCAAATCTTTTTCATTCATGTTGAATGTATATTGTTTAAACAGAAAATGAACTGGTGATAGTAAGTAAAAGCAAGTTGGCTGTACGTGTGATCTAGCTATTTTACTGCTCCTCCTCTTTGGTTACAATCAGCCAATAACATTCATCATCTTCATTATTTTTATTTTACTCCCCCCACCCAATTCCAGCAGCGATCTTTTCTCTCTATGTTGAATCTTTACTCTCTATGTAGAATAATCCTGGACTAATAGAGTTAAGTTTAGGCACATTCGAACACAGATTCGATAGACACAGATTGTTATTGTCAGCATCATGTCGAATCTCCTATCTATATTGAACTGATATCATAACAAAAATGAAAATAAAGCATTTGTTTCTGTTGGTTTTTTTATTTTTCAGATTCTGCACTTTCGTTTTTGTTTTTTAAAACGATAACGAAAATACCTGAAATTTGAACGAAAATGCATTCAGACAAAAACAAATGCACATATCTACATTCATGCTGGTTATCACCCCCGATTTGTATATGTATGGTCAATTCTACCTGTTTTGTCTGCTGCATGCCTCGACTTCTGCCTATGCTATAACTGTAAATGAACACTTCTACCCTAACTAATTCCATTATCATGACACAGTGCTGTCTGCGTTACTTATGTGAAAAATTTAACCTCCCTGGCGGTATGATTATTTCAGATTTTAGGTGCTGTAAGCAGTACAATTATTTTGCATAAAAATTTGGCGTTTTATATTGTAGTCCTGTAATTCAATTATTTAAATCTGTCCAAACCAGAGTGTAGCAGCCATTCCGGGTATGATAAAGTTTGAAAAATGAAATCATAAATTATAATATAATAAATAACTATAAATAATTATACCAAATAATAATATAACAATAATAAAAATTATTCAATAATATAATCAAATCAAAAACACTGAAATTTGCTCAGTTGCAGAATTGTCACTGTCATTACTTTTCAATATTTGATGACGGATCTGCCCACAAATCACTATCGCTCAATTCTGCGAGTGATTCCAATTTATTATCGCTGTTTTCTAGCTTGTCTAAAATCATTTTTGATGTAAAGGCACAGTTTTGGTTTGCTATGGACAATCTCCAGTTTCCAGGCATAAAGAACAGTTTTTATAAGATAAAACTGCATGCAGGACACTGGGCAGAACACTAGGGACAAAGGGGATGTAAAATTATTACATACAGCAATGTAATCTGTAAGATTACATTATACTGCATGTAATGTGTGTGTTTCAATTTTTGAATTTTGCGCCGATCTCCGTCCCCATGCGTCGCAACGCTCGCAGCGAACGGAGCTCAGCTCCGTGATAGATCGAGCGGAGGGCGAGCCGCTCGTACAGCGGGGGGACATCGCTGGATCCAAGGGAGAAGGTAAGTAAACCTCCCCCTGCATTCAGCGATGCGGTCCTGAGTCTGGCTCGGGGTTACTGCTTTTGGTATAAAACTTCCACCCCAAGCCAGACTCAGGAATACAACCAGGGGGGTTAATAAAAGATGAAACAGACTTCTTAAATAGAAAAAGTTCCTACATATTGTCAGAAAGTACAGTTTATTTTATCCAACCTGAGTTATTTGTATGTAGAATTTAAGACGCAATACAGGAAAGATTTCATTGGGATTATCATAGATTGGAGTGGTAGGGTTTACAAATTAAAAAATTGGACAACATTTCCAGCTTTAAAGAAAACTTCCACTTCTGAAAGCTGCAATTGTCTTCCTTCTGAAAATGTTGATTGCTGGATTGTTTCCAGCCCTAAGTAGATAGTGAGGTCACAGAACATTTCACCAATGCCCTAATTACCTAAAAAAAATAAAAAAGTATCGGCATTCGGAAATTTTAGAAGTGTTTAAATACACAATTTCTTTATCAATCAACCATACAGCCTTGGTTCCTGATTTCATTAAAGGAGAAGTCCAGTCTGAGCTCATTTGGCTGGGCTTCTCCTATGGGTCACAGGAGTGCAATTCGTTTTGCACTCCTGCGACTCGTTTTGAACAGAGAGTTGACTGAAATCCGCTCTCTGCTGATGTCACCAACATCAGTCCAGGCATCGTGTCATCCCTACTCTGGGAGTCTGGATCCACAGGTGCCTGGACTGATAGCCATCTCAGCCTCTCAGCAAGCCACTGAGGGACTGAGATGGTCGCTCTCTGCCCCTCCACAGCTCAGCAGTCCAGTGAGCGTGGAGGAGCAGAGCAGGAGAGCTGCTGATTGCCAGGCAGCAGCTCTCTTCTTGCGGAGCTGAGAGAACCAAGCCGATTGCTCGGTTCTCAGTGCACAGACGCCAGAGGACAGATGCAGCAACTCATAGTTTGTGCAACAGCACCCGATCTTCAGGTTACAGGTCTTGAACCCTTACTTTGAGATCTATGTTTTTCTTGTTTCTCTGTTCCCTGGTGGTAGATGCTGCCTTAGGTTTCCCATAGGCAGTCTTTAAGTTATTTAGAAGTCTGTCAACGTACCCTCAGTAGGAAGACTGAGATGTGTGATCTAATGACGTTCCAAAAGCCAGATCCACCGGCAAGCGAGCTTCCCTTCCAACCATCAACCGGTAGGGGGATTACCCGGTAAAGTTTTTTGTTGTGCTATTGTAAGCATGAACCACTGTAGCAATG
The DNA here is from genome assembly GCF_037356315.1 of Lithobates pipiens. NCBI lineage: Eukaryota > Metazoa > Chordata > Amphibia > Anura > Ranidae > Lithobates > Lithobates pipiens. Next base: position 278,903,253 of record NW_027507758.1, read on the forward strand.
TGATCTCCCTAATGTTGCTTCTTCTCCAAAGGAAGGGTTCCTAACATGTTTGACAGAGTATGGTTAAAAAGTTTAGGTTGTGGATCCTCTTGAGGATTTAAGGAGAAGTTCTTGATTTTTGGATACAAAAAAGTTGACACAATCTTCGGGTTAACTTATTTCCAAGGTCCCCACCCTGATCCGAGTGTAGGTGCTGAGGCATCCCATAATGAATGAAAAACGTCTCCACTAAGGTCTTGGCTACAGTACTTGCTTGCTGATGCCTAGCGGTGAAAGCCTGAGCATAACAGGTAAAATGATCTGTCACAACCAGGACATTACTCTGCCCACGCAGGTCAGGTTCCACACAAAAGAAATCAATGCACATCAATTCCATTGGTCCCTAACTCTGTAGATGGCCCATTGGGGCTGTCTTGCTTGGCAAATTCTTTCTCTGAATGCACCTGATGAAAGAATGACAGTAGCTGTCTACTTCAGTCTACATGGACGGCCAATAGAATTGATCCCTGACCAGCTTGAAGGTTCTATTTGGACCTAAATGGCCATGGTCATCGTGAAGAGCAGCCAACACTATCAATCAGTGTTTCTCAGGTAGGAATAGTTGACCAACACCCTATGGTTCCTCATATGGGCCTTTCTGGTATATGAATCAGTCTTCTAACCTCATTACTTCCCATTCTTTATGGGCCACTTAAGCTCTCTCACTGGAACTATTTAACAGCATTTGAGGATTTCTTTATAAAGCCCAATGGGTCTACACGTTGATATCCCCTCATGTCTTCTCTAGTTAAATGAGGCAACTCTTGACTATGCACTTGCTTCAAATCATAGTAGTATCTTAGTACCCCAGTGGGGGTGACCCCCATGGCTTCGGCCCCTGTCACTCCTTTATGCCTGTCTCTATTCCTTGGCATCCAGCCAGTACTCCCTCGAGGGGCAACTGGACCCAGCTCTTCGGACCAGTTTCTGTGGTGTAAGGTCTTCGGGAAAGGGCATCAGCGTCTCCGATTTCCACCCATGGCAGATATTCTCTCACAACCACAATAGGAGAGGCATAAGGGCTGCTGGAATCTCTAATAACCCCAGATTTCTTTAGTTTCCAAAGGTCCACCAGGTCACACAAAGGTATTTGTCTAGCTCTCTTTCTCGAAAAGGACTTATTTTCACTCAGCCGAATTGGGTGCTGAGCACTCTTGGTGCAACCTACATCAAAGTCATTCTTGGAGAACATTTACTGTCATCAAGCTAACTGAGCTTTAATCCTTTCTTCCCATCTGAAGGACAGATTTTAGCACTGGAAAGTGGTCTCTCCTCAATTTTCCTTCCAGAGTAAATCATCCCCTGTCGCACGGAGAAGCGAAGTCCACATAACGAGAGAAACATATTATATCTCTGTTGTGGCCACTAGGGATGAGCTTCGTGTTCGAGTCGAACATACGTTCGACTCGAACATCGGCTGCTTGCCCGTTCGGCGAATTCCGAATATTATGGGCCGTTCATGCCAAATTTGTGTGCCGCTCACGGCCCACAATGCACTGCGTCATCGCAGTGCATTGCTGGCTCATGATTAGCCAAGCATGCACTGTGACCCCGCATGCTTGGCCAATCACAGCACCAGCAGCGAGGAGAGCCATGATTGGCCACAGGCAGGATGCCTGTGGCCAATCATAGCTCAGGCTGTGTAGTACATGCCCCACACTATATAAGGCCGCCAGTGCGGCGGCCTTGTGTAGTGTGTTGGCGTCTGAAGCAGTTAGTGGGTGTTCTGTGTACCTTCAACACAGTACACACCGATCGTTATCGGCCGATTTTCGATCTTGCTCTTCTGTAGTGGTTGTTGTCTGCTTGCCCTGACCGCAGTATACACCGCTGTATTCACCTCACCTATATAGCTAGTGATCTATCTTTTATAATAGAGCTTGCAGTCAGTAGTGTTAGGAGCTTGTGCGTGCTGTCTGCGTGCTCTGTACCCAGTACACACCGCTATATCCACCTACATAGCTCTTCTCTATTTGAGCCCACTTGCCATCTGCAGGAGTTATTGGAAGTTGTGTGTGCCTCCAGCACAGCACAGTATACATCTGTATATACCCCTTTATCTCTGGTGTTCTATAAAAAAGGCATCTGCAGGCGTTAGTGGGTGTTTTGTGCCTCCAGCACAATATAAACCTGTATCTACCCTTTATTGCTGTTCTCTAATAGAGCCATCTGCAGGGCTTAGTGGGTGTTGTTTGACTCCATTACAATATACCCCTTTATCTCTGGTGTTCTATAATAGAGACATCTGCAGGAGTTAGTGGGTGTTGTGTGCCTCCAGCACAATATACACTACCCAACTGCTGTTTTACCCAACTCCCTTTAGGCCATTACCATGTCTGGAAGGCCAGCAAGGAGAGGCAGACAGGCGCGAGCCGATAAAAGAGGGCAAGCAGGCTCTGTGTCTAGAGACAACAGTGCTGGTCGTGGACGCGGTGCATTGTCATCAGCACATGGCCATGGGACACGCTTGTCCTTCTTTTCAGCAGCTGGATATGTTGAACCGCAACATGCCAATGACTTGGTAGAATGGATGACCAAGCCCTCTTCATCCTCCTCATCCTCTCTCACCCAGTCTCAGGGTACTAGCAAAGCAGCTGCCAACGCATCGTCTTCCCTCGTCTCAATGTCATCATCAGTGACTCCTTCCCTAGACCCACCACGTCCTCCTGAGGAGTCTCCTGAACTCTTTGAGCACAGTGTTGGGTACATGCTCCAGGAGGATGTCCAGTGTTCTGTAGCCTCTGATGATGACACTCAGCTAGAGGAAGGCAGTAGCGTGAATGCAGAGAGAGGGGATGCTCAAGAAGGACAGCAATCTGGCAGCCATGTTCCACAAGCTGAGGAGGAGAAGGAGGCACATGTCCAATGAGGCAGGATGCCCTCCGGGGGCCAGCTTAGGGGCAGCACACCGACTGAATCACACCGCAGAGCTCCGCCTGTGCAGGGCGCTGCCTCTGCGCGTTATTCTAAAAGTTCTTTGGTGTGGGCCTTTTTTGAGACGAGTGCATCAGATTGCACCGCTGCCATTTGCAACATATGTCTCAAGCGTATCTCGCGTGGCCAAAACATCAGCCGCTTTGGCACCACATGCTTGACCAGACATATGTTGACCTGCCATGCAGCTCGTTGGCAAGCGTACCTCAAAGACCCACACCAAAGAACAAAGTGGATCTCTCCTTGCTCCTCATCAGCTGGCATCTCCAACCCCACTAGACCTTCAGTCCTCTCTGAAACCTGCTCTGAGAGGAATGAAGGTGTAGAATTAGGTGTGTCACAGCCAAGTGCTTCCGGGCACTCTGCTAGCAGTAGACCCACGTCCGATTATAGCAGGCAAATGTCCCTGCCCCAGCTGCTGGACCGGCAAAAGAAGTTCACTCCCAGCCATCCACATGCCCAGCGGTTGAATGCTAGCTTGGCTAAATTGCTAGCACTTCAACTGCTGCCTTTTCAGTTGGTAGACTCGGCCCCCTTCCGTGAGTTTGTACAATGTGCGGTTCCTCAGTGGCAGGTCCCCAAACACCACTTTTTCTCATGGAAGGCGATTCCGGCTCTCTACCGGCATGTGGAAGGCAATGTCCTTGCCTCGCTGGACAGGGCGGTCAGTGGTAAGGTGCATATTACCGCTGACTCGTGGTCCAGCAGGCATGGACAGGGACGTTACCTGTCTTTCACGGCCCATTGGGTCACTCTTCTGGCAGCTGGGAAGGATGCAGGACAAGGTGCAGTAGTGTTGGAGGTTGTTCCGCCACCACGCCTCCAAAATGCTACTATTGGTTGTGACACATCTCTCTGCTCCACCCCCTCCTCTTCTTCTTCCTCCATGGCCTCTTCCAGTGCTCTGTCCTCAGAACCAGTGGTGCTCCGTAGGCGTTCCAGGGGCTACGCAAGTACGCAGGCAAAACAATGCCATGCCGTGCTTGCGCTGGTTTGTTTGGGGGACAGGAGCCACACTGGGGCGGATATTTTGTCAGCTCTGCAGGGGCAGGCCGAGAGGTGGTTGACGCCACGCTAGCTTAAGCCAGGAATGGTGGTTTGCGACAATGGCACCAACCTCCTCTCCGCCCTCCGACAGGGACAACTGACCCATGTGCCCTGTGTAGCTCACATCCTTAACCTGGTGGTGCAGCGGTTCTTGGGCAGGTACCCGGGCTTACAGGATGTCCTGAAGCAGGCCAGGAAAGTCTGTGTGCATTTCCGCCGATCATTTAATGCCTGTGCTCGGTTGGCTGAGCTCCAAAAGGAGTTGAACCTGCCCAAGAACCGCCTTATATGTGACATGCCCACCAGGTGGAACTCAACGTTGGCCATGCTGCAGCAGCTGCACACGCAGCAGAGGGCCATCAATGAGTACCTGTGCGACTACGGCACCAGGACAGGGTCAGGGGAGCTCGGTTTTTTCTCACCACACCAGTGGGGCATGATCAGGGATGCATGCACTGTCCTGTCACCGTTTGAGGAGGCCACAAGGATGGTGAGCAGTGACAGTGCATGCATCAGTGACACTGTACTTCTTGTCCAACTCTTGGAGCATACTCTGCGTGGAATAATTGACAGGGCACTTGAGGCAGAAAAGAGGCAGGAAGGGGAGGACTTCCTTGCCTCTCAAGGCCCCCTTTATCCAGACAGTGTTCCTGCTGTGCCACCCATCACACAGGAAGAGGATGAGGAGGAGGAAGAGGAGGAGGAGGATGATTGTGTCAGTATGGAGGTGGAGGCTGGCACTCAGCATCAGCAGCAACAGTAGCAACAGCAGCATTCTTGTAGGGATGATTTACAGTCCCAAAAAACACGTGGACTTGTACGTGGCTGGGAGGAGGTAGCTGTGGATCATGTTGTCCTTAGTGACCCAGAGGACTCCGGACCAAATGCCTCAGCTAACCTACGCTGCATGGCCTCCCTGATCCTGCAAAGCCTGCGGAAGGATCCTCGTATTCTTCGGATCAAGGAGAGGGACCATTACTGGCTGGCCACTCTCCTTGATCCACGGTACAAGGGTAAGGTTGCCGACCTTATCTTGCCATCGCAAAGGGAGCAGAGGATGAGACATCTCCGGGAGGCCTTGCAGAAAGGTCTGTGCAACGCGTTCCCAGAGACTGGGAGGTTACAACCTCCTGGTCCTGGACAACGTGTTGCTGAGGCATCGGTCAGAAGGAGCGGTGGAGAAGGTGGCCGTGTGACTGATGCTTTCAGACTTTTTTTAGTCCGCAGCCCCAAGGTATGATCGGTTCCAGCAACCATCGCCAGCGTCTGATTTACATGGTGCAGGAATACCTAGGGGCAAGGTCAGATTTGGACACCTTTCCCACCGAAAATCCTCTGGCTTACTGGGTCTTGAGGATGGATCACTGGCCAGAGCTTGCACAGTATGCAATTGAGCTACTGGCCTGTCCTGCATCCAGCGTTCTTTCGGAACGCACCTTCAGTGCTGCTGGTGGCTTTGTTACCGATCACAGGGTGCGCCTGTCCCCCGAATCAGTTGATCGACTGACCTTCATCAAGATGAATCAGTCTTGGATCACCCACAGCTACCAAGCAACTGAAGCTGATGTAACCGAATAATTTTTTTTGAAATATCACATCCCTTCAAGACTGCCTATACTGATGCTGAGTGACTGTCCTGTTATGTTGATTGTCTATCCTCTTCCTCCTCCGCTGATATGTTGGAAGAACATTTCTGGTTCTGGGTGATGCCATCAGCCCAATTTTTCTGCCCCTGTTTAACAGGGGCATTTAATTACAATTTTTGATGCAATGCTTTGCAGCAGGGCTAATTCTTGCAATAAAACTAGAGTATATGGGAGAGGTTGCAGTGTCGTGGCACCAGCACCAGTGCCTAAGGCCCAATTTTTCTGCCCCTGTTTAACAGGGACATGTAATTACCATTCTTGATATAATATTTCACAGGAGGGCCCGTTCCTGTGCCCACCCAGAGTAACTGTGAGGACTTATAGTGTTGTGGCACCGGCACCACAACCACCAAAGGTCAATTTTTCCACCACTGTTCAACAATGGCATGTAATTACAATTCTTGATATAATCGTTCACAGCAGGGCGCTCCAGCGCCCACCAAGAGTCACTTTGAGGGCTTACAATGTTGTGGCAAAACCAACACCTTGTTCCGCCATTTCTGCAGAGCATTTAGGGCAGGCCCCTACTTTCAAACATCCAACTTACAAACATCTCCTACTTGCAAACGGAAGGAGACAACAGCAAGTGAGATGAAAAAAGATGGACGACAAAACAAATTATACAGGGGTGATAACCCTTCCCTATGTTTTCCAAAAAGCTTAAAAATAGTTTTTTTTGACTGGAGCTACACTTTAAAAATGTACCAGTTGAAAATTACAAACAGATTCAACTTAACACAACAAACCTACACAGTCCCTGGCTTGTTTGCACCGCCTGTATACTGCTGTTCTAAGTATATAGGGCCTGGGGGCCACACGCATTTCCTTTTTTTAATATGGGTGCGGGGTTTCCCTTAATATGCGTACAAGACCCAAAGGGGCTGGTAATGGGCAGGGAGGGCTACCCATGCCATTTTTCTCAATGATTTTCAACCATATTGCAGGAACCAGATATAACATTAAAACCGCAAGCAGTTTTAAATGATGTTATTTCCGTTTAATGTCATTTTGTGCAGGGACTGTTCTAAACACGGTAAACACGTGGCACTTCACAGGCATACTACAGACACCCCCCAGGCACCATATTTAAAGGAATATTTCACATTTTTTTCACTTTAATCGTCATTAAAATCAGTGCTCCCGCCAAAACGGCCATTTTTAAAAACATTTTAGGCATTGACCCATGTCCCCTGGGGCAGGAGCCAGGTCCCCAAACCCTTTTTAGGACAGTATCTTGCATATTAGCCGTTCAAATTAGCACTTTTAATTTCGAACGTTCGAGTCCCATAGACTTCAATGGGGTTCTAAAGTTCGTACGAATTTGGGGTCCGTTCGAAAGTTCTGGTGCGAACCGAACGGGGGGGTGTTTGGCTCATCCCTAGTGGCCACGCTATCCCTTTTTGGATACATATCTGCTTTAATAAGAGGACATTGATATCTGCCTTGTTAATATATTTGTACCCTATATTGACAAAAGCAGATCTTCTCAAGCCTGTAAGAACAAGTAGAATGATCTTACTAGATACTGGTTACTCTGAGCAGTATTGAGTGGGCTCCCTGCTGACCAAGCTGGTGGATGTGCATGCATGTGGCTGGGCGGAGGGCAGTGTACATGCCTCAAGTGGATGAGACATGTGCACTTCTCCCTCCCACTACTGTGGATGCCCTCCCCTTTAGGGTTGTAATTTCCTGTGTGGTAATTTCCTGTGATGTCATTTTTCATGGAGGAAGCGATTGGCTGTTTGGATCATGACTTCCTGTTTGTCATTTCCTTTTGTTGTCCATGAACAAAAAGCTAAGAATGTGAAGACGGTGACTATGTCTGTTTACTTGGGGAAATGCGGGAGACAGGGGTTGATTAAGATGCATTATACCAACAGGCTGAAAGGCCACTTAATGGCACAGGAGACATGGATTACGCATAGCGTATAGCAAAATCTCCACAATGCCCTCTACTTGTATCGAGACTATCGGAGAAGGACCTATCAAGTTCTTTGGCAAATTTCCAGCTGGTGACTCTATAGTTTGGGTCCTAATCAGCTTCTTTGAGGGTGGTGGAGTCTGTTTAACAACTCGATCAGAAAGGTGTGCATTGATTTCCCATGTCTGTCTTTCCTTCCCTGGGGTTCAAGTTTTCTTTTGAACAGGCAAGGGAGGGAAAGAGACAGCAGACAACTTTTTTTTTCTTCTTTGATTCTTTCTTAGCTTTGGAGCACAGATTTCCCTTGGAACTCTCAACTAGCTCCCTCACTGAGGTCCCTAGAGGTTTCCCACGGCTTTTGGAATAGCAACTTCTGTAAGGCATTTAGAACTTCCATGAGTAATTGTGGGCTGATTCCAGCCTTGGGGAACTCATTTATTTTCTCACACTGAAGAAAGTTTTGGTCCATCTTGGTGAAATCCTTGTTCCTGGACCTTTGCTTGAGCTTGTTAGTATCAGGGATGGTCAGCCCAGCCTGTTCTGACTCAGATTCACTGTCCTCATCTGAGAAACCTGCTTCAACCTGGATAGTTCGGGCAACTACTTTCTCCCTCTTAGCAGCAATAGAGCTCAATTCTCTCATTCCTTGACTCTTTTTCTTCCAATAGAGCTTCCTCTTCCTGCATTTCTCGTATCAATTCAGGATAGGTGGGACCACCTTGGTTTTTTTCAGTAATAACTTTGAGACAATGGGAGGGTTCAGTCGGCCCCTTACAAGACCTGATCTAAACAAGCTTGATCAGCATCCTTGTTATTGATACCTTTTTATGGATAATCTGGTGCAACAATTTGTCGGGCGATATACCCAGAGGGCTCTCCCTTTTGTTGATGAGTGTGATTAAATTTGTACATCAGGTCTGTGGTTGTTTCCACACTTCTGAATACAGCATACAAAGCATCTATGTAGTCCATGGCAATACAAGTTCTCCTTCCTATTCTCAAGTTACGGATTACATCAGCAGCAGGACCTCGAAGATTCTCACTGAGCCACTAACGTTTCATAGCCTCTAAAACAATCCATTCCTCCATAGCCTGAATGGCCTGACTCATCCAGGTCTCAAACTCATCTCTCTAATAGGGGTCAGCAACTGCCCTTAGAAAAATCGGAGTCTCCGATAACTCTGATTTGCATTTCCAGATCCATTCTTCACTAAGCTATCAACTAACCAGCTCATATCAGTGTAGAAAAAAAAAACGGGGGGGGGGGGGGGGCACTGCCCCCATGAGAGTCTGTCTCAACCTAAGCCCTTCTCCTGGGCCCTCATGGTTGACTGCCTCGCAACATTCTCTCTCCCCACTTTCAGTGGGATTACCCTGGCAGTAATAGCTTCAGCTAGGTGTACCTCTTCTTCCTGGAAGCACACAAGTATCTCTTCCTGCCATTCGAACAGTATCCTGATTTGGTCCAGGTCGTACTCAACTTCCACATCTATAATATAGTCCCCTGTCCTGGGGCTAGAGCTCTTACCCACTGTTGAATCTCTTTTTCAGTGCATCTACTTTCTGAGATCTCTAGAACAGTGCTTCACTCCACTCAAGCTCCCTGGGCTCTGCCCCCAAGCAATTGCAGCCATTGAAGCTGCCTCCAATGCAGATCGTGGCTCTTGTCTAGGTTGACTAGGGCCGGCTGCAGAACAGATTCTGATGAGTCCCCAGATGTAGCATGGCCCCCTTGAGAACTGCTTGGATTTACCTGTTCATCTGCATTGCCATGACCCTGTGAACATTCCAACTCACCTGACACTCTGGGTATAGACATATTTTATAGCACCTTTAAATGACACCTCACACAAGTCAAATATGGTTGTATTGTCTCAGCTTTTACTGAAGTAAGCAATGTGGTATTTATGTACACAGGAGGATAATTGGTCTTCTGAGTTATGGTTAACAGCCCAGACTCAGGAGAATAATTTCCCAATAAGACAGCTTAGGAACAGTTCAACAGCACGCGAGCATAATATACATATATGTACAATGACGTACCACCTGGAGCATAACCTGTAAGGACAGTAAAGGGTTAGCTATATAAGGCAGGTAGTCACACACTAAAGGGGAACCCCAGGCCTATTCAACCTTTATATCCTAATGGGAGATCAGACTGAATAGGGATAGAATAGGGCCCTTTAAATGGTAACAACAGCATGTCCAAGATGCAGGCCTAATAGTCTTCACCGGCAGTTGGAGATCATTACATTATATCCAATACTGGTTTATTGGATATGATAAAAATTAATTCATTTGATATACTGTAACTTAACCACTTGCTTACTGGGCACTTAAACCCCCCTCAGTCCCAGACCAATTTTCAGCTTTCAGCGCTGATGCACTTTGAATGACAATTGCGCGGGCATACAACACTGTACCCAAATGAAATTTTTATCATTTTTTTCCCACAAATAGAGCTTTCTTTTGGTGGTATTTAGTTACAGCTCGGAGTTTTATTTTTTGCTAAACAAACAAAAAAAGATGCAAAAAAAAAAAAATCATGTTTTAATAGTTTGTTATAAAATTTTGCAAACGGGTCATTTTTCTCCTTCATTGAAGTGCGCTGATAAGGCGGCACTGATAGGCTGCATTGGTGGGCACTGATGGGCTGCATTGGTGGGCACTGATAGGCTGCATTGGTGGGCACTGATAGGCTGCACTGGTGGGCACTGATAGGCATAGTTAAGGCGGCACTAATAGGCACAGATAAGGTGGCACCGATGGGCACAGATAAGGCGGCACTGATGGGCAAAGATGGGCACAGATAAGATGGCACGGATGGGTGGCACGGATAAGTGGCACGGATGGGTGGCACGGATGGGCACTGATAGGTACCACAGATAGATGGGACTGATGGGCACTGATAGGTGGCACTGATAGGTGGCACTGCTGGGCACTGATGGGCGGCACTGCTGGGCACTGATGGGCGGCACTGCTGGGCACTGATGGGCGGCACTGGGGTGCAGCACCTTTGAGGCAGATTGGGTGGCACTGTGGGTGGCACTGTGGGTGGCACTGTGGGGTGGCACTGTGGGTGGCACTGTGGGTGGCACTGTGGGCACTATGGGCACAGACGGGGGGCACTTACTTTTACTTTTAGTTATTCTTCAGGATGGCACTGCGGGAGGCAGGTGGGCACTGGCAGGTGGCATGTGGTGCCTTGCATTGCTGGCCGTGATCGGGACTGATGTCCCGATCACGGCCGCCGGTGATCGGCTTTTTTTTTTTCTCCTCGCGCTGTCAGCGCGAGGAGGAATAATAGCCGATTACCGGCTCCGTTCTATCACATGATCAGCTGTCATTGGCTGACAGCTGATCACGTGATAAGGGGTCGGGATCGACCCCTTACACGGATCGGTGATCAGGCGAGTCTCACGGACTCGCCGATCACAGAGTGCCACGCGCGCCCCTCAGGGGGCGCGCAGGCCGCTCGTAACCGGGATGACGTCAATAGACGTAGTCCCGGAAATCTAGGTCCGCGCTAATGCCGTCATTCGGCAATAGCGCGGTACCCAAGTGGTTAAAATAACCAATGATAGAAAAGCAATAATTTGATCAAAAGAGAGTAATCAACTCTCTAATTTAAAAACTCATTATATTCTAGCTTTTTCATTATTATTATGGTATTGTTGTACATTTGAATTGTGAGGAAATTAAATAGAATTGCTATACTGACCGACAAAGGAAGCACTGAACATGCCTTAATGGATAGAAGAATTTTAAATTATATATTTAATTAAATGTAAAGACATGATCAGTTTTTTTTAACTGTAGATGGCATACTAATCTCATGCCTGTGATTGCAGGGATGGTTCAGCATGGCTAGAAGCAAAATGATCAACCTCAACATGCCCTGGGTATATTAAGAAAAAATAATTAGCAGTCATTCACTTGGTGTCTGAAATGTAATGGCGTTTAAGTTCTGCATGGTGGTATTTATGCAGCTAGATTACATAGAAGGACCTTGGGGGATGTAATTACTAACGTAAACCAATAAAGTTTTCTCCTTTCATTCCCAGGGTCACTCTAAATGTTCTTTCAAAAAACACAAATAAAGAATAAAGATGTGGCCACAGGTTATAAGTATAAAGTATCATTTTAAATAATGCATATTTAAAAAATAATAAGGTCATTACTCTACGTTTTACTGTGTGTAATATGGTTTTACAGAAGAAAATCAATAAAAAACACATTTCCTAATAAAAAAATATTTATGATTGTGCAGTTACTCTACAAAATACAAAATTGTCAAATAACAGCCCATACTTTTATGTATGGATAAAGTATATGTGTATGCAGTATATACACACAGATATGAATTAAAGGCGGTAGTTGTTTCAGTATATTAAAGTGGTTGTAAACCCTTACAACCAACTTTGACCTACAGTTAAGCCTAGATTAAGGCTTACTTGTAGGTCCAAGAAATATCTCCTAAACCTATACGGTTTAGGAGATATTTGCCCGAAGACAGCCACCGCTGTCTACGGCGCATGTGCCGTAGACAGCGGCGTGCAGGCGCACTGGAACAGGCCGCAGATTGGGGCAATATGCCGCGAGCGCCGGCTCCCGTGCGCATGCGCAGGAGTGACGGGATCCATGGCAGCGGCGAAGAGGAAGACGGAGGAGCGCTTCGGGGGCTTCGTTCTCAGGTAAGTTATTCATAATGAGCTAGTATGCTATGCAAACTAGCTCATTATGTCTTTGTCTTGCATGATTTTTTTTTTCAGGATTTTTTAAAAAGGGTTTACAACCACTTTAATGTGGAATTCCGTTTAATACCTAACTAGTCCTACAGCCTTAAACCAGTATTAAACCCAAAAGCAAACATGTATTGTATTGCAGCTTACCAATTCTTAGATGTAAAGGCTGCATTTGTTTCCCTTTTTAGGCTTTCTTTGTATCTTTTATTTTCAGCCTGCAATTCTGCCAGTAGGTCTGTTGTTTTTCATTGTCCTACAGATATAGTAGTTAGAGGGTTGAGATAAACCATTTAACACAGACAGGGTGCTTATAATGATCATTGTTTATTCATTTATGTAAATCCTTTGTCCTAAAAAAGAATTATAGAGTTTGGCTTCAATGTGTTTACTGTATCTAAATCTGTTAGTCATTCTAACACTACCCTCTCCCCAGACTGACAATGCTGCTGTCCAATGGTGTTTATGTTGCTTCTCTAATACAGGATGTGTATTACTGGTCAGATCAACTTGTGAAAACAGAGAGAAAAAGCCTACAATTGAAAATGAGTGAGAGAGGGAGAGAGAGCGGCACCAATCTGAGTCTAGTATTAGGGTTAAATCATTCAGTTTAATGAAGTACATTCAACTCAAGTTAAGTAGAAGTTATACAGGCATGTGTGTGTAGTAAATATTTAGGGCTCCTTTCCATTCATCTGGATACGAGTGACCATCAGTACCAGCTGCTCTGGTGGTATCTGAGGCTCCAGGGTTGAGTGTGATCAGCATGAAGCACGTCAGCGGTAATGGACAGGAGGCATAGTCAAGCTCGCGTTTGGAGCATGTGTGCTCCTCTCATGCCTGATGAAGCAGTATGCATGCTCCAAGTGCAAGCTTAACCATGCCTCATGTCCATCAATGCTGATGTGCTTTACACTGATCACAGTCAACCCTCAGATACCATCGGAGCAGCCGGACTGAACGAGTTGAATGTACTTCATTAAACTGCTGTATGGTCTTCAGGTATGGTTCAGGAAGGGAGGGGAGCGCTTGCTCGTCCCTTCCCTTTCCTGACCTGCTAGGCTGCAGGCTCAGATAATGATTTGGTGTGGATTTTGGAGGGAGACTCCACGCAGTTTAACTCCCCTGGCGGTGTTCCCAAGTCTGGCTCGGGGTGGAGATTCTGTACCAAAAGCGGTAACCTCGAGCCAGACTCGGGACCGCATCGCTGAATCCAGGAGGACGTTTACTTACTGCAAAACTGGCTGATTTTTATTACTGCTAGTGTACTGTTTTTACCTGCTACATTCAGATAAATAAAATAATTACACTATTATACAATACTTTTGTTACTTGGTGGTATCATTTTGTGGAATAAGCAGCACAATGTGCCCTAAAGATATTTGAGGAGAAGATCCCTAGCAGAGGAAGCAGCTACCATATTCTATATATCTATCCATCCATCCCTGCAAAGTGCGTTTGCTGCATACAGTATGGCAGTGCATGCTTTTTGGTGAAGACAGCTTGGATCACAAGTGTACATTATTTCTTTCACAACTGGTCTTTACTTTCACTATTTTACACAGTGATTACTAATTACTACACTAATATTTTATTTTCATGACATTGTTTTAATATAACACCAAGTGACCCTGATGAGGTGACACCATGTAATACCAAATGCAGATGGGTACACCAGTATTCAACTACATAAAGTGTGTTTGCTGTACTCTTCATTGAGACAGCACTTGCTCCCGATAAATTGCCACTTCTCTCGGTAATACACATGATATACATGAGGATGTTTTATTACCCAACATTTATGGACATTTCACTGACCATTGGACTTTTCTAATGATATAGTTTACTTTTTGGTTCACTTTATGTTTTTGTGAGCGCTGAATTTTCTTAATACAGTATTTACATTTTATTGAGGATTGTATATTTCTCTAATTACCAGCTCCTGTTATCATTTATATTTTTTTGATTTAGGGTGTAGCGCTGATTTCATTTATATTTTGTTATATATATATATATATATATATATATATATATATATATATATATATATACCTGTATATTACTAGTTTTCTTATTTTTCACCCTTTTTTGCATACAATATTCAAAAATGAATACACAAGTTTCTTAAATGTTTTTTTATTCTCTCTGCAATTATTGCCTTCCATGAAATGGATGTTACTATAATAAATATTTTAATTAAAGTTTGTCATTATATATTTTTCTCTCATATCTTTTTTTTTAATATTTTTTCATGTTTTTCATTTTGTACCTGACACAAAGTTTAGGCTTATATTTTGGTATCTCATATTTTTGTATGATTAATTGTCATTCCATTTACAATGGTCCTTTGGACTCGGCTGATCACAGAACAGGGTGAAGGGCCAATCACAGGGGCCCTTTACGACATGATCAGCTGTCAGCCAGTGACAGCTGATCATGGAAGTATACTGGCTTCTGCTATCAGCTTTTTCTCTCCTCATAATCAGCGTGAGGAGAATAGAAGAAAGCCGGCGACCGGCTTCTGTTACAGAGACATTGATCCCAATCTGTGCTCGCCAGTGCTGCTAATCAGTGTCAACTATTGCCACCTATCAGTGCCCACCAGTGCCACATATCAGTGCCCAACAGTGCCCACCTATCAGTGCCCAACAGTGCCCACCAGCACCACCCATTAATATCCACCAGTGCTGCCAATCAGTGCCCATCAATTCTGCCAATCAGTATCCATCAGTGTCTTATCATCAGTGTCACCTACCAGTGCTGCCTATCAGTGGCTATCAATGCCAATTACCAGTGCCCATTAGTGCCACTTATCAGTGCAGCCTCATCAGTGCCTCCTCATTAGTGCCTGCCAGTGCCATCTCATCAGTGCCCTCCAGTATCGCCTTATCAGTGCCCATCAGTGCCACCTCATCAAAGCTTATTAGTGCCCATCAGTGAAGCCTATCGGTACCCATCACTGCAGACTCATCAGTGCACATCAGTGAAGTAGAAAAATTACCTGTTTGCAAAAGTTTGTAACAAACTATGAAAATGTATTTAACAAAATGTTTTTTTAAAAACCCAGTGAGGGGGCGTGGCCGGAAGCCGAGGTGGACGGACACATTGGAGAGGAGCTCCGTGTATCCCCTTCTCCATCCACCTCCATCCGCACTCAGAAACGCTCTGCAATGCCCTAAAAAGGATCATCCTGAGTGAGGGAATCACCCGGCTCGACTTGCGGGCAGAATTTTCACTCCGCGGCACTCCTATCATCCCCGGCCATGCACTGTGCATGGCCGGCGCCACAGCGGGAGTCCCGTTGCCGCCATCTTGCGGCCTACCTCCGCCCTCAGGCTCTGCTGGCTCCGGGCTCCGTCTAGACGGCGGGCGCATCCACTCACCACACGTCCACCGCAAGACCCGGAGGTTGGACCCACGCACGGCGGGGAGCCTGTATCGCGTTATTGGAAGGCAGCGAGGCGAGGCAGTTCTTAAGTCTCAAGGTGAGCTCTGGCAGCCATCTTACTACACCTGGGGCCTAGGATGGGAAGACGCCCTGGGAGTTTATTGCCACTTGTGTTCCCGCTGGCCTGGCTCGGAAGTTTGCTAACTCAGGCAGGGCAGCAGACCTCTGTCTCCCCCCTACAGCCACCCCTGCTGAAGATTGGGCCTCTGGCCTAGCTGGCGGCCATATTGGGACTCTCTAGGCCTTTCCATTTAAAACTGCTCCTGTCTCCTCTCCTGGCTCCCTAGCCCCGCCAGCTTCTCACCCCCCCCCCCTCTACCTGGCAGTGTTCCTGTCCTCCCCGGAATCCTCCAGTACAACTAGGGACTTCACGTCAACCCCCCCTCCGTGTTGTCCTTTGTTTCATGTGTTGCATTCTCTACTATGGGGGCCGCACATCAGGTCCCATAGGATGAGAGCCATGTAACCATTCTACGTTGACCCAAGCTGCCTTCCTATCCCCCCTACAATGCATAACAAACACCTTTACAACGGGTGACAGCGCAATTGTCTGATATCTAGTCCAAGCGCCTCATGGTGAAGTACGGGCCAAAGCATCCCATTCAGTCTCAATCTCCAGATCTGCGACCCCCACAGGCGCTTGAACGCTTTCTGAGCAGACCTGCATCCCCACCCCCATCCTTGGCAGCCACCTCGTCCACACAGGCATCTTCTCAAGCTGCGGTGCAGAACGCCTCAAAGTTCCCATCAGATATCACCCCAGAAACAATGGCCGCCCCTGTCACGGTAGAAGTCCTTGATGACAAACTAAAGGCCCTCCTGCAAGATCTGACCAGTAACGTCTCTAAGGAGATGGGTAAACTTGCACACGAACTGCGGGGGGAGCTTGCTCAAATCTGTGAATGGACTGATGTCTTGGAAACGAAGTTTGATGATTTGATACAATATGTTCACGTTTTGGAAGAGGACAATGCTGGCTTGAAACAATCAATTTCTCAGCTCCAGTCCCAGCAAGAGGACTTAGAAAATAGGGAACGCCGTCAAAATCTACGTATCAGGGGTGTTCCTGAGACTGTCAGCGAGGGGGAGATCAGACCCTACCTTCTCAGCTTGTTTAATGTGGTGGCCCCCCGGATTCCGGACATTGACTGGAGATTGGATAGGGCACACAGATCCCTGGCCCCTAAGCCCCCAGCAGGTGCTAATCCCAGAGACATCATAGTACGCTTTCATTATTATGACAGTAAAGAAGCTTTAACTGTGGCCACTCGCAACAAATCCCACCTAGAGTTTAAGGGGGCAAAGATACAGATTTTCAGCGACTTGTCTCCAATCACCCTTGCTAAATGCCGCAGCTTTCGACCTGTGACTACACATCTGCAGAATCATCAATTCCCGTACTGATGGGGGTTCCCCTTTCACTTATCGGCCATGAAAGACGGAATTCAATACTTCATGAGGGACTTACAGGAAAGCGAAGCATTTATCCGCAACCTTGGTCTTCCACCGATTCCAGATGAAGATCCCACTCCTCTTCCCATGACGCCTAAACCCACATCCATCCCAGGACGGATCTGGACCCCGGCTCGTCAAAAGTCACAGAAGAACTTTTCTACCCCCCAACGTTCTCCGTTTGCCAGACATCCTCCTTGAGGGGAACTCATCCCCACAACCTGGCTGAGATTGGCTTCGGCCCCTGTGTCACCATGTTTCCCCTGTTTCGGGGGCGTCCATATCTCCTGCCATGAGCCTAGAGAAACCTAATACCTTTGGAGTTTTATGTACCCAGGGCCCCCACCAGAAAGGTCTCATATCCTCTATATACAAGATTCTCCATGACTCACTACCCCCAACTCTGGACTCTCACCTCTATATGTGGAAATGGGCCAAGATTCTACCCACTGCTTTATCTCTCCCTCAGTGG
The DNA here is from genome assembly GCF_037356315.1 of Lithobates pipiens. Taxonomy (NCBI): domain Eukaryota; kingdom Metazoa; phylum Chordata; class Amphibia; order Anura; family Ranidae; genus Lithobates; species Lithobates pipiens. The sequence goes on from NW_027507758.1 coordinate 278,920,954, forward strand.
CAGGAAATCTGGACTTCCATCTCCAAAGTCTCGAGATGTGTAGAGCAGAAAGAGACTGCCTATAAAGTATTGATGTTTTGGTATAGGACTCCTGAAGTTCTACATAAATATGATCCCTCACTATCTCATTTATGCTGGAGGTGCCTACAGGATGTAGGCAAGCACTACCATATCTTCTCGGACTGTCCACGAATCACACCTTTTTGGTCTATGGTTCAATCCATTCTCCAATCAGTATTAAAGAGAGCTATCCCACTGAATCCAACGCACTACCTTCTTGGCCTTCCGATCCCGGGTGTCCCTAAATGTGCTAAAAAACTGATGGCTTTTATACTCCTAGCTGCCAAAAGAGTAATACCGGCCCATTGGCTCTCTCCTATACCTCATACACAAGCACAAGTGGTCTCATCCATTGCTCAAATGCGTAGGATGGAGCATTTGACGGCAGTAGTTTATGATTCCCTGCCTAAATTTTTCAAGATATGGGATCCCTGGGATATCTCCCTATTCAACCCAGAACCCTCTATTGACCCCTCTGCCAACCCTTTCTAGAGTAGCCTCATGGGGATCTGACATTGTGTTTAATATATCACAGCGTATCAGACCATTGCCTTCCACCCTTACCCACACATTTGTTTTTTTATTTTTATTTTTTATTATGCAATTATTGTTGTATACAGATACATGGTGTATCCTCCTTTTTGTCTCGTATGGTACTTTTTTTTTTACTTTACTTTTTTTGAAACCTGTAAAATGTTGCTCTTACTATGTTTAGCCAATGTTACTGACTACTGTAACGTATTTACAACTCTTTTGTACTGTTTAAAACATTTTCAATAAATATACATTTAAAAAAATAAAAAATAAAACAGTGGTGATTAATACCACCAAAAGAAAGCTCTATTTGTGTAAAAAAATTATAAAAATGTTATTTGGGTACAGTGTTACATGACCACACAATTGTTATTCAAAGTGCAACAGCGCTGAAAGCTGAAAATTGGCCTGGGCAGGAAAGAGCGCCCAGTAAGCCCCCTCTGCTGCAAGCAATTAAATGAGATCTTTTCTCCTGGAAGGGGCTCCCTCTCTCCTGGTTTAGCAGATTGGCATTCATTAAGATAGTTGGTTCTACCCCATATACTACAATGGATGCAAACGGTCCCCATTCATCTCCCTCTTTTGGTCATAGGGGACATTCTGGCATGATGCCACTCACAGACTTTAATACTCTTTGATTACAATGCTCAAACACAAGGGCAGACTGGAAGCCTCAGATTTTCTCTAATATTATCTGGAATATGTTCCCACATGTATTGTCAGGTCACCTGAGACCAGGTGACAGATGCACTCCGTAGGAGTCGGAAGTGCACCGCTAGGTAGTGGACCTTAGGACTGACTGCTGCGTATTGTACACAGGGAGATTCAGGACACAGGTCTACAGGATCACTAACACAGATCCCAATGGGAGCTGGAGCATAGATTCCCCACTGTGCGGAGTCTAAGAGCCAGCAGGTGTTCACCAGAGCCTCTAGTGGTGAGGATGGACTTTGCTGCAGTCTGGCTCCAGGTCGTGGCCCCTAGGGTCTCACAGCTCACGCTCACAGTAGACTACAGGAGAAGAAAGCAGCAGGCTGGAACAACAAGAATAGTAAGGAAATACGGTAGAGGTCAGGGCAACTAGCAGACAGGAACAACAGAGTACACGCCAAAGGTTCAGGGTCACAGGCAGACAGGAATGGTCAGGGACATGCAAAAGGTCAAGGTCACAAGCAGACAGGAATCGTTGAGCACACGCCAAGATCGGTAACAGAGACAAATGTAGAGCACACGGCAAGCAGGAAACAGGAAGCCAAACACACAATGAATACACAATGGTTGATCATCCCCGCTGGCTTGCAGTGCACAGGTTAATATAGGGTTCCCTGATAGGGCCTGGGGTGGAGCCATGCTTAGAGGAGAGGTTATAAAAACCACCAGGTGGAAGTGGCTGGCCTCTTAGTCAGAACACATGAGGGGAGGTAAGCAACCAGAGGAAGATCACTGCATAACCATGACATGTATTATAGACTGTAGGATTAGGTCACCCATAAACTAGATTTTTTGGATGCACATTCAAGTTTTGATCCCTGCTACACCATAGCATGCCAACTTAGCAGGAATTCCCATATGATACAGTATCTCACAAAAGTGAGTACAACCCTCACATTTTTGTAAATATTTCATTGTATCTTTTCACGTGACAGCATTGAAGAAATTACATTTTGCTACAATGTGAAAGTACAGCTTGTATAACAGCTTGTGTAAATTTGCTGCCCCCTCAAAATAACTCAACATGCAGCCATTAATGTCTAAACCATCAATGTCTAAACCACTGGCAGCAAAAGTGAGTACAACCCTAAGTGAAAATGTCCAAATTGGGCCCAATTAGCCATTTCCCCTCCCCGTGTCATGTGACTCATTAGTGTTACAAGGTCTTAGGTGTGAGTGAGGAGCAGGGGTGTTAAATTTGGTGTTATTACTCTCACTCTCTCATACTGGTCACTGGAAGTTCAAGAATTCTGAGGATCTAAATGAAGATGGCCTAGGCTATAAGAAGATTGCTAAGAGCCTGAAACTGAGCTGCAGCATGGTGGCCAAGACCATACAGAGGAATAACAGGAAAGGTTCCACTCAGGACAGGCCTCGCATATCCAGAGGTTGTCTTTGGGAAATAGATTTATGAGTGCTGCCAGCATTGCTGCAGAGGTTAAAGGGGTGGGGGGTCAGCCTGTCAGTGCTCAGACCATACACTGCATCAAATTGTTCTGCATGGATGTCATCCCAGAAGGAAGCCTCTTTTATGATGATGATGCACAAAAGTCCATAAACAGTTTGCTGAAGACAAGCAGACTAAGGACATGGATTACTGGAACCATGTCATGTGGTCTGATGAGACCAAGATAAACTTATTTGGTTCAGATGGTGTCAAGCGTGTGTGGTGGCAACCAGGTAAGGAGTACAAAGACAAGTGTGCCTTGCCTAAAGTCAAGCATGGTGGAAGTGTCATGGTCTGGGGCTGCATGAATGCTGCCGGCACTGGGGAGCTACAGTTCATTGAGGGAACGATGAATACCAACATGTACTGTGACATACTGAAGTAGAGCATGATCCCCTCCCTTCAGAGACTGGGCCGCATGGCAGTATTCCAACATAATAAAAACCCCAAACACACCTCCCAGACGATCACCGCCCTGCTAAAGAAGCTGAGGGTAAAAGGTGATGGACTGACCAAGCATGTCTCTAGACCTAAACCCTGTTGAGCATCTGTGGGGCATCCTCAAACGTAAGGTGTAGGAGAGCAAAGTCTCAGCAGAATGGGAATAAGCCACTGCTGCATGGAGATGGGCATTAGCACTGTGAGTTCTCTGACACTGCCCCCTCAAGGGCAGCCCCCGGATGCCTCTTCGAACCAAACCCTCTGGACAGGAGAGATGAAAGGCCCGTATGAATCTCTGGGCATGGAGATTTGTTGTTTCGGGCTCCCAGGAATTTTCTTCTGGGCCAAAGCCTCTCCATTTGATTAAATACTGGTTCTGTCCTTGTCATTTCCTATAATCCAAAATGGTTTCAATCTCAAATTCCTCCTCCACATCCACCATTATAGCTTCTGGAGGTCCTACCTTTACGGCTTTAGTGCAAAGTCCGTTTTGTCTCAATCTGTGAAGAACTTGTTTCACATGGTCACAATGTGCTTCTAGGGAGGTCGAGAATGTCAAAATGTCATCCATCTAGACAATCACGAATAAGTTCAAAAAGTCTCTGAAAATATTGTTTACAAAATTTTGGAAAGTAGCCGGTGCGTTACAGAGTCCGAATGCCATAACCAGGTACTCGAAGTGGCCAAAGAGTGTCCGGATTCTGATTAAATTGTAGGCACATCGTAAATCCAGCTTTGTAAATATCTTCGCCGAATGTCTCTGGAACAGTTCTGGGATCAGTGGGAGAGGATAGCGTTTTTTAACTGTTATTTTATTGAAGTCCCTGTAGTCCACACATGGGCAGAGGGAATGATCCTTCTTCTTGATGAAGAATATTCCGGCACCAGCTGGAGAAGAGGTGTGTCGGGTGAACCCCTTTCTGAGGTTCTCGTCAATGTGCTCCTTAAGGAAGAAGAGTTCGGGTTCCGACAAAGGAAAGATCCTTCAAAAAGGAATTTCTGCCCCTGATAATAGGGATGTGATATTTCAAAAAAAATTATTCGGTTACATCAGCTTCAGGTGCTTGGTAGCTGTGGGTTATCCAAGACTAATTAATCTTGACGAAGGTCAGTCGATCAACTGATTCGGTGGACAGGCGCACCCTGTGATCGGTAACAAAGCCACCAGCAGCACTGAAGGTGCGTTCCGAAAGAACGCTGGATGCAGGACAGGCCAGTAGCTCAATTGCATACTGTGCAAGCTCTGGCCAGTGATCCATCCTCAAGACCCAGTAAGCCAGAGGATTTTCGGTGGGAAAGGTGTCCAAGTCTGACCTTGCCCCTAGGTATTCCTGCACCATGTAAATCAGACGCTGGCGATGGTTGCTGGAACCGATCATACCTTGGGGCTGCGGACTAAAAAATTGTCTGAAAGCATCAGTCAGGCGGCCACCTTCTCCACCGCTCCTTCTGACCGATGCCTCAGCAACACATTGTCCAGGACCAGGAGTTTGTAACCTCCCAGTCTCTGAACGCGTTGCACAGACCTTTCTGCAAGGCCTCCCGGAGATGTCTCATCCTCTGCTCCCTCTGCAATGGCAAGATAAGGTCGGCAACCTTACCCTTGTACCGTGGATCAAGGAGAGTGGCCAGCCAGTAATGGTCCCTCTCCTTTATCCAAAGAATACTAGGATCCTTCCGCAGGCTTTGCAGGATCAGGGAGGCCATGCAGCGTAGGTTAGCTGAGGCATTCGGTCCGGAGTCCTCTGGGTCACTAAGGACAACATGATCCGCAGCTACCTCCTCCCAGCCACGTACAAGTCCACGTGTTTCTTGGGACTATAAATCATCCCTACAAGACTGCTGCTGCTGCTGCTGATGCTGAGTGCCAGCCTCCACCTCCATGCTGACACAATCATCCTCCTCCTCCTCTTCCTCCTCCTCATCCTCTTCCTGTGTGATGGGTGGCACAGCAGGAACACTGTCTGGATAAAGGGGGCCTTGAGAGGCAAAGGAGTCCTCCTCTTCCTGCCTCTGTTCTGCCTCAAGTGCCCTGTCCATTATTCCACGCAGCGTATGCTCCAAGAGGTGGACAAGAGGTACAGTGTCACTGATGCATGCACTGTCACTGCTCACCATCCTTGTGGCCTCCTCAAACGGTGACAGGACAGTGCATGCATCCCTGATCATGCCCCACTGGCGTGGTGAGAAAAAACCGAGCTCCCCTGACCCTGTCCTGGTGCCGTAGTCGCACAGGTACTCATTGATGGCCCTCTGCTGCGTGTGCAGCCGCTGCAGCATGGCCAACGTTGAGTTCCACCTGGTGGGCATGTCACATATAAGGCGGTTCTTGGGCAGGTTCAACTCCTTTTGGAGCTCAGCCAGCCGAGCACAGGCATTAAATGATCGGCGGAAATGCACACAGACTTTCCTGGCCTGCTTCAGGACATCCTGTAAGCCCGGGTACCTGCCCAAGAACCGCTGCACCACCAGGTTAAGGACGTGAGCTACACAGGGCACATGGGTCAGTTGTCCCTGTCGGAGGGCGGAGAGGAGGTTGGTGCCATTGTCACAAACCACCATTCCTGGCTTAAGCTGGCGTGGCGTCAACCACCTCTCAGCCTGCCACTGCAGAGCTGACAAAACATCCGCCCCAGTGTGGCTCCTGTCCCCCAAACAAACCAGCGCAAGCACGGCATGGCATTGTTTTCCCTGCGTACTTGCATAGCCCCTGGAACACCTACGGAGCACCGCTGGTTCTGAGGACAGAGCACTGGAAGAGGCCATGGAGGAAGAAGAAGAGGAGGGGGTGGAGGAGAGAGGTGTGTCACAACCAATAGTAGCATTTTGGAGGCGTGGTGGCGGAACAACCTCCAACACTACTGCACCTTGTCCTGCATCCTTCCCAGCTGCCAGAAGAGTGACCCAATGGGCCGTGAAAGACAGGTAACGTCCGTGTTCATGCCTGCTGAACCATGAGTCAGCAGTAATATGCACCTTACCACTGACCGCCCTGTCCAGCGAGGCAAGGGCATTGCCTTCCACATGCCGGTAGAGAGCCGGAATCGCCTTCCGTGAGAAAAAGTGGCGTTTGGGGACCTACCACTGAGGAACCACACATTGTACAAACTCACGGAAGGGGGCCGAGTCTACCAACTGAAAACGCAGCAGTTGAAGTGCTAGCAATTTAGCCAAGCTAGCATTCAACCGCTGGGCATGTGGATGGCTGGGAGTGAACTTCTTTCGCCGGTCCAGCAGCTGGGGCAGGGACATTTGCCTGCTATAATCGGACGTGGGTGTACTGCTAGCAGAGTGCCCGGAAGCACTTGGCTGTGACACACCTAGTTCTACACCTTCATTCCTCTCAGAGCAGGTTTCAGAGAGGACTGAAGGTCTAGTGGGGTTGGAGATGCCAACTGATGAGGAGCAAGGAGAGGTCCGCTTTGTTCTTTGGTGTGGGTCTTTGAGGTACGCTTGCCAACGAGCTGCATGGCAGGTCAACATATGTCTGGTCAAGCATGTGGTGCCCAAGCGGCTGATGTTTTGGCCACGCAAGATACGCTTGAGACATATGTTGCAAATAGCAGCGGTGCGATCTGATGCACTCGTCTCAAAAAAGGCCCACACCAAAGAACTTTTAGAATAACGCGCAGAGGCAGCGCCCTGCACAGGCGGAGCTCTGTGGTGTGATACAGTCGGTGTGCTGCCCCTAAGCTGGCCCCCGGAGGGCATCCTGCCTCATTGGACATGTGCCTCCTCCTCCTCCTCCTCTCTCCTAACAGGCACCCACGTGGAGTCAGTGCCCTCATCATCCCCTCCCTCTTCATCGCTGTAGCAAACCTGGCAGTATGCTGCAGCTTGTGGAACATGACTGCCAGATTGCTGTCCTTCTTGAGCATCCCCCCTCTCTGCATTCATGCTACTGCCTTCCTCTAGCTGAGTGTCATCATCAGAGCCTACAAAACACTGTGCTCAAAGAGTTCAGGAGACTCCTCAGGAGGACGTGGTGGGTCTAGGGAAGGAGTCACTGATGATGACATTGAGACGAGGGAAGACGATGCGTTGGCAGCTGCTTTGCTTTTACCCTGAGACTGGGTGAGAGAGGATGAGGAGGATGAAGAGGGCTTGGTCATCCCCTCTACCAAGTCGTTGGCATGTTGCGGCTCAACATGTCCAGCTGCCGAAAAACAAGCGTGTCCCATGGCCACGTGCTGATGACAATGCACCACGTCCACGACCAGCACTGTTGTCTCTAGACACAGAGCCTGCTTGCCCTCTTTTATCGGCTCGCGCCTGTCTGCCTCTCCTTGCTAGCCTTCCAGACATGGTAATGCCCTAAAGGGAGTTGGTTAAAACAGCAGTTGGGTAGTGTATATTGTGCTGGAGGCACACAACACCCACTAACTCCTGCAGATGCCTTTATTATAGAACACCAGAGATAAAGGGGTATACTGTAATGGAGTCACACAACACCCACTAAGCCCTGCAGATGGCTCTATTAGAGAACAGCAATAAAGGGTAGATACAGGTGTATTGTGCTGGAGGCACAAAACACCCACTAACTCCTGCAGATGCCTTTATTATAGAACACCAGAGATAAAGGGGTATATACAGATGTATACTGTGCTGTGCTGGAGGCACACACAACTTCCAATAACTCCTGCAGATGGCAAGTGGGCTCAAATAGAGAAGAGCTATGTAGGTGGATATAGCGGTGTGTACTGGGTACAGAGCACGCAGACAGCACGCACAAGCTCCTAACACTACTGACTGCAAGCTCTATTATAAAAGATAGATCACTAGCTATATAGGTGAGGTGAAAATAGCGGTGTATACTGCTGTCAGGGCACGCAGACAACAACCACTACAGAGGAGCAAGATCGAAAATCGTCCGATAACGATCGGTGTATACTGTGTTGAAGGTACACAGAACACCCACTAACTGCTTCAGACGCCAACACACTACACAAGGCCGCCGCGCTGGTGGCCTTATATAGTGTGGGGCGTGCACTACACAGCTTGAGCTATGATTGGCCACAGGCATCCTGCCTGTGGCCAATCATGGCTCTCCTCGCTGCTGGCGCTGTGATTGGCCAAGCATGCGGGTTCACAGTGCATGCTTGGCCAATCATGAGCCAGCAATGCACTGCGCCATCGCAGTGCATTGTGGGCCGTGAGCGCCACACGAATTTGGCGCACGGCCCATAACGTTCGGAATGCGCCGAACGGGCGAACAGCCGATGTTCGAGTCGAACGTATGTTCGACTCGAACACGAAGCTCATCCCTACAGCTGAGTAACTGTGGAGAGAGATGGGAGCTGGCAATTAGAACCTTTTCACTAACTTGATGACTTTCCAATGTGAGAATTTTGTTTCTATTGTATTTTTGTGTTGTAATGTTCATTTTTATTTGGCTCATATTTTCTGTATGTATGTAAAACCTTAAAACCTTAATAAATAAAGATTGGATAAAGAAGTTAGTAGCCATTTTTACTTTGAAATCCAAGATCTAAGCAGCTCTCTTCCTTATATGTGTCTGGTATCCTTCTGGCTGGCTTCAACTTTCTTCACAAAGAGTCTGCATGCCTATCATCATTATGCTTCATCTTCAGTACTTTCTGGGTCATGTACCTGAAACAAGTAAACAGTTCTGACAGTCCTCTAGCTAATCCCGAAGATGCCCAGCACCCAAATAGTGTACTCATCACAAGTCACTAAAATACAGTCATGCAGACAGAAAATCAGCTACTAACGTTTTGGGGACACAGGGGTTACTTTTTACTAGGTAACAAACTGTATATGCACACTAAAAAAAACATGTTTATAGATGTGATGCTAGATAACAGCAATGCAACTCCCTTAGGGTACCCTATGCATATCCAGAGTCTCAAGTCCATCAGCCATAAATGTTCCAAAGTTCTAAAAACCTCTAAGAGCCTCAGAGGACTTAAACTTGAACTTGGCCAAGTGCGCTTACCCCTGTACACTGATGCATTGGGTTGTGACATTTAATCATATCTCATAGGCCAATGGGAGCCAAGCTACTCAGTGGACATAACAACAGTTGCATGGTTGCTCATTTGTGGTGCTTTGAGAAGATTTTTGCTGTAGCAACGGTTGTTATGACCATATATAAATATTTGACAATTGGATAGTTTCCAGAACAGAGTCTCACATCCCTAGTAATAATTTAAAAGGAGAAAGAAGAGACGAATCTCATGCAGATATGATGGGATTTTAAATTCAGACAAAATGTCTGTCAATAAGGCGAGCAGCAAAAACACCATGCATGGTAAAAAATATATATAATTTATGTCACAATATCATAAATAGAATACATGATAAAAATACATAATCATATTACATAGTGAGTAGACCATGAAATGATACTTGACATATGAAATCAAAATGCGTTGACAAGCAGGGAAACCAACATGTTTTGCAGATTGCTTCATCTGGGTTTATGCACATATCATTGATTTCATCTATATTGTATAGGATATAAACATACCATTAATATATAATATCAAGCATACAATGATAAAAAGAATTGTATTCACATTACAAATTAACTACATTACTTTTATATTTAGTTTTTAGTTTGGTGCTCACCTGGTCTTTAGATTAGCCGAGCATCTGCATGCCCTCCTAACCAGTAGTACGCATCTCCTATAAATCAAAAACAGCGACTGATTCCCGATAGGGGCCAGACCCACGTAGATGGAAAGTGGAAAAAACTCTGGACAGCCGCACTCCGGATCGAATAAAGTAAACCGTACCTTTATTTTTTCAAATGAAGAACCTCACATCACATCAAACACAACAGCAAAAGGGAAGAAAAATATAGAAGAAAATTTCTAACGCATTTCACGCTAAAATTGGCGCTTATTCATAGGGGCCAGACCCATGAGTAGTGAGGAAATTGGATCGTGCTTACTTACCAGTTAATATTTTTACACCAGAAATCTATGAAATGTAAAAAGTAATAATGGTATTATAAATGGTAAAAAAAAAGGGAGGGGGGGTTAATATTATTTCAGCCTATCGCCAAAATGCCAATGGTAAGATGTTTGAACCATCCACCATGCATAATAGAGGTCATAATGGCTAACAACAAAGGTTAATCCCAAATCGGCCTTATAATAAGTAAAAACATTACGCTGTAGGCAAAAAGCTTTACCTGAAAGCATAGCAGTAAGAACATAAGAAAAGTCCTTGTACTAGTAAAGTGGCGGCTGCAGAGTAAATGGATTCACTGCACCATGGACATCAAGACGCATGTGATGGCTAGACACCGGCAACAGCGTCTTTTAAGTCCACAATCCCACCAGAAGTGACGGGTCATAAATGACCCCTGACATCACTTCCTGTTCGGGCATCCCTGGAGGCGCACATGCGCATAGGAGCCCAGTAGTTCAGCTGATGAGTCTGCACCAACAGTCACATGCAGTCACACGCAGTCACACGCTGATTCAACTAAACAACTAAACAATACAATATTCACACAAAATATCTCCATAATAAAGTGATGTAGCCTTACATTGAGAAAAGAAAAATGTATAAACTTAAATTAAATTTCTTTACTACAATACACCAAATTTAATTGGTCATGCCGGTGCCAGGTAATAAAGCCTTAGCTTCTGGCATGACCCATACATAGGGTGCATTATTCATGATGGTACTGACAACACTGGCTGTCCATACAAAGCTGCAATAGGACAAAATCAAACAGATCACAATACAAAAAAAAGAAAATTATTATTAATTATTCAATAATAATTTAACGTCAGTATGACATGAATAGATGAAAAATAGAATAGATGACATGAAAAGATGAAAAAAAGTAAACCAATGACAACAAAACTGATTACTACTGATAAGCCAATAGAATATAAATGATGGGAAATGATTCAAAGAAAGGGTTTAAATGAGAGAGCTGTGTTTATCCCTGGAGGGTAAGTAGCTCTCTGCTCAAAAATCCATCTAGCCTCTCTTTGAAGAATTTTCTTGTCAAAATCGCCTCCTCTTTCCAGCTCGGGAATGACTTCTAATGCTTAAAAGGAGATGTACAAGAGGTCAAAGCTGTGCTTCAACCCCACATGTTTACATATGGGGGTATATAATAGCCCCACATCTAAATCATGTAGGTGATCCTGTATTCTCTTCGCAAAGGGACGTTTTGTCTTCCCGATATAAAATGTGCCACCCCGACACATCTCTAAGTAGACTATGCCAACAGTGCACCAATTGGCATAACCCTTTAATTTGTGAAAACCTCCTCTTGGGAGGGGGCAATCAACCCCTTCTTTGATCCAGGGACACTGATTGCATGGCCGCATTTGAAAGTCCCTCGTCCCCCCACTGCTCCAATAATGGGAGCATCGGTGAGCAGGTGACTGTGGACAAGGCTGTCCCTAATAGAATGTGATCTCCTATTGTCATAGGATGCGCACGGTTAAAGCACTCCGGCGCACAGCTGTGTGAAAGAGGAATAAACGAAAGCACACAAGCACACACACACAGGGTGTGACCCCTCGCTGACCTATAAAGGAAGTGAGGTCATCCAAACACACTGCTGGTTTGTCTTCAGCTTCCTGTGATTCCCACGTCTGCTTCTGTTATCTGTATTACCCGTTGTGACCCGGATTGCCTTATCGACCTCGCTGATCTTCTCCTGACCCGACCTCTGGCTTGATCTTGGACTCCTGCTTTCTAACGTGTTTGACCCTCAGCCTGCATCTGGACTTACCTGCTGTCTCCTGTGTTCGACCCCCGGCTTGTCTTGGATTATCCTTCTGTCTCAGCGTTCCTGGTACTTGTCTTCTGATCTGGACTGTGTTTGACCCCTGGCCTGTCTCCTGGATTCTGTCTTTGCCTTACGGACTTGCTACCATTGCTTTCGGACCTTCCCACGGGACATCACCTCTCAGCTCTGCTCAAGCTACCTGCTGATCTGCTAGCAAGTGACTGTCCTACTGGTAGCTTGTGCCTCTTGGTGCAACCACTCTCTGTGCCACTTTCAGGGGTGGTCTGCGCCGAGTCGCAACAGCGACCGCTCTCGGCATCTTGGCCTCGGTGAGTACATTTATATGATAGTACAAACCAGCCATGACAGAGGCCAACAGAGCGGGTTCGCCATTAGAAGTCCTGTGCCAACAAGTCTCTGCACTCACAGAAGCAGTACAGAGACTACAGGATGGCTATGCGCAGATCGACAGCAGGCTTCAGCGACTAGCCACAGCTCCGGCACCCACAAATCCTACGCAGGCCTCAGTCAGCGATGCCTCCACACCTCATGTCCAGCCTCCACCCGGTATGATGATGGCAGTACCCGAACCACGAGTACCCACGCCTGAGCGATTTTCAGGCGACCGAAAGAAATTCAGAGCCTTTAAAAATGCATGTTCCTTGTACTTGGCTTTGCAACCCAGGACCTTTTCTTCAGAGATTGTCAAGGTCGGGTTTATTATCTCTCTTCTGGCTGAGGAACCCCAGGCCTGGGCCCATAGCCTTATGGAACAGAGAAGCCCCTTGTTAAACTCCACGGACACCTTCTTTGAGGCTATGGGACAATTATATGATGACCCTCAGCGTACTGCCACGGCTGAGGCTACCCTGCATGCTCTCTCACAGGGGAGAAGACCGGTGGAGGATTACACCGTTGAGTTTCGCAAGTGGTCAGCTGACACCAGCTGGAACGAGGCGGCCCTGCGTTATCAATACCGGTTGGGGCTCTCCGAGAACCTAAAGGATGAGTTGGCCCGAGTAGAGACTCCTGCCTCCCTGGAGGAATTAATCCAGTTGGCTACAAAACTGGACAGACGGATGCGCGAGCGGCGCTCCGAACGCCTCCAGGCCCCTCGGCCTAGTTGGATGCTTCCTAAGGCCACTATCCCGTATCCGCCCATCCCGGTTCCTTCGGGTCCCTCAGCTTCGGAAGGGGAGCCCATGCAGCTAGGTTTGGTCCGTCCTCGTCTCACCCCAGAAGAGCGACAACGAAGACGCCAAGCCAATCTGTGCTTATACTGTGGGGGGCTTGGACATTTCATTCACAGCTGTCCCGTGAGACCCCGTAAGTTGCCCCCACGGTGTGTAATGAACTACCAGAGTGTTGGTCCTGCTCAAACTTATGTGACTCTCTCTGTTTCCCTACAGCTGGCAGAAGAGAAGATCCCACTCCCAGCCGTGATTGATTCAGGGGCATGTAGTTGCTTTTTGGACATCTCCCTCGCACAGCAACTACGCATTCCAAGCCAGAATAAAGCAACACATCTTCTAGTCCATTTAGCAGATGGATCTCTGCCACTCTCAGGTCCAGTAACACAGGAGACACTACCTTTGCTCACTATTACAGACTCTGGCCATAGAGAACTTCTACGCTTCGACCTAATATCATCTCCCATGTTCCCTATCATCCTGGGACTTCCTTGGTTGCAGGCTCATGATCCCCAGATCAGTTGGAACAAGAAGGAAATGTCCTTTACATCCGCTTACTGTATGCAGCATTGTTTTGATTCTGTTCCAGCTCCTTGTATGACCGTGGCCCCCACCACTGATCACCTGCAGCACATTCCTCAGGTCTATTCCGAGTTTAAGGACGTCTTCGATAAAAAGAAGGCTGACCGTCTACCACCACACAGACCATATGACTGTCCCATTGAACTGTTACCTGGTTCTGAGATCCCTTTTGGACGAATTTTCCCCTTATCCGAGACTGAACTAAAGGCTCTCAAAGCCTACATTGATGAAAATCTTGAAAAGGGGTTCATTCGCCCATCTTCTTCGCCAGCAGGGGCAGGTATTTTCTTCGTGGGAAAAAAGGATGGATCCCTTAGGCCATGTGTTGACTACAGGGAACTTAATAAAGTCACAATCAAAAATCGCTACCCACTTCCACTCATCCCTGAGTTATTCCAGCGCTTAGGATCTGCCAAAGTATTTTCCAAACTGGACTTGCGGGGGGCCTACAATCTCATTAGAATCCGTGCTGGGGATGAATGGAAGACAGCCTTCAGATCAAGATTTGGCCACTATGAATATCTTGTTATGCCCTTTGGCCTGTGCAATGCCCCGGCCACATTTCAGCATCTAGTAAATGACATCTTCAGAGACTATCTTGATAATTTTATAGTGGTATATTTAGATGATATCCTTATTTTCTCTGCTTCTCTTGAACTCCACAGGGTCCACGTGCGGAAAGTCCTCACCATCCTCCGACAACATCGGCTGTACCTTAAGGCGGAGAAATGTGAATTTGAGATAACTACAGTTCAGTTCTTAGGATTCATCATTTCTACTGAGGGCATCTCCATGGACCCCCAAAAGATCAAGGCAATCTTGGAATGGCCTGCTCCAAGGGATAAGAAAGCCGTGCAAAGGTTTATAGGCTTCGCTAACTTTTATCGCAGATTCATCGCCGGGTTCTCTTCAATAGTCGCCCCCATTACTCAGCTGACCCGCCAACATACCCGATTTCAGTGGTCTCAAGAAGCCCAAGTAGCCTTTACCAAACTAAAGACCTTGTTCACCTCAGCTCCTATTTTACGGCATCCCGATCCAGTATCACCATTCGTACTGGAAGTAGATGCCTCAGAGACAGCCACAGGAGCCATCCTCTCTCAACGACAAGGGCCTAAAGCTTTGTTACACCCGGTGGCTTTCGCATCTCGGAAGCTAACCCCACCGGAGAGGAATTATGACGTAGGCGACCGAGAACTATTGGCCATCAAGTTCGCCCTGGAGGAGTGGAGATACCTCTTGGAAGGAGCCACTCATCCCATCACAATATTCACAGATCACAAGAATCTTGAATATCTGCGGACTGCCAAACGCTTAAGACCCCGTCAAGCCCGTTGGGCGCTTTTCTTTTCAAGATTCCAGTTCCATATCTCGTACCGGCCCGGATCCAAGAACAACAAAGCGGATGCGCTCTCGCGCATGTTCCCTGAGTCTTCCCAGGTAACGGAGCCTAGTACGATCTTGTCTCCTCACAACTTCCTTCTACTCCCACAGCCTGACTTACTTACGGCCATCAAAACAGCTTCAGTCCATTGCAATGACCCAGTCCTATCTACCTTGGAAAAACGTGACAATCTGTTTTGGGCCCGAAACAAGGTCTTCGTTCCCCTTGAGATTAGGACTCAAGTTCTAAGGATTTGTCATGATCACAAATTGGCCGGCCACTTTGGGACACAGAAAACAGCGGAACTGATCTCTCGTTCTTTCTGGTGGCCATGTTGGAGACAGGACTGCCAGACTTACATTGCCTCTTGTGTACCGTGCCAGCGTAGCAAGGGTCCCAAGATCAAGCCCTGGGGTCTGTTAAGGCCTTTGCCCATTCCTGACCGACCTTGGGCAGACGTGTCAATGGATTTTATTGTGGAGCTACCGCCCTCGGAAGGTTTCACCACAATTCTGGTAGTAGTCGACCGTCTTTCAAAGATGGCCCATTTCCTACCTATGGTCGGTACTCCCTCTGCTCTGGAAACTGCCAATCTCTTTATTAAGGAGGTTGTCAGGCTCCATGGGGTTCCCAGCAGTATCACGTCTGATAGAGGTCCACAGTTTACCTCTAGATTTTGGAGAGAACTCTGCAAGATACTGGAAATCAAGATCTGTTTGTCATCGGCATATCATCCCCAAAGTAACGGGCAAACGGAACGGACAAACCAAACCCTTGAGCAGTATCTTCGCTGCTTTTGTTCAGGATCTCAGAATGATTGGTCGGCCCTATTGCCATATGCAGAATTCGCCTACAATAATTCTATTCATACAACTACCAACCAGACTCCCTTTTGGATCAACTGTGGGTTTCACCCTTCTTTCCTCCCCAACTCCATCCCAGAATCCACTGTTCCTGCGGTCCAAGATCGGATAGCCGCCATCCAATCTAATTTCCAAAGGATCCAGGAGACCATACAGAAGGCCCAGGATGATTACAAAAAATACCATGATAGGGGAAGGAAGGAGAACCCTACCTTTAAAATTGGCGAGGAAGTCTGGCTATCTGCCACCAATCTCAAACTTCCTTGTCCCACACGCAAGCTGGGTCCCAGATTCATAGGACCATTCAAAATCAAAAGGGTAATAAATCCTGTAGCCTTTGAACTAGCCCTCCCTGAATCATACAGGATACACCCTGTTTTCCATGCCTCCCTTTTGAAGCCATTGGTTCCTAGTCCTTTTCCTGGAAGGGAAGTGCCTCCTCCTCCACCCATCAAGATCGATGGAGAAGATGAATTCGAAGTAGAAGCTTTACTAGGATGCAGGAAAGTCGGTAGACAAATACAATACCTGGTAAAATGGAAGGGGTATCCTTCAGAAAATAACTCCTGGGAACCATCCAAGAACCTTCACGCTCCCAAATTAATAAAGACATTCCATCAGCAACATCCGGAATTGATGGCTAGCTTGGGCGTCCGGAGGCCGCCCCTCGGGGGGGGGGCACTGTCATAGGATGCGCACGGTTAAAGCACTCCGGCGCACAGCTGTGTGCAAGAGGAATAAACGAAAGCACACAAGCACACACACACAGGGTGTGACCCCTCACTGACCTATAAAGGAAGTGAGGTCATCCAAACACACTGCTGGTTTGTCTTCAGCTTCCTGTGATTCCCACGTCTGCTTCTGTTATCTGTATTACCCGTTGTGACCCGGATTGCCTTATCGACCTCGCTGATCTTCTCCTGACCCGACCTCTGGCTTGATCTTGGACTCCTGCTTTCTAACGTGTTTGACCCTCAGCCTGCATCTGGACTTACCTGCTGTCTCCTGTGTTCGACCCCCGGCTTGTCTTGGATTATCCTTCTGTCTCAGCGTTCCTGGTACTTGTCTTCTGATCTGGACTGTGTTTGACCCCTGGCCTGTCTCCTGGATTCTGTCTTTGCCTTACGGACTTGCTACCATTGCTTTCGGACCTTCCCACGGGACATCACCTCTCAGCTCTGCTCAAGCTACCTGCTGATCTGCTAGCAAGTGACTGTCCTACTGGTAGCTTGTGCCTCTTGGTGCAACCACTCTCTGTGCCACTTTCAGGGGTGGTCTGCGCCGAGTCCCAACAGCGACCGCTCTCGGCATCTTGGCCTCGGTGAGTACATTTATATGATACCTATACAGAATCTGTGGTGTGTTTGCCACATATTTAGAAATAATATGGTCATCAGACAAAAAATGGCAATTACTGCTAATCAATATACAAAATAATTCCTGATTGTTAGTAAAGGTGGTAATACATTTTGTAGTGCCATGAATTTTCTGAGGCTTAGATTTAAAAATGAGCGATTCCCGAGTATTTTGTTTTGCTCTTTTATAGACCTTTTTAAAGGCTTTCTTGCTATATCCCTTCTCCTGCAGTCTAAGATATCACCTCAAGCTCAAAATCCTGACCCCTGGTGCAGTTGTGGCGCAATCGAAGGTATTGGCTGAATGGTATGCTGCGTACCAGAGATCGGGGTTGCGAGCTTGAGTAATGCAGTATCGTATTTCCCGCCATCTCCTTTCTGTAGAGGCCACTATAAATTGTACCCTCATGACCAAGGAAGAGGCGTATATCCAGAAATGGTATGCTTCTAGTGTGTCAGGGCTGGCTTAGCCCTTCCTTCTCTGGGCTGACTGCTCAGCTGTCAGCTAATTGCCAGCTCTCTTCTCTCTCTTCAGTTACCAGCTGTTCCCGATGATGCTCATCTGGCCTGCCTATATATTAGTCTACAGCTCATTTCTCCTTTGCCTTCACGTTTGGTCACATCACAAGGAACCACCTCCTGCTGTTGTTTCAAGACTGGCTTGCTGATATCCCACCTGGCTTCCTTCCTGCTTGCAGTTGCTCTCCAGGGATCCCTGACGTCTGGACTGGCTGATTACCCGATCTGGTTTATGAACTTTGGACTGGCTGACTACCCGATCTGGTTACAGGACTCTGGCTTGCTTGACTACGCTTTTTCCTATTTATCTTTTTATTTTTTATTAATAAATAAGTGTGATTAGATTGTACTTCTGTCTCTGTCTGTTTCATGGTTCCTGACATAGTGTCCAATTGAATTGTAAAATTCAAATTAAACTCACTGTAAGACAAATAAGTCATGAAATCAGACAGTTCCTCAGAAGAACCAGTCCAAATGAGCAGTACATCATCGATATACCTCCGCCAAAGCAATATGTGGTGGAGTTATATCGATACACCTTCATTGGAAAATAAGGCTCTCTCCCACCCTCCCAGGTACAGGTTGGCATATGATGGGGCACACAAAGTCCCCATCGCCACCCCCTGTACCTGGAGGTAAGTGGAACCATTGAATGTGAATATATTGTTGGTGAGAATGTGTTCCAACAACATATTCACAAACTGACACATTTTCCAGTTATTGGTGTTTTGTTCTTTCAAGAACATGGAAATTACTTCTACACCCTTCTTATGGGGAATACTAGAGTATAGTGCCTCAATTTCAATGGCTGCCATAATAGCCCCAGGGGATATAATTAGTCCCTAAATAACTTTTAATAGTTCTAATGTGTCCTTCAAATAGGACGGTAGAGCCACGACATACGGGCGCAACTGATTGTCTATGTATTTACTGGCGGTCTCTGTGTGGCACCCTATTCCCGATACTATAGGATGTTCGGGAGGGTTCACCATACTTTTATGGACCTTTGGCAATGAATAAAAAGTTGGTGTAATCGGCCATTTGATCTCAAGATACTCCAACAGGTCTTTATCAATGAGTGCGTCTTGATACGCTTGATGGATTATCGATGAGTATTGGCATTTAGCCTCAACTAATTTCTCCTTGTTGTTATGACCATGGAGAATCTGAACTGCAGGATCGTCAGGTATTATTTTATTTTAAGTGGTTGCAAAGATGAGGGCTGCCCAAAAGGCAGAAAAAATGTTTGTAATTTACATGTATTGTGGGTGGAAACTGGTAATGAACATGAGCACCTGTACCCAAAGATGGATATGTGAAACACCAAAGACTGTTTGTGGATTGAGTTTCATTCTGTTATATAATGTTTATTGTGTGAGCAATAAAAACCTTTTTGATTGAAAAAAATAAAAGTGGTTGCAAAGGCAAAAGATTCCAGTAAGGTAAAAAAGTTTCTGCATGCAGCTTCACCTGCAGCCTTCTAAATACATACCAGAGTTCCATCTTAATTCAGCAAAGTGCACCACGAGAGCCAATCAGAGCCAGTGATGCTGGAGCAGGGGGCGGGGCTGATCCGTGTTTTGCGAGGACATAGAGCAGGGCTTGGTAGCGAGCATGCACTAGTGCCTCCAGAGCAAGCAACTTGCTATGGGTGCACTTGATGGGGGAGAGGAGCCAGGAAAGCCAATAAGGGACCCAAGACGAGGAGGATCCGGACTGCTCTGTGCAAAACCGTTGCACAGAGCAAGTAAATATAACATGTTTGTTATTTTAATTTAAAAAAATTAAGCTTTACAATCACTTTAAAGCTGCACATTGAAGTAGTTCTATTTTAACGATGGCAATAAAATGAAAAAAAAACTAAAACATAAAGATGTGGGTACTTTTTATAGTTACTGACTTTATATGCAATGTATTCTCATTCTGCTCTGTTCTTATCCCTTGTGCTTCATCAATCTTAATACTATGATAACTTTGTATACATCAATATGTATATGAACTATGCAAGTACATATATTGTATAGCCACAAAGCTAGAATAGATCATCAAATGGGTTCTAGGCAAAGCATGTCAAGCACCAGTCCTGAAAGGTATAAACCTACACATTAGAGAAAATGTTTCTGATTGTTTAGAATACAATTATACCTGCTATACTGTCAATGTATTGGGGTGAATTTGCAAAAACCTGAGGAAAAAAGGAAACATAAAGCAGCTAGATTTCTAACCCTAATTGGAGCTTATCAAGTATGTGGTGAGTGGAAAATATTCAGCCAAACAGTGACTGCATCCCATAAGATGCATGCACTGGCCAGCCATGCCCCTATATTCAGATATTGGTTGGTGTTGCATCTGCCTGAATATAATAACCGACATTGGAGATTTCTTGCTGTGAGCATAGATTTGGAAATCGACCAAATTTCTCTCAAGACGTGTATGGCTAGCTTTAGAAGCATATGTTATGTTACTCTTTCCTTACAATAATACTTTCTAAGAATAGTTTTGAACTTTGCTCTTGCTAGTTTGAGGTCATGTCCCCATGTTCTTGAGCTTTAGTCATGGATATCCATGCATTAGGAATGCAGTAAAGACTGCATTATAAATAATAGCATTAACCAGCTTGATTATATCAGTGCTGTTCTAAATTCTATAATCATTTATCTCTACTGTGTGTTTGCTTTCACAGCTGGATACTTTATCATCATCTAAAACAACTGATGGGTTGCAATCAAGTTATTATTTAGCATTTTTAAAATACATGGAAGATAAATAATTCTGAAGATACAACACACAATCAAGCAATTCCAAACCAGAATACTGAATGCACAAACAGGTAAGACTATAGAAACAGAATGTTTTTTTGCATAATAATTTTACTAAATGTGAGTAAATTTACTAAGATTTCCCCATCAAAACTACTTCTTGTGAACATTAAAATGTGACATTGTTGACTACCTACCCTCAAAACATGCATTCCAAAACTCCTCAACCGTGCTAGTACGCTTTGAGAAAGTACTACTGTAATTTGATACAATCAGAAACTGAAGCACAGTCTATTGAGTAAAATTTTAAGGCATTTCAATGAATCAGTGTAACTTGTCATTGTCTAACACTGGCGAACAACAATTGACAGCATATGAGTTGTCAATTGGGCAGCTATATACCATTTACTTCTGTTATGTGTAAAACGTAATGCTTCAGTTGTATGATTTATGCACTCCATAGTGAGGGACAAATACTCTCTTCGGCATGTTGCAATGAGCGCAGTTCATTGCAGTAGTGTTTTACAGTATCTACTGCATTTCATTCATTCAGAATTCATTTATGTTCTACTGTTGTGTGTCCTTATTGAACTTTACTTTAGATTCTTGGTGGCTTTAAATCAGACTGCATTAGCACTCCCAAAGTACCAGTACTAGTCTTTTTGAAGTGTGTTGCAATGCATGGCCAAGAGAGTCAGTGTTGTAACCTTTTATCAATCATGGGGGAGTGGGTTTAATAGGGAGGTCTTATGCCACGTACACACGATCAGTCTATCCGGCGGACTTAGTCTGGTGGACAAACCGCTGTAAAGTCCACTGGACTGTTCGAACGAGCGGACCTGCCCACACACGTGACTTTTCCAGCGGACTAAGTCCGGCAGATATAGTCTGCCGGATTATCTGCTGTACTTTTGTAATGAATGGACTTGCCCACACACACGGAGGAAAGTCCGTTCATTTTGAGAGCGGCTCCAGGTAGCCGGGACCAGCGAAGGAAGCGTCGCTGGTCCTTTCACCTGGTATGGAGTTAAAGGGGAAGCCCTACGCCGAAAAAACTGCGTGGGGGTCCCCCATGGTCCATATCAGACCCTTATCCGAGCACGTAACCTGGCCGGTCAGGAAAGGGGGTGGGGACGAGCAAGTGACCCACCTCCTGAGCCGTACCAGGCCGCGTGCCCTCAACATGGGGGGTGCTTTTGGGGAAGGGGGGGCGCACGGCCGCTCGCTCATCCCCACCCCCTTTCCTGACCACCGGGTTGCTGTTTTTTCAGCGTAGGGCTTCCCATTGAACTCCATCCATACCAGGTGATGGGGCCAGCAACGCCTCCTTCGCTGATCCCGGCTACCTGGAGCCACGCTCAAAATGAGCAAACTTTTCTCTATGCGGGAAAAGTCCGTTCATTTCAAAAGCACACACACGGCCGTATTGTCCCCCGGACTACAAGTCTGGCGGACATATTTTGGTGCAAAACTACTTTCTTAGTCCGCCGGACTTTTGGGTAAAAAAAAAGTCCTCCAGAGCTCACACACGGGCTTTTCCACCGGATTGTTTGATCGTGTATACACAGCATTAGAAACATTTTCCATATGTAATAATATTATTATGCATAAGAGCATTTCATTTGACCATTTCTATTTCTGGGTAAATCTGTCCCCCCTTCAAGTTCTTTCACTCACCCAACCAATTCAAATAAAAAAAAACTCTAACATTGTTTTTACTAACCTCTGAAATCTATTGTCATATGACCCTCCTAGGAATGAAGGCCAGTGATCCACTGCAGCAGTCAGGGCTTGCCAACGATCAGTCTGATGTCATCACCTGAAGTATCCATGACATGAGAAGACCTCACTGATGGACAGGCAATGGGAAGCATCTGTGTCATCAGGTAGTGATCAGCTG
Source organism: Lithobates pipiens (assembly GCF_037356315.1). NCBI lineage: Eukaryota > Metazoa > Chordata > Amphibia > Anura > Ranidae > Lithobates > Lithobates pipiens. Next base: position 278,943,424 of record NW_027507758.1, read on the forward strand.
AAGAAGGAACCTCCATTTCTGCAGTTCAGAAGACAGATGACTTTGTACCCAGTGCACCAAGTGACCACTAGGGGAGGGATGAGAGCTTAGTGTGTGTAGGGGAGGGGTTTGATTAGACCAAACTTAGCTTAAAAGTGAACCTAGACACATTCAGGCTTCAGAGACATTTTCTGCTCCACTACATATAGAGTCCCTGACCTGGTTTAAACATGTAGTGTCTCTTCAGGGTAACTAAGGGGCTGCAAGAGGGACATACCTGGAGAAGAACTAGTGACATGGTGGAGTAAATGTTTTCATAGGTGTATGCTGCAACATGCCACTTGACTTGGAAATTAAACTCCATCTCCCTATAAGGAGTATTATTTTCAGAATTTATAACCAGCTGCATTATGTGGTCTCACTTCCAATAGTTGGGAAAGATGTTGTAGATTGCCTGCACTGTCACCAGTACAAAGACAGGTGAAGAGTTATGCCAGTTACAATATTTTATATTTTGATAATTACAATACCATTAATAGCAATTAATGGAATGTTCTCATAATGCATATGCAAATCAAATAGCAAATTATTTAACAAGCATTGAAAGGTATTTTTAACCAGCACAAAGAAAAAGATCTGTGTTTTCTCACACAAAGACACAGTAATTAAATCTTCAATAAAACTTGATTGAGCAGAAAGCAATGATACTAAGTACGGAATAAAGTGCAATCCTCGCAAAGATGTTAAGCAAAACACACTAGTGATTAAATATACTGTACTTTATTCAAGAGATTATTACCCCACAAAGTTTATTCATACTTAAAGGGGATTACTTGATTTCTACAACCATGTTATAAAGTATAAATATTTTTTTAAAGCTTGAAATATTACATGTGAATATTTTATATGAATCAGTTTCAGCCATCAAGTCTTGATAATAAGTCAACACAGTCACCTAATCGCTAGATTGAACTTTAACAACTGTTGTCAACAATTAATAGCAGGATATGATGTTATACATACAACTTAGACTCAGAGAATAGGAAAACCCCCTATATTTATCTGCTAGTACAGAATCTCCATATACAATATGTATAGATTTGCAATCAGCACAGCACAGTCAGCAATCCAGGAGTAGTGTTGGGCTTTCTTATAACCAGCACTTTTGATATCTAAATACCTGTTAAGCTTTTCTTTTTTCTTCAGACATGATGTAATCTGCATCTGTAATTTTTTTTTAACATTATTTTTCTCCTACACCAATGAAATTGTACTGTGATCCATCAGAGTTGTAGAGATATACTTGGGTATGCATCCATTGGTAAAGTAATTGAGAACTGTTAATGGATTTCTCCTGTAACCTATTTAGCTTGAACTTCAGAACTTTTTGTGCAATCCATTGACATTTTGCTCCAGGGCGCAACCAAGCCATAAGCTACAGTTAAAGAAGCCCATGGTCTGTCTCCAGAGCTGCCCCAAAAATATCATTCACGTCCAAACTGCTTCAAAGTAAATACGCTCTAGAGCACCTACTTTTCCTAAGTGTCAGCTGTATAGATAGGAAAGGAGGGAAAATGAAGATACATGATATTTTCTTCATACTTCAACACAGCAAAACCATCTAGGTTTATCTTGCAGTGAAAACAATATAGTCAGATCATACAGGATAATAAATGTACACAACTGAACATTGCCAATCCATTATAAGATTTCCCATTTTCAGGAATTGCACCCATAAGGGTGAGCCTAAGTCTAATGCCGCGTACACACGACCGGACTTTGACATCAAAAGGTCAGACGGAACGATTCCGGCAGACCATTCGATAGTGTGTGGGCTGCAGTGGACTTTTGATTTGCAAAAATCCGTCAGACTTTAGAAACGGAACATGTTTCAAATTTTTCCGCCGGAACTCCGCTAGACCCAGTTCCTACCGAGAAATCCGCTCGTGTGTATGCTAGTCTGGTGGACAAAAACCAACGCGAGGGCAGCTATTGGCTACTGGCTATGAAATTCCTTATTCTAGTCCGGTCGTACGTCATCACGTTCGAATCCGTCGGACTTTGGTGTGATTGTGTGTGGCCAAGTCCGTTCATTCGGAAAGTCCGTCAGAACTCTCCTCGAAAAGTCCGGTCCTGTGTACACGGCATAAGGGGCCAAAAATGATTGTAATCTGACAAAAACAAGCTCATGTACTTTTATGAGTGACAGGCATTTTGCTTCAGGTGACAGAACACTCAAATGTGAACAAGGTCCTTGAAAAGGCATTTGGCTTGAGCGTTTTAGAGCTTCAAGCTGAAAATCGCTCAGGTGTGAACCAGGCCATTGGCATTGGCAGGGTGATTTAAAAGTGGAAATGGTATTTCCTTTCTTCAATATACGTACACTAAGGTTATATTTCAATTATAACGTAAATCCAGGAAGGAAAACAAAATAAAATGTATCCTGGCATTTTTATAGAAAAAATCTTACTGAACTATGTTTTTTTCTTTTTTTAATAAATGAGGATAATGTGAAGCAGCACTGAAATTAATAGTTTTAGCATGTCAGTTATCGCTCCTTAACTCCATCAAATTATTCCTAGTCTAATGTAATAATCAGACATCTCCAGTTTATGGAAACAGACCATGCTTTCAGGAGGCTATCTATGCTTTTAAAGTGTCCCTGGACCTAGCTCATTTTCCCTCTTCCCTGGCTGGTGCTCCCCTTAAGATTTGGCAGACACTCAGACCAAATCTCTCCCTTCCTCTCCTCCCTGCCACTGGTTTGTATACAACAGCTGGGGAGAGGAGAAAGAAGAGAAAGATGAAGCTTTTCTGGTCATATAGACTTAGGCCCTGCCTCCTGGACACACATGTACCAGGGTAGGAATGAAAGAGCAGCCCCAGGACTTGGGCATGGATGGCTCACCATCAACTGGTGCCTCTGTACTTGAAAAGATGAGTGATTTTGTGGGTGTGGTAAACTGTCTTACTCCAGAACTCAGATTAATTCCATATTTGGCTGTACTTTTTCACTAACACACTCCCTGTTATGTACCTCATAGCAGAGCCTGATGTGGTGAGGTAACATTGCCTGCAAGATCTTACATTGGTTGCAGAAGTGTATGGCATGTGTGTCACCTGAGCTATGGATGGCTGAAGCAGCAGATGGCAACAGAAACAGCAGATGCAGGTACACAGCAGATGTAGGACTAGCGTCACCAGGTAATATGCAGAGCAGGACAGACGGATAACTGGATGATCAGTTATAAGCATAAACAGCAGGCAGAGAATGGTCAAGATGCAGGCAGAGGTTGGAAACAGGATATCAGGCAGACAGAAGATATAGCAAAGTCTTTAAGGCAAGCCGAGGTCAGGATAGGTGTAGAGCAAGCATGGTCAGGATAAGCTGGGTCAAACACAGGAATCAAGTACAGATCACAGAAACAGGTATATGGTATGGAGTAAATCTGCAGATCAGACAGCAATGCACTAGTGCAGCTGCTGCCCTTATATAGGCCATTTAGTGCCAGCATTAATGGCTAACAGACATGCATGTATCTGCCTCTGCCTAGGAGCTTCGGCTGCACCATGGCCAGCACGTCCCTAACATCCCCATGCTAAATTAAACTAGCCACCAACCACATTCCCTGCCGCTGCTTACTTACCCCCATTAGAGGAGGTAAGTTTTCCATCCTTTCTTCAAAAATCTCTTTAGTGCTGGGTGCTCCTGTGAGTCTTCATAGGCTTAATTAGAGCTGTATCCCCCATCAGTTGATTCTAATCTGTATCGTTCATTTGTATGCAATTGTTTCCAAAAAGGTTTTATGTTATGCGTTTTCTTTTTTCTATTATTTTGTGATATAATACTAAAGCACTGCTATATGTGTAAAATGAACAGTGTTAAATCCAAACGGAACAGTGAAGGGATATTTAGCTTATCCGCTTTCATTCTTTAAGAAATTTGGTTTCCATTTTGTGTCTCTCTCTAACATCCACCTCACAAAATGTATGCTCAAGTTTTGCTAGTCTAGTTTCGTTTCCCATGTTACTGTTATCTTCTCTTTCAGTTGTTTCGTTTCTTGGAAAGCACATGATTTTGAGGAATTGCTAGTTTCACTTTTATTGTAGGCTGTACTTGTATATGATTGGATAATCTGTATGACACGTTCAAAGGGTGGTACTTTCTGAAAGCCCCCTTTAAATATTCACACCAAAGAATAAAGATTAGATTTGCTCGGAGAGACTTTGTTGTTTTGTGTCATTGTCTCAATGGGCTAATCTCCCAGGCCTGTGTGGGGATTGAACGTCACACTTTGACAGACATGAAGGGGTTAAGAAATCCCCTTTAGACAATCTACATTTCCTTCAAACAGCTGCACCATTAAAATTATCTTAAACATTAGATAAAATAAATGATTGAAACAATGATGTGCTTATTGCAATGAAAAACAAAAACATAACATAATAAATGTAATTGTACAAAGTCACATAAATTAATAATTAAATGTATGCATATAGAGTCCTCTTAACAGGTTAATAGTGACTTCTTAAAGTGTCCATACAGGGTTCCTCCAACACAAGAAACTTTATCTTGATAAATGCCACCACTTCCACCACCGGTTGCAATGCCCGCTCACCTTAAAAGGCGACCCCATTGGGTCCAATTGTGCCTTCAAGATATGGGGGGTTATTTACTAAAGGCAAATCCACTTTGCACTACAAGTGCAAAGTGCACTTGAAATTGCACTGAAAGTCCATTTGGAAGAGCAATCACTGTAGATCCGAGGGGACATGCAGGGAAAATAAAAAAACAGCATTTTAGCTTGCACATGATTGGATAATAAAATCAGCAGAGCTTCCCCTCATTTTAGATCTACCCCTCAAATTTACAGCGACTGCACTTTCAAGTACAGTTTCAGTGCAATTTCAAGTGCACTTGTAGTGCAAGGTGTATTTGCCTTTTCGTAAATAACCCCCATAGGGTCTTAGATGGTCCAGACAGGAGCGTGCTGCTGTTTATTGCATATGACAATATGCCATATGATCTGTGACGCAACACGGCAGAAAGAGTTGGTGACATCACTTCTGGTGTCTCAGTTACCCGCAGTGGTGGAATTATAGGGGTTGCCGAGATTGCCATGGCGACTGGGCCCCTTGCTGCAGGGGGCCCTTGAGGGCCCACTGTACTCTTCAATCGGGGGGGAGGGTGAGAGAGGAGCTCCCTGATGGTCAGCCGAACTGAAATCGGCACTGTGCGGGGAGCTCCTCGCTTTAGCCTAAGTGAAAGCACAGTGTGTGCTGTGCTCTTTGTCTCCCCCTACAGTGCAGTACCCGGCAGGAAGAGCCAAGGTAAAGCACTGCCGTTTTTTTTATAAGATCATCTACTCCTGTATTTGTGTTTATATGTGTGTGCATGTGTGTGTGGTTGTACATGCATGTGTGTGTGGGTGTGCATGCATGTGTGTATGTGTGCATGGATGTGTGTGGGTGTGTGTGTGTGGGTGTGCATGCATGTGTGGCTGCATGCATGTGTGTGCGGGTGTGCATGTATGTGTGGGTGTGCATGTTTGGCTGTGCATGCATGTATGTGTGTGTATGTGTGTGGGGGTGTGCATGTATGTGTATGCATGTATTTGTGTGTGTGCATGCATGTGGATGTGCATGTGTGTGCATGTATGTGTGTGTGTTCATATATGTATGTGTATGTATGCATGTGTGTGTGCGCATGTATGTGAGTGTGCTTGTATGCATATGTACACTAGTGATGGACGAACTTCCGACGGGACGTTTCGCGAACGCGAAATGCGAACGGACCCAAACGTTCGCGAAACAGAACGTTCGCCGCGGGCCCCATTGACTTCAATGGGAGGCGAACTTTGCAAACCTTCATGTCGAATTTGCGGCCACGTGGTAATTATTAGGGGGTAAAACGTAGTCCCACCATCTGGACAATGACATAATACATGTATGAGGTGAATTTGGGATCGATAACTACAAGCATTTTTATTTTATTTGGGAAATTGTTCTAACAATTCAGGACTATGGAGCTAATGAAGGCAATGGAGGAGAGGGAAGGTCAGGGACCAGGGTAGGCAAAGAAGAGGGTGCAGGAGATGATCACCAGCAGCGTGACATACCGGAATGACACATGCACCGTGATAGAGGCATCTGACAGCAGCACCGTAATACAGAGCACTGACAGCAGCACCGTGACATACAGCGCTGACAGCAGCACCGTGACATACAGCGCTGACAGCAGCACCGTGACATACAGCGCTGACAGCAGCACCGTGACATACAGCGCTGACAGCAGCACCGTGACATACAGCGCTGACAGCAGCACCGTGACATACAGCGCTGACAGCAGCACCGTGACATACAGCGCTGACAGCAGCACCGTGACATACAGCGCTGACAGCAGCACCGTGACATACAGCGCTGACAGCAGCACCGTGACATACAGCGCTGACAGCAGCACCGTGACATACAGCGCTGACAGCAGCACCGTGACATACAGCACTGACAGCAGCACCGTAAGCAGCCCCAGGAGGAAGTCAGCACAGCACAGGGATGGTGTGATCCCCTCATAATAAGAACCCCCAGGAGGAAGTCAGCACAGCACAGGGATAGTGTGATCCCTTCATAATAAGAACCCCCAGGAGGAAGTCAGCACAGCACAGGGATATCATAAGCAGCCCCAGTAGAAATATGACACCGCTCAACCTCTTCAAAGAGGAGGGTAGGGGCATATAGTACGGTGTGCTTTTTTGGGTCAAGGAAGTGAGCCAAATGAATTAAGAAGGTCTGTGTGCTTGATTAAAAAAATAGTTTATAGACATATACATGGTCTACTGGTCACATGTGTTGAATTCCTCCGAGATCCATGCCTCATTCATTTTTAGAAATGTGAGGTAGTTAACACTGTGGTGAGCTAGGCGAGTACGCTTATCGGTCACAATCCCCCCTGCTGCGCTGAACGTCCTTTCGGACAGGACACTGGATGAGGGGCAAGCCAACAGTTCGATTGCAAATTGGGCAAGCTCTGGCCAGAGGTCAAGCCTGCCCACCCAGTAGTCTAGGGGTTCATCACTCCTCAGAGCGTCCACATCGGCCGTTAACCCAATGTAGTCGGACACCTGACGGTCTAGGCGTTCCCTGATGCTGGATCCGGATGACACCTGTCGATGGGTCGGCTGAAAGAATGACCTCATATCCGAAGTCACCAACACATCTTCAAACCGGCCTCTTCTTGCAGGCGCTGTTGGATTGGTACCCGCAAATCCTTCTCTGGGAGTGGGAATTGCTCCTCTGCCAGCGCACGCAAAAGCAGAATGCAGCATTTCTCGAAGCAAGGCCTGGAAGTGCTGCATTCTGACAGCCCTCTGCGACGGCGGTAACATTTCCGCCATTTTGTGTTTGTACCGGGGGTCTAAGTACGTTGCCACCCAGTACTGGTCCTTGACCCTCATGCTTTTTATACGGGGGTCCCTATTAAAACACTGGAGCATGAAGGCCCCCATTTGCACTAAAGTGGAAGCGGTGTGGTGGCCTGGCTCCTGCTCATCATCCAGGATAATGTCGTCCTCTTCATTCTCCTCTCCCCATCCACGCACAACAGGGATCCCAGAAAGGTTTAAAGCATGCTCTTCTTGCTCCTGCTCATCCGCCCCGGCACCATCCTCCTCTGACTCCTCATCAGACTCCTGTTGTTGACTTGTCTCAGATAGAGTAGCCCCCCCTGGGAATTCATCCAGCATTGCGACTTCCTCATCTTCCCGCTCCTGCTCCTCCACAGCCTGATCAATGACACGACGCAATGCACGCTCCAGAAAGAAGGCATAAGGTACCATGTCACTGATGGCGCCATGGCTGCGACTGACCAGTTTGGTGATCTCCTCAAATGGCCGCAGAAGTCTGCATGTGTCGCGCATGAGCAGCCACTGGCGCGGTGAAAAAAAACCCAGCTCCCCAGAACCGTTTCTTTCGCAGAGTTCATACAGGTAGACGTTAACTGCACGTTTCTGCTGGAGCAGCCTATCAAGCATATAGAAGGTTGAGTTCCATCGCGTCGGGCAATCGCAAATAAGACGTCTGACCGGCAGATGGTGTCGCCGCTGAATGTCAGCAAGGCGAGCCATGGCCGTGTAAGATCTTCTGAAATGGGCCGAGATTTTCCTTGCCTGCCGCAAGATGTCCTGGACCCCAGGGTATTTGACAAGGAATCGCTGCACGACCAAGTTTAAGACGTGTGCCATGCACGGCACGTGCGTGATTTTGCCCTGTTTCAATGCGCTAAGCAGATTGGCACCGTTGTCACACACCACTTTACCAACTGTCAAATTGAGCGGTGTTAGCCACTCATCTGCCTGTGAACGCAAAGCTGAAAGGAGTGCCGGGCCAGTGTGGCTCTTTGCTTCCAGGCACAACAGACGCAGCACGGCATGGCAACGTCTCACCTGGCATGTGGAATAGGTTCTGGGGAGCTTGGGCGGTGCAGTGGAAGAGACGCTAGCAGCGGAAAAGGAGGAGGCAGCTGAGGAGGAGAGGGAGGAGGATGGAGTAGGAGGAGGAGAAGAAGAGTCAGGCCTGCATGCAATCCGTGGCGGTAAAACCAAATCTACACGGGTGCCACGGGTTACATGCTTGACGGCCGTCAGAAGGTTCACCCAGTGGGCAGTAAAACTGATATACCTTCCCTGCCCGTGTTTGCTAGACCACGTGTCTGTGGTCAGATGTATCTTGGCACCGACACTGTGTGCCAGAGATACATTCACTTGCCGCTGAACATGGCCATATAGCTCTGGGATGCCCTTCTCTGAGAAATACTTCCTTCCTGGGACCTTCCATTGTGGTGTTCCAATGGCCACAAATTTGCGAAAGGCCTCCGAGTCCACCAGTTTATATGGCAGTAGTTGGCGGGCTATGAGTTCTGACAAGCCAGCCGCCAACCGTTGGGCAAGAGGGTTATCCGGCATCATCATTTTTTTACGCTCAAACATTAGGCCCACGGAAGCCTGCCTTTTTGCAGAAAAATGTGAGCTTGGCGTGATGGAAGGTGGAGTGGAGGACAATTGTGAGGAGAGAGGAGAAGGAGAAGTAGAAGACGAGGCTGGACGGTGAGAGCCTGCAGTGTGGCTTTGTGTGTTCCGTTGCTCCCACTGGGCTCGGTGATGGCTGCTCATGTGCCTTCTTAAGGCGGTCGTCCCTAGGTGAGTATTGGGCTTACCGCGACTAACGCGTTGACTGCAAAGATTGCAGATGGCAACGCTATTGTCAGCAGCGGACACGTTAAAAAAAGCCCACACTGCGGAGCCATGTGCCGGTGTCCTGGGAGCGCCAGATGTGACCGTACATGGTCGATGACTCGCTCCTGATACATTTGCAGTCTGCTTTGTCCCTGCTGTGCAATGTAAGTCATTGCTGCTTCTCCTCCCTATCTGCTGGTCCATATCTCCCTCTGAACTCCCCTCCTCTTCCTCTCTTGTGGGCACCCACGTGACATCACTAGACACGTCATCATCAACGTCACCTTCCCCACCGCTATAAGTAGAGATCTCGGAGTAGGCAGCAACACCGGGGACCAACCTCCTCCTTGGGCTGATCTGGGTACTGGCGTCAGACTGCTGAGTAGCGCTTGTTGCTACCTCCTCTTCCTGATCCAATACCAAGAGTGGCTGCGCATCAGAAATGTCCTCTTGATATGGATCGGAAAATAATTCCAGTGACTCAAGCGGAAGGTATGTGGTGGTGGTGGTGGTGGTCGTGTTGTTGGTGGTAGTGTCTTTGGGGGTGCACATAGCAGAGAGTGAAGAAGAGGGTGCAGATCGAGAGGATGAGGAGGGTGCAGAAGAGTAAGGCTGAGCGAGCCACTCAACCAAGTCTGGTGCATCCTTTAAAGTAATTGAACGCACCTTCTGCAACTTCCCACTTTGGCTCAAGCCTGTTGCTCCTGCCCTACCCCTACCACCCCTGCGGAAGGGCCTGCCTCTTCCTCTGCATGTCATTTTTTAAATGACCCTGTGACAAAACTCTTAGTCCCTATACCGCTGAAGGACTGCTGCAGTATAGGTGAGCGGTCAGCAGTGGTGCACGTCAACCCTATCTATTGTGGACCTATAGCGGTCCTTACAGAACAGCAGACTGTACCGCACTCAAGCCTATGTACCGTAGCACCCTATACCAAGTTACCAGTCCTTATAAGAACTTTTGTGGACCAAGCAGGTTGTGTATTAGTGTTTAGCAGACTGTACGTCAGTCCCTATACCGCTGAAGGACTGCTGCAGTATAGGGCAGCGGTCAGCAGTGGTGCACGTCAACCCTATCTATTGTGGACCGATAGCGGTCCTTACAGAACAGCAGACTGTACCGCACTCAAGCCTATGTACCGTAGCACCCTATACCAAGTTACCAGTCCTTATAAGAACTTTTGTGGAACAAGCAGGTTGTGTGTTAGTGATTAGCAGACTGTACGTCAGTCCCTATACCGCTGAAGGACTGCTGCAGTATAGGGCAGCGGTCAGCAGTGGTGCACGTCAACCCTATCTATTGTGGACCGATAGCGGTCCTTACAGAACAGCAGACTGTACCGCACTCAAGCCTATGTACCGTAGCACCCTATACCAAGTTACCAGTCCTTATAAGAACTTTTGTGGAACAAGCAGGTTGTGTGTTAGTGATTAGCAGACTGTACGTCAGTCCCTATACCGCTGAAGGACTGCTGCAGTATAGGGCAGCGGTCAGCAGTGGTGCACGTCAACCCTATCTATTGTGGACCGATAGCGGTCCTTACAGAACAGCAGACTGTACCGCACTCAAGCCTATGTACCGTAGCACCCTATACCAAGTTACCAGTCCTTATAAGAACTTTTGTGGAACAAGCAGGTTGTGTGTTAGTGATTAGCAGACTGTACGTCAGTCCCTATACCGCTGAAGGACTGCTGCAGTATAGGTGAGCGGTCAGCAGTGGTGCACGTCAACCCTATCTATTGTGGACCTATAGCGGTCCTTACAGAACAGCAGACTGTACCGCACTCAAGCCTATGTACCGTAGCACCCTATACCAAGTTACCAGTCCTTATAAGAACTTTTGTGGAACAAGCAGGTTGTGTGTTAGTGATTAGCAGACTGTACGTCAGTCCCTATACCGCTGAAGGACTGCTGCAGTATAGGTGAGCGGTCAGCAGTGGTGCACGTCAACCCTATCTATTGTGGACCTATAGCGGTCCTTACAGAACAGCAGACTGTACCGCACTCAAGCCTATGTACCGTAGCACCCTATACCAAGTTACCAGTCCTTATAAGAACTTTTGTGGACCAAGCAGGTTGTGTATTAGTGTTTAGCAGACTGTACGTCAGTCCCTATACCGCTGAAGGACTGCTGCAGTATAGGGCAGCGGTCAGCAGTGGTGCACGTCAACCCTATCTATTGTGGACCGATAGCGGTCCTTACAGAACAGCAGACTGTACCGCACTCAAGCCTATGTACCGTAGCACCCTATACCAAGTTACCAGTCCTTATAAGAACTTTTGTGGAACAAGCAGGTTGTGTGTTAGTGATTAGCAGACTGTACGTCAGTCCCTATACCGCTGAAGGACTGCTGCAGTATAGGTGAGCGGTCAGCAGTGGTGCACGTCAACCCTATCTATTGTGGACCTATAGCGGTCCTTACAGAACAGCAGACTGTACCGCACTCAAGCCTATGTACCGTAGCACCCTATACCAAGTTACCAGTCCTTATAAGAACTTTTGTGGAACAAGCAGGTTGTGTGTTAGTGATTAGCAGACTGTACGTCAGTCCCTATACCGCTGAAGGACTGCTGCAGTATAGGGCAGCGGTCAGCAGTGGTGCACGTCAACCCTATCTATTGTGGACCGATAGCGGTCCTTACAGAACAGCAGACTGTACCGCACTCAAGCCTATGTACCGTAGCACCCTATACCAAGTTACCAGTCCTTATAAGAACTTTTGTGGAACAAGCAGGTTGTGTGTTAGTGATTAGCAGACTGTACGTCAGTCCCTATACCGCTGAAGGACTGCTGCAGTATAGGTGAGCGGTCAGCAGTGGTGCACGTCAACCCTATCTATTGTGGACCTATAGCGGTCCTTACAGAACAGCAGACTGTACCGCACTCAAGCCTATGTACCGTAGCACCCTATACCAAGTTACCAGTCCTTATAAGAACTTTTGTGGACCAAGCAGGTTGTGTATTAGTGTTTAGCAGACTGTACGTCAGTCCCTATACCGCTGAAGGACTGCTGCAGTATAGGGCAGCGGTCAGCAGTGGTGCACGTCAACCCTATCTATTGTGGACCGATAGCGGTCCTTACAGAACAGCAGACTGTACCGCACTCAAGCCTATGTACCGTAGCACCCTATACCAAGTTACCAGTCCTTATAAGAACTTTTGTGGAACAAGTGAGTTGTGAATGTTTAGCAGACTGCAGCAGAAGGGCAGCAGTCAAGTATAATATCCTTTCTATATTTGGAAGAAAGAATATTATACATGTACAAGCCTATTACTGTACCACTGATACCAGTCCTGAAAAGAACCTTTGTGGAACTAATAATAACAGCAAGTCTTTAAAATTACCCTCACTGCCTGACAACACTGCTTCCTTCCTGTCCCTATACAAATTGGCAAAAAAAGAGAACGATTAGTGGTTACTGGAACAGCTCTTTTGTGGACCTTGATAGTAACAGCTAATGATGATGATGATGATGATGATGATGAAAGACTAATCTGGCTGTCCCTGTAGCATACACCGTCCTTTCCCTTTCTCTAAACTAACAAAAGACACTCAGGCTGCTGCAAGAATCAGCAGCACAGCAAACCTATCAACACCTAACACCTATACCAGTCCTGAAAAGAACTTTTGTGTACCAAATAGCTAGTGGTTTATCTCTCCCTACTCCACACAGGAACCTGTCCCTATCGTAACAGAAGAAAGAATGTAAAATGGCCACCGGATCGGGTGTATTTATAGGTTAGGGGGAATGTACAAGTGTCCATGTGCTGTCATGTCTCAATTGGCTGTCCTGTATCACATGATAAACGTGTCACCAAAGGTTAAAGTTCTTGTATACATTAAACACGTAAGTCCGCCGCGGCGAACGACGGAAAAAGGCGTTCGAACGTGCGGACCGCGAATGTCGGAAATTCGCCGCGAAACGACCGCCGGGCGAACCGTTCGGCCATCACTAATGTACACAGGTGCCGCCCTCTTTCTCCAGTCACACCCTCTATGATCAATGGCTAGATTCATGCATAGCATAGCATGAATCTATCCATGGCCACCGCTGCCACCCCCATATTTAGGTGTCCGGTCCCTTTTGGGGCACCTGAATTTCAGCGGCGGGGGGTGTTTTTGAAGCACCCGATTAGAGCCATAGGCTCTAATAGGCTTCAAAATAAGTGAACTGCGAGCGCCATGCATGACGCTCACAGTCCACCCAGGTGTGTTAGAAAAGTGAATTAATATTCACTTTCCTAACACTGAACCGCCTCTCCACCAATCAGGTGTGCGGGTCTATTACCTGATTGGCTGAAACGATAGGCGCAGCTATTGGACGCCTATCAGGGGGAGAGGATGGGAAATGAGAATGGCAGGAGACACATGGAGGACCCCGCTCGTGGTCATCACCCGCTGCCCCACCAAGACAGGGTAAGTGCTGGGCAGACAGCGAGCGTGCGGTGGGGATTCACAGTGGCAGCACGGATGTCACACTGCCACCAGCATTTGATGGCACACTGGCAGCATTTAATGGGCACACCGGCAGAATTTAATGGGCACAGTGGCAGCATTTGATGTGCACAGTGGCAGCATTTTATGGGCACAGTGGTGGCATTTGATGGCACAGTGGCGGCACTTGATGGCACAGTGGCACAGTGGCAGAGCTTGATGGGCGCTCGCTCGCCCCCCCTTTCCTGGTAGCATGCTCGGACAAGGGTCTGTTGTGGACTTGGGGGGGACCCCCACGCCGATTTTTTTCGGCGTTGGGGTTCCCCTTTAAGTCCATACCAGGCGGCGGGGCCAGCGACGTCTCCTTCACGGGCCCCGCCTACCTGGAGACCCACTCGAAATGAGCGGATTTTTCTCTGCGTATGTGGGCGAGTCCGTTCATTTCAAAAGTAGGGCGGATAGTACGGCGGACTTAGTACGCCGTATTAGTCCACTGAAAAAGTGCCGTGTGTGGGCAAGTAGCCCGTTCGGAAAGTCCGACGGACAGTCTGGTGGGAAGTCCGCCAGACTAAGTACGTCGGACAGACGGCTACGTGTGTACGCGGCTTAAGAAGAGATGGAGTACCAGTGTCTAATGAAAGGTCGAGCTAACCAGAGAAGGTTATATTGTCATTGTCTACTGTTGACTGCAGTAATAGTGTCTGTATGCTTATAGCCGCCAGCCAGTCAGGAGGCTGGGGTGACTTGGCACAGGTGACGGAAGGCCCGGTAGTGAAGGAGCTTGTGTGCTTAGGCTAGGTAGGTAATGGTAAGTGAAGTCAGCAATCACAAGGGAATAATTGTCAGCAAAGCAGTAAGATCAGCCCAGCAGCTCAAGTCAGTCAGCAAGCTCAGGTACACAGAATGAATATCACCAAGGCCTCAAAGGAAACAAAGAGGTGACATAGTTCTCACTGCCATCATTTTTATTAGATAAAACCACAAAATCACGCTCACATATAACAGAGGCAAACTGAAAGACATCACTAAGGTGGCCCCTTCTCCATCGCTTTTCCGTGTTCTTTTTTTTTGTTTGTTTATTGAATTTTTAAGCTCTTTTATTAAAGTTTAATAATTAACATTTGTGAACTTTATGAATCAGCAATCCGATCAGCTACACTATGGGACAAATTAAACTCTTCTACTTCTTGCTGGCTTTTCCTTTTTTATTTTTTATTTTTTTTTTTATATATATATTTATTAATTTTTCATATAAAAGTATAACATTTGTTGAATCAGTAGTAATCTGCCAGCAAAGGCAACAATGTATAAAGCATATTACGACATAGTAAGCAGGATAAAGCCATGTGGTTTGGAGCCTACAAACAGTCATGAGATAACGTAGTATCTGGTCCAACAAGAGTAACTAACCAGTGGGTTCCTCTTTAACCAACAGAAGTCTCAGAGCTAGTTTTTCTATGAGACAGTAACCTATCAGAGTCAGGAAAAGGCATTACATAAACTCCTCTTTAAGGTGTCCTCAAGATATTTCATCCTCTGCTCCCTCCCTCTGTGGGAACAGGATGAGTTCTGAGACTTTCCCCTTGTAACGATGATCAAGGAGGGTTGCCAACCAATAATGATCCTTCTCCTTGATGCCACTAATTCTCTGGTCCTTTCGCAGGCTTTGAAGAAAAAGGGAGGCCATGTGCCACAAGAGGCATGAGAGGCAGAGTCCTTGTGGTCACTGAGGATTACAGTATCTGGAACTGCCTACTCCCAGGGGTTCTGGGGCGGAAAACCATCTCTTAAGTTTGGCGTATGTCTTCCTCTGCTTTAATGCCTCCAAAACGGTCAGAATCCTTCTCCTCCTCTTCCCTCCCTTCTTGTGTATTCTGTGGCATGGCAACAATGGTGTCTAAGCAGGCCCTGAGAGGAAAGGAAGTCCTCCTCTTCCTCCCACGGCTCTGCCTCAAATGCCCTGTCCATAATGCCACGCAGAGTCTGCTCCAGCAGGAGCACAACAGGGATTGTGTCACTGATGCACGCATTGTCATGGCACACCATCCTTATCACCTCCCTAAATGGTGACAGTACAGTGCATGCATCCTTTATCAGCAGCTATTGGCATGAGGGAATAAAAAGTTGAGCCGCCCTGAACCTGTCGCTGTGCCATACTCACACAGGTACTCGTTGATGGCCCTCTGCTGCATGTGTATCCACTGCAGCATTGCCAAAGTTGCATTCCACCTGGTGGGCATATCACAAATCATGCGGTTTATGGGCAGGTGGAATTCCTGCTGAATTCCAGCCAACTGAACACAGGCTGTGTATGACCTGTGTGTGTACCTGTTTAAGAAAAGCTTCACCATCAAATTGAGGACATGTGCCAGGCATGGCACATGTATCAACTTTCCCTTTTGAAGGGAGGACAAGAGGTTAGTGCCATTACCGCACACCATAATTTCTGGCTCAAGCTGGCATGGTGTGAGCCACCTCTGGGCCTGCCCCTGCAGAGCTGCAAGAATCTCTGCTCCAGTGTGGCTCCTGTCCCCTAGACAGATCATATGAAGCACTGCATGGCATGTTTTAGCCTAACTCATTGATAAGCCCCTTAAACACTTAGGGGGTACTAATGGTTCATAGGACAATTCAGAAGAGGAGGACATGGAAGAGGAGGAGGAGGGGGTGGAGCTGACAAATCTTGCATTATCACCACTAGCTGTATGGAGATGAGAGTAAAAGTATTCTCGCGCCTACCAATGTGTCCTAAAACTAGTGGGGTTGCAGCAAAACACCGGCAGGGGTATACACCCTCCCCAGATTAAGTGATAGTGATTAAGAAATGGTGTTGCGCTCCGACTACTTAGATCTAATTAAATTAACATGTACTCAAGTGACAACCAAAACAGAAATAAACTAAAATGTGAAACTGCATGTTTAAATAAGCTCAGACAATGTGCATAAATATTAAAGTGCAATAAACCAGGTCACATTGTGCGCTTGACAAAAAACTTGATATGAAAAATCCTCTATAGATGACAGTGAGATGATATTAAGTATATATCCAAATATATAAATGATATGAAAAAAAAAAAAAAAAAAAAAAAAAAAAAATAAAAAAAAAAACAAAAAAAAAAAAAAAAAAAAAAAAAAAAAAAAAAAAACACAACTGAGTGTCGTTATAAAAGTGCAAAACAGATCAAAGAATACACAAAATACTAATAATCCATGTGTAGTGTATCACGTGTCTGAACAAAATACTAATAGTCCATAAGCAGTGAAATGTGTGTTTGAGCAAAAATTCCAAAAACAAAAATAAGGTGAACTATAGTTATATGGAGAGCATATCCATTTAGTGATAAAATGCGTCCATTTGATGATCAACAAGGCAGTATCCTGCGTGCTCCAAAAGCAGGGGGTGGATTCCACCAGTGCTCCTATGCGTATAATATCCTCACACTAGGTGCAGTAATTACCTTACCTTACTGCTGTAAGGTAAACAGCATTTCCAAAGTGACGCTTGTTGTCCAATGTAGGTTCAGTAGGTGATGTAATCCTGGACTCTCATTCACCATGGGCACGTTGTAACATGCAGAGAAAGCAAGGGGAACACTCCAATAGTGAAGTACGTATTCACAATTTATTGGGTATAAAACGAAGGTAAGGTACTCACATTTAAAACAATAATAAAAGCACAACTTAAACGAACGCGTGTCACGTTCGCGCTTCCGGACGTCACTTCCGGTGTCCTTACTGGCCAATTGTGTTCCTACGCGTATCGTCAAATGACTTCATCAGGGACTTCCCTGATGAAGTCATTTGACGATACGCGTAGGAACACAATTGGCCAGTAAGGACACCGGAAGTGACGTCCGGAAGCGCGAACGTGACACGCGTTCGTTTAAGTTGTGCTTTTATTATTGTTTTAAATGTGAGTACCTTACCTTCGTTTTATACCCAATAAATTGTGAATACGTACTTCACTATTGGAGTGTTCCCCTTGCTTTCTCTGCATGTTACAACGTGCCCATGGTGAATGAGAGTCCAGGATTACATCACCTACTGAACCTACATTGGACAACAAGCGTCACTTTGGAAATGCTGTTTACCTTACAGCAGTAAGGTAAGGTAATTACTGCACCTAGTGTGAGGATATTATACGCATAGGAGCACTGTATGGAGATGTTGTGGCAAAACAAGCTCCAAGACTGAGTCCTGTTCTGCATCCTTCCTAGTTGCAAGCAGAGGTAGCCAGTGTGCTGTGAACTAAATATAGCATCCCTGACCATGATTGCTGGACTATGAGTCAGAAGTAAGATGGAACTTGTAGCTGACTGCCTTACCCAACGATGACACAACATTGCCTTCCACGTGATGATACAGAGCAGGAATGGCCTTACGTGCAAAGAAACAGCAACTGGGAACCTGCCATTGTAGTACAGCACATTTTTCTAATTCACAGAAAGGGTGTAGAATACAACAGACTGAAAGGAAGGAGTTGTAAAGCCAACAGGCTGGACAAGCTGGAATTTAGACTAGGGTATGTGGATGTCAGTGACTGTACAGTGCCTTGCAAAATTATTCACCCCCTTGGCTTTTTTTGTGTGTTTTGTTGCCCTCACAACCTGGAATTAACATGGATTGTTTGAGGAGTTGCATAATTAAATTTACAGAACATGCCCACAACTTTGAAGATTTTTTTTTTTTAATATTGAGAAATAGGACAAAATAAAAGAAAGAGTCAATGTGCATAACTATTCAAGAATATCCCTGTATTTAGCACCATCCATCTTACCCTCAATGACCAGTTTCCCAGTCCCAACTGCTGAAAAACATGGTGTCATTTGGTTGATGTGATGTGTTGGGTTTGCACCAGACATAGCGTTTTCTTTGATGGCCAAAATGTTCAATTTTAGTCTCATCAGACCAGAGCACCTTTCTCCATACATTTTGGGAGTCTCCCACATGCCTTTTCACAAACTCAAAATGTGCCATTTTGTTTTTTCCTGAAAGTAATGGCTTTCTTCTGGCCACTCTGCCATAAAGCCCAACTCTATGGAACGTACGGATTATTGTCGTTCTATGTACAGATACTCCAGTCTCTGCTGTGGAACTCTGTAGCTCCTCCAGTGTTACCTTAGGTCTCTGTGCTGCCTTTATGATTAATTCCCTCCTTGTCCGGTCCATGAGTTTTAGTGTGTGGCCATCTGTTGACAGGTTTGCTGTTGTGCCATGTTCTTTCCATTTGGTTATGATAGATTTGATGGTGCTCCTAGGGATCATCAAAGATTTGGATTTTTTTTATAACCTAACCCTGACTTTTACTTCTCAACAACATTGTCCCTTACTTGTTTTCAGAGTACCTTGATCTTCGTGGTAGTGTTTGGTTAGTGGTGCCTCTTGCTTAGGTGTTGCAGCCTCTGGGGCCTTTCAAAAAGATGTGTGTATATGTAATGACAGATCATGTGACACTTGGATTGCACACATGTGGACATCATTTCACTAATTATGTGACTTCTGAAGGTAATTGGTTGCACCAGAGCTTTTTATGGGCTTCATAACAAAGGGGGTGAATACATACGTACATGCCAATTATCAGGTTTTTTTTTTCTAAAAAATAGTTTTATGTATATATTTTTCTAATTTTCCTTCACCCACTTAGACTATTGTGTTCTGATCCATCACATATAATTCAGATAAAAAACAAAACCTTGAACTAAAGACTGTAATGTAATAAAATAGGTAAAAACCCGGGGGGGGGGGGGGGGGGGTGAATACTTTTGCAAGGTTGAGATGATTCACCTTACCCTGCAGAGGGTTATATCTGCATGCGTATGTGACCTTGTTAGTGATAGGAGGTCCACGCTATTCAGTAAGAGTCCCTACTTACAGAGTTATTGTCACAGGAGGATTTGTATGCTTCTTGGTGGCAAAACTTCTTGAATTATAATATCTTGTTGGATTTATACATTTTGGGAACTTTCACCTATATTTTCCAGAACTTTATTTTCAATTTTACATTTTTATATTTTGATATTTACACACTTTTTCAATTATGTTCTTGTTTTTCATAATTGTTTCAATATACACTAGATTATTATCTTCACAGTATATAATTCAATTTCTATTTGGCCAAGCGCAACTTTTTTGTTTCTATTTATGTTTATATATATATTTGTTTTGATATCACATGGTTTGTCGCAGCTGGGTTTTTTTCTTAATATTTTTTCAATGAACATTAGTAATTATCTGCACTTTAGTGGTATACCACTTTATATTGATTTCCTACTGGCCAGGCTGGCTTTATGTAACTCCATTGCATGCATGTAGGAGTTACTTTATCCGAG
This sequence comes from Lithobates pipiens, assembly GCF_037356315.1. NCBI lineage: Eukaryota > Metazoa > Chordata > Amphibia > Anura > Ranidae > Lithobates > Lithobates pipiens. Next base: position 278,963,396 of record NW_027507758.1, read on the forward strand.
CACCAGGCGCATACTCTGATGATACGCTGCGCTGCACGTGTTTGAATGTCAGTGTAAATTTTGCAAAACATGACTAGCAAGTAGGGAAAATGATTTTATTGCAAAAGAGGCATAACGAGTCTCTTCTGCCATAGAACATACAAGCTAGAATATGACCTTAGGCAAAATGTAATTTATTTTCAGTATATCCTGGTTTTGGGCAGTGTGAATCACTTTTACCAAAATTCAGAGAGCCATGGATAATAAAGGTCACAGTTCTGCAGTAAATTTTTTCAGTGCTTTTATGTTAAATATATGTTTGAGAGGTTTGTTGATTTAACTTACTTATTATATATCTCATAGTTACTAGAGTCTTGGTATATTAGTTACTTATTTGTTCATTATTGTCTATTACTCTTAATGTGTATTACTTACTTACAGACAGGTACAACTAGAAAGAAAGGCTTCTGAAGATTTAAGTGGAGACTCTGACAGCTGTTACCCTTTATCTTTCTACTGAGAAACCTTAGAGAAGCAGCTTGCTAAGCAAGCTTTGACTGACTGCAGTTGCTTAAAATGGAACTCCCGGGAAAAAATAAATTACGACTTTTGCTTAGTCTAGATAAATAATCTCTAATGGACAAAATAAGTTCACAGCTGACATAAAGATCAAAGCTGGCATAGGTAAATATAAGATTTGCACCCAGGAGCCACCCTAACCTAATTTAAACAGCATTAGAGGAAACATATCTGGACCAAGAAAAAGTCTAAAAATATTTTTTTTTTCCTGGCGTTCCACTTTAACCACCTCAGTACAGTGCACTTACACCCACTTACACTTACACCCACTTCCTGTCCAGACCAATTTTCAGCTTTCAGCGCTCTCGCAGTTTGAATGACAATTACTCAGTCATGCAACACTGTATCCATATGAAACTTGCGTCCATTTTTCCATACAAATAGAGCTTTCTTTTAGTGGTATTTAATCACTAGTGTTTATTATTTTATTTTTTGTGCTATAAATAAATAAAAAAAAAAAATTTTGTGAAAAAAATGCCCTTTTCTTTTTCTGTCATAAAATTTTGCTAATTAGTAATTTTTCTTCATACATTTTGGCCAAAATTTATACTGCTACATATCTTTGTTAAAAATAAACCAAATTGGTGTATATTACTTGGTCTTAGTGAAAGTTAGAGTCTACAAACTATGGTGCCAATCACTGAAAATTGATCACATCTGATCAGGCCTTCAGTACATCAGGTATATCTAATTTCTTGAGACACTAACAAGTCAAGAAAGTACAAATGATCTCTTTTTAGAAAGCAGACATTCCAAGGCATTACATTAGTAGCATGGTGAGTTTGTTTAAGTTGTCATTTTTTCCCACACTTCTTTGCAAAATGAAGATTTTTTTTATTTTTTATTATTTTTTTTACAAAATTGTCATATTATCAGGCTATTTCTTACATACAGCATATGCATACAACAAATTACACCCCAAAATACATTCTGCTACTCTTCCCGAGTATGGCGATACCACATACAGAGGACCAAAATTCAAGTAGCACCTTCAGGCGTTCTACGAGCAAAAATGACACATCTCATTTCACAACCACCTATTACACTTTTTAAGGCCCAAGATCACCAGGACAATGGAATTGCCCAAAAAATTACCCAATTTTGGAAAGCAAACACTCCAAAGTATAATCTATGAGGCATAATGAGTCTTTTGAATGGTTCATTTTTTCCAGACGTTTTTGGAAAATGTGGAAGAAAAATGAAAACGCATTTTCTTTTTACACAAAGTTGTCCATTTATAAGATATTTCTAACACATAGCATGTATATAGCAACAATTACACCCCAAAACACATTCTGCTACTCTTCCTGAGTATGGCGATACCACATGTGTGAGACTTTTACACAGTCTGGCTACATACAGAGGACCAACATTGAAGTAGTACCTTCAGGCGTGCTAGGAGCATAAATTACACATCTCATTTCATTCCTACCTATCATAATTCTGAAGGCCCTGAAGCACGAGGACAGTGGAATTACCCACAAAATGACTCAATTTTGGAAAGCAAACACCCCAACGTATATTCTATGAGGCATAGCTGCAAATAGATACTCTGATGGCCTGATGACCGGTATTTGGGTACTCTGAATGGCGGTGATAGGTTACTCGGGTACTCATATGGACTGTGACAGGTACTCAGGTACTCATATGGATTGTGACAGGTACTCAGTTACTCAGATGGACTGACCGGTACCCAGGTACTCAGATGGACTGTGACAGGTACTCTGATGGACTGTGAGTGACAGGTACTATGATGGACTGTGAGTGACAGGTACTATGATGGACTGTGAGTGACAGGTACTATGATGGACTGTGAGTGACAGGTACTATGATGGACTGTGAGTGACAGGTCCTCTTTATTGGGGGGCAAACAGTGTGATTGGTGTGTACTGTAAGCAGTAACGAGATGTTACCGCAATCTCCTCCTCACACACGATCAGTGTGTGAGGATGAAAACCCGGTGACATCTTGTTACTGTTGTTTGTTTACATTTAGTGATCGGCTGTGAAAGGATCACAGCCAAATCACGTGGGTAAACAGCCGGTCAATGGCTGTTTAGCAGCATCAGTGATGAACAGTGTTCCCGGGAACACGCCGCCACGAACATGCACATACAGCGCGCTTGTGATCTCGTGCATGCGCCGTGACCGGGGGGTGGAACCATCTGTGATCGGTCGGAACTTCATCACGGCCGATCACGTGGTAAACAGCCATACCCACGATCACGCGCATTTCCTGTTTAAATGGGAGGCCGTCATATGACACCCTCCTGCCACAAGAGCCCCACTGCCTGGCTGTCAATTGACAGCCAGCGGTTGGCAACCAGTTAAAGAGAGCCAGTGACAACTGTGCGTATGCAAGAATCAGAATCAGAATATCTAGTACTAGATTAGTATAATTGTACAGTCTTGCTCATGAAAGGTTTGCATTTGTGCTCTTATGTTTACATACTTTGCTTTAATTGGACTTTTTTTTTTAATTCCAGCTCCCCTATGTACCAATATACCATTATAGTACTTCTTTAGCAGAAATTAAAATGCTTTCTATTTATCTTCACAGCTCTTACCTTGGTGTCCAGTTGGCTTTATGAAAAAAAACTTCTCCATTACTGCCTGGATGGACCTTGGGATGTGACACAAGAAGGCGTTTACCAGCTGACTTCAATAGCACACACCTTGCATTATCTACCGTCCTATTCCAGCACATTATTACCACCCCTTATCAGATGCACATGTTTCCTATGTAATGTGAAAGTCATTCTCACTAAATACACAGCCATTGATTATTCACTTGGCAGGGTGTGCAGGAGCAGAGAGATCAGATGTGGCTAGATAGCATATGTGGGTAGAGCTGTAATATTGAAAACAGGAGAAATGTGAATGGAGCCTGAAAGTGAAATTGATGCGTTTACACACGAATAAATGCATGGCATCTAAAGCCCAATGGATGTGAATCACAGCTTTTGTGAGAGTGTCCCAAAACGATGTAGACCTCGGGGAGATGGGAAAACTAGGGCTGGATGGGCTGATGTGGATGTCAGTCAGCGTTTCTGGGGTTCTAGGGGTGCTGGTCGTTGGAGCACCTCATGGACCTGGGTGACCTATTAGCTGTGGTGGTTGCCTTGACAATGCCTTTCATGCATCTGTGCTTTTTCAAAGTCAGCACTAGGCTTTACTCCTTGCAGATTACATAATGTATGGGCAGCTTTATACAAGTACATAGGAGGGAGTAAATGGAGACACTCAGCTGTCAATCCCCATTCACATCTCTGCATAATTGAAACTTACATTCTTGCATGTGTTTTTTTTTTTTTTTGGGGGGGGGGGGGGGGGGGCATGTTTTTACTCATCATGCACAACAATCACTCCAAAGAAGCTCCATGGTGTGTTTTACTGTGCTTGTTAGTGAGTTTGCATCACGTTTCTGAAACTCATGGCAAAGTGCACATTTTGCACAATATGTTGACTTCTGTACAACCTGCCTGCATGCACACGGATCAAAAATTCAGCTTCCTGCTGAACCAGACACATTTCAATCCATGTATGACCGGCTTTAGTCAGTACCCACTACCACAACTAGGACTTTGTTTAGCTGCAGGAACTATCACTGTACAAGCAAGGGCACTTAAAGCCAGTAAGCTTAGAAGGAAAGGGAACTGTTCTGAGCTTCAGTAAACCTTCCCTCACACTTTTTCAAATGTGGTTTTAACCACTTCAATACAGGGCACTTAAACACCTTCCTGCCCAGACCAATTTTGAGCTTTCAGCACTGTCGCACTTTGAATGACAATTGCGCGGTCATGCTACACTGTACCCAAATGAAATTTTTATCATTTTTTTCCCACAAATAGAGCTTTCTTTTGGGGGTATTTGATCACCTCTACGGTTTTTATTTTTTGCGCTACAAATAAAAAAATACTGAAAATTTTGAAAAAAAAAATGTTTTTTTTGTTTCAGTTTCAAAACTTTGTAAATAAGTACGTTTTCTCCTTCACTGATGGGCACTGATGGGGGTACACTGATGGGCACTGATAAGGCGGCACTGATGGGCACCAATGTAGTGGCACTGATGAGGTGGCATTGATGGACACTGATATGTGGCACTGATGGGCGACATGGATGGGCGACACGGATGGGCGACACGGATGGGCGACACGGATGGGCGACACAAATTGGCACTGATAGCTGGCATGGATTGGCATGGATGGGCGGCACAGATGGGCATGGATAGGCGGCACAGATGGGCACTGATAGGCGGCACAAGGTGGGCACTCATAGGCGGCACATGTGGGCACTCATAGGCGGCACAGGTGGGCACTCATAGGTGGCACAGGTAGGCACTCATAGGCGGCATTGGTGTTATACTATAGTAATGGATGCCAATCAGTGCCAAACAATAATGCATGCCAATCAGTGATGCCCATTGTGGGCACTGATTGGCATCCATTATGGGCACTGATTGGCATCCATTGTGCTGACTGGCATCCCTGGTGGTCTAGGGAGGATTACCTTTTCCCTGGTGGTATTGGTGGCATCCCTGGTGGTCCAGTGTGGGCATCCTCGGGGGGGCTGTGCTGATAATTGATCAGCACAGATCCCCCTGTCAGAGGAGCAGCCGATCGGCTCTCCTCTACTCGCATCTGACAGACGCGAGTGAGGGAAAGCCGATCACCGGCTCTTCCCATTTACACTGTGATCAGCCGTGATTGGACACGGCTGATCACGTGGTAAAGAGTCTCCGTCGGAGACTCTTTACCGAGATCGTAGTTGCCGGGTGTCAGACTGACACCCCGCAACAACGATCGCCACGATGCGCGCCCCCGGGGGCGCGCAGCGGCTCATAATCCTGATCACGTCATATGACGTCCGGTCAGGATTATGCAACCACTTTGCAGCCATCAATTGCATATAGGGCGGGCGGCAAGTGGTTAAATATATTGGAACAGAAAATGTGAAAATAAGATAAATTAACATCACAGTAAGTTCTACCACACTTTATTTTTTTGTTTACAAAAGATTTTTATTGAGAATCAACAATAAACCATCAAGTTACAATGTAGAGTAACATACATTTTACATGTACACCATTATAATATAGTCCAGTGATACACATCTGTCAAGCATAAATGGTTACCAGTAGAAATATTTAACAATATCCATATTAAATTAACTACCCCCGAGCAGGAAAGCAAGCCCTCCAATATACCAGATTGAAAAGTGGCTCTAGGGTAGTTTCCAACTTGATGTCAACTGACTGAAATGGAAAAGGCAAAATATAGAAGGGGAGAGAAAAGAAAAGGGAACAAAGAAAGGGGAGGGAAGAATAAAAAAACAAAAACAAAAAAACAACAACATACGGGTGCATCTGGGCAAGTTCTACCGCTCCAATTGGTAGGCACTGTTCCATAATACTGCCATAGACCCTGGGTCTTACTAATCAAAAGATGACCAGGAGGCCCACTTCCTTTCAAAGATAGGCATTGTATCCATTATCATGTGGTATATTCTTTCCATAAGCTTTATCGCCTCCATGCGTCTAATAACCTGTTCCCAAGGGACCGACGGTGATCTCCAGTGCAGGGCTATTGTCCAGTGCACCTCACTGAAGAGTGTGTGGGCTAGTTTCTGGGCTGAGGGAGCCAGTTCTGGGATGTCTGCAAACAGGAGGCCCACCTGGCAAGTGATCACTACCTGTGTTCCTGTGGTCTGAAACAATTTGTCTGCAACTCTTTGCCATATGGGCTGGAGAACCCTACAGCTCCAAAAAGTGTGGAGGAGGGTGCCACCCTCCGGACACCCATGGAAGCAACCCCCCGGGACCAGAGGATTAAACTTGTTCAACCTTGAGGGGGTATAATACCACCTAGTGTGGAGTTTTACTACCGTTTCCCTGACCGCTAGGGATTTAGTGCATTTTCTCATGTTTGTTATCATATCCAACCATACATCAGGAGTTAATTCAAGACCAGTCTCCTTCTCCCAACCAAGCATAGCTTGAGACTTTGCTGAAAGCTCTAATTCATTGAGAGAACGATACAACATAGAGATAGTACCTTTGTCCCTAGAGGAAGTCCTACAGATAAGTTCAAATGCGTTAGGTGAGGGCAGCCTCGTTATCTGATAATGAGAAGCATAAAAATGTCGAACCTGCAAGTATTTATAGAAATCCTCCCTAGTTAGACTATACTGTTCCTGTAAATATGCAAAGGAGCTAAAGGGGGGCTCATGAGATAATGACTCCAGGGTAGTTAAATTTTTCTGTGACCAGCCTTCGAAGCTATTGGGCGATTGGAAAGCTGCTGGGAACCTGGGGTCAGCCAGAAATGAGGCCAGGCCGAGGCAAGACGGACTCAGGGCATATTGTTTCTTGTATAGGAACCATAGCTGTATTGATTGTGCAACCAATCCATGTGCTTGGGGCAAAGCCCTTCTACCCATAGAAGACCCGGGAGGTAATATGGATTCACAGAGGTTCTTTCAAATTGAAGCCAAGGAGCTGAACCCGGAAGGGAGTACAACTGAGCCACCTGTACCAACCTGGCTGAGACATAGTATAACCACAAATGTGGGAGCCCCAGGCCCCCTAGCGCAGCTGGTCTGAAAATACGTTTTTTGTGCAGCCTGGGTTTTTTGTTCTGCCAAATGAACATACTGATTTCCTTTTGTATGCTGTCAATCGTATGGCGAGAGACATATAAAGGCAAGGATCTAAAATAGAACAGAAGTTTCTGAAGAATGGACATTTTAATGGCCTGTATTCTACCCATGAAAGATATCTGATATCTGTCCTGAGAACGTAGCAATTGTTTAACGTAATCAAAGACCTTGGGGTAATTTACAAAGTATAGTTTGGGAAGGGACGTAGCCAGTTTGATACCCAGATACGGTAGTGTTTCCATACATAGAGTGAATCCAAAGCTCGATTGAATACCCGTTAGTGTATGTTCTGGAATATTAATTGGGAGTGCAGCAAACTTTGCGAGATTAACCCTCAGGCCTTACAGACCATGGAAGGCATTCAATATCGGGATCAGGTTTGGCAATGAGACCACCGGGTCGGATAAAAATAAAAGCACATCATCTGCGTACATACTTAACTTAAAGACCCGTTCTCCCTTCGTGTAACCCTTGATGTTGGGGTTCAGGCAAATCACCCTGGCTAGTGGTTCAATCGCCAGCGCCAAAAGCAGGGGAGAGAGGGGACATCCCTGCCTGGTCCCTCTGCCCAATGAGAAATATTCTGAGGAGCAGCCCGGCAATTTGATCCGGGTGCGGGGGTGATGGTATAGTGCTCTGAAACCAAACACAAATTCTCCCCCAAACCCAAATTTGGACAGGATGGATTCTAAATAGGGCCAAGTAACGCTATCAAACGCCTTATGTACGTCTAGGCTTAATAGTAAAACTTTTTTGGTGTATAAATTTGCATCTTGAATGATATTAGAGGCTAAACAAATGTTATCTGTGATTTGCCTAAAGGGAATAAAGCCCGTCTGATCGGGAGATATCAATGTGGGAATATTGGAGTGTTTATTGGCTAGAAGGCGGCCAAAGAGTTTCAAATCATTATTAATTACCGAGATCGGTCTATAATTTTGAGGGTGGGAGTGGTCCTTATTTGGTTTGGGTATCAGAGACATGTTCGCGAGTCACATGTCTTCTAGGAAAGTATGGCCATCCAAAACGTAGTTAAACAGTTTCACTTAGGCCGCGTACACACGGGCGGACTGTTCGCCCAACCTTGTCCGCTGAACAGTGTTTGGGCGGACAGTCCGCTCGTGTGTGGGCTTTCAGCGGACAGTTTCAGCGGACAGTTGGACGGACAAAGTCTTTCGGAAATTCCGAAAAACTGTCCGCTGAAACTGTGTTTGAGCGAACAGTCCGCCCGTGTGTGGGCTTGTCCGCTGTACTTTCGAAATGAGCGGACTGTTCCCGCTCGGAAAGTCCGCCCATTTCGAGCGCGTGGACAGGTAGGTGGGGCCCGCCGCCTGGAATGGGCTTAAAGGGGAACCCCAACGCCGAAAAAAATCGGCGTGGGGGTTCCCCCCAAGTCCACACCAGACCCTTGTCCGAGCACGCTACCCGGCCGGCCAGGAAAGGGGGGCGAGCGAGCGCGCCCCCCCTCCTGAGCCGTACCAGGCCGCGTGCCCTCAACATGGGGGGTGCCTTGGGGAAGGGGGGGGCCGCGCGGCCCCCCCACCCCAAAGCACCTTGTCCCCATGTTGATGAGGACAAGGGCCTCTTCCCGACAACCCTGGCCGTTGGTTGTCGGGGTCTGCGGGCGGGGGCTTATCGGAATCCGGGAGCCCCCTTTAAGAAGGGGGCCCCCGGATACCGGCCCCCCACCCTATGTGAATGAGTATGGGGTACAATGTACCCCTACCCATTCACCTGTGAACTAAAGTACAATAAAAAACACAACACAGAGAAAAAATATTTTATTGCACAGCTCCGGGGGTCTTCCGTCTTCGGGGGTCTTCTCGCCGGACTCCTCCGCTATGTGTGTGTAGCTCTTTTGCTAGCGGAGGAGTCCGGCTTTCTTCCTCCCCGCCGCCGGCCTCTTCTCCCGACTTCGGGGGTCTTGTCCCCCTCTTCGGTTCTTCTGCCGGGCCACCGCGCCTGGTCCGGTGGCCCGGTCTTCTGTCGCCGTCTTCCGTTCTTCTGTCGCCGCCTTCGGTTCTTCTGCCGGGCCACCGCGCCTTCTTGTAGCTCTTTTACAGGCGGTGGCCCGGTCTTCTGTCGCCGCCGCCGCCTTCCGTTCTTGTTCTTCTTCTTGTTCTTCTTCTTCTTCTCCTGGAGATGTTGACTCGACGAGCTCTCCGGCCGGAATGCCAGAGCCGCGCTGTGCGGTCACTTATATAGTGACAATGGGGCGGTGTCACATGGTATATGTCACATGGGTTGGTCACATGGTGACCCCGCCCCCTTACGATGTCATAGTCCCCATGTGACATCAACCCATGTGACCAACCCATGTGACATATACCATGTGACACCGCCCCATTTTCACTATATAAGTGGCAGCGGAGCGTGTCCCTGGCATTCCGGCCGGAGAGCTCGTCGAGTCAACATCTCCAGGAGAAGAAGAAGAACAAGAAGAAGAACAAGAACGGAAGGCGGCGGCGGCGACAGAAGACCGGGCCACCGCCTGTAAAAGAGCTACAAGAAGGCGCGGTGGCCCGGCAGAAGAACCGAAGGCGGCGACAGAAGAACGGAAGACGGCGACAGAAGACCGGGCCACCGGACCAGGCGCGGTGGCCCGGCAGAAGAACCGAAGAGGGGGACAAGACCCCCGAAGTCGGGAGAAGAGGCCGGCGGCGGGGAGGAAGAAAGCCGGACTCCTCCGCTAGCAAAAGAGCTACACACACATAGCGGAGGAGTCCGGCGAGAAGACCCCCGAAGACGGAAGACCCCCGGAGCTGTGCAATAAAATATTTTTTCTCTGTGTTGTGTTTTTTATTGTACTTTAGTTCACAGGTGAATGGGTAGGGGTACATTGTACCCCATACTCATTCACATAGGGTGGGGGGCCGGTATCCGGGGGCCCCCTTCTTAAAGGGGGCTCCCGGATTCCGATAAGCCCCCGCCCGCAGACCCCGACAACCAACGGCCAGGGTTGTCGGGAAGAGGCCCTTGTCCTCATCAACATGGGGACAAGGTGCTTTGGGGTGGGGGGGCCGCGCGGCCCCCCCCTTCCCCAAGGCACCCCCCATGTTGAGGGCACGCGGCCTGGTACGGCTCAGGAGGGGGGGCGCGCTCGCTCGCCCCCCTTTCCTGGCCGGCCGGGTAGCGTGCTCGGACAAGGGTCTGGTGTGGACTTGGGGGGAACCCCCACGCCGATTTTTTTCGGCGTTGGGGTTCCCCTTTAAGCCCATTCCAGGCGGCGGAGCCCGCGACGTCTCCTTCGCGGGCCCCGCCTACCTGTACACGCGCTCGAAATGGGCGGATTTGCCTCCGCCTTACGTGGGCGAGTCCGTTCATTTCAAAAGTTGAGCGAACTGTTTGCCCAACCTTGTTCGTCAAACAGTCCGCTCGTGTGTGGGCAAGTCCGCTCATGCAAATTTTGAGCGGACTGTTTGATGAAACTGTTTGCCGAACAAGGTTGGGCGAACAGTCCGCCCGTGTGTACGCGGCCTTAGTAGGGAATCAGCTGGGATGAATTTTTACATGGAGGTGAATCCGCCCGGTCCAGGGGCTCTGGAGGGTTTCAGTGAGGCAATAATTACTCTTATTTCCTCTGAGCTACAAGGGGCATTTAAGGTCTTAGTTTGTTCTACCGTAAGCGAGGGAAGGGGTAAACTATCCAGCCATGCCCTAATGGAGGGACCAGGCAGGGAGGATGGACTGTCAACAGATCTTTATAAAATTTGGAAAATATCCCCAAAACTTCTGTGGGATGAGTGACTAGTTCCCTCTGTTATTTCTAAGTTTATAGGAGTGAGCTGGTTGTATGGTAGAGTTCAACTTCCTAGCAAACATCGCTGAAGCCGAGTTGCTGTGCAGCAAAAATTTAGCCCTCGACCATCTCAGTGCCTTCTCCGCTTGCTCAGAGAGAATTGTGTCCAATTCAGCTCTTTTTGTCATAAGCAGTTTGTACGTGTCTGGGGAGTGTGATTGACCATGAATATGATAAAGTTTGGCCAGCTCATTAGAAAGTCTGGAGATGTCTGCTAATCTCTGTCTTTTTCGTGCTGCCGCTAGTGATATCAGGTGTCCCCGGATAACCACTTTGTGGGCAGCCCAAAGCATGGTGAGAGTAATGTCCCCCGTGTTATTAATTTTAAAGTAGTCGTCAAGGTGGTCAGTGATCTTATGAACCAGGTCTGGGTCTGAGAGAAGGGAGTCATTAAGACGCCAAGAGGCATTGACCGGTGAGATACCTATGTGCGAGACAGTAAACATTACAACCTGATGGTCTGACCATGAACATGGGTGTATATTGGCTGCTGTAAAATTAGCTAGTAATACGGAGGTACTAAATATATAATCAAACCTAGAGTAGCTGTCATGGGGGTGGAGTAAAATGTATAGTCTCGGGCCCCCACATTGTGGGCCCACCAGGTATCAATCAGTTGGTGGGAACTGAGCAAATGGACAAGGGTCTTTGGAAAGGCATTAGCAGTACTCACAACTCGGCTTCTATCAAGTCTGGAATGAGCCACACGGTTGAAATCACCACCTATCAATAAGTGTGGAGAAAGGTACCTGTCCAGAATCTGGAAAAAAGAAGTAAAAAAGGAAGCCTGTGAGACATTTGAGGCATACACGTTAGCCAACGTGATCGCCTTACCATTGATCAATCCCTGTATGATGAGAAACCTACTAGAGGGGTCTCAATATATGTCCTGCACATCCAATAACACCAGGTTTTTTTATAAAAATAGCAACCTCCCTGGACTTTGAGCCAAATGTGGTATAGAAATGCTGTTTGTAATGGTGGTCAAAATAACTTGGGTGTTAGATTCCGAGAAATTAGTTTCTTGGAGAAACAAAATATCCCCCCCCCCCCATATGTCTATAGGCTCTGAAAGCCTTCCTCCTCTTATGGGGGGTATTAAAACCATCCACATTATGAGACACAATTCTAAGCCCCATAATCATATTGTGTCAGAAGGTAGCTTGGGGGTAAAAGATCCATAGCCATATATATAGAACCATGTCTGAACTGTTCTCCTGTGTAATGAGAGAACCCAGGGGGCCCATCCCACCCCGCAGACTGCGCTCTCCATTCCCCCGTGTGTGGTCTAGGGTCTACTAGGCATATAAGATAAATCCCACCAGAGCTGTAGGGCACCCAAAAAAAATAAAAACTTAGAAACGTATGCGGAACATAGGAAAATAAACAAATAGGCAAACACAGTAATATGAGAACAAAAAACATACTGAGTCTGTATGGCGTCGGGGGTATACAAAAACCAAAAACCAACATTCCGGTTCCCCCGACTAAATAACAAACAGTAATTTACCAAAAGGACTTTAAAGTCCAATGCTCTATATCGTTAGCACAATCAAAAATATCTAGTGCAGACAAAAGTCACCGGGCCTAAAGTCTGAACTAAGGCACCTTCAATATTTAGAACTGGTAGGCCCAGTCACAGCTAAAGTAGAGCAGGGGGTCACTTAAGCGGGCACAGTGAGACCAGCGATTCCGTTTATAACACCAACATTTTGGAAACAAATAAAAAAACTTATGAGTGGTGGGAAAGTCCACAGAGATCATGAGCATATCATACTCGCCGCATTTCCTGATCTAAATAGCATTTCACAACTGCAGCTCACGAAGCTCTTGGCGATGGTGTCTGCGATCCCTCTGAGGAGAAGGGGTGGCCCAAATTGGTGAGGGGCGAGGAGTAGAGGGCAGTCTTGGAAGATTTTCAGGCGCTAAAAGCCCCAGCTTGATTAGCAACTCTTTGCCGTTTTGTAGCGCGGTAACCGTGTAGGTCATGCCATTATGTGGGACCTGCAGCTTGAAGGGAAATCCCCAACGGTACTTGATTCTCGCTGACTGTAGAGCCAAGGTGACCTCCTTCAGGTTCCTATGCTTTTCCAAAGTTGCTGGGGAAAGATCCGGAAAGATCCGAACTCTCACGCCGTCTAGCTGTATGTTAGGGGTAATGCGTGATGCTCTCAAGATCTCTTCTTTGATAAGAAAGTCTTTGAGACACAGCACAATGTCCCTGGGTGGTTTGTCATCTGGGGGTTTGGGCCGCAATGCTCTGTGTATCCTGTCACAGCCAAAAGCGCTCTCCTGAGAGTCTGTCAATAAGGACATGAACAGTCTCTTAACTGCAAGAAGCAATTCTGTGATCTGCTCAGGGACCCCTCTCACCCTCAGGTTATTACGTCTGTAACAGTTGTCCAAATCCTCGAGATTGGATTGTAACTGGGTAACTGTCTGTGAGGTCTGAGTAAGCCAGCTGGAGTTCGTCATGTTTAGTCTCCAATAAGTCCATTCTCCCCCCCAGCGCTGCCAGCTCTTGAGTCAGTGTGTTAGTAGACTCATGGAGTTCCATCTGAAACTTATTTGCAAATTTTTCTTGCATAGCAGGGAGGCTAGCGTCCAGCTCTGCTTTGGTAAGGTGGACTGCATGCTCACTGTTACACGATGAGCCAGCAGGAGAGGGACTCGGGTCTGGTGAAGCTGCCTGAGTGTGCGGAGGTTGGGCGCCATTTTGCGACATCCTGCTCTGCTCCCTCGCCTGGAGGAGGTAATTCGTTAGGGACTTCTGTGTAGGTTTCCCACAGCGGGCTTTGTGTGTCGGCATGCACCTCTGTGTCCCCTAGGGGTTCGGGTTGTGCAGGATAGATTTTTCGGTCTGAAATACCCCAGGGGAGTGATCGTAATCTCACCGGCTCACGGAGCTCTCACTCCATGCGTCCTCTCCTCACCACGCCGCGCATGCGCCCCCTTCTACCACACTTTATATAGCAGGCCTCAAGCAGTTAAAAGACATGAATATTACAATTATAGATTAGTGAATGTAGATTACTCTTTAGGTCTTATCTCCCCAAATTGGATGTCTGTCCTCCATAGTAGTACTTTCTTATTAGGACATTTAGGTCACAGTGGGAGCCAATCAGATCCCTGATTGGCTCCCACTCACACTGCTGACCATAGTAAAGTTTAAAAGGTATGTGTCACAGAAAATGCAAAGAACTATTTAGCACCAAACTATTGCATTGTACCAAAAATGCATCGTAAAGAAAAAGGCAAAAAAAGACCATGGGTATGACATGGTTAATAACTACATAAAGAATATATTACTGTAAACAAATTATTTAGACATTTTAGATGATATGGCTCTTGCCTGTAGATAACAATTCTTAAAAACTGAAAGAAATGCTGACAAAATAATACTAGCTGCATATTTGAGTAACTGGTAACAGCACAGACTATAATTCACCTGCAAGCTAAAGAATGCTTTCTACTAGCTTTTAAGTTTCTGAGGTGAACATTGAGGAAAATGAGAAGTGCAGGATTTGAATGACCCAGTTCAATTATGGATGCTTATTTTTAGGTTATATTTTATTTAATTCATTGAGTAAAAACATATCGAATGTGACAAAATTGCATATTTATTAACATGAGCACCACTCCATTAATTTTGTATCAGTAATGTTGCCCCTTGGCTTTGAAAAAAAGGCAGATTGTGTTGGAATAATCAGAGCTTCCTTTATACAGCTGTTTATGCAAAATTGCTAGCTGTGAGAGACCTCAGCACACCTTGTCATTGCAAGAAGTGCATTTTCTTGTTTAAAGTGGAAAACCCTCTTTAAAATCAAAAAAGAAAAGTAACACCACTGCTATTATAGCAGCTGCTGAACACTCACCAAGGTTGAGTTTGCTTCTACAGATTGCAGCATTCAAGATTTAGACCCTCTCACCCCCAGTGGCCTGCTTGATCTGAACAGAATATAAAGTGCCCAAGAACACTTTAGAGCATTTTTTTAAAGCAGCTGTCTCGTCCTTGAATATGTTCTACATTACTGACCTGAAGCAAGCATTACAGATTATAAAGTTAGAGTAAAGGTAAACTCCAGATGTGCAAACGTGTTCTACAGTGTGCCTCAGAATGTAGCTATTGGATTAGCATGGCTACCAGGTAACCAGCAATTTTAAAAGGAGAAGTCAGAAAAGGTTGGCTCTATATTCTCTTAGGACAGCTTTATATTCAGTTGAGACACTGGGAGCTTTCTTAAATGTCAAATTGTAGGCACTCTTTAAACTATTTCTGAAAATAGTCTGCTTTATAAAACGTATTAACTCCTTCCTGCCTCATCCAGGCAGTCATTTAACCAGGGACAAAAACTGACTACACCTGTCTGAGACAATCACATTGGGTATCCCATGTAAGCAAAAGATCTCCTGAGCAAAAATGGAAGCCAGTTCCTTAGATGTGGGCAACTTAAGTGGCATGCAATGAGACATTTTCAAGAACTGATCAACCACCATAAGGATAACTGCATTGCCCTGAGAGTTGGGTAACTCCACAATGAAATCCATGGACAGGTAGGTTGAGCCTCTCTCCAATTGGTATAGGTTGTAGGAGACCCACTGGAATGTGTTGTGGTGTCTTAAGTCCCATACACACTATCAGATTTTCTGCTGATTTTTGTCTTCACATTTACCAAAACCATATAATATGAGGTGAAACCATAGGAATTTCAGTTTGTATGCAATCAGGCAGGCCCATGCACTACATGGTTTTGGTAAATCTGAAAACAAAAATCAGCAGAAAATCTGATAGTGTGTATGGGGCTTTACTCTGAGCACACACGGAACAAGCAGCTACGAAGGCGGCTACATCAGCACGTAGACTAGGCCACCACAATTGTTGAAAAATGGCCCAAAAGAGTTGATTCTTCCCTGGGTGTCCAGCAGCCTTGGGAAAATGGTAAGCCTGGAGCATGGCAGTACGGAGACTCTCTGGGACAAAGCAGAGGTCACAAGGTTTCTCAGGAGAAGCATGGATCTAAGAGGCAAGAATCTTGTCACCCAAAGGAGAATTGAGACTGGTGCGAACCGTAGCTAAAATACGGTCAGGAGGAATCACTGGAACAGGAACCGATTCCAACTTGAAAGTAGAAGAAAGTTGTTGCGACAAAGCATCAGCCCTTAGATTCTTAGTACCAGGTAAGAATAAGACTATGTAATTGAAGCTTGACAAGAAAAACATCTAACTCTTCTGGGAGTCAGACGTTTAGCCTCAGACAAGAATGTGAGATTCTTATGGTAAGAATGAGAACTGGCACAGTGGTACCTTCAAGGAGATGCCTTCATTCCTTAAGGGCTAAAATGACCGCCAACAATTCTCTGTTCCAATCTTGTAATTGCATTCTGCAGGTGACAATTTCTTGGAAAAGTAGCCACATGTATGCATAGCACTCTCAGAGGTAGGACATTGAGACAGAAGGGCGGCAACTCCAGTCTCAGGAGCATAAACCTCAAGGATAAAGGGTAACGTAGGATCAGGATGTGCCAACACAGGAGCAGAAACAAAGGCATCCTTGAGGCTCTCAAAGGCCTTAATGGAGACTGGAGACCAACTCTGTGGGTTATCGTCCTTTCTGGTCATATCAGTGAGGAGTTTAACCAGAGAAGAGAAGCTGGGGGATTGATCCGGTGTTTTCACACAAAAAAAAATAGGAGCTATTTTAGGATCTATACCTAAAGTGATGTGGGGGAATAAAGAAGGAAGGTTAGGTTCACTTACCCTTCTAACGGTGGTCATGGTTTTGGAAGAGAGAGAAGACGAGGCTAATGCCAAAGTGTTACGTGCAGAACTATAAACTGTTACAAAGTGTCAAAGTGTTTAAGTAGATGAAGAGTAGATGAAGTGGCCCATGGAGTCGTTTGTATAGAACGTGCAATTTGTGATTGTCGAGTAGCCGAAGATCTGAAGGTGCGTCTGTTGACATCATATCTAGTTCTTCTTTGCCTTTTTTTGGAAGTCTGTCTTAAGACAGATCATGATAGAGGGTTCACTAGATTGATGACACAGGAAAAGCAGAGGATATATTAGGTACATCATTGGTGGTTTTAGTTGCTGCCTGTGTTGAGGATCTATGCATAGGTTTACTAAAAGTCGATCGGTTCCATTTGTAGGCATAACCGTTTTCGTGTGCTGACTTATCCCTAAGAAATTTGCCTTCTTTTGCATTTATGATGTCTACTATGTATTTTCTTCTAAATGTTCCCATAATTACTTTTCCTTACGCACAAATAAGGGAGAGGAAAAAATCAAGACATGGTCTTGATAACAAATACTAATTTGTGCATCAAGATTGATGATTTCGGTTTGGTATTGATTGCATAAAATAGCAATCGATTCAAGGGAGCAGTTCTGTAAGTTTTGCTCCCAAATCAAATTTTGCGATTGGGCACTGAGTCTCATTAACTGACAATTGTGCGGTCATGCGACGTGGCTCCCAAACAAAATTGGCGTCCTTTTTTTCCCACAAATAGAGCTTTTTGGTGGAATTTGATCACCCCTGCGGTTTTTATTTTTTGCGCTATAAACAAAAATAGAGCGACAATTTGGAAAAAAAACGCATTATTTTTTACTTTTTGTTATAATAAATATCCCCCAAAAATATATAAAAAAACATTTTTTCCTCAGTTTAGGCCGATATGTATTCTTCTACATATTTTTGGTAAAAAAAAAAAAAAAAAATCACAATAAGTGATTATTGAATGGTTTGCCCAAAATAGGGGATAGTTTTATGGCATTTTCAATAATAATTTTTTTTTACTAGTAATGGCGGTGATCAGCGATTTTTATTGTGACTATGACATTATGGCGGACACATCAGACATTTCTGACACATTTTTGGGACCACAGTGATTCCTGTGTAAATGACACTGGCAGTGAAGCGGTTAACCAGTGTGTGGCAGTGTAGGGGTTAAGTGTTCCTAGGGGTGTGTTACTAACTGCGGGGGGCTGGGCTTTCATTTAGTGAACACTGATCTCTACTCCAATCACATGGAGCAGAGATCAGAGTAACTAGTTGCTAGGCAGAATGGGGAAATGCTGTTTACAATGGCATTTCTCTATCCAGCCGCCCCGTGAGACGATCGCGGGTATGCCAGCGGCGATTGAGTCCACGGGACCCACGACCAGTTTCACGGGGGTCCAGACCGGCACACGAGCGCGCCGCCGGTGGCGCGCTTGCAATGGCAGGGCGGCATTAAAGATTGGACGTACCTGTACGTAATATGCCTGCCCGTGCCATTCTGCCAACGTACATTGGCGTGCGCCGGTCGGGAACCGGTTAATTATATATATATATATATATATATATATATATATATATATATATATATACATACGAATAAACATAATACATTTTAATAATAAATCCCCCCCTTACATTTGGGGAAAGAGAAATAAGAAATACATAAGATATATTAAGGCCACAACGATGTGGATTAAGATGAGACACAAGGGACATCAAGGTGACCTAGGTCTCTGGAGTTTGAAACACTGAGGTGGCAAAAAAATTAAATAAAAAAATAAATAAAAAAGAGGCATGATTAGACTTTAAGAAGTACTAAAACCGTGTGCAAAGCCTGGTCCATCTCTACATGAACAAGCTGAAGTTAGCAGCTGATTGGCTACCATGCACAGATGCATCGGATTGTGAGCGTTTCAGTTTTAGAAAATATTCCACTAAGCCTTTTAGACATGTGCATTTCGTTTCATTCCGAATCGAAATTCGGATCAATTTTCATTATTCGGACGCATCCGAATTACTGAATTACAATGCTAAGGAATTCAAATGAAATTCGAATCAAATTAGAAAAATGACATTTTGCGACCCGACTTTGGGGCCATGTATCTCGTGGGTAGGGATGAGCTTCGTGTTCGAGTCGAACGTACGTTCGACTCGAACATTGGCTGTTCGTCCGTTCGGCGAAATCCGAACATTTTGGTCCGTTCGCGTAAAATTCGCGTGGCGCTCACGGCCCACAATGCACTGCGATGGCGCAGTGCATTGCTGGCTCATGATTGGCCAAGCATGCACTGTGACCCCGCATGCTTGGCCAATCGCAGCGCCAGCAGCGAGGAGAGCCATGATTG
The DNA here is from genome assembly GCF_037356315.1 of Lithobates pipiens. Taxonomy (NCBI): domain Eukaryota; kingdom Metazoa; phylum Chordata; class Amphibia; order Anura; family Ranidae; genus Lithobates; species Lithobates pipiens. The sequence goes on from NW_027507758.1 coordinate 278,982,534, forward strand.
GCCACAGGCAGGATGCCTGTGGCCAATCATAGCTCAGGCTGTGTAGTGCACGCCCCACACTATATAAGGCCGCCATCGCGGCGGCCTCGTGTAGTGTGTTGGCGTCTGAAGCAGTGGGTGTTCTGGGTACCTTCAACACAGTACACACCGATCGTTTTCGGCTGATTTTCTATCTTGCTGTTGTGTAGTGGTTATTGTCTGCGTGCCCTGACCGCAGTATACACCGCTATATTCACCTCACCTATATAGCTAGTGATCTATCTTTTATAATAGAGCTTGCAGTCAGTAGTGTTAGGAGATAGTGCGTGCTGTCTGCGTGCTCTGTACCCAGTACATACCGCTATATCCACCTACATAGCTCTTCTCTATTTGAGCCCACTTGCCATCTGCAGGAGTTATTGGAAGTTGTGTGTGCCTCCAGCACAGCACAGTATACATCTGTATATACCCCTTTATCTCTGGTGTTCTCTGGTTATTGTCTGCGTGCCCTGACCGCAGTATACACCGCTATATTCACCTCACCTATATAGCTAGTAGTAGTGATCTATCTTTTATAATAGAGCTTGCAGTCAGTAGTGTTAGGAGATAGTGTGTGCTGTCTGCGTGCTCTGTACCCAGTAGTGTTAGGAGATAGTGTGTGCTGTCTGCGTGCTCTGTACCCAGTACATACCGCTATATCCACCTACATAGCTCTTCTCTATTTGAGCCCACTTGCCATCTGCAGGAGTTATTGGAAGTTGTGTGTGCCTCCAGCACAGCACAGTATACATCTGTATATACCCCTTTATCTCTGGTGTTCTATAATAAAGGCATCTGCAGGAGTTAGTGGGTGTTGTGTGCCTCCAGCACAATATACACTACCCAACTGCTGTTTTACCCAACTCCCTTCAGGCCATTACCATGTCTGGAAGGCCAGCAAGGAGAGGCAGACAGGCGCAAGCCGATAAAAGAGGGCAAGCAGGCTCTGTGTCTAGAGACAACAGTGCTGGTCGTGGACGCGGTGCATTGTCATCAGCACGTGGCCATGGGACATGCTTGTCCTTCTTTTCGGCAGCTGGACATGTTGAACCGCAACATGCCAACGACTTGGTAGAGTGGATGACCAAGCCCTCTTCATCCTCCTCATCCTCTCTCACCCAGTCTCAGGGTACTAGCAAAGCAGCTGCCAACGCATCCTCTTCCCTCCTCTCAATGTCATCATCAGTGACTCCTTCCCTAGACCCACCATGTCCTCCTGAGGAGTCTCCTGAACTCTTTGAGCACAGTGTTGGGTACATGCTCCAGGAGGATGCCCAGTGTTTTGTGGGCTCTGATGATGACACTCAGCTAGAGGAAGGCAGTAGCGTTAACGCAGACAGAGGGGATGCTCAAGAAGGACAGCAATCTGGCAGTCATGTTCCACAAGCTGCAGCATACTGCCAGGTTTGCTACAGCGATGAAGAGGGAGGGGATGATGAGGGCACTGACTCCACGTGGGTGCCTGGAAGGAGGGAGGAGGAGGAGGAGGAGGAGGCACATGTCCAACGAGGCAGGATGCCCTCCGGGGGCCAGCTTAGGGGCAGCACACCGACTGAATCACACCCCAGAGCTCCGCCTGTGCAGAGCGCTGCCTCTGCGCGTTATTCTAAAAGTTCTTTGATGTGGGCCTTTTTTGAGACGAGTGCATCGGATCGCACCGCTGCTATTTGCAACATATGTCTCAAGCGTATCTCACGTGGCCAAAACATCAGCCGCTTGGGCACCACATGCTTGACCAGACATATGTTGACCTGCCATGCAGCTCGTTGGCAAGCGTACCTCAAAGACCCACACCAAAGAACAAAGTGGACCTCTCCTTGCTCCTCAACCCCACTAGACCTTCAGTCCTCTCTGAAACCTGCTCTGAGAGGAATGAAGGTGTAGAATTAGGTGTGTCACAGCCAAGTGCTTCCGGGAACTCTGCTAGCGGTACACCCACATCCGATTATAGCAGGCAAATGTCCCTGCCCCAGCTGCTGGACCGGCGGAAGAAGTTCACTCCCAGCCATCCACATGCCCAGCGGTTGAATGCTAGCTTGGCTAAATTGCTAGCACTTCAACTGCTGCCTTTTCAGTTGGTAGACTGGGCCCCCTTCCGTGAGTTTGTACAATGTGCGGTTCCTCAGTGGCAGGTCCCCAAACGCGACTTTTTCTCACGGAAGGCGATTCCGGCTCTCTACCGGCATGTGGAAGGCAATGTCCTTGCCTCGCTGGACAGGGCGGTCAGCGGTAAGGTGCATATTACCGCTGACTCATGGTCCAGCAGGCATGGACAGGGACGTTACCTGTCTTTCACGGCCCATTGGGTCACTCTTCTGGCAGCTGGGAAGGATGCAGGACAAGGTGCAGTAGTGTTGGAGGTTGTTCCACCACCACGCCTCCAAAATGCTACTATTGGTTGTGACACACCTCTCTCCTCCACCCCCTCCTCTTCTTCTTCCTCCATGGCCTCTTCCAGTTCTCTGTCCTCAGAACCAGCGGTGCTCCGTAGGCGTTCCAGGGGCTACGCAAGTACGCAGGCAAAACGATGCCATGCCGTGCTTGCGCTGGTTTGTTTGGGGGACAGGAGCCACACTGGGGCGGATGTTTTGTCAGCTCTGCAGGGGCAGGCCGAGAGGTGGTTGACGCCATGCCAGCTTAAGCCAGGAATGGTGGTTTGCGACAATGGCACCAACCTCCTCTCCGCCCTCCGACAGGGACAACTGACCCATGTGCCCTGTGTAGCTCACATCCTTAACCTGGTGGTGCAGCGGTTCTTGGGCAGGTACCCCGGCTTACAGGATGTCCTGAAGCAGGCCAGGAAAGTCTGTGTGCATTTCCGCCGATCATTTAATGCCTGTGCTCGGCTGGCTGAGCTCCAAAAGGAGTTGAACCTGCCCAAGAACCGCCTTATATGTGACATGCCCACCAGATGGAACTCAACATTGGCCATGCTGCAGCGGCTGCACACGCAGCAGAGGGCCATCAATGAGTACCTGTGCGACTACGGCACCAGGACAGGGTCAGGGGAGCTTGGTTTTTTCTCACCACGCCAGTGGGGCATGATCAGGGATGCATGCACTGTCCTGTCACCGTTTGAGGAGGCCACAAGGATGGTGAGCAGTGACAGTGCATGCATCAGTGACACTGTACCTCTTGTCCACCTCTTGGAGCATACGCTGCGTGGAATAATGGACAGGGCACTTGAGGCAGAACAGAGGCAGGAAGTGCCACCCATCACACAGGAAGAGGATGAGGAGGAGGAAGAGGAGGAAGAGGATGATTGTGTCAGCATGGAGGTGGAGGCTGGCACTCAGCATCAGCATCAGCAGCAGCAGCAGCAGTCCTGCAGGGATGATTTACAGTCCCAAGAAACACGTGGACTTGTACGTGGCTTGGAGGAGGTAGCTGCGGATCATGTTGTCCTTAGTGACCCAGAGGACTCCGGACCGAATGCCTCAGCTAACCTACGCTGCATGGCCTCCCTGATCCTGCAAAGCCTGCGGAAGCCTTCGGATCAAGGAGAGGGACCATTACTAGCTGGCCACTCTCCTTGATCCACGGTACAAGGGTAAGGTTGCCGACCTTATCTTGCCATCGCAGAGGGAGCAGAGGATGAGACATCTCCGGGAGGCCTTGCAGAAAGGTCTGTGCAACGCGTTCCCAGAGACTGGGAGGTTACAAACTCCTGGTCCTGGACAACGTGTTGCTGAGGCATCGGTCAGAAGGAGCGGTGGAGAAGGTGGCCGTCTGACTGATGCTTTCAGACAATTTTTTAGTTCGCAGCCCCAAGGTATGATCGGTTCCAGCACCCATCGCCAGCGTCTGATTTACATGGTGCAGGAATACCTAGGGGCAAGGTCAGACTTGGACACCTTTCCCACCGAAAATCCTCTGGCTTACTGGGTCTTGAGGATGGATCACTGGCCAGAGCTTGCACAGTATGCAATTGAGCTACTGGCCTGTCCTGCATCCAGTGTTCTTTCGGAACGCACCTTCAGTGCTGCTGGTGGCTTTGTTACCGATCACAGGGTGCGCCTGTCCACCGAATCAGTTGATCGACTGACCTTCATCAAGATGAATCAGTCTTGGATCACCCACAGCTACCAAGCACCTGAAGCTGATGTAACCGAATAATTTTTTTTGAAATACCACATCCCTTCAAGACTGCCTATGCTGATGCTGAGCGACTGTCCTATTATGTTGATTGTCTATCCTCTTCCTCCTCCGCTGATATGTTGGAAGAACATTTCTGGTTCTGGTTGATGCCATCAGCCCAATTTTTCTGCCCCTGTTTAACAGGGGCGTTTAAGTACAATTTTTGATGCAATGCTTTGCAGCAGGGCTAATTCCGGCAATCAAACAAGAGTATATGGGAGAGGTTGCAGTGTGGTGGCACCAGCACCAGTGCCTAAGGCCCAATTTTTCTGCCCCTGTTTAACAGGGGCGTTTAATTACAATTTTTGATGCAATGCTTTGCAGCAGGGCTAATTCCTGCAATAAAACTAGAGTATATGGCAGAGGTTGCAGTGTGGTGGCACCAGCACCAGTGCCTAAGGCCCAATTTTTCTGCCCCTGTTTAACAGGGGCGTTTAAGTACAATTTTTGATGCAATGCTTTGCAGCAGGGCTAATTCCTGCAATAAAACTAGAGTATATGGAAGAGGTTGCAGTGTGGTGGCACCAGCAGCAGTGCCTAAGGCCAAATTTTTCTGCCCCTGTTTAACAGGGACATGTAATTACAATTCTTGATATAATATTTCACAGGAGGGCCCCTTCCTGTGCCCACCCAGAGTAACGGTGAGGACTTATAGTGTTGTGGCACCAGCACCACAACCACCAAAGGTCAATTTTTCTACCACTGTTCAACAATGGCATGTAATTACAATTCTTGATATAATCGTTCACAGCAGGGCTGTCACGTACCTGGTGGAAGGAGCCCGGAGTGCAGGGAGCGGCCTCTCGTAAGCCTCTGGCTCGAGATCCCCTGAGAGTGGGAACAGGGACTCTAGAGGTCAGAGGGCACAAGTGCCAAGTCAGTGATGGTGGGTATGGCCCTGGAGCTGGCGTCAGACAGCGGCGGGAGCAGGCAGGTGGTTCTGGAACAGCTGGTGAGCAGTCAGCGGCTGGCAGCAGGTGCAGGAGATAGTACAGGAACGGCTGGCAGGCGGGCAACAGGCAGCAGCGGTCACAGAAGGCAGACTGGAGCGACTGGCAGGCGGCAACTGACGACAGTGGTCACAGATGGCAGACTGGATCAGCTGGCAAACAGCAGGGTCAAACACAGGCCGGGTCGTCAACGGGCAGGCAGCAGAAGTACCGAAGGAGAAGGCAGAAGCGTGGTCAGGAAGTCCGAGGGTCAAGGCTGGCAGCAAGCAGGAGTAATCAGGAACAGGCCGGGTAGATCAGAGGCAGGAACAATCAGGTTAGCAGAGGTAACTCACAGGAACGTTTTAGACAGAACAGCACCGGGCCACTAGAAAGGATTCCTTAAAAAGCCCTCTGGGCACCAAGAACGGTCGCACGGCGTGCCCGCGCGCGCCCACGTGAAACCGTGCAACCGTTCGTGACCCCGCGCACCCGCGTGCGCACGTTCGCAACCTCGCGCACCCGCGTGCGCCCGTTCGTACCTGCTCGCACCCGCGTGCGTCCGTTCGCGCTAACGCGCGCCCAGGAAGACCTATTAGCGCTCAACGGACCAATTCTGTGGATAGGTCTTCCATGGGCCGCTGGATCTCGGGAACGACCATGACAAGGGCGCTCCAGCGCCCACCAAGAGTCACTTTGAGGGCTTACAATGTTTTGGCAAAACCAACACCTTGTTCCGCCATTTCTGCAGAGCATATAGGGCAGGCCCCTACTTTCAAACATCCAATTTACAAACATCTCCTACTTGCAAACGGAAGGAGACAGCAGCAAGTGAGATGAAAAAAGATGGACGACAAAACTAATTATACAGGGGTGATAACCCTTCCCTATGTTTTCCAAAAAGCTTTAAAATAGTTTTTTTGACTGGAGCTACACTTTAAAAATGTACCAGTTGAAAATTACAAACAGATTCAACTTAACACAACAAACCTACACAGTCCCTGTCTTGTTTGCACCGCCTGTATACTGCTGTTCTGAGTATATAGGGCCTGGGGGCCACACGCATTTCCTTTTTTTAATATGGGTACGGGGTTCCCCTTAATATGCGTACAAGACCCAAATAGGCTGGTAATGGGCAGGGAGGGCTACCCATGCCATTTTTCTCAATGATTTTCAACCATATTGCAGGAACCAGATATAACATTAAAACCGCAAGCAGTTTTAAATGGTGTTATTTCCATTTAATGTCATTTTGTGCAGGGACTGTTCTAAACACGGGAAACACGTGGCACTTCACAGGCATACTACAGACACCCCCCAGGCACCATATTTAAAGGAATATTTCACCTTTTTTTTTTCACTTTAATCGTCATTAAAATCAGTGCTCCCGCCAAAACGGCCATTTTTAAAAACATTTTAGGCATTGACCCATGTCCCCTGGGGCAGGAGCCAGGTCCCCAAACCCTTTTTAGGACAGTATCTTGCATATTAGCCGTTAAAATTAGCACTTTTCATTTCGAACGTTCGAGTCCCATAGACTTCAATGGGGTTCTAACGTTCGTTCGAATTTGGGGTCCGTTCGAAAGTTCTGGTGCGAACCGAACCGGGGGGTGTTCGGCTCATCCCTACTCGTGGGCCACTTATAGCTAGGAACCCCAAACTTGGTATGCAAACACAGTAGAACTAGCACTACCCCTAGTTACGGGGCCCCAAAGTCGGGTTGCAAAATGTCATTCTCTGCTGCAGAAAAGTGCTTGACATTTTACAACCCGACTTTGAGGCCCCATAACCCGGGGTCACTTGGAGCTAGAAAAATAGAAAATAGACTAGAAAAATGATAGAACAGAACAGAATAGAATAATTATAATTTATTCTGTTTTGTTCTATTGTTTTTCTAGTCTATTCTTTTATATTCTATTAAAATCTAAATCATTATATACCCTATTCGAATTTCGGAAGATGGTGGTTTTATAATATATATTTTATATATATATATATATATATATATATATATATATTTCTTTTCGACATTTGAATTTCGTATAGAATGAATTCGAATTTGAATAGAAAAGATTAGAATGGAAATAAAGAATAGACTAGAAAAACAATAGAACAGAATACAATATAGATACTATCTATTTAATTTTTAATTTCTTTTGCAGATTACTATTTGTTTCCATAAGATCTCCTGCAGACTATTAGCATCTATTAAATTTTTTTGCAGATCTCCTCCTTTTTTGCAGACAATCCTCCTCCTCACTAGATCTGGTGAAAAAATGAAATAGATACTAATAGTCTGCAGGAGATCTTATTAAAACAAATGGTAATCTGCAAAAAAATTTAAAATGAAATAGATAGTATCTATATTCTATTCCGTTCTATTGTTCTAGTCTATTCTCCATTTCTATTCTAATCTTTTCTATTCAAATTTGAATTCATTCTATACGAGATTCAAATGTCGGAAATATATATATATTCTCTATCTATCTATATCCATCTTCCGAAATTCGAATTTAGTATATAATGATTTTAAATAGAAAAGTTTTTAATAGAATATAAAAGAATAGACTAGAAAAACAATAGAACAGAACAGAATAAAATATAATATATTCTATTCTGTTTTATCATTTTTCTAGTCTATTTTCTATTTTATTATAATCTTTTCTATCCAAATTTAAAATTAATTCATTTAAAAATTTGAATTCATACTATTCGAAATTCAAATTTATTCTATTCAAATTTGAATTTCAGAAGATGGTTGTATATTCTATTTTATTCTATTAAATTATTTTTTTTCTATTCTGTTCTAATCTTTTAGATTTGAATTAGAAATTTTGGAAGATGTTTAGTTACTTATACTTACTTATATACATCTGTCACATCAACTTTTCATACTTGCAGTGTACCAGTGCAAAAAAGCACACACATCTTATTTCATTTATATTTATGGTATCAATAAAGTTGTCAGCATGCCTGATTGAAGAAGTCACAGATGTCAATCGCAATGCAAGTGCATATGCTGTATGTCATTGTCCACTTGCCAAAAGTTGTGTATTGTATTTGTCCACTTGCCACGTCACCTGCCACAAGTTGTGTATTGTCCACGAGTGCCACGAGTGCCACGTGATCTGCCACAAGTGCCACGTGGCCGGCCACGAGTGCCACGTGGCCTGACCTGAGTGCCATGTGGCCGGCCACGAGTGCCACGTGGCCTGACATGAGTGCCACGTGACCTGACATGAGTGCCACGTGACCTGACACGAGTGCCATGTGACTTGACACGAGTGCCATGTGACCGGCCACGAGTGCCATGGGACCAAGTTGTGGATTTTCCACTTGCCACGTCACCTGCCACCAAGCGACCCCAGATATGGGTAATATGAAAGTACTTTTCTGCAGCAGAGAATGACATTTTGCGACCCGAATTTGGGGCCACATATCTCGGGGTCACTTATAGCTATAAACACCAAATTTGGTATGCAAACACAATACAACTAGCACTACAACATATACAATATTATTTGGGGTTTCTAGCACCAAATGACCCTGAGATACATGGCCCTTAAGTCGGGTCGCAAAATATTTTCGAATCCGGTTGAAATAGTTTTGAATGCGGTTGAAATAATTTCTAATCATGTTGAAATCATTTCGAATTCAGTAGAAATATTTTGGCTGAAATATTTTCGAATGTGACTGATTTTTCGAATTCGGCAGAAAACGAAACGAAATACGAAAACGAATATAACTAAACTAAATTAATTAATTAACGAATTAAAACAAAACTAAACTAAACTAATTTTTTCCTTTTGCACATGTCTAAGCCTTATCTTTGTATACACTGCAAACATATGCTACAGTCCTTGTATCCACAAAATACCCAGTAACAGTTCTATAAGTGGTTCACGTAAACTTCAGAACAAGGGATCATATTTATAAAATAGAATTCTTCCTTTACATACATTTTTCTAAACAAAGAATATAAAAACAGAACATTCAATTTAGTTTATACAGTGCAGAGGTGGTTACAACAGTGTGCATATAGTGCAGAGGTCATAAGTGTTTGACGTACAACACTATATATACAGTGCAGGGGTCAGTGTATACAGTGCAAGGGCAAGGACTGTGTAATGTGCAACATAATATATATGGTGCAGCAGTAAGGACTGTGTAACACACAACACAGTGTATATAGTGCAAGTGACAGAGCTGTGTAAAATTCACATTGTATACAAAGCAGGCATTGTGTGTACACTATATTTTTAAAAGTATCGGAACGCCTGCCTTTACACACACATTCATTTTAATAGCATCCCAGTCTTAGTCCATAGGGTTCAATATTGAGTTGGCCCACCCTTTGCAGCTATACCAGCTTCAAGTCTTCTAGGAAGGCTGTTCACAAGGTTTAGGAATGTGTCTATGGGAATGTTTGACAATTGTTCCAGAATCACATTGTGCAAGCCAATCAAGTTCCTCCACCCCAGACTCGCTCATCCATGTCTTTATGGACCTTTCTTTGTACACTGATCCAAATCATTTGGTGGAGGGGGGGTCATGGTATGAGGTTGTTTTTCAGGGGTTGGACTTTGCCTCTTAGTTCCAGTGATGGGAACTCTAGGCATCAACATACCAAGACATTTTGGACAATATCATGCTCCCAACTTTGTGGGAACAGTTTGGGGATAGCCCCTTCCTTATCCTAGATAACTGGGCACCAGTGCACAAAACAAGGTCCATAAAGACATGGATGAGCGAGTTCAGGGTGGAGGAACTTGACTGGCCTGCACAGAGTCCTGACCTTAACCCGATAGAACACCTTTGGGATGAATTAGAGTGGAGACTGCAAGCAAAGTCTTCTCGTCCACCTCAGTGTCTGACCTCACAAATGCGCTTCTGGAAGAATGGTCAAACATTTCCATAGACACACTGATGAACCTTGTGGACAGACTTCTCAGAAGAATTTAAGCTGTTATGACTGCAACTCAATATTGAACCCTATGGAGTAATACAGGGATGCCATTAAAGTTCATGTGTGTGTAAAGGCAGGCATCCCAATATTTTTGACAATATAGTGTACCTCATACAGTGTAGGATTTAGGACTGTGTAATGTACAACACAGTGTATAGAGATGCAATATTTAGGAGCTTACATCATACTGTCATTATTGCTGGTTAATGGGAGAAAAGAAGGCCTATCATTGATGGTGAGAAGAAGAAAAATGCCTCACAGTATGGGGAAGTTGTAGTTAAATTGCAGGACACAGACAATCTGAGATAAAATATAAAGCCCCCCCTATAATACCACCGCCATCTGTTACATCCCCCCAATGAGCACCCATCGCTCCTTGGAATATGTGTTAGTAAGTATGTGAAGTAACTGAAAAGCATGAGTCAGTTTTAACAGACCAAAAGCTGGTAAAACTATTAATAAAATGGCAATTATATGTACAGTAATTTATCATTTTTATTAATATATTATGAGAAATCAGCTATGACAATTCATCCTTAAAGGAAAAGTCCAGCCTAACAGTGAAATTGCTACATCTATAGACATCCACAATCTAACACTAACCTATCTAATCCTGTAAAGAAGAAATCAGTATACATACCTTTTATGAAGCCACTCTGTCCGGTCCCACACTGAGCTGTCGAACGTGGCTTTGCTGTGGAGGCAGGTGCAGAGGAGGCAGCAGACAACAGAAGCCTGATAGTAACATTATGAGTGACGTCACTTACCCTTCATTTCTCATCCGTTGTTGGCTGTGTCCTCTGCAAAGCTTCTGCCGCTGGAGACCGACTGGAGCGGGTTAGATAGGTTAGTGTTAGAACACGGATGTCTATAGATGTAGCAATTTTACTGTTAGGCTGGACTTTGCCTTTAATCTTAAAGCTAAAGGTTAGTGTTTTATTTTTTTTTAAATCAGCACCAGGGACAGTACTTACAAAGAATGAAAAGTGTCCCCTGTATTGTTGGCTACATACGTTTAAGTCTTCTATCATCTATCCCCCAGGAATCCCCACAGCTGTGATCTTCCAGTGCTGCAAGGGTTAATGTGATGGCTAGATCTGTTATAGACATGTTAGAGGCATTCATAAAAAGTAACTATGCTTACCCTTTCTCCCCTCCTTCATTCATAAAAAGTAACTATGCCCACCCTCTTTCATTCATAAAAAGCTGTACTATCATTTCTAGATATGAAAGGCACACTATGAATTGAGGAGATGGGAGAGAATCACAGTTGCAGGGGCATCTAGGGGGGAAGGTTGGGGCATAGATCTGAAGGTTTCGGTGAATATAGCAGCCAACGACACAATGTAAACACTGTTTATGGTGCTGAATTGAAGTGACACTAAAGGTTCATTTTTTATTTTTTTTGAAATAACAAACATATCATATTTACCTCCACTGTGCATCTCGTTTTGCACTGAGTGGCCCTGAACCTGCTCTTCTGGGGTCCCTCGGCGGCTCTCACAGCTCCTCCCCACACCAGATAACCCCCTAGGAGAAGCGCTCTTCCAGGGGGTTACCTTTTGGGTGAGCTCCCAAGTCCAGCATTCGGCATCAATAGAGGCAGAATAATGCAGAGCTCGGCCCCATCCCCCGGCGCTCGCATCATTGGATTTGATTGACGGCGGCGTGAGCCAATTGCTGTACTGCTATCAATCTATCCAATTAGCTGCAGAAAACCCGGGGCAGAGAGACAGCGCATTCCCGTGGGTCAAGTTCGAGGGGTCAGGTAAGTAAAACGGGGGGGGGGCCGGGGGACCGGTCACCGACAGGTGTTTTTTCACCTTAATGCATAGGATGCATTAAGGTGAAAAAACACAAACTTTACAACCCCTTTAAGCTTTTAGGCACTTTGTGAATGAGTACCAAAAGCTGTATAATGTCGTAACCTACCTCAAATAGTTAAGGCAGCAGGCTGGTTTCCTAAACATCTTAGTCACAACATTTCTGCTTCTCTTTCCAAATCCCTGTTGTCACCATACGCATCTGCCAAGTCTTCTAGGATTACAGGATGGTGCAATTATGTAGTGTGGTCATGTGTTTTAAACATACAGTCAAAATGCATATCCCTTGATCTCTAATGATGGCACTTTCATTTGTGATGCCCACACAGCATGCACGGAATGCATTAAAGTGGTAGTATGGTCAATTTTTTAACTTTTACCTACAGGAAAGCCTATAATAAGGCTTACCTGTAGGTAAAAATAATATCTCCTAAACCTGTACGGTTTAGGAGATATTCCCCTCGGTATGCGCCGCTGACTGCAGCGGCGCATGCGCACAAGGGGGTTCTCTCCGTGAAAATCCGGCAGCGCTCATGCGGCCGGACTGAAATCTCCCGCGCGCATGCGCGGGAGTGACGATATCGCGGCTCTGGCCACTCACAGCGCCGGAGCCGCGATACCCGGAAGAGACGCCGAGGGAGCATGTCGGCTCCCTCGGCGTGGATCGAGCCAGATGTCGGGGCCTCATTCTAAGGTAAGTATTTCATAATGAGCTAGTATGCGGTGCATACTAGCTCATTATGCATTTTGCTTTGCAGGTTTAAAAAAAAATTAAAAATTGCGGGTTTACTACCGCTTTAAGGTAACAAATGTTTCGGCTTTATAGCCACATTAATCTTGTCCTCTTTTTTTTGCTGTCTGTCTTGGCTACCGACCTCTGCCTGGATTACTTACAAAGCTCCTGCTTTGTTAATTAGTCCCTCACTTCCCGCTCATTACCAACTTTTGCTTGTTTCTAATCCTGCCTACGACATGATGCCTTACTGCTTAGCTGTTACTAGACCAGGCTTGGGACCCTACTCTTCCTTTAACTTAACAGCTTCAGTATACCACCTGTTGTACTCCTGCTCACCAGATACCAGCGCTCTTATGTTTCAGTCCACAGTGTTGGCCCTTGTGCCTTTCCATCACCCATGCAGACCCTGTCTCAGACAAGAGCTGTGAATGAGGCCACCCTCACCATCTCAGGCTCCACATACAGGTACAATGCCTTGAAAAAGTATTTATACCCCTTGACATTTTCCACATTTTGCAATGTTACAACCAAAAAATTTAAAAATTGTTTTATTTGGAGTTTTGTGATAGATCAACAAAAAGTGGCACATATTTGTGAAGTGGAAGGAAAATGATAAATGGTTTTAATTTTTTTTTTTATAAATATCTGAAAAGTGTGGTGTGCATTTGTATTCAGCCCCCTTTACTCTGATACCCCTAACTAAAATCCAGTGGAACTAGTTGCCTTCAGTCACCTAATTAGTAAATAGAGTCCACCTGTATGTCAATTAATATCAGTATAAATACAGCTGTTCTATAAAGCCCTCAGAGGTTTCTTAGAGAACCTTAGTGAACAAACAACATCATGAAGGCCAAGGAACACACCAGGCAAGTCAGGGATAAAGTTGTGGACAAGTATAAAGCAGGGTTAGGTTATAAAAAATATCCCCAGCTTTGAACATCCCACAGAGCACTGTTCAATCCATCATCCAAAAATGGTAAGAGTATGGTACAACTGCAAACCTACCAAGACATGGCCATCCACTTAAACTGATAGGCTGGGCAAATAGAGAATTAATCAGAGAAGCAGCCAAGAGACCTATTGTAACTCTGGAGGAGCTGCAGAGAACCACACCTCAGGGGGGAGAATCTGACCAGAGGAAAACTATTAGTCGTGCACTCCACAAATCTGGCCTCTCGGATCTACAGCGACTTTACTTCCAAGCGCACTTTGAGTGCACTTTCAAGTGCACTTGCAGTGCAAAGTGGATTTTCCTTTAGTAAATAACCCCCAATGTGTGGCGCAAAACTAACATTGCAGATCACCCTGAACACACCATCCCCACCATGAAACATGGTGGTGACAGCATCATGTTGTGGGGATGCTTTTCTTCAGAACGGACAGGGAAGCTGGTCAGAGTTGATGGGAAGATGGATGGAGCAAAATATAAGGCAATCTTAGAAGAAAACCTGGGGCCAAGGTTAACCATCCAGCAGGACAATGACCCTAAACATAAAGCCAGATCTACAATGGAATTTAGGTCAAAGCATATTAACGTGTTAGAATGGCCCAGTCAAAGTCCAGACCTAAATACAATTGATAATCTGTGGCAAGACTTGCAAATTGCTGTTCACAGGCACTCTCAATCTGCTTGAGCGATTTTTCAAGAATTGGCAAAAATGTCACTCTCTAGATGTGCAAAGCTGGTAGAGACATACCCATAAAGACTTGCAGCTGTAATTGCAGTGAAAGGGGTTTCTACAAAGTATTGACTCAGGGGGGCTGAATACAAATGCACGCCACACTTTTCAGATATTTATTTGTAAAAAAAAAAAAAAAAACTTAAAAACCATTTATCATTTTTCTTCTACTTCACAATTATGTGCCACTTTGTGTTGGTCTGTCACATAAAATACATTTAAGTTTTTTGGTTGTAACATGACAAGATGTGTAAAATTTTAATTAATACTTTTTCAAGGCATTGTACATGACAATATACCCCTTAATTGCTTCTTTCTCAAAAGATAATAAATATAGTTATAAAAAAATTTATCAAATCGTTTTATTTTTTTTTTTTTCATTCTACAAATGTGTGATTGACTTGGGTCTCTGAGGAAAGAAATGTATAAATTAGTTTATGAACTAGTAAGAGAATGTTGAAATAACTGTAAGGTGACAGTAAGGTCTGTATTCAATGAACATATAAGGTTACTTCCCTCCAGAACTGACAATAAACTGCTCATGTAATCAGACTAAATGTCATTAAACCTCAGCTGTTTTCCTATTACATGTACCGAAGACACATGTTTTATCATGTTTGCTCCTCCATTGAACTGCATGTAATTCTCTAATATCCCTGTAAAGTACCTCAGCTTTCATTTCCAATAAAACATACAAAAAAATATTTAACTCACATCATTTTATAACTAAGGCACATTAGTCCTTATTTAATATGGCAGTAGCATTTAGAAACCAGTAAAAATCTCCTTTCATTGCTTTCACTACATTTATTTGCTGAAAGCTGAAATCTAATTATTTGCCATATGCTGCAAACCAATGTTATCCATTGTGGTAACAATCCGAAGCTATTGTAATTTGAAATTATGGAAATGGCATATAGCATCTTGTTAAATCTTTACTGCACCCCTGGGTTGTTTTAGTATTGTTAAAAAAAAAATCACTAAATTCAAAATTAATATTGGATTATTTTACTGGCCTTTTTTAGCAGGCATTTGACTTCCTAGATTAGCCACCAGGTTATGTCCATTTTGAGGGAGTCTTGGCATTGCTGTGCAGTGTATATTATAGTATAAAAAACACAAAACAAAGTGAGACTTCAAGAAACTCCGTCACTTTCAGAGCTTAAAGTGATACGAAAGCCTCGTTTTTGTTTTTTTATTATTATTAAAATGACAAACATGTCATACTTATCTGGTCTGTACAGTGATTTTGCACTGAGCAGCCCTCTTCTCAGGTCCCTTTTCTGCACTCCTGTCCCCTCCCTCCTGTTGAGTGCTCCCACCGTAAGCAGCTTGCTGCTATGGGGGGCATCCGAGCCCAGCCAAAGCTACTAGGGTTTGCTGGGGGGGAGGCTGCTGCACACAGAAAGGTTTTTTCTATTAATGCATAGAATGCTTTTAAAAAAAAACAAAAAAAAAATCTTCTGCCTTTACAACCACTTTAATGTTGGTAGTTTTAGGCTGTTAGGGGTGTCTGGCATGTTTTCTTTCCTGCCTCTAAATGCCCTTGCATGTTTGCCTAGATTTACTAAAACTGGTGTACATAGAATCTAATGCAGCTCTGGATAGTAACCGATCAGCACTTTTATTGGCAAAGCCAAAATTAACAAGCTGAAGTTGGACGCTAAGTAAATTTAACCTACTCGTCCATGCACACATAGGCATTTAGAGGAGTTTAGAGGTAAGGGCATTTGGAGACAGAAAAGAAACCCCCAAAAAAATGCTTGACACATGTAATCTCATGTAAATGCTAAACGTATTTAGCGCTTGAGCGTTAAATAATTTCAAAGGCCAGAATAAATGACAATTATGGTCAACTAAATGGATTAATGCCCAACTGCTTGACATGCCTAAATGCGCATAAAAGCGTTTCAAAGTATCAATCATTTTTTTTCTACCAAAAATGCACACAGATAGCATAATGTCCCATGTGCATATGCTAAGGTGCCACTACTAGAAATGATGCTCAGAATATTAGGAGGTAGTCTAGGTTCAAAGTCAGATTTTAGGGTTTAAAGTTAGCCTTATATATCCTGATAGAGATCAGCAACATAGGCTGGTCCCGCCAATATGATATTAATACAGTAGCTAAGCTTATATGACACTCTTTGAATTCCATCGATTATTTCTGCTTCTCTCTGTCAGCCTCTGTATTGGTTTACTTGACTCCACAAAATACATTTTAAAGTCCTATTTCTATCCCAAAAACTTTTATTGTGAACTAACATTTTTACACTTAAGCTTCATGTACACTGGCCTACATTTACCACATCCACTGGAAAACGTGCTGCAATCTTGCCTCATTTTGTGTTTTCCTGCAGCCAACGCTCAAAACATTCCTATACTGA
This sequence comes from Lithobates pipiens, assembly GCF_037356315.1. Lineage (NCBI taxonomy): Eukaryota > Metazoa > Chordata > Amphibia > Anura > Ranidae > Lithobates > Lithobates pipiens. The sequence continues at coordinate 278,999,209 of NW_027507758.1, forward strand.
ACGCACATTTTTTCCACGTTCAAGAAAGGGAGGTTGAAGCTCATCTGAATGCAGCAGCTCTTAAACTCTGCTAAACACCTATGTGTAGATGGACACATAGACTTTTATGAAGTTGAGTATAGGAGCTTTGGCAAACTCAAGTTTCGGAGCTGCTAGTGTAGACTAGTGTATATATGAAGCCTTATAAGTGTCTCCATTGCTTGATGGTAACTTCTTCACTCATTTCCAGGATTTACCTCTTTCGGATTCTCTCTTGATTTTCTTTCAACATGCCATCAGACATTCATTAAGCTTCCAAATTTATAAAATCATCCTTAGAGCTCCATTGTTTCAAAAAAGCGTATAACATTGATTCTCACTATTGCTAACCTAGAACATGATTTTGCAACTACACCTATAATAAAATTACATGCACCCACCAGCCCCACACATCACACCCTTTTTCTGGATGGTCTTGGGTGGATTACGCCCACTTTGTGGCTGATTCCACTAAGACCATACCAACTTTCTGGGTGGTCCAATTTTGAAATAACCACCAACTTTTGGGCATAATATCCTCAATAACATCCTACATTTTCACTATACGATTGTTTGGACCTTAGTTTCTATGTTTTTTTCATTAATATGTGTGTTCTATCCACTCAGGGCTGGACTTACCATTGGGCTCAAGCCCATGGCCCTCTCCCAATAGGAGGACCCACCAAGATACATAGCCGAGTGTACTTGGCTCTGCTCACAGTTACGGATGGACATAACACAGGGACTGGGTGTGACTGTGAGCCGAGGCGAGTACACTCAGCTACTCTTGGCTCTGCTCGGGACTGCGAGAGGACCCAGGAGCCAACGAGAGGACCCGAGAGCCGCCAAGATACACAGGACTCTGTATCTCGGCAGCGCCATTTTTAAACTTCAAGACTGCAATGACAAGGCTGCAAATGACACTAGGGCAAGGCTGCAAATGACAAGGCTACACTGACAAGGCTGCAAATGACACTGGGCAAGGCTGCAGATGGATGGGCAAGGCTTCAGATGGACACTGATAAGGCTGCATTGATGGGCATTTAAATGTAAGTTTTTTACCTTAAACTTCTCTCCTAAAAGTTTTTTTCCTTAAAATTCCCACCTAAACTTGGGGTGAATGTTATACGCCGATAAATACGGTAATGTATAGAAGGTAGGGCCCGAAAGTGACTCAAGCCCATGGGCCCCCACCACCCTGAGTCCTGCCCTGTATCCACTAGTATGTACTAAGAATGTATTTGTGAGCAATAGAAACAGACTGCTTCCAGAATACATTTAACACAACAGATATCAAATAAGGGAAACAAGGGAATCAAAAAAGTTAATATATGGAAAGTTCTCAAGGAAATTTTCCCCAGAGCTTAGGAGTGAAATTTAAATTGGTAAAGACTACCCAATCACGTTCAAGAAAAAAAAACACAGCATTTTTGCTTGCACATGTTGGATGATGGAAGTTAGCAGAGTTTGCCTCATACACTAAGCTATGGGGCAAATTCCCATGCAAAGTGAACAGCCTATTTGCCTTTAGTAAAATAAAACCCCTTGGTCACTATTTATGGCTTTACTTTATTTACATAAGATGATGACAATACATAAATCTGTGTTGCTAGTAATAACTTGGTTACGTTTTGATGAAGGCTCTGTTTCTCATTTCTTTGTTAATTTAACACTTGTATTTTAAAAATATATGCATTGCTTAGGTGTATAAACTGGCTACATGCTTAATTTACCATAGCTCTTTGTAAGTGTTTGCTTTCTTCCTAAATTTCCCAACTCAAATGTTGATCATCCTTCCCTAAAGAATATCTAAAGGAATCATTTAGTCAGGGAATATTAAGTGAAGCATGCCTAATGCACGTTCAGTTTGAGCTATCAATACATCCAGCTGAGAGCCTTTCTCATTTTTTTTTTTTCGTACGACATTTTAGTAGAATGCCTGTTTCAAAATAAAACATTCAGGGTGCATTATAATTATTTTTTTAAGCAAAGTTAGAGAATCTTCACATGCATAACAAAAGAAAGGACAATGTGGATTGTCTTCGTGCCTTATGCAATAGTTTATTATGCAAATTCTGATGAAAAGGTAAATGCAACTGTTAGGGCCAACCCCACTTTATGAGAGCCTGAGGTTTGTTTTGATGAAGTAGGTGTGCCCCCAGAAAAAGCATTATAGTAAGCCTTACTATACGGTAGTTTACTGGCTGCAGTCAGCACTGAAATAGTGATCTGTAAATTGGACTGACCATGCTTGTTTTTAACCTACTTTGGATTTTACATGCAACTGATTTCTTAACTTTTGTGAGTGCCTTTTATAAGCATATTCAGGGCTTTTTTTCTCAGAGGATAGGTGCAGGAACTTACCCCTTCGAACTTGCCCCTTGTCCCTGCCCCGTATCTCCTCTGAGCACTGTTTCCTCCCAGCAACGATTGACTCCCCCCAGCAACATAAGACCCTCCCCCAGCAGCAATAGATCCTTCACCAGCAACAATAACCCCCCCATCTTGCAACAATTGACAGCAGCGAGCATCAATTCATCAGTTTTAATCCAAGTACCGCCGGAAGGCTCTGAAAGACATAACACACTAACAACCACGTTAGTAAACATACTCACCACTAGTCAATCTAAACAACCCCAGGTGGGAAACCAGGCTGTCCTGGAAGACTCCTAGAAAAAGAGTTACCGGTAAATCCAACACTGGTTTTCTCCTAGTGTCTTCCAGGACAGCCTCTGAGATGGTAAGCAAGGAACTCACCTTGTCAGGGTGGGACCACTGCCTGGAGGACCTTACGTCCAAAGGTCTGTTCCTTATTAGACAGTAACTCCAGATGGTAACGTCTTGCAAACATAGAGTAGCTGGACCAAGTTGCTGCCTTGCAGATCTCCTCCGGAGAGGCTCCAGCCCTCTCTGCCCATGAAACAGAAACCGTCCTGGTAGAATGTGCCTTTAGTAAGGGAGCCTGCTTCCTCTCTAACTCATAAGCTTTAAAGAGGAAGTAAACCCTGATGAGTTTACTTCCTCTTTCATTCCCTGCAAAGGCAAAGCATAATGGACTACTATGCATCGAATAGTAGTCCATTATGTGTCACTTACCTGACACAGGAGCCAGCGAAGTCACCGCTGTCCCCTGTAGTCCGGCGCATCCATGTTGTCGGTGGGATCTCGCAGCTCCGCCGCTGTCATTCGGCGAAGCCGCTATGACGTCACTCCCGCGCATGCGCACGGGAGCTGACACACGCGGCAGCTCCGTTCTTGGAAATGCCGCGCTCAGTGCGCCTGCGCGTCGCTATCTACGGCGCATGCGCCATAGACAGCGGTGCCTGTCTTCGGGCAAATATCTCCTAAACCGTATAGGTTTAGGAGATATTTCTTAGACCTACAGGTAAGCCTTAATCTAGGCTTACCTGTAGGTCAAAGTGTGTTGTAAGGGTTTACAACCACTTTAACTATTGCCAATCTTATCCAGCTGGCGATAGATGATTTGGACTCCTTGCAGCCCTTGCGGGCTCGCAAAATTAACAAAAAGTGAATCCAACTTCCTGAAGTCCCAGGTAGGGCAAGTCTTTATCTTCACTGGCCTGGATCTAGCCAGAGCTTGACGAAAGGATTCTGCTGGAGAGAGGTCTGAAGGAAAACACTTAAGGTCACCGCCTGCACCTTTAGGGTACTGATAGAAAGCCCCAACTCTACCCCTGCCTGAAGAAAATCTAAGACTGCCGGGACAATGGGATGCTTCACTCCCTGTTCCCACAACCAGGAGTTAAACCTTTCCCCTATCTTGGCGTAAATTGCCCTGGTTACCAGCTTATGCCATTCCAACAAGGTTTTAACCACTCTCTCTGAGAACCCCTGCGATTTTAGGAGCTGTTTTTCAGATACCAGGCCGTAAGATTGAGTGTCTATGTGAGGATGTAGAATGGGCCCCTGGGAAACCAAATCCTCCCTGACCGGAAGGAACAATGGGGGATGAATAGCCAACCTCTTCAGACTGGCAAACCAGGGTCTCCTTGGCCAAAAAGGTGCCACTAAGATGAGGTCCGTAGCTTCTGTTAAGAACTTCTGCAGAACCTCCGCAATCATCCTTACTGGAGGGAAGGCATAACAAAGACCGAATTGCCAAGGATTAGCAGAATGCGTCTATCCCCCTGGCCTGATCCTGCGGCTGAATGGAAAAGAACTGTCATTTTCCTGTTGCCCTCTGCTGCAAATAGTTCTATCTCCGGCCGCCCCCAGCAAGACACAATCTCCTCGAACACTTCCCAGTTGAGGGACCACTCATCCTGGCCTACTTTCTGCCGACTGAGAAAATCGGCCAGCGAGTTCTGAGAGCCTTTCAGATGAATCGCTGATATCGAGGACAAGTTCCTCTCGGCCCAACAAAAAATTCTGTCTGCAATAGCCTGCAGCGCGGAGCTTCTGGTCCCCCTTCTGCTTGTTCTGATAAGCTACTGCTGCCACGTTGTCTGACTGAACCTGCAGATCCCGCCCCTCTATCTGGGACTGGAAGGCTTCTATCGCTTTCAAAATCTCCAGAAACTCCTTCTGGTTTGAGGAACAGCCTGCCTCTACTTTTGACCAGGCCCCCTGAACTGAGCCGCCCTCTAGGTGGGCACCCAAACCAAACGCAGTGGCATCAGTCGTGACCACCACCATGGCTTGTTGGGACCAGGGAAGACCCTTGTCCAAGTTGACCTAGGCCCGCCACCACCACAGAGATCTCCTGACCGCGGAGGATAGGGGCATAACCTGATCCAGGCTCTGCTCCTTGCTGTCCCAATAACGGAGCACAAGACTCTGCAACAGGCACTGATGATGCCTTGCCCAAGCCACCACTGGAAAACAGGACGTCATCAGTCCCAGGACTCTCATAACCTCCCTGATCTGGGCTTCCCGACCCGATTGAAGCTGGGCTACTGCCTGCTCTACCTTCCTGATCTTCTCCCCCCTAAATACAGGACCTCCTGTGAGGGGGTCAACTGGGATTTTTCCTGGTTTATCAGCCACCCCAGCGAACGCAGGAAAACCAATGCCTCCTGTAAGTCTTTCTCCAGCTGTTGGGCCGAATGGGCTATAAACAACAGATAGTCCAAATATGGAATCACCGTTATAGCCCTGAGCCTTAACGGGGCCAGAGCCTCTGCCAGTAGCTTCGCAAAAATCCTTGGTGAGGCAGAGAGCCCAAAAGGAAGAGCCTGGAACTGGAAGTGTACCACCCCATGCTCATCTGGACTGCTAACCTAAGAAACCTCTGGGACTCCGGATGAATCGGGATGTGTAAATACGCATCCCTGAGGTTCACCATGGCCATGTGACAACACTGAAACAGATACTTGGTTACCAAATAGATTGACTCCAACACCCCTTGCAGGCCAGGCCCGAACAAGTGGTCCCCCGAAAAAGGTAATCCGCATAGCTTTAACTCTGAAGCTGCGTCACCCGTCCAGGTCTTAAGCCATTTGACCCTTCTGGCTGCATTCACTAACGCAGCAGACCTAGCGGCTAATTTAACTGACTCTGCGGAGGAGTCAGCCAAAAAGCCCAATGCCTTGGACAGCAACGGGAAGGACTTCAATAGTTGTTGCTTGGAAGTACCCGCTGAAATATGCGACTGCAACTGGCCACACAGGTAGCTGCAAGGGCTGGTTTGAGCCCAATCGAAGAGGCATCCCAATCCCATTGAGCAGTATATCTCTCTTTTTATCCATGGGATCCCTGAGTGAACCCATGTCATCAAAGGCCAAATCCGTCTTCTTAGAGACTTTAGCCAAAGGGGCATCACGCTTGGGGACCTTGTTCCAGGGATGCACCGCATCCATCTCAAAAGGAAACCTCCATTTAAGGCTGCCTGGAAACAAAAAGCCTCTTTTCCGGCTGCTCCCATTCCAGCAAAATCACCTCAATCAATGATTTATGAATGAGGAATACCCTGTCTTTCTGTGCACTGGACCCCTGATACATCAAGTCGTGCTTGGAAAGTTGGCCCTGTTCTTCCCTGATTTCCAGAGTGTCATATATCGCTTTAAGAAAGTCACCCACGTTGTCCAAAGATAACTTGTATCTGGACGCACTAGAGGACTCTTCCTCCCCCTCAGACTCGGAAGCTGACCCTGTCCGAGCGGAGGCTAGCGACCTTGGGACCCTCTCCTTATCCCCCTCTTCCTCCTGACTTGGCTCAGATAAGGAAGGCATGCTAACAGCCCTGGGTTAGGAAACAGAGGGACCCTGCATCCTATCCATCATACTCTTAAAATGACTGGAAAGTGGATGCAATCTCATCCTTTACGGATGTCAAGACTTTGTGACAAGCTGCCACAGGTCTGCCCTCACCAAGCTTACCTGGGAGGTGCTGGAGCCTGCAGAACTGGAGTCTACTTGCACCACTGTGCCCTCTATAGTTCCTGTATTCACTCAGTCTCCCTGAGCCTTCACACCACTCCAGACAGCCCTACAGCTACACCGCTGCACCCTGGGGACTGGAGCAGGTCCCACGGCACCCCCTGAAGACGTGATTCCGACGGAAGTAAGTCTCTCGCACTTCCGAAAGCAGGAGCGCAAAAACTCCGCCCACTCATGCCATTCGTTCCTACGACCACACTGCTCCATGCAGTACCTGAACGCCAGTCAGTGGATCCAAACGTCTCCCGCCCGCCAACCGACCGGCCAGGTATGAGCGGTTAATGAGATAGTGGGGAGATTTGCCGCACATCGGGGTCCTGTTCTCTCCAAACGTTTCGTGGCAGCGGAGACTGTTAGCGACCCTCTCCTCCCCTTCATAGGACTGAGGGGTGCTATGGACTAGGTCCACCAGGTTCTCCCCCAGGACACCCCCTGAGATAAGGAGCTCCCCTGCTAGTTCTGACATGCTCCTTCCCATCCGGCAGGAAACACAAAAACTAAGGAGGGTCTGGAGGACCACCCTTTTTGCTTTCCCGGAGGGAGGAGCCTTATATCTCTCAGAGGCTGTTCTGGAAGACGATAGGAAAAAATTGTCTGTTTTATTTATTTCAATTGGCTTTGCTGAATGCTCATGTGCTATACAGAGCTTCAGGACGGACTGGATCCTTCCTTAAATTCCAGGAAGAGATCATCAGAGCCCTTATGTTTCCAGATTGTGCTCTACCCCACCTTCCCAATCCAAATACAGTTCCATGACAGGCATTTTCCGTATGTCCTCCCTAGTACCCCTACCCAACGAGCCCCCCAAAGAAGAAGATGTCATGTCTGCAGCAAGCGCAGTTATAGGCGTGACACCTGCTATTATTGTCCCTCCTGTCCTGATAATCCTGATCTTTGACTTGGTGAATGTTTTGAATGCTACCATACACTAGTTGAGTATTAGCGTAGGTTACAGCACTGCACAGACTAGGCACATTTTCACAGGGTCTCCCAAGATGCCTTCGCATCTGAACCTGGAACCGTTACAGTTAAAAAAAAAAAAAAAAAAAAAAAAAACACACAAAAAATATAAAAAAAATAAAAATAGTTGTCGTTTTATTATTCTCTCTCTATTCTCTCTCTATTTTTTCTGCTGTTTTTGACTGCATTCTATTCTGCAATGTTTTATTGTTATTATGTTTTATCATGTTTTATCATGTTTGCTTTTCAGGTATGTCATTTTTTTATACTTTACTGTTTACTGTGTTTTATTGTTAATCATCATTTGCTTAGCATTTACGCCATTCAGTTGCAGCGTGGATTTATTTATCTTGACAGCAACATCGTTTGCTCCCACGACACATAAAGCCCGGACTCCAGCGCTGTAGGAGGTGATTTCACCACCACAGTTAAAAAAAGAGCATATATGCTGAAGCATGGAGGCAGCAGGGGTGAAGGAGCAAATTTCTCCTAACTTTTGCAGGCGGATGCCCCCATGCTTTGGCATATATCTATTTTAGGCGCGGTTTGCGTTAAAAAATGTTTTATTTTTTACAATTTTTTTTTGTTTTCTTTGCAGGTATGTTATGTCTTCCTGTTATACTGTAATGTTACTTTGTTATATTGTTAACCATCATTTGCTTAGCAGGTATGCCATTCAGTTTCAGCGCGTATTTATTTATCTTGACAGCAACAGAATTTGCTCCCAAGATACATAAAGCTGTGACTCCAGCGCTGTAGGAGGTGATTTCACCACCACAGTTTAAAACAAAATGGTGCATGTATGCCCATCATTAGAAGTGGGTGGATGAAGGGAGGTATTCTAATGGTGGGCATACACACCGATCAATCTTTTTTTTTCGTTCAGCCTATAGGCTGCATGAAAAAAAAGATTACAATATATGCCCAACAAGGACCAGCAACATACTGGTATGTTGCTGAACTTTGAGTGGTTATACCAGAATGATGCCAGCAGATCTAGGTATCATCTTGGTATCATTCTTTTCAGCCAGCGGTCAGCTTTCATGTAAAACCAATCCTAGTTGCTAATTAGCCTCTAGACTTTTCTTACAAGCAGTGGGAGGGAATAATGCCCCCCCCCCCCCCCCCATCATCTTCCATGGTTTTCTCTGGCTCTTCTGTCCCAACAAGGAACCTGAGAATGCAGCCGGTGGTTCCAGCAGCTGACCATAGAGCTGATCAGAGAGCAAAATGGCTCCAATCATCTCTATAGCCTAAGAAACCAGAAGCTACGAGCAATTGCACCATGCACTTGAGGTATCACCAAGAAGGGCAGATTGAGGGCAGTAATTTTAGCAGTAGACCTCCTCTGTAACCTGTAAAGGCTTTTAAAGGCATTTAAAAATGCATGTAGTTTGTCGCCCCTGCACGTTTGTGTGTAATTTTAAAGCATGTCGTGTTTGGTATCCATGTACCCGGCCTAAGATCATCTTTTTTATTTCATCAAACATTTGGGCAATATAGTGTGTTTTAGTGCATTAAAATCAAATAAGTGTGTTATTTCCCCAAAAAATGTGTTTGAAAAAAATCGCTGTGCAAATATTGTGTGAAAAAAAAAAATTAAACACCCATCATTTAATGTGTAGGGCCTTTGCTTAAAAAAATATATAATTTTTGGGGATTCAAAGTAATTTTCTTGGAAAATGTTTTTTTTTTTCATGTTAACAAAGTGTCATAAGGGGCTTTGTCTTCAAGTGGTTAGAAGAGTGAATGAATGAATGAAATACTTATATAGCGCACAATGCGAACTGAATCGCCTCTAGGCGCTGTGGCAAGCTTTGATCATCTGCTAAAAGAGGAAGGTCTTGAGTTTTTTCCTAAAAGCCAGGTGATTTTCTTCCAGGCGGATGTTGATTGGTAGAGCATTCCATAGCCGAGGCCCTTGGACAGCGAATCTCCGATCACCCTTGGATTTATACCGGGCTTTGGGCACGAGGAGGAGGTTTTTTGTTGGCTGATCGAAGACTGCGGTTTGGTGTGTAATGATTTATTTTCTCCATTAGGTATTGCGGAGCTTCTCTATGCACGCATTTGTGGGTGAGGCAAAGGGTCTTGAACGTGTTCCGATTTTTTACGGTTAGCAAATGTAAGCTCCTCAGTGAAGGAGAAATGGATTCCCAGGGTTTTCTTCCTGTTATCAGCCTTGCCGCCGTGTTTTGGATCAGTTGTAATCGTGCAAGTTGATATTGTGGTAATCCTATGTAAAGCGAGTTTGCGTAGTCCAGTCGTGAATTAATGATTGTTCCAACTACCACTGCTTTGTCATTCTTTGAGATAAAAGGGATGAGTCTGCGAAGCATGCGCAGCAGATGGTGAGATCGACTGACTACAGATCCTATTTGCGCATCCATTGACATTTGTGCGTCTAAAAGAGTGAGTGATGTGTGATATAAGCTTCTAAATGTTTTGCATAAAATGGCAGGGCAGTTCAACCCCCCCCCCTAAATTACCCAATTTTGGAAAGTAGACACCCCAAGCTATTTGCTGAGAGGCATGTTGAGTCCATGAAATATTTTATATTGTGACACAAGTTGCGGAAAAAGACTAAATGATATATTGCTCAAACATGTCACTGAGTACAGGGATACCACATGTTTGAGACTTTTTTGTGAGCCTAGCGGCGTACAGGACCCCAGAAACCAAGCTCCGCCTTCAGGCTTTCTAAGGGTGTACATTTTTGATTTCACTCCTCACTGCCCATCACAGTTTCGGAGGCCATTGAATGCCCAGATGGCAAACCCCCCCCCCCCCCCCAATTACCCCATTTTTGAAAGTAGACATCCCAAGCTATTTGCTGAGAGGTATGGTGAATATTTTGCAGACTTCAATTTTTGTCACAAAGTTTTGAAATTTGAAAAAATAAAAAAATAAATTCTGAAGGACGTTGCTTAGTTTTCAGGGCCCCGTACGTTGCTAGGCTCACAAAAGGTCCCACACATGTGGTATCTCCATACTCAGGAGAAGCATCAGAATGTATTTTGGGATGTAATTCCACATATGCCCAGCAATATATAATTTAGTGAAAACTGTGCAAAAAAAAGAGTTTGTAATTTTTCTGCAATTTGGGGAAAAACATAAAACATTCCATGGACTGAACATGCCTCTCAGCAAATAGCTTTGGGTGTCTACTTTCCAAAATTGGGTCATGGGGGGGGGGGGAGGGGGTTATGCCATCTTGGCATTTTATGGCCTTCAAAACTGATAGGTAGTGAGGAGTGAAATCAAAAAATCACACACTTAGAAATCCTGAAGGCGGTGGTTAGTTTTAGGGTCCCCATACGTGGCTAGGCTCACAAAAAGTCCCACACATGTGGTATCCCCATACTCAGGAGAAGCATCAGAATGTATTTTGGGGTGTAATTCCACATATTCCTATGGCATTTGTGAGCAATATATCATTTGGTGAAAACTTTGTGCAAAAAAAAAAAAGGTTTGTAATTTCCCCACAATTTGTGGCAAAATATAAAATATTCTGTGGACTCAACATGTCTCTCAGCAAATAGCTTGGGGTGTCTAATTTCCAAAATGGGGTCATTTGGGGGGCTTTGTGCCATCTTGGCATTTTATGGCCTTCAAAACTGGGATAAGTAGTGAGGAGCGAAATCAAAAATTTACGCCCTTAGAAATCCTGAAGATGGTGCTTGGATTTCTAGGCCCCGTGCCCGGCTAGGCTCCCAAAAAGTCCCACATATGTGGTATGCCCGTACTCAGGAGAAGCAGTAAAATGTATTTTGTGGTGCAATTCCACATAGAACCATGGCATGTGTGAGCAATATATCATTTAGTGACAACTTTTTGTAAGTTTTTTTTCTTTTTTGCCATTATTCAATCACAAGAAAAAAAAAAATATTCAATGGGCTCAAGATTCCTCTCAGCAATTTTCTTGGGGTGTCTACTTTCCAAAATGGGTTTGTTTGTAGTTTGTAGATGCTATAACTTTTGCGCAAACCAATAAATATACGCTTATTGCCATTTTTTTTACCAAAGACTTATGGCTGAATACATTTTGAACTAAATGTATGACTAAAATTGAGTTTATTGGATTTTTCTTATAACAAAAAATAGAAAATATCATTTTTTTTTCAAAATTTTCTATCTTTTTCCGCTTATATAGCAAAAAATAAAAATGACAGAGGCAATCAAATACCATCAAAAGAAATCTCTATTTGTGGGAAAAATGACCAGTTACACTTACCGGTAACGGCTTTTCTAGGAAATCTTCCAGGACGGCACACCTGAGATGACTGGTCCACCTGACAGGAAACACACTCAAAAACAAGTTTAAAAGTCCCCATCCCTCCCTCAGACCCTCAGTTATGGTAAAGAAAAGCCCACACCGGTGTCAGAGGGAACATTCTGTGAGGAATCAATATACCACACCAATAAAACAAGGGTAGGGAAGTAGGCCTGCCGTCCTGGAAGATTTCCTAGAAAAGCCGTTACCGGTAAGTGTAACTGGTCATTTTCTCCAGTCATCTTCCAGGACGGCACACCTGAGACGATGAGCAAGAAGTTCAGGCCTACCTTAGGGTGGGACAACCACTTGTAGGACCTTCCTGCCAAATGCCAAATCCTGAGGGGACAACAGCTCCACTCTGTAGTGCCTCAGAAAAGTTATATGGCTCGTCCATGTTGCTGCTCTGCAGATCTGGTCGATTGAGGCGCCTGCCCTTTCTGCCCAGGAGGTCGCCAGGGATCTGGTTGAATGCGCCTTAAGGTGGGTTGGTACTGGTTTACCTGCCTGCCTATAAGCAATAGATATGGTTTGTCTAACCCATCTAGCTATCGTTGTCTTGGAAGCTTGTAGACCCTTTCTCTTCCATGAGAAGGTGATCAATAAGTGACTGGATCTCCTAAAGTCTTTCACTCTTTCCAAATAGACTAGGAGACAACACCTGACATCTAAGAAATGGAACCTTTACTCTTCCTTATTCTTGGGATTCTGGCAAAAAGACGGGAGAATAATCTCCTGTGTTCTGTGAAATAACGAAGCCACCTTTGGCAAATAAAGAGGATCCTGAGTGAGGATTACCCTATCCTCTAGGATGCGCAAAAACGGCTCTTTAATCGAAAGAGCCTGTATATCACCCACCCTTCTGGCCGTAGTGATAGCCAGAAGGAAGGCCAACTTAAATGATAAAAGTTTAACAGAAATTTGAGCCACCGGCTCAAAAGGCCCCTTTGTTAGGGCATCTAATACCAGGGACAGGTCCCATGGAGGGCAACTGACCGACCTAACTGGAACTACCCTTTCCCTGGCCAACAAAAATCTTTTTATTAGTGGTTCTTGTCCCAGCTTCCTGTCAAAAAATACGGACAGGGCTGCCACTTGGACTTTGAGGGTGCTGACTGCCAAACCCTGGTCCACCCCCTCTTGAAGAAAGTCTAGGATGGTAGGTATCATCTGGAGAATCCCCTCCTTAGACTGCAGCCAATAGGAGAAAACTTTCCAGACCATCGCGTAAATTTTTCTGGTGACACCTTTCCTACTGAGGAGGAGAGTGTTATCACTCTCTCCGAACAGCCCCTGTCTCGGAGTATTTCCCTCTACCAGATGAGCCCCCCAGCCCCAAGGGCTGGCGTCTGTGGTCAAGACTAATGGGTTTGCCTGGGCCCAGGGGCGACCTTTCACCAAATTGTGTGGGTCGAGCCACCACTGCAGAGAGAGAGAGACTTCCTCTGTGATGGACACTATCCTCTCTAATGTTTCCTTTTTCACTCCCCATGAGGCAAGTAGGAAAGACTGAAGTCGTCGAGAATGAAGTTGTGCCCAGGTTACTGCCGGTATGCAGGCCGTCATGAGGCCCAGCAGTCTCATTATATATCTCAGAGAGGCTTCTCTTCTTTCGAGAAGGGTGACAACCGCATTCTGGACCTTCACTACCTTTTCCGCTGGTAAGAATACCTTCTGTGCCTGTGAATCTAACAGGTAACCTAGGTATAGTTTGGACTGAGAAGGTGTAAGTGAGGACTTCTCCCGGCTGACCATCCAGCCCAAGGTTTCCAGAACCTCTAACACGATGTCTCTGTCTATCACTGCTTGCTTCTGATCCACACTGTAGATCAGCAAGTCGTCTAGGTAGGGTATTAACCTTATGCCCCGTAGGTGTAGATATGCTACGACCTCGGCCATCACCTTTGTGAATACCCTTGGGCTTGCCACCAGCCCAAAGGGAAGAGCTCTGAACTGCCAGTGTTCTACTCTCTGCTGTACGTGGACTGCGAAACGTAGGTATCTCTGATGCTCGGGAGCAATGGGCACATGTAAATACGCGTCCTTCAGGTCCAGAGTGACCATAAAAACTCCTGCCTGAAGATGTTTTCTTACTGAGTAAATACTTTCCATCCTGAACCTCTTCTGAAGTAAGTAACGGTTTAGTGCTCTCAGATTTATTATTAAGCGAAATCTGCCTGAGGGTTTTGGAACCACAAATACGTGTGAGTAAAAACCCTGGGCTAATTGACTGGCTGGTACTGGAGCAATGACTCCTTGCTCTGCCAGCTCTTTTAAATTTTCCAGTAACCCCGCTGCCCTGGCTGGGTCCCTGGGAGGAAAGGTAATTAGAAATTTCTGTGGGGGAAGACTTTGGAATTCCAGTCTGTACCCTACTTCTAAGAGATTTAAAATATATGGACTCTGCGTAATCCTTTTCCAATGGGGAAGGAAGTTGCTGAGTCTTGCGCCCACTCTTATGGTGGCGTCATTTACCCTCTTTCTGAGAGGCTCCGGAACTGGAAAAAAGAATTGTACTCTTATCCTTTCCTTTTCCAAGATTCCACCTCTTCCTTTGTTCAACTTTCCCTTTACGATGAGTCTTTGAGTGGGGGCCTTGAAAAAATTTCTTACCCCTTTCCCTCTTGGGTTTTACCGGGAACTTCTTTCCCTTTTCAGTAGATCGGGACAAAACCTGATCCAAACCTGACCCAAACAACAGGGAACCCTCAAAAGGGAATGCCACACAAGCGGGATTTGGAAGTGAAATCTCCATCCCAGGTCTTTACCCATAGGGCCCTCCTAGCGGAGTTTAAGAGTGCTGCTGCCTTAGCTGTGGTCCTAACAGTCTCCACCGCTGCATCTGCCACATACGCTACCGCTCGACTGATTACCTCCAGTGAGTCTAAAATATCTTTAGTCTCCTCACCCCGGGAGACGTGATCTATTAATTTGCCAAGCCAGGTGTCTGTATTTCTGGCTACACAGGCGGAAGCTAGGGCCGGCGCCATTGCTTCCGCATTCGCCTCCCAGGCCCTTTTTAGTAATGTCTCAGATTTTCTATCCATCTAATCTTGGATATTTCCAGAATCTTCAAAGGATAAATCAGACCTCTTGGACACCTGTGCCAGGGCTGCATCCAAACGAGGAGTTTTAAAAAATCTTTCCTCCTCCTCACACTTAAAGGGACACCTTCTTTTCCAAGCTTTCAATTTGAGAAGCTTACGTTCAGGTTCCTTCCACTCTCTGAGGACTATCTCCTTCAGAGACTGGTGGATGGGAAAGGTTCTGGCCTGCAACCTTCCTAGGCCCCTATACACCCTGTCCTGTGCTGAAATTTGGGCAGAGGGGACCTGGATATCCCCCGAGGTGAAAATGGCCTTTAAAAGACCCTCCATGTCCTCAATTGAGAACAAAAAACCCCCAGGTTTTGCCTCCCCCTGGCTATCCTGGTCCGAATCCTCCCCAGAAGTAACTTCTGGGACCTGACCTTCCTCCACCTCAGACAATAGGGAGGCCTGGCCCTGGGAACTCTCCGTATAGGATGTGGAAAAAATTTCTTGTGGGTGAGGAATCTCTCTCAGAGGAACTCTCATCCTGGCTCTTCACTAGAGTAGTTTGGAAAGATTGAAGGGTGGCTAACATTTCAGACTGTAAAGCCCTACATTCCTTCACGACCTGAGCGGTCTCCCTGCCTGCGAGTTTAAAGATACATCTATCGCAGAAAGGTTTGCTGTGGTCCTGTGCTAATTTGGCATTACAATAACCACAGCGTTTGGACTTTGAAGTAGCCTTTCCTTTAGACCTACAGGCTGACCCCTGGGCAGAGCCTTCAGTCCCTGGAAAATAGGAAATTTAACAATTAGCTACTCAAGTCTAAAAGGGCCAAGGGGAGTCTACCTCAGAGTACCCCGCCCCTCAAAACACAGCTGGATCACTCACCCCCTGTGGCGACCTCAATGGCTGTCTGCTCAGACGGACCTTCCGGTTCCATGGCGATTTTAGCTGCCCTGCAGAATCGCTGGGTTAAGGTACAGTCCTGAGCGTTCCCCTGTTTGCCTTTGAAAGTGCTGCAAGGTAAACGGCATTTTCACAAACTGCAGCCTCTGCTGTTTGAATATTCCCGCCGGTCGGCGCCATCTTTAGGAGGTCCGTCGGCCGGAAGTGACGTACGGCCTCTTCCGGACCTGCGCCGTGCAGTTGGAACGCACGCCAATGCGTCCAGACCTCCCAGCCTCCATCCGGAAATCCGATAGCCGGAAGTGATGCATCCGGACTTCCGGACCTGCGCCGTAGAGCTGGAACGCACGCCACCGCGTTCAGCACTGGAGGAAATGCAGCTTACCACCAACGAAGAGTAGCTCAGGTAGGCAAACACAAATGGGGAGCAGCACGTTTAGGACAACTCCCCTGTCCCACGTAGCTGCAAACAGGGCTCCTAAAGGAGACCTTAAGCGAGGACTATCTCCCCCAGGTGTCTCTGGGGGTTGCAAGGGCGAAAGGCAGACCCTGTCCGCTGAGCCCCACAAAAAAAGATAATCCTCTCTAGGAAAAAGCGAGGTCCCAGACCTCTCCATAAAATAAAAATAAAAGGAGAAACTTTGGTTTCGCTGTCATCTGTGGGAAACACAATCAAGAACTGAGGGTCTGAGGGAGGGGTGGGGACTTTTAAACTTGTTGTTGATTGTGTTTCCTGTCAGGTGGACCAGTCATCTCAGGTGTGCCGTCCTGGAAGATGACTGGAGAAAAAAGGACGCAAATTTTGTTTGGATACAACATTGTATGACCGTGCAATTACCAGTTAAAGTGACACAGTGCCAAATTTAAAAAAGTGCTCTGGTCAGGAAGGGGGTAAATCCAGGGCTGAAGTGGTTAAGAGTTTTGCATAATTAGTGGTGGTTTGCTGTGATCATAATTATGGTATCTCTGTTAGTTACCACTAGGGATGAGCTGCATGTTCGAGTTGAACCCATGTTCAACTCGAACATCGGCTGTTTGCCCGTTCGGCGAAATCCGAACATTATGGGCCGTTCGCGCCAAATTATAGGGGCGCTCGCGGCCCATAATTCACTGCGGCTTCGCAATGCATTGCTAGTTGATGATTGGCCAAGCATGCACTATGACCCGCATGCTTGGCCAATCACAGCGCCATCAGTGAAGAGAGCCATAATTGGCCACAGGCAGGATGCCTGTGGCCAATTATGGCTCAGGGGGTTTAGTACACGCCCCACACTATATAAGGCCGCCTGCGCAGCGGCCTTGCATAGTGTGTTGCATCGGCTAAGAGAGAGAGATAGACAGAGAGACAGTGTCTGAATTTCCTTTGAAGCTGTTGCAATTACAGTCAGTGTATTGTGCCACCTGCACAGTGTACACCTAAAGCTACCCCAATTGCTGGTGTTCTTCTGATCCTATACCACAGGCAGCTGTAGCAATTACAGTCGGTGTATTGTGCCACCTACACAGTGTACACCTAAAGCTACCTCAATTGCTGGTGTTCTTCTGATCCTATGCCACAGGCAGCTGCTTCAGCAATTACAGTTGGTGTATTGTGCCTGTGTCATCTGCACAGTTTGCATGTACAGCTAAACCTACCCCAATTGCTGGTGTTCTGCTGGTCCTATACCTCAGGCAGCTGTAGCAATTACAGTGGGTGTATTGTGCCACCTGCACAGTGTACAGCTAAAGCTACCCCAATTGCTGGTGTTCTGCTGGTCCTATACCTCAGGCAGCTGTAGCAATTGCAGTGGGTGTATTGTGCCACCTGCACAGTGTACAGCTAAAGCTACCCCAATTGCTGGTCTTCTGCTGGTCGTATACCACAGCTGTAGCAATTACAGTCGGTGTATTGTGCCACCTGCACAGTGTACAGCTAAAGCTACCCTAATTGCTGGTGTTCTTCTAATCCTATACCACAGGTGGCTGCTGCAGCAATTACAGTCGATGTATTGTGTCATCTACACAGTGTACTCCTAAAGCTACCCCAATTGCTGGTGTTCTGCTGATTCTATCCGCAGGCAGCTGTAGCAATTACAGTCGGTGTACTGTGCCATCTGCACAGTTTGCACCTAAAGCTACCCCAGTTGCTGGTGTTCTGCTGATCCTATACCGCTGGCAGCTCCAGTAATTGCAGTCGATGTACTGTGTCATCTGCACAGTGTGCACTTAAAGCTGGTGTTCTCATAGTAATAATACTACAGGCAGGCAGTTGATTCTGCTAGCTGCAGTATAATCAGTATATACGTCCCAGCTATGTGCAGCTACATCTCCCTGTAGACCATGTCTGGAAGGTCAACAAGGAGAGGCAGACAGTTATGAGCCAATAAAAGAGGGCAAGCAGGATCTGTGTCTAGAGGCAACAGTGCTGGTCATGGACGCGGTGCATCCTCATCAGCACATGGCCATGGGACACGCTTGTCCTTATTTTTGGCAGCTGGATGTGTTGAGCTGCAAAAAAAGCCAAAGACATGGTAGAGTGGATGACTAAGCCCTCCTCATCCTCCTCATCCTCTCTCACCCTGGCTCAGGGTACTGGCAAAGCAGCTGCCAACACGGCCTCTTCCCTCGTCTCAATGGCATCAGTCACTCCTTCCCTAGCCCCACCATGTCCTCCTCCTGAGGAGTCCCCCGAACTGTTTGAGCACAGTGTTGGGTACATGCTCCATGAGGATGCCCAGCATTTTAAGGCTCTGATGAGGATACCCAGCTAGAGGAAGGCAGTAACATGAGCCCAGAGAGAGAGGATGCCCAAGAAGGACAGCAATCTGGCAGTCATGTTCCCCCAGCTGCAGCATGCTGCCAGGTTTGCCCAGTGATGAGGAGGGAGGGGATGATGAGGTCACTGACTCCACATGGCTGCCTAATAGGAGAGAGGAGGAGGAGGAGGCACACCTCCAATGAGGCAGGATGCCCTCCAAGGGCCAGCTTAAAGGCAGCACGCCAACTGCATCATACTGCAGAGCTCCGCCTGTGCAGGGTGCTGCCTCTGCGCATTATTCCAAAAGTTCTTTGGTGTGGGCCTTTTTTGAGACGAGTGCATCAGATCGCACCACTGCTATTTGCAACATATGTCTCAAGCGTATCTCGCATGGCCAAAACATTAGCCGCTTGGGTACCACATGCTTGACCAAACATATGTCGACCTGCCATGCAGTTCGTTGGCAAGCGTACCTAAAAGACCCACACCAAAGAATAAAGTGGACCTCTCCTTGCTCCTCATCAGCTGGGATCTCCAACCCCACTATACATTCAGTCCTCTCTGAAACCTGCACTGAGAGGAATGAAGGTGTAGAATTAGGTGTCACAGCCAAGTACTTGCGGGCACTCTGCTAGCAGTACACTGACATCCGATTGTATCAGGCAAATTTCCCGGCCCCAGCTGCTGGACCATCTAAAGAAGTTCACTCCCAGCCATCCACATGCCCAGCGATTGAATGCTAGCTTGGCTAAATTGCTATGACTTCAACTGCTGCCTTTTCAGTTGGTAGACTCGGCCCCCTTCCATGAGTTTGTGCAATGTGCGGTTCCTCAGTGGCAGGTTCTCAAACGCTACTTTTTCTCACGGAAGGCGATTCCGGCTCTCTACCGGCATGTGGAAGGCAATGTCCATGCCTCGTTGGACAGGGAGGTCAGCGGTAAGGCGCATATTACCGCTGACTCATGGTCCAGCAGGCATGGACAGGGACATTACCTATCTTTCACGGCACATTGGGTGACTCTTCTGGCAGCTGGGAAGGATGCAGGACAAGGTGCAGTAGTGTGAAGGTTGTTCCACCACCACGCCTCCAAAATGCTACTACTGGTGATTGTGACACCTTTCTCCTCCACCCCTTCCTCTTCTTCCTCCTCTATGGCCTCTTCCTGTGCTTTGTCCTCGGAATCAGCGGTGCTCTGTAGGCGGTCAAGGGGCTACGCAAGTACGCAGGCAAAAAGATGCTATGGCGTGCTTGCGCTGGTGTGCTTGGGGGACAGGAGACACACTGGGGCAGAGATTCTGTCATCTCTGCAGGGGCAGGCTAAGAGGTGGTTGACGCCACGCCAGCTTAAGCCAGTAATGGTGGTTTGGGACAATGGCACCAACCTCCTCTCTGCCCTCCGACAGGGATACCTGACCCATGTGCCCTGTGTGGCTCACGTCCTTAACTTGGTGCAGTGGTTCTTGGGCAGGTACCCAGGCTTACAGGATGTCCTGAGGCAGGCCAGGCAAGTCTGTGTGCATTTCAAATAATGCCAGTGCTCGGCTGGCTGACCTCCAAAAGGAATTGAACCTGCCCAAGAACTGCCTATCATGACATCGCATTGGCCACACCTTAGACTTGGTGTAGGAAGGCAACATGTTTTGTTTCATAATACAATATGTGTTTGAATATGATATCTGAATACATCTAGCCTCCTCTAGCCTCATCACTCTTGGGGACTGACTGTGATGTAACAGGTTACCCATCAAGGCTTTGCAATATATCAGAACTTTCATCTCAAAGAAGAGTCATGCTCCCTGGCAGGGGGAGTATGGGAACAAAACCTTGGCTCCAGACCACCTGGTGTAATAAAGATTGAAGGGCCTGATTAACATGTCTGTAAACAAAGCTTCAAAGAAAGCCACTGCTGCCAAGATAACTGATAGGTTGAGCTACAGAAGATCAAAGACCAGAAGATTTGACCCAGGCCGGATAGTGGCGAGTCATGGACAAACGCTGCCCCTATTGGCCACTACAGCAGGTTTCCTGAAGGATGGACAGATATTTAGAAGGACTGCCTCTTATTGATTTTGATTTGTCAGAATTCTGAGAGGGGCTGGCAATGGAGTTGTGTGGGCAGTGTCTGAATGGAGTTTAAAAGTGCTAACCAGCAGGAAAAACTTCCTCTTTCCTCATGGCTCTTTTGCAATTTTGAGCCCAGCTAAAAGCTAATGAACACAGAGAAGCACCTCGCGTAAAGTATCTTTTATGCTCTTTTGTTTTATATGCTTTGTAACATTTTCTTTTAGTATTTTATATTAGCATTCCTATTTTCTTGGGAAATAAATAAGATGTTCTTATATTAAAGTGGGTGTAAACCCACTCTCATCCTTTCTAAATTACTGCCATAGTGATTATCTATAAGGATACACATGCCTTCTGCATGTATCCTTACCTGTCAAATGTCTCCCCTCTATCTGTTATGAAACCAGAAAAACTGCAGATTCTGTGGGCAGGTCTGTTGTCCGGAGCTCGGTGGGTGGAGTTGTGATGTCAGTAGGCCCCCCCACCCGCCTCTACACTCCCCTTGTCAACATGCATTTTCTCCTGTGTATTTCTTACACTGAACTTCTGCTATGATCACTAATATCCAATCAAAACCCATGTAAATATTTTATTTTCCAAATTTTTACCTTTACATTATTAATCAATGTTTTGAAAAGTGTCAAAATTGTCTAACGCACATAGCAGAATGTAACCGCTTGCGGACCAACCGCCGCAGTTTTACTGTGGCAAGTTGACTCCGCTGTGCAAAATCACGTTATATTACGTGAGCTCGCAAAGGCTTGCAAAGCAGGCACATGCGCATGCCCAACACGAGCTCCATGAGTCCTACCGCGGGTCCCATGGACTCAATGCCCATGGGGATACCCACGCTCGTCTCACGGAGAGGAAGAACGGGCAAATGCTGAAGTAAACAAGCATTTCCCCATTCTGCCTAGTGACAGTACACTGATCACAGCTCCCCGTAATCGGAAGTGATGATCAGTGTTATGTCACAGCTAGCCCACCCCCCCTACAGTTAGAATTACTCCTTAGGACACACTTAACCCCTGCAGTGCCCCCCCCCCGGTTAACCTCATCACTGCCAGTGACATTTTTAGAGTGATCAATGCAATTTTATAGCATCGATCGCTGTATTAATGCCAGTGGTCCCAAAAATGTGTCAAAATTGTTCGATGTGTCCGCCATTATGTCAATGTTATGATTTAAAAAAAAACAAAAAACGTTGATCGCTGCCATTAATAGTAAAAAAAAATAATTATTAATAAAAATGCCATAAAACTATCCCTATTTTTGTAGACACTATAACTTTTGCGCAAACCAATCAATAAAACACTTATTGAGATCTTTTTTACCAAAAATATGTAAAAGAATACGTATTGTCCTAAAGTGAGGAAAAAAAATTTTTGTATATATTTTTTGGAGATATTTATTATAGCAAAAAGTAAAAAATATTCATTTTTTTTCAAAATTGTCGCATTTCTTTGTTTATAGTGCAAAAAATAAAAACTGCAGAGGTGATCAAATACCACCAAAAGAAAGCTCTATTTGTGGAGAATAAAAAGGACGTATATTTTGTTTGGGAACCACGCCGTACGACCGCACAATTGTCAGTTAAATCGACGCAGTGTCGAATCGCAAAAGTGCTCTGGTCTTTGGTCAGCAAAATCCTCCGAGGCTGAAGTGGTTAAAGAATCCCTGTCTCTTGAGTGCTACCGTGGTGTAAATAGGTCTGTGGTGACAGTGTGTGTTACAGACATTTATTCTAAAGTCATAATTGCTATTGCTAATATTGTGAAAATTTGGTGGCAGCGAAAAGAGTTAATTTCTCAGTGAACCAAACCCAGTGGCAATCGGTCTCAGTTTGTTGCCACTTAGATTGTGGTCCAGTGAGCTGGAAAATAGTTCTGCAGGGTGAGAATGAGAGTTTCATTGTCACGTATCAGTGACAGCTCGGTGTGCGTTTGACCAGTCATTTGTCACAACTTGGTTAAGGTAACAGTGGTCCGGCACCGTGCTTGTCACAGTGCCACCGTGTCAGTGGGAAATGTCCAAACAGCATTGTTGGTCAGTAAGGCTGCAGGTCCCATGTTCCATACAGGTACCATTGCACAGGTTCCCATTACATTACCAGGTGATGGAGCACTCTGCGTTTCAGCGCCTGGCACCCACTGCCAATCTGCACACAGTGCACTCCAGCTTGAAATGAGAAAGCTGTGCATGCTGGGCCTTCAAATTTTTGGGGCCGTTTCTACATCATCCAGTAGATTGTTATCTAACCCCCATAGAACAATGCACAAAATGGAGTGGCTAAAGCACCAGTTTACATTGTTACTTACTTCATGCCAGTGGTAGAATTATAGGGGTCTCTGAGATTGCCAAGGTGACCGGGCCCCGTGCTGCAGGGGGCCCTTGAGGGCCCCCTGTATATCTCAAGGAGCGGGCAGCTGAGTCAAAGATCCCCGATCTTCAGCTGAACTGGAATCGGCACTGTGCGGGGAGCTTGGAATCATCACACGGATTACAACTAAAGTGAAAGCACAGTGTGTGCTCTTTGTCTCTTCCTACAGTGCAGTACCTGGCAGGAAGAGGTAAGTTAAAGAAACCACTTACGTTTTTGAAAAGACACAGGGGCATTCAAGGGCACACTAGCAGCACTTTATGGGCACAGTGGCAGCATTTAATGGCACACTGACAGCATTTGGCACAATGGCTGCAATTGATGGCACAGTGGTTGTGTTTGATAGGCACAGTGGCAGCGTTTGATGGGCACAGTGGCAGGCAGCGTTTGATGATTTTTGAGCACCAGCCGCCACTGTTTAGATGTATGCATGCACATTTTATGTATGCACGTTTAATCCTGCCCCCCTTCCCCATATTAGAGCTGGGTGATTTTCTCAAAAAAAAAAAAAAACTTGATTCACAATTCGAATTTTTTTTTTTTTTTATGGACACCGCGCCAGTCCTGAGGATCTGCAGGCAGGATGCCAAAGCCGCGGCCTCACCTAAAAACTCCTGAACGCAGCTCCTCAGGACCGGTAAAAAAAAAAATTGATTTGCTGAAAATTGTAATTGATTTGACCACTCAACTCAATTCAAGATTCAAATCAATTTTTTCCCCAGCCCTACCCCATATGTGTGCAATCAGAACTGATTTTTTTTTTCTTGTTTGTTCAAAGTACCAGCAAAAAAAAAAAAAAAATGCTGTTCCTCTGAAAAGCGATCTGTGCTCAGATCACTTTTCAGAGGCATTTGACAGCTTGTAAAGAGGCAATATGTTGCCTCATGTCCACCTGTTTTAACCCCTTAAAGTGATTGTAAAGGTTTGCTTTTTTTTTTTCTTAATAACAAACATGTCATACTTACCTTCACTGTGCAGCTCGTTTTGCAGTGGCCCCAAACCTCGTCTTCTGGGGTCCCTCTGTGGCTCCTCCTCTTATCAGATAACCCCCTAGGAGAATCGTTCTCCCGGGGGCGGGTTACCTTGCAGGCGCCCCCCCTCGATGCCTGCATCATTGGATTTGATTGACAGCAGCAGGAGCCGATGGCTGAGCTGCTATCAATCTATCCAATCAGGAGCCGAGAACCCAAAGAGCAAAGGAAGAGCGCATTTCCACCTGGTGAAGTTTCAGGGTTCAGGTAAGTAAAACGGGGGGGGGGGGGCTGGGGGACGGTCACTGCCAGGTGTTTTTTCACCTTAATGCATAGGATGCATTAAGGTGAAAAAACACAAAAAATTTACAACCCCTTTAAATGCATCATCACTATGCTGCAACTGCATGCAATGCACACAGTTGCAGAGTGGTTGCAGTGTAGCCCTATTCACCTGGGGATGTACTTAAAGGGCTGATAAAGATTGAGAAACACTGACATAGAGGAACTAATCTCTCCATTTTCCTCCTGCAGCCGCTAAATGCCTAAATGGAGAAATCGGTTCCTTTACATGCAGCCACCCACTTGCAACCGGGCCTAGAATTGCCACCTCATCCCTTTAAACCCAAACACATATGAATTACACAGGTTCTGAGGCTAATTTCATGCAGCTAAAGCACCAAGTGAGCTTAATTATCACCTCAATCAGCCACAGAAACTGTGTAATTAATATGTTTTCGGTTAAAGGGATGAGGTGGCAACCCTAACCGGACCCTGGCGTTTTGCCACTGAGCTCGGAGGAAGGTTCAAGTTACGCCACTGCTTCAGGCTACATTAGCTTCATTGTTTGTACATCTATGAAAAAGCCACAAGTTCAGGTCTGTAGTAGGATGGTTGATAGGAAATAATGCCTCACCTGAGAAAACTGCATTCCTTGTCTTTGTCCATCACAGCTAACCCAAACACTGCAGCAGCCCTATTTTATCCAAGCCTCATGAATAAGCATTTCTACTGATGAGAGGTTACAAGGCACGTTTTCTCACTGCAGTAAACATGTAAATGAATGCTGCACTGCATGTCTGTTTTTGGTTTAACACCACTGAATTTGAATTTCTCTTTCAGAATGCAGACAAGTTGTAAATCTACTAGCCTCAAGGGGCAAAAACAGAAGGGTTAATAGACTATCATACATGTATTTGTTATACAGAACTGTCACAGTGACTTCTGATGGAGACTATAAGTGGCTTTTTTGAACACACATAACGCAGCCATGTTCCACAGTGATCACAATCAGGAAACCCTCCTTGTGAATCCATGCCTGCTATGGCTGGGGTGCATGCATGTAGACAGGAATGGTTGCAAAGAGGCTGCAGGCAATCAACAGCACTGGCATGCAACAAAGGATGAAAAAAGATTGAAAACAAGTATTTTCATAAAACAAATATGGCAATCATTTAATACACATTGCTTTAGCAAACTAAATGTCATGCATTTAGGGTGTAATGGTTGCCTTCATTTATGTTTCAAGATTTTTTTTTTTAACCATCAAAATTTATTATAAGAATTTTTTTTTATATAAAATACTTCATGTTCCCTGCTTGAACAACCAAGTTAAAGCAGTTGTTCAATGTTTTGAAGTACTGTGTTATGCAATTTTTTTATTTTTTTTTTATGACAAAATAAGTACCAAAAAAAAAAAGTTTTGCAAAAAAGAACATAGACTACCGGACTAATACAGAAACATAGTAAACATGAAAGTAAAGTTAAAGGACAGGGGGTCAGACAGTGCCAAAGGCACAATGAAAATATCAGAGAATAAAACAGATATCCACACTGGGACCAATGGATGAACTGTCGCTCTTACCCACAGACTGGCTGTGATAGTAAAGCAGCGCAGAGACAGATGTGTATGACCTACTGTACAGACTTTAAAACACCTCCTTGTCATAGGAGGCTAGTGTAATTCAAGCACCTTGCTAAGAACTACCGTATATACTCGAGTATAGGCCGACCCGAATATAAGCCGAGGCCCCCAATTTACCCCCAAAAAAACTGGCAAACTTATTGACTCGTGTATAAGCCGAGGGTGAGACATGCCTGTCCATCCCTGTGTGTGTCCGTCCATCCCTGTGTGTCCGTCCATCCCTGTGTGTCCGTCCATCCATCCCTGTGTGTGTGTGTGTCCATCCATCCATCCATCCCTGTGTGTGTGTGTGTCCATCCATCCATCCATCCCTGTGTGTGTGTGTGTCCATCCATCCATCCATCCCTGTGTGTGTGTGTCTCCATCCATCCATCCATCCCTGTGTGTGTGTGTCTCCATCCATCCATCCATCCCTGTGTGTGTGTGTCTCCATCCATCCATCCCTGTGTGTGTGTGTGTGTGTGTGTGTGTGTGTGTGTGTGTGTGTCCAGCCTACCTGTGTCCCGAGCCTCCGTCCCGTGCCTTGCCTCCTTGCCTCCGTCCCGTGCCGTGCCTTGCCTCCGTCCCGTGTCGTGCCTTGCCTCCGTCCCGTCCCGTCCCGTGCCGTGCCGTGCCTTGCCTTGCCTTGCCTCCGTCCCGTGCCTTGCCAGGATCGCCGCTCTTCGTCGGCGCCTCGGCGGCCATTGTAAAATTCAAAAGCCGCGCCTCCGCCTTCGCCTGTGATAGGCGGAACACTGAATTTCCCAGCAGCCTGTGTTCCGCCTATCACGGACATCGTCTCATCCTCGTCCGTAGTACGAGGATGAGACGATGTCCGTGATAGGCGGAACACAGGCTGCTGGGAAATTCAGTGTTCCGCCTATCACAGGCGAAGGCGGAGCCGGAGGCGCGGCTTTTGAATTATAGAATGGCCGCTGTCTGTCTGCTCGACACGCTGATCGAGCAGGCAGACAGCGATGACTCGAGTATAAGCCGAGGGGGGCACTTTCAGCCTCAAAAAAGAGGCTGAAAATCTCGGCTTATACTCGAGTATATACGGTAAGCTAACTTTAAAAAAAAAATCCCAAAACAATTTCACAAAAGATGTATTTTCATTAAAACAAGCCCTGTTTATTCTGTCCACTTGATGCTTACAGTCAGACCCAGGTGGAAGAACTTTTAGTCAATGGTGGGGTGGGCACAGAGGTAACACAGTTCACACTGACTCCCAAGGTTCTTAAAGAAAGTAAACAATATATTATTTTGGTTCTCTGGGTTAAAAATGTATCTATCTGCCTTGTCTGCAATCTTCTAAGCTTCATAAAATATACTAGTAAACCATAAACTAAAAAGACATTTTGGAAGTACCTTGAGAATTCACCCTCTGCATTATATGGGACCCTGCTCATTACTGACTGATTCACTCTCTGCATTATATGGGACCCTGCTCATTACTGACTCCCCTAAAATTGAGAGATTGTGGGATCAATGGAAACAGGATATTCCCTCCTTGAATTGGGGGGACTGTCTTGAGCAATGCCCCAAGTTGGTAATCTCCTTCAGAGATAAAATTGATACAAACCACATTTTTACATGGAGTATATTATACCCGGGTACCATTATAAAAAATTGACCCAGACAAAGACCTTCACTGTCCTCGCTGCCAGGCTCAGTTGCATACTTATTTTCACATGCTCTGGGAGTGTCCTAGGATTTACGCCTTTTGGTCTGACATTTTTTTGTGAGCTTATTAAACTTACCATCAGTTATCGGCTCCTAAGTCCCAGGCGCTGGCTCTGCTAGGGCAGTGGTCATCAACCCTGTCCTCAGGGCCCACTAGCAGACCAGGTTTGCAAGATAACTGAAATACATCACAGGTAAAATCATTTGCTGCTCAGTGATTGCAGTATTCTAGTCTGCATCTCCCAAAGGTAATACTTAAAACCTGGCCTGTTAGTGGGTCCTGATGACAGGGTTGATGACCACTGTCCTAGGGATCCCTGAGGATGCTCAAAGGTCCCATCATAGTAAACAACTGCTTTCTTACTTTTTTATGCTAAGAAGGAAATTCTCTGTAAATGGTGCACCCCTACCATCCCTGCTATATCAGCCAGGTATTTGACATAATAATTGATGCTGCGCTACCCCTGTACAAATTGACCTACATCAGTCGTGGCTGCCCTTGGAAATTCAGCAAGCTTTGGCCATGGACCTCCCAATAGAGTGAGTCTGCTAAGCATTTTCTTTTTGGCAACTGGGCTGAGGTGTCCCATGACGCCCTGTCTTTAGCTGGTGACCCTTTCCCCTACTCCCCCTCCCTATACAATTCTCTATCTTACTGTTCCCCATTTCCCTCTGGAGTAATGTAGCTACTCCCACTATATGAATGTTGGAAGCAGTCCTAGAGCGGTTGTAGTAGTACATTTTGTATATCTTTGTGAGATGCTGAAGGATGTTGTTTGTATTTTGTATGCTTGTACCTTATGTACTGTACATACTTACGTTATGCTATGTCAACAGTTTTTGTTTTAATGTATGCTGTACTATCATGTCCTTAGATAAAGCACTCCTGATTGTTAAGAGACAAAAAAAATTGGGCTAAACATTCACTTTATAGCAAAATGGTCATAAGAGAAAATTCTAAATGCTAACTGTAAAACTACGGAATAAACACTTTCCAAATTACCGACCTAAAAAATATATTATATATAAATATATATATATATATATAGGAAAATCAAAGTCAGTCCTTTTTTGCAAACTTATTCCAGGTAAGTATCTGTACGTATTGAAGCAAGGGGTCAGTAGGACTGACTGATAATCAGCATGCTCAGAAAAAAAGTTCAATTGTTTATTTTATGATGTTTCCTTTTGGGTGCAGACAGAAAGTTTATGCATCTACTGGCTTCAGGCAAGATGAAAATCATTATCAAAATAAAAGTTTGGATTTACAAAACAACACCATGGAAATCCATTGTGACAGCTTGAGCTGTAGGCTAGCATTAAAAAGGTTAAGTGATTAAAAAGATGTTGTCTATTGTAAGTCAGTATAGAAAACATAATTTTGTCATGGCTGATAAGTGACGGAATGTACAGTGCATTGCAGAGGATGAGGATTGTAGAAGCTTAATTCAATATTACTGTTCACTTCATACTCCCTACTGGAGCTTGTCTGCCTAAGGCATCATCCAAACTTATGAAATGTTTGCGAATAAAACACAGAAAAACACCACTGATGTGCAAAAGAAAATAGATTAGAAGTATCAGTCCTGGGGCATATATATTTATCAGTGGGTGAGCTGAAATTTTTTCATAAAGCTTTTGTTGATTATAACTGGATTTCCCATTTATTTATGGGATGCAGGCCAGTGTGACAGCTGCAATGTATAAAAAGTTGATTCCCGAGCGAGCATTATTCAGGCTTTCCCCAGTGAAGCTTTGTTATAAGACAGATAATGATAGAGGCAACTACAAATTAAACATATTACTAAACTCGCATGCTTCAAATTGCTTTTATAGACGCAAAAAACTTTTCTAAGATCTATGTTACCCTTAACGTAAATGCTCATCCACGGAATGGAGCACCATCAAAACTGCACCTGACAGAACAAATAAGGAATAGCCCCAGTGCAGTAAATGGTTACCAAAGGTGATATTCTTCAGAAAATTCTGTATTACTGGCTGTTTCTGGTGTTAGTGCTCTCTGAATAACTGAGCTATGACAAGCATACAGCAAGTGAAGTCAGGACTTCAAATTATGGTACTTATTGGATCACTGACTCATTCTGGGAAATTAACTATACTTCTTGCTCCATTATACTGGTGCAGGAAACTGTCAGAAGTGTCATGAGCCACAATAACCAAATAGATAGATCTGTTTCAACTCTATTTAAGCCACCTGCACCAGTTTCTATTTCAGAGCCTGTCAGGTGCGACCCTGTTCTTAGGGGATGTGAGCTGTCAGCAGCTTACAAACCTCTCTCTCTGCTCATGCAATGATTGCACAACACAAGCAGAGGCTGAAAAGGGTTAACTCCCTTCTCCTCCCTCTGCTCTGAGCCAAATGGGAGACAGGGCAGGGGCGGATCCAGGGGGGGCAACAGGGCACTTGCCCCCTCTGAGAATACGGCCAGCGGATGACAGCGCGGCCAGTTCCGTGGGTGCCAGCGCGGCCGGTTCCGCGGGTGCCAGCGCGGCCGGTTCCGCGGGTGACTGCACTGAGTGCTGGTGAGTGGACGGGTGAGGGGGGGCAGCTGGGCGGCTTAGGAGGGCTGCTGACCAATCGGGAAGCCAGCGGGCAGGGGAGCAGGGAGATGACATCATCTCTCACTGCCCTGCATCCCTCCAGTTCTGCCCTCACTGTGCGGGAAGCTGTGTGCAGCAGAGAGATTACATCATCTCTATGCTGCTTATCTTCACTCTGGGACACAAAAGACCACCTTAGAAGAAAAGTGACACAGTAGGTGACAAGCCGCAATGTGTGGCAGGCTACGTGGCAAGTGGCAATCCGCAATGTGTGGCAGGTGACATGGCAAGTGACAATCCGCAATGTGTGGCAGGCGACGTGGCAAGTAACACTCCGCAATGTATGGCAGGCTACGTGGCAAGTGACAACCAGCAATGTGTGGCAGGTGACGTGGCAAGTGGCAATCCGCAATGTGTGGCAGGCGACGTGGCAAGTAACAATCTGCAATGTGTGGCAGGTGACCTGGCAAGTGGCAATCCGCAATGTGTGGCAGGTGACCTGGCAAGTGGCAATCCGCAATGTGTGGCAGGTGACATGGCAAGTGACAATCCGCAATGTGTGGCAGGCTACGTGGCAATCTGCAATGTGTGGCAGGTGACCTGGTAAGTGTCAATCCGCAATGTGTGGCAGGTGATGTGGCAAGTGACAATCCGCAATGTGTGGCAGGCTACGTGGCAAGTGGCAATCCGCAATGTGTGGCAGGTGACCTGGAAAGTGGCAATCCGCAATGTGTGGCAGGCGACGTGGCAAGTAACAATCCGCAATGTATGGCAGGCTACGTGGCAAGTGACAATCAGCAATGTGTGGCAGGTGACGTGGCAAGTGGCAATCTGCAATGTGTGGCAGGTGACATGGCAAGTGACAATCCGCAATGTGTGGCAGGTGACGTGGCAAGTGACAATCCGCATTTGGTGGCAGGCGACATGGCAAATGACACCCTCAGGGCTCCCATTGATTCTGCATTATGGTGAGTTGAACCATTTAATTTTATATTACAATGTAATAATAGAAATTATGCGCTTCAATCATCCTGACGCCATAACAACCATGGTGCCATAATGATTAAAGCGCCAATACCAGCCCATATAAATTGCCCCCAAAAAAACATATTTTATAGCAGTGCCCCTCCCGAGACTAGACTCTGGATCCACCCCTGAGACAGGGATGACCAGAAAGAAGCCTACAGCTCCAGCTCCCATTCTCTGTCTTGTGCCTGCTCAATGTTCTAAATTTAGAAGCTGTGTTTGCACAGCTCTTTTGTAATTCCCCCATACTGTAAGTGTGGGTGCCATTTAGAGGTTGACTGATATGGGCTTTTCTTT
The DNA here is from genome assembly GCF_037356315.1 of Lithobates pipiens. Lineage (NCBI taxonomy): Eukaryota > Metazoa > Chordata > Amphibia > Anura > Ranidae > Lithobates > Lithobates pipiens. Next base: position 279,030,422 of record NW_027507758.1, read on the forward strand.
GGCCAATGCAGATATTTAGAAATCGCAGCGGCCGATACATGATACCGATTTATTTGGACAGATATTTTTTTTTTTTCTCTTCGTCTCATAATGTCTAACAGTTAAGTAATAAGAAGTGATACAGAAAATGTCTTCAACTAAACATCTATTAAACACAAAAATCCTCCAATCAGTGCACTTGTGTGTATAATTTAGATTTAAAAAAATGATGTATCTTAAATATTAAATACACAAAAACAGGTAATCAAAACTTTTGGACGAAAAAAAAAAAAAAATGGGCTAACTTTACTGTTTATTTTCTTTTAATACATTAAAGTGTATTTTTCCCCAAAAAATACATTTGAAAGACCACTGCACAAATACCATGGGGCTGATTACAGACGGTTTGCACCATGCGCAATGGCCGTTTTCGTATTCACAAAGCATTTGCGCCTGTAACACAACGCAATTGCCTATTTACGATTATCATGCTGGCGCACGGGAGGCGGCGATCGGTGCGCCGCTATAGACATAGGCGCACACATTCTTCAACTCAGAATTAAAATAATCTGGAAGTGCCAATATTATGGGGGTGATGTGGGAAAGTATAGTTATAACTGTCCAAGTAATAAATATGCCCAAAATAGAATGAGAAAGGAACAAGCCTGCTGCGCCTGCAAATACACTTGGAACTGCACAAATGCTGAACAAGCAGCATTTGCGCACGTTCAAGTGCTTTGGTTCACTGCGGCGGCAAAATCTTACTAAATGTCAAGCCATGTAGATGCATTTGCATAAGTTCAACAGGCGCACCTCTCAACTTGACTTTTTTTTTTACGCTGGTTCATTCTATGGTTTTTTTAAGGCTATTTGCACACAGGTCATGTTAGCATTAAGAAAAAAAAATTAAGAAAAAAAAATGCGTGGGGGTCCCCTGAAATTCCATACCAGGCCCTTCAGGTCTGGTATGGATTTTAAGGGGAACCCCACGCCAAAAAACATGGCATGGGGTCCCCCTCAAAATCCATACCAGACCCTTATCCGAGCATGCAACCTGGCAGGCCGCAGGAAAAGAGGGGGGACAAGAGAGCGTCCCCCCTCCTGAACCATACCAGGCCATATGCCCTCAACATTGGGAGGGTGCTTTGGGGGTACCCCCCACAGCACCCTGTCCCCATGTTGATGAGTACAAGGGCCTTATCCCCACAACCCTGGCTGGTGGTTGTTGGGGCCTGCGGGCTTATCAGAATCCGGAAGCCCCTTGTAACAAGGGGACCCCCAGATCCCGGCCTCCCCCTCCCCATGTGCAATGGTAACGGGGTACAAAAGTACTCCTACCATTTCACCAAAAAATTAACACAAGTGTTAAAAATGACAAGAGACAGTTTTTGACAATTCCTTTATTAAAGTCTTCTTCTTTCCATCTTCTTTGGGTCTTTTTCCTTCTTCCTTTCTTCATCCTTCGGTTTCTTCCTCCATCTTCTTCTCCTCCGATCCTCGGCTTCTTGCTCCGGTGTTCTCGTCCAGTATCTTCCTCCACGGCATCTCTTCTTCCTTGCTTCGTTCTCGGGTCGCTCTGCGCAATGGGAGGCTCCCGCTGTGTGACGCTTCTCTTCTTCTGACACTTCTTCTGTAACCCGGTGACCCCCGCCCCCTCTGACGCACGTTTCCATTATATAAGTGTCAGAAGAAGAGAAGCGTCACACAGCAGGAGCTGTGTGTGTGTGTGTGTGTGTGTGTGTATATATATATATATATATATATATAATGTATGTGTGTGTGTGTATGTCTGGGGGTTCTAATGATTTTCTAGCAGAAAATACTGGATTTTTACATGTAAGCAAAAAAGATATAGGGTACTTTCACACTGGGGTGTTGGGGGCGTCAGCTGTAAAGTGCCGCTAAAAATAGCGGCGCTTTATCGTCATTTTAGCTGCACTTTTTGGCCATTAGTGGGCACTGTTAACCCCGCTAGTGGCCTAAAAAGCGCTGCAGCGGCGCTTTGCCAGTGCTCTGCCAGCATGTCGGTGGCGCTGTCCATTTATTTCAATGCGCAGGGGCACTTTAGGAGCGGTGTATACATCGTTCCTTAAGCACCTCAAAGCAGCTGCTTGCAGGACTTTTTTTACATCCTGTAAGTGCACCGCTCTTGGAGTGACAGGAGAGTCGCTTTACAGGCGCTATTTTTAACGCTATAGTGCCTGTAAAGCGCCTCAGTGTGAAAGGGGTTTTAGTCTTTAAATGGTTAAACTGAGATCTTCTACACATTCATTCTTTTGATAAGTAGAAACATTGTATCTCTTTGTTTCTTTTATCAGCAATGTTCTCAGACTTGGCAGGCTGCCCAGATAGGAGAAACTCAAGTCGCTCCGACAGGGAGACTTCAGACGACTTGCATTGACTTCTATTGCAGAAGCCATTTGCAAGTCGCGCTGAAGTCACGCTGTGTGGGGTCAGATCACCCCTGTGTGTACCAGCTAGTGCATAAATTAATTGGCCTATTAATTTGACGTCTAACGGACGTCATTTCCGGCAGGAGCTCAGAGTGTGCAATGACTCGAGCTATCCGTCTCTCACGGCCCCTCTCTTGCTACCCATCGCCCCAGCATTGACCAGGGGAAGCAGCCATTCCCCCCTAGATTAATAAGGACAAAGGGCAGAGTGTCTCAAGTGCAGAACAGCCATCCCCACAATAAGTGGGGCCTCTAAAATAGCCACCACCACTCCAAGGGGAGAACAAGGGGAGATTGGACACTGATTAGTAGATGAAATATATAAATGAATAAACATGGAGGTAAAAAAAAAGGATGTGTGTATATGTGTATATGTGTGTGTGTGTGTATGTGTAATATATATATATCTCACAAAAGTTAGTACACCCCTCACATTTTTGTATATATTTTATTATATCTTTTCATGTGACAACACTGAAGAAATAACACTTTGCTACAATGTAAAGTAGTGAGTGTACAGCTTGTATACTAGTGTAAAGCCATTAATGTCTCAACCACTAGCAACAAAAGCGAGTAAAGTGAAAATGTCCAAATTGGGCCCAATTAGCCATTTTCCATCCCAATGTCATGTGACTCATTAGTGTTACAAGGTCTCAGGTGTAAATGGGAAGCAGGTATGTTAAATTTGGTGTTATCACTCTCAAACTCTCATACTGGTCACTGGAAGTTCAACATGGCTCCTCACGGCAAAGAACTCTCTAAGGATCTGAAAAAAAAGAATTGTTGCTCTACAAGAAAATGGCATAGGCTATAAGGAGTTTGCCAAGACCCTGAAACTGAGCTGCAGCACGGTGGTCAAGACCATACAGCAATTTAACAGGACAGGTTCCACTCAGAACAGACCTCACCGTGGTCGACTAAAGAAGTTGAGTGCATGTGCTCAGCATTATATCCAGAGGTTGTCTTTGGGAAATAGACGTGTGAGAGACCATACATTGCATGCTGCATCAAATTGGTCTGCGTGTCTGTCGTCCCAGAAGGAAGCCTCTTCTAAATGATGATGCACAAGAAATCCTGCAAACAGTTTGCTGAAGACAAGCAGACTAAGCACATGGATTACTGGAACCATGTCCTGTGGTCTGATGAGACCAAAATAAATGTATGTGTTTCAGATGGTGTCAAGCGTGTGTGGCGGCAACCAGATGAGGAGTACAAAGACTGTGTGTCTTGCCTACAGTCATGTATAATGGTAGAAGTGTCAGGGTCTGGGGCTGCATGAGTGCTGCTGGCACTGGGGAGCAACAGTTCATTGAAGGAACCATTAATGCCAACATGTACTGTGACATACTGAAGTAGAGCACGATCCCCCTCCCTTTGGAGACTGGGCCACAGGGCAGTATTCCAACATGATAATGACCCCAAACACACCTGCAAGACGACCAGTGCCTTGCTAAAGAAGCTGAGGGTAAAGGTGATGGACTGGCCATGCATTTCTCCAGACCTAAACCTTATTGAGCATCTGTGGGGCATCCTCAAATGGAAGGTGGAGGAGCGCAAAGTCTCTAACATTCACCAGCTCTGTGATGTCATGGAGGAGTGGAAGAGAACACCAGTGGCGCCGGAGTCTAGCGGGACAGTAATGTCTGACTAGAGTGCCACTTCGTGAGGAGGAATAACCCACAATACAGTTTAAGTCCGGATGAAAATTATAAAATGGAATACCTTATTAAACACCCAAGAGGTGAGAGAAACATTTAAAACAATAATAGTGTTGGGAGGAGCCCGAGTTAAAACAAAAAATAAACCTCACCGAGGCACTCAGGTGCGGATATCATCCAAAATGATGATGGTCTCCTCAGAATCAGCACAAATTACCTCAGAGCACTCCACAAAGACTAAACCTATGCAGCATATCTCCTGAGGAGATTCTGATACAGAATTCAACATATCATTGTCTTCCTCACATGAAACTATGACCCCTCACAGTATTTTAAAGCATTTTGAAACAAACCTCAGAGCAGACAACAAATGACCTCACAAAAGAAATCAGGGAACTTGGTCAGCATACAGCGGCACTTGAACTAAAAGTGGAAGAAATTGAAAACTCTTCTCATGACTACATGACAGAAATTGATATTCTAAAAAAGAATACAAAATAAATTAGAAGACTATGAAAATAGACCAAGAAGATCTAACCACAGATTCAGAGGTATACCAGAAAATGTTTTAGATACAGTGGTGTGAAAAAGTGTTTGCCCCCTTCCTCATTTCCTGTTCCTTTGCATGTTTGTCACACTTAAGTGTTTCGGAACATCAAACCAATTTAAACAATAGTCAAGGACAACACAAGTAAACACAAAATGCAATTTGTAAATGAAGGTGTTTATTATTAAAGGTGAAAAAAAATCCAAACCATCATGGCCCTGTGTGAAAAAGTGATTGCCCCCCTTGTTAAAACATACTATAACTGTGGTTGTCCACACCTGAGTTCAATTTCTCTAGCCACACCCAGGCCTGATTATTGCCACACCTGTTCACAATCAAGGCATCACTTAAATAGGAGCTGCTTGACACAGTAAGGTCCACCAGAAGATCCTTAAAAGCTACACATCATGCCGAGACCCAAAGAAATTCAGGAACAATTGAGAAAGAAAGTAATTGAGATCTATCAGTCTGGAAAGGGTTATAAAGCCATTTCCAAAGCTTTGGGAATCCAGCGAACCACAGTGAGAGCCATTATCCACAAATGGCGAAGACATGGAACAGTGGTGAACCTTCCCAGGAGTGGCCGGCCGCCCAAAATTACCCCAAGAGCGCAGCGACGACTCATCCAAGAGGTCACAAAAGACCCCACAACAACGTCCAAGGAACTGCAGGCCTCACTTGCCTCAGTTAAGGTCAGCGTTCATGCCTCCACCATCAGGAAAAGACTGGGCAAAAATGGCCTGCATGGCAGAGTTCCAAGGAGAAAACCACTGCTGAGCAAAAAGAACATCAAAGCTCGTCTCAATTTCTCCACAACACATCTTGATGATCCCCAAGACTTTTGGGACAACATTCTGTGGACCGATGAGACAAAAGTGGAACTCTTTGGAAGGTGTGTGTCCAAGTATATCTGGCGTAGAAGGAACACTGCATTTCATAAAAAGAACATTATACCAACAGTAAAATATGGTGGTGGTAGTATGATGGTCTGGGGCTGTTTTGCTGCTTCAGGACCTGGAAGACTTGCCGTGATAAAAGGAACTATGAATTCTGCTGTCTACCAAGAGATCCTGAAGGAGAATGTCCGACCATCTGTTCGTGTACTCAAGCTGAAACGAACTTGGGTTCTGCAGCAGGACAATGATCCTAAACACACCAGCAAGTCCACCACCGAATGGCTGAAGAAAAACAAAATGAAGACTTTGGAGTGGCCTAGCCAAAGTCCTGACCTGAATCCTATTGAGATGTTGTGGTATGACCTTAAAAAGGCCGTTCATGCTCGAAAACCCTCTAATGTAACTGAATTAGGACAATTCTGCAAAGATGAGTGGGCCAAAATTCCTCCAGGACGCTGTAAAAGCCTCATTGCACGTTATCGCAAACGCTTGGTTGCAGTTGTTGCTGCTAAGGGTGGCCCAACCAGTTATTAGGTTTAGGGGGCAATCACTTTTTCACACAGGGCCATGATGGTTTGGATTTTTTTTCACCTTTAATAATAAACACCTTCATTTACAAATTGCATTTTGTGTTTACTTGTGTTGTCCTTGACTATTGTTTAAATTGGTTTGATGTTCCGAAACACTTAAGTGTGACAAACATGCAAAGGAACAGGAAATGAGGAAGGGGGCAAACACTTTTTCACACCACTGTATATATATTTCTCCCATCCACATCAAACATTCAGTTGAATTGACCACATATTTCTGATGGCAGGAATGTTGCCAGAAATAATTCCATCTAATGTTATCCATATCCCATGGTCTGACCATAACGTAGTCTTCACCTCTATTGCATCTCTTATACCCAAAGCACATGATACCACATGGTATTTACCAAATATATTATTGAAATGCCCATCTTACCGTATAAACATAGAACAGGCTCAAAAAGATTATTTAAAACATAATACATGCCCAAAAGTCTCCTCATTAACCCTCAGGGAGGCACACAAACTGGTTCTGAGAGGGATATTCCAACAACAAATTGGGACACTCAAGAGGGAACGCAGAAACCTGGCACGGAAATTTGAAAATTAATTTAATTCTTCTTTTACAGCCTTTCAAACTAATCCCACTCCATCGGCAAAAAATAAACTAGAAAAAGCAAGATTGGAATATGATTTATTTTTCACTGATTCTGCTGAGAAAACTTCTATCAATAAATCTTCTAAACCTATTAAACTTAAACTGATTAAAAATACATATACGAGTAATCCTCTAAAAATAGTTAAAAAATTCAGCTCTCAACTGAATAACCTATATTCAGGATCCAACTCTTTTGATTCCACTAAAGCAAATTCCTTCTTCTCGAAAATAAATCTACCCCAAATATCCCCTTCACATAAAAACAAATTAGAGCAAACTATAGTGGTGGAAGATGTAATAGCAGCTATTAACCACTACAATACTTTTTTCCCCCCTCCTTCCCAGCCCAACTTTCATCTTTCAGCTCTCGCAATTTCAATGACAATAGTGAGGTCATGCTACACTGTACCCAAATTAAATTTTTATCATTTTGTTTGCACAAATAGAGCTTTATTTTAGTGGTAGTTATTCACGACTCCATTTTTTATTTTTTGAGATATAAGCGAAAAAGTGTGGAAATTTGGAAAAAAAAAACAATATTTTCTTCTTTCTATTTTAAAAGGAATCCAATAAAATCGAATTTTGGCATAAATTTAAGCCAAAATGTATTCTGCTACATGCTTTTGGTAAAAAAAAAATTCAGTTAAGTGTATAATAATTGGTTTGTGTAATCACAGACATATGTATGCAAATGATCATGTACAGATGTGTGCAGGTGATCACGGGCATATGTTTGCAGATAATCATTGGGACATGTGATTTTAGTGGGGCATATGTTTTTATTATTTGGGGACATGTGTGTTTTGGGGACATGTGTGTTTTACACTAGACTGGTGATCAGTGAGTAAAAAGCTGTAAAAAACAGCTCATACTCACTGATCACCAGCTGGCTGCAGCGAATATAACTAAATATCTAGTTTAACTAAATATCATGCACGAAAAGAAATCCCATTATGGGTGTCTATAGAATCGGCTGTGTGTGACCCTATTTCCATATCAAGCCTTCTTTGGATCTCTCCTAGAGATCATAGAAATCTACGAAATCCTATGACTAAACATTTTATATCTCTTTGGGATAGGATTAACCCCTTCCCGCCGAGCGTAGGCAGATGTACGTACTCGGCTTCCGGGGGGTATACCGGGATGATGCCCGCACCTGCAGGCATCATCCCGGTGCCGTTTTGTTCACCGGGCGATTGGCTTTCCAGCCATAACAACCGATGCGGCTAAAAGCCGCTCGGCTGTTATGCCGGAGGAGCGGGAGGGGACGTCCCCCCCCTCCCGCCGCCTCTCGCCGCTGTTACCGGTGCTCCCGCTCGATCGGGAGCACCGATCAGTGGTCCGACGCCTCCGGCTGCTGCAGAGGAACTGGAACGAAGCCGTAATCGGCTTCGTTCCAGTCTCCTCATCGTAAACACGGAAGCGACGTCATGACGTCACTTCCCGTTTACTCGGCTGCCAATGGCGCCGGTTTTAAAAAAATATCCGGTATTCAGAATCGCCGTTTTTGGCGATCTGAATACATTGAAGTGTAAAGGAGGGGTGGGAGGTCTTTTAGACCCCCAATCCCTCCATAAAGAGTACCTGTCACCACCTATTACTGTCACAAGGGATGTTTACATTCCTTGTGACAGCAATAAAAGTGATCAAATTATTTTTTTTTTTTTTAAACAATTTAGTCGTTTTAAAATAAATAAAATAAATAAAAAAATAAAAAAAATTTTTTCAAAGCACCCGCCGTCCCCGCGAGCTCGCGAAGCAAAGAAAACGCATACGGAAGTCGCGCCCGCGTATGTAAACGGTGTTCAAATCACACATGTAAGGTATCGCCGCGATCATCAGAGCGAGAGCAATAATTCTAGCAGTAGACCTCCTCTGTAACGCTAACCTGGTAACCGTAATTTTTTTTTAAAGTGTCGCCTATTGAGATTTTTAGGTACCGTACTTTGTCGTCAATCTACAAGTGCGCGCAATTATAAAGTGTGACATGTTTGGTATCTATTTACTCGGCGTAAAATTATCTTTCACATTCCGCAAAAAAATTGGGCTAATTTTACTGTTTTGTTTTTTTTTTATTCATGAAAGTGTCCCTTTTCCCAAAAAGTTGCGTTTAAAACACCACTGCGCAAATACCGTGTGACATAAAATATTGCAACAATCGCGGTTTTATTCTCTAGAGCCTCTGCTAAAAAAAAATATATAATGTTTGGGGGTTCCAAGTAATTTTCTAGCAAAAAATATGGATTTTAACTTGTAAACACCAAATTCCAAAAATAGGCTTAGGCCGCGTACACACGGGCGGACTGTTCGCCCAACTTTGTCCGCTGAACAGTGTTTGGGCGGACAGTCCGCTCGTGTGTGGGCTTTCAGCGGACAGTTTCAGCGGACAGTTTGACGGACAAGGTTTTTCGGAATTTCCGAAAAACTGTCCGCTGAAACCTTGTTTCAGCGAACAGTCCGCTCGTGTGTAGGCTTGTTCGTCAAACAAAGTTCCGCGCATGCTCAGAAAGGATTTTCACGCCGAAAGTTATAATGCAGTGTATAGGACGTCGTATTTTTCGTCCCGTCGTACGTGCCGTTCACGTCATCGCGCACGGTTTCAGCAAACTGTTCGTCCGTCGTGTGTGGCCATGTCCGTCCATGCTAATTTTGAGCGGACTGTTTGCCGAAACTGTTTGACGGACAAAGTTGGGCGAACAGTCCGCGCGTGTGTACGCGGCCTTAGTCATGAAAGGGTTAAAATAGGAAATCACTTACAATCTACACCCAATCACTTATTATCATTTTATAAAAACCCAGCATTTTATCCGGCATGGGTCTCCTAAATCTTTTAAAGAGTGGGTATCACTAAATATTCTGACCATGCATAAGTTTGTAGACTCCTCATCCTTCATCCCCTTCCCCACACTTTGTGACACCTATGGCTTACCCATAAAGAAATATTTAGATATCTCCAAATTTTTTTGTTTTTGTTCACCCTTTTTAAACACGAACACTCCCCTAAACAAACTAACCAATTTTGAAACTATCTGTGAGGATGAACCAAATGCCAAAGGAAAAATATCCCTTCTATACCCTCAAATATTAACTCAACCCAACTCAGAAAATCCTTCATACGTTCAGAAATGGGAGGTTGACCTAGAGAAAACCCTTGAAAATGTAGACTGGAACCTCTAATGTAATGGCATGGAGGCCAACTATAAGGTACTAACAAGATGGTACCTTGTACCAGTCAGGGTAGCTAAATATACCCAAAATTATTTGGCTCAATGTTATCGTGGTTGTACAGGTTTGGGTACTTATTTTCATATTTGGTGGGATTGCCCTATTGCACAAGCCTTCTGGAAGGAAATTTTTAACATTGCATCTAAATTACTCAAAATGAAATTACATCTGGACCCTATGATGGCCCTACTTAACTTAAAACCAGAATTAATATCGCATACCCGCTTTAAATTGTTGATACAGCTCCTCACGGCGTCAAAACAAACGCTGGTGAAAGTGCTGAGATCCTCGAATTTTGAAGTCAATGAGACTGTGAATAGAATGTATAATACTATGATACAAGTGAAAATGTTAGCTCTTGAAACGGACCAAATCTCTAAATATGAAAAAATATGTCAACCTTGGATAGAATTTTTTTTACCATCAACATTTGATAACAGAGTACTATTACCACGATAGTAAATTTGATAGGTTTTGTTTCAAATATGGTTGTTCAAGCATGTTGTGGTGGCTCCCGACTGAATCCTGTGGAACTCAATGCCCTCTCTCTATACATCTATACATCCCTCGCTTTCCTTCTACCCTTCTTACCGTCTTATCTTTATTTTATATCCATATTTACTCCTTGAATTTGGAAGCTCCCACATATGCTACCTATGATCGTATAGAATTTTTACAGTTATAATTGTAACTGTATAAATTGAGATATTTCATTCTAATACAGAGCATCAGTTGCTTATAACTTTATTACTTATAATATATAATAGCAATCTATACTATTCTTTGCATTCATATAACCGAGCTTCATTAATTTGATTGATAACAGATTATATTGGGGGAGGGGTGTACTCACTTTTGTGAGATACTGTATGTATGTGTGTGTGTGTGTGTGTGTGTGTGTGTGTATGTATGTATATATATATATATATATATACATATATATATATATATATATATATATATATATATATATATATATATATATATATATATAGAACGCCAACATGCATAGATATGAAACCATATATACACATATATTCAGTAAATGTAAATAATATCATCAGTAGCTCCTTGGTTTATATAAGTCCAATCGCATAAAGGTGCATTTGTGAACCTGTATCTTATTGTATATAAAAAATATTATAGAAATTGGTCTTGATCAATTCGACTATAAGTGTATTACCATCAAGAAGTTCCATATTTATAGATAGTACAATAACTGGGCAATGAGATAAAGGGAAACATTTGAGCCTAGAGATCCAACAGCCAAAGTGCATATTGTTGTAACCATAAAAGTAATTATTAAGAAAGTTAAAAGCCACTCCAATATGTGCAGGGTGAGTGGCCCAATGCTACGCTGCGATCCACATGATGTTTGCGTGGTTTGATAGAAAAAAAATTGAAATAGGTGTGAAAGATTATTATAAAATAATATATAATAGTTGGTCGATTAATAGACCTTTATCGAGCAATAGTCTAGAGGTTGTTCTAAATCTACACTTTCCTACCAACTAGTCCAACTTGTGTCATATAGTAGCCCTACCTAGCAATTATTTATATTACTACTATTAATTACCATGCATATACAAGCTAGAAATAGTATGCTTGTGTGACAAAAGAAAGACTAGAACCCTATTAAACAGATTCTCTAGTAGTAATGGTTCAATTGAGAAGAGGGTGAACCAAAAGTAGAAGCCCCATACAAAAGGAGGATATAGAAAAAGGAATTCAAAAAGGTGCAAGGTTTTATCAACCAGAGAGTCAGGGGACTGTACCATACCAACCTGATTGTCAAGGACCCCAACGGCATTAGACTACATTATGTATTCAGTCTCCTTGTTGAGGCCTTGGGGGACCAAGGATCCTAAAGTGAATATCCAAAATGCCTCTCTAGTGCATATTTTGTGTTTTTTGGCGGTATCAAGATCATTTGTTCTGGCCTCAATCCTAAAGACTCTTAGACCATTCACAGAGCTATTATGAGCCTCTCTGAAGTGGCGGGATATGGAGTAGTTCTCTTTTTCAGTTGTGATACTACTCCTGTGCTCCCCCATCCTTGTCCTCATAGGTCGTGAACTGCAACCAACATAAAATAGTCCGCAAGGACAGAGGATATGTTTCAGCTCCAAGGACACCCATTGTTCTGAGGAGGGCAGCAAGTCCTTTGACTTTCCATATTTTATCCAATAGCTCCTAAGTGCAGGAGATTGTTTTATGTTGTTTGGATCTTTCACTTGGGAACTCCAGCAGCTGGGTGCCAAATCAGATGTGGTGTTCAAACTGTTTTCAACCTTTGGAGATGATACTGTCTATTGGAAAAATCCAAAGGCTTTTTGAACAGTATTGATAACTAACAGTGTGACTAAAAATGAAACATCAAACAGAGAGGATATGATGGTGTCAGCTTTCTATAAGCTTAAGCATCTATTAGAAAATGAAATGACTCAATGGTGGGACATTATTCTATTGGAGAAATATCTATAGGTTAATAGAATCCCCAGAGGACTGAGGATCACAAAACTCTGTAGCTTTTTAGATGAGGACATTAATATATAATGGACTAGAGAGATGACGATTTTTACTTGGTCTTGGTTAGAGCTCATTATCAGGCAAAGACAAAGGAATCTAGTAACTATTAAAACTGATATTATAAACATACAGGAGGAGTTGGCCACGTTTACAGATTTAGAGTGGTTTGTTGAGTGGGACACTAAAATTAATGAGCAGACAACAGAATTTGAAGCAGATCTGATTATTAGAAAATCAGGAAATTTGAGAGGGATAGGCAGGATTACTCCTCAGGATGGGAGCTCAACTGATGGAGGGAGAGAACATATATGCCTGTTGTGGATGAGCACAAAGGGGCATGGGAGAATCACAGAAGGCACCCCAATCATGCTCACCAACAGAATGGGAACCATCTAAATCCCCCCCTTCCTGGTGACACATACTATAGAGGAAAGCCTAGAAATTATAATAAAAAGAGGAATAGAAATCGGAAGAAAAAGAAACACTGGGATAAAAATAAAAATAGGAATAGAAATAAAGGCAATAGTGTAAATAGAAATACAAATCATTATGATAGGCATAACAGGGAGTATTTTGAGTACAGGGTCCAGGATGTCTTGTCACCTCCTATGGAACTAAGATATGCACCCATAGAATTGAGTGGTAGAGACCAGTGCAATGTCTTGGAACAAGGGGCTGGGACGGCTATAGGTCAGGACCAAGCCTCAAGGAACTCCACGCTAGTACATACAGGGCTTCAACACATGAAGAGATGATGGTTCCTCCCAGAGGAATGAAGCAGCAGACAGAACTGACACAGTGCTCCTAATTTAGAAAAGTACAAACTATGGAGGGATTCATATCTCCATGCCCGTAGTTACCACCATCCCAGGTGAATAAGGAACATTCCCTTCAGACAATTTTGCAGGCTTCGATGGACATGTACCTTTTAAGAAAGACTATGAGGAACAGGGACTGATTCTGAAGAACAAATTTAAGGAAAAAGGGTATGATGATACACACATCAGTGAGGCCTTTCAGAAATATCTACACTTATACGAGAGCACCTCCATAGAAATAAAAAAAAACGAAAAAGCCTGATGCCAGTGACAAGAGACCACAAGTGAGATTCTGCACAAGACACAATAAAGTTCCCTTGATCCAAAAAATATTTCAAAAAAATTGGAAGATACTTAGATCTGATCCAATCTTGAGGACCAGTTTGCTGCTACACCTGAACCTCGTCTTCAGGAGACCAACATATTTAAGAAGTATTATTACCCCAAGTTGGGTTAAGAAAATCAGGAACAAGGGTCTAAATGGACCACCTTATTCGATCAAAAGGGTAGCTACAGGTGCAGGATTGGTAACTGTGGTAATTGCATATGAGCCATAGGAAGAAGGAGATAATTGGAACAGATACCAGAAGCCTCAAGGTAAAACAGTTTATCAACTGTGGGACCCCATTCTTGATACATGGTCTCCTCTGTCCTTGCGGACAACTATATATTGGTCGCAGTTCATGACCTAAGAAGACAAGAATGGGGGAGCACAGGAGTAGTATCACAATTGAAAAAGAGAACTACTCCATACCAAGCCACTTCAAAGAGGCTCAAAATAGCTCTGCGAATGATCTAAGAGTCTTCGGGATTGAGGTCATAACAAACGACCTTAATACCAGCAAAAAAAACAAAATATTATGCACTAGAGAGGCATTTTGGATATTCACGTTAGGATCTTTGGTCCCCAAAGGCCTCAACAAGGAGATTGAACTACATAATGAAGTCTAATCCTGTTGAGGCCCTTGACAAGGAGGTTGGTATGGCCCAGTTCCGTGACTCTCTGGTTGATAAAACCTTGCACCTTTTTGAATTTCTTTTTCTATATTCTCTCTTTGTATGGGGTTTCTACTTTTGGTTCACCTGCTTCCCCTTCAATTCAACCATTACTACTAGGGAATCTGTTTTATAGGGTTCTAGCCTTTCCTTTGTCATACAAGCATACTATTTCTAGCTTGTAAATGTATGGTAATTAATAGTAGTAATATAAATAATTGCTAGGTAGGGCTACTATATGACACAAGTTGGGCTAGTTGGTAGGAAATTTTAGTTTTAGAAAGCCCTCTAGACTATTGCTCGATAAATGTCTATAAACGACCAACTATATTTTATGTTATTTTATAATAATCTTTTACACCTATTTCATAAATTTTTCTTTCAAACCACATGAACATTATCCGGATCAAAGCATAGCATTGGGCCACCCAAGGAGTGGGAGACACATAACCCCGCACATCTTGGACTGGCTTTTAACTTTCTTAATAAATACTTTTATGGTTACAACAATATGCACTTTGGCTCTTAGATCTCTAGGCTCCAATGTTTCCCTCTAGCTCATTGCCCAGTTATTGTTCTATCTATAAATATGGAACTTCTTGATGGTAATGCACTTATGGTCAAATTGACCGAGACCAAGTTCTATAATGTTTTTTATAAACCATAAGATACAAAGGTACAGGTTCACAAATGCACTTTATGTGATTGGGCTTACATAAACCAAGGAGCTACTGATAATATTATTTACCTGTATATATGGTTTCATATCTATGCATGTTGGCTTTCTATATATATATATATATATATATATATATTTATGGTCGGAGCCCTCCGCTGTAAGAGATATGAAAGAACACATAAACACGTCACAAGACTAACAACATAAAATAGACCTGAATTGTGCCCTTGGTCTGCTTTAAGGTAAGCCCTGGTGAGCTGGGCAGTGAGCCCTGGTCTGCTGGGCGATATGCCAAGAGAAGGCCGCAAAAGACTTGGTTTAGGGAGGTAATTATTAATTTATGTACAACAAGACACTACGGGGCAAAGTTGCTGAAGGCTCAGGACATTTCCACTTGTGGATTGGAGATGTATCGAGTAAAGCAGGTGGATTCCCGCCTGCCCATCTTTGATCGCGTGGACTGGGACCCCGGTTCGTGAGGCTGCTGATGCTGCTCCAATGCGAAAGAATGTCCAAGAAAATGACCAAGGTCCTGGCCTAATTTGCTCAAAAGGAACCTGACGTGACTAATGAACTGGTTGCTGCCTGGTGTACTAATCGGGAACAGTAGTAATGGGCTGTACTGCGAGGGATCAAACATATGGGCCAAAAATTGATCTAGGATGGACACGGGACACCAGGCTTTGAGAGTTTGGAAAGGTTTGATGTCAACCCCTAGACTGGACTATTGTGTTTTGGACACCCTGAGGAGCAAGATGAAGTAAGTCTGATGGTGTGTGAGGTGGCGTCTACGTAACACTTTACAACTGGGATGGTGGCAGTATTCACTGGGGCGTAAGAAGCTGTAGAAAGCCAGGTAGATGGCTGCTTGAACGACCAGGCTGAATTTAGCCGAAGGGGAATGTGACAGGATGAAAGACGCGTCTCGGAATATGGCGCTGGTGACGGGTAGCCGTTTGATACTGATTTGGGGTCATTGCCTGTGAATACCACACAACATGGTCTTGACCGTATGGGCGGCAAACAAGACGGTTTGTTAGGATCTCATAAGGGGAGGAAATACTGGATGTCAGCTGAGTGGGGTCTAAGGTATTGTGTGACAATGCCAACTGTGTGTGGTGGCATAGTATGAAGACCAGGATGTGATGGAGAACTCTTGGCATTGCTCTGGGGTTTGAGGCTAGTAACCTGACATAGAACCTCTAGGCTGCACGGTAGGCCTTCAGGGTGTTTTGAGATAGTGAAAGATTAATAAGGCAGGTAGCATCGTGAAAGTGTTTGAATCCGAGGTTAGCTACGACCAGTGTGGGATAAGAGACATGGTCGGGTCGGTTTCAGGTTCCTGCAAAATAACGAAGCAAAGTTAACGGGTAGTGCGTCGGCCAGATTATTGCATTTGTCTGGGATGTGGACGCATAGGACGTTAGATTGGTGCTGTGGGGATAGTGGCACCAGCCTGCGCAGGAAGGCCACAATGGCAGGCTACTAGGACCTCCTTTATTCATAATACTGGCTGTGGCTTGGTTGTCTGTGGCGAACGTCACTGT
Organism: Lithobates pipiens; assembly: GCF_037356315.1. Lineage (NCBI taxonomy): Eukaryota > Metazoa > Chordata > Amphibia > Anura > Ranidae > Lithobates > Lithobates pipiens. The sequence continues at coordinate 279,046,937 of NW_027507758.1, forward strand.
TTGTCCTGCCCAGTTGTTGCACCAGACTTGAGCTGCTGCGACAATGGGGTAGAGGTCGAACAAAGAGGAGGACTAACTGAACCCAGGAATCAAGAGGATTTCTGACGGCCATGGCCCTATAAACCCAATTTGGCCAAAATTGAGGCGAGGACCTGTGGAGGCTGTGGTGACCATGACTACCTGAGATGAAGAGAGAGATGCTGAGGGAATACACATTGGCATGCCATTCCAATTTGTGAGAAATTCGACTGCCATGGGCAGATCTGCTATAGCTGGCACATCTTAATTTAAGGATTTAGTCAGGGTCTTTGCCTGGAAGAGAAACACTAAAAGATGTCAGGTAAAAGATCCCCTTGAGTCTGGCTGCTGCCTTGGCTGAAAATGAGCGGTGATAGTCAAAGGATGGGCACCCTGCGTACTTGTGACCTGCTGCATGCAGATACAGGTCCAATTCTACCCTCCTGTTGGGGTTGCTCTGCCTAGCATGTCTCTGACTGTCCCCAAGGCCAGCACAAACTCTGTGACAGTGAGTTTGCGATTAAGTAAAGGGTCTCTGGCCTTCAGGATGATGGAGACATCTCCCCGCGAATATGATTTGTTCTAGGCCAAGTTGTGTACTGCTATGAGGAGGGATGCTAAGTTAACGTCGTTGACATCCAAGATGTCCTCCTAGATGCCCTGCTAGGACAAGGTGTGCAGGGAAGAAGATGGTGCAGAAGTTGGGTGTATCTGTAAGTGAAGGTACGGGAATGACGGTGGTGACTGGAGCTGGTAGGGGCACGGCTGGGCGTACCTCCAGGGCTGTCACTCTGCTTGGACTTCGGTGACTGCTGTTGACAGTGTGGTTACCCAGGAGTGCAGCTGAGTAGTCGCAAAGAAGATAGACTGAAGTGGTGCCTGGAAGGGCTGCCACTGGCGGTGGAAACAGTAGCCTAAAGGCTTGGTTTCCTGGCTGCAGCAGGGTAGGATTTACTCCTGTGACACCGTTCTGCTATGAGGTTTTTTTTTTTTTTTTTGTGTTTTTTTTTTAATTTTTTTTTTTATTGGTCCAAGCTCTTGTGAGACTGTAAACCGCTGCTTGCTGAGCCAGTAAAGGGTGATGGCAAAGTCCTCACTGTCTGCCTGCGACATGGCGTCAACTAAAAGCAAGGGGGGGGTGCGTATGTTTAAGGTAAGTTGCAAAGGTAGGAGGGGATAGTTGCGTTGGGTAGATAAGATGAAAGGCGGAAGGAAACAAGAAGAATAGGACAAGGAACGACAGCCATAGTGACAGTTGGTTTGCGCTCGAGCGCTGTTGAGTGTGACTTTAGAAAACTCAAAAGAATGCGTGACAACCGAGGTGAGCCAGGAGGTGACTGGCTAGGTAACCGATAGCTCGGGTGTCAGTCTGTGCTCGGCACAGACTAATGAACCAGAGCGCCCCAGGGCGGACTGGGGTGGGTAGCTGAAGTCTGGTATACTAAGTAGGAATGTTGCGATCTGTAGTTAATTGACGTGGGTTCGGTCTACTAATGCTTGCACTGCCAGCAAGTATGGAGATTAGGCGACCTTGTCTGCGTATTGAAGGCTTGTGCTTCGAAAACAGAGTGAAGTGCACAGAAGTATGTGACAGTTGCTAACGCCTCAGGAGCAGGTCAAATTCTGTATGTGAAGTAAAAATATGTAGTGAAAGAGTGTTTAAGAGAAAGGGGGAATCTCATTGAACTAAACACCTGACTTTATGCACTAGTTGTGAAGTCGACTGGTTGGGGTCGAGAACTGAGTTGACCGGGAGCCTGTAGTAAGGTGACATGAGAATTTCGTTTTGACAAGGGTGATTGCAAAGAGCTCTTTGGGGCAAAGCTGGCCCCCTGGTGAAGATGCAAGCCCTCGACAATGTTTTTTTTTTTTTTTTTTGTTTTGTTTTTTGGGAGATACTGTCCAAACCTGGTGCAGGGTGGACTAACTGGTGTTCTAACTGGCCTAAAAAGGGGAAAGCGATAGAGAAAACGATGAGCAGCCGTGTTGCTACTGGAGACGATGAGTGGCAGTTTGAGCAACTTGCTGAAATGCTTGCAGTGATTGCAAGGAACTGGCCTTATTTGAATTATGAGGTGAGAATGAATGAATGGATGAATGAGGTGAGCAGCTGTGTTGCTACTGGAGATGAGTGGCCGTATTAAGCTATAGCAGAGATGCTTGCAGCGATTGCAAGAAAGCAGCTTTATTTGAATCTATAAATTAAATTATAAGTGTGTAGGAATGAGGAGAGCAGCCGTGTTGCTACTGTAGATGAGTGGCCATATTGAGCCATTGCATTGATGCTTGCAGCGATTGCAAGGAGCTTTGTTGAAAGGCGAAAGAAAAGGTTATAGAGGAAATGTGATTATGTAGGAATGACCGTGCGCAACACTGAGCAAATTGGTGGAGAGAATTGTGTATGATCATGTATGGATAGACTGAGAAAGTCAAACGTAAGTACTGCTGAATTCGTACAGTCGATGTGACTAGTTTGAACTGGGTTATAGCTATGGAATAGTCTGCGAAAGATTTGACTCATTTGAGTCGGCGATGCAACAGGATTCGGCTTGGTTGTTAGAGTTGCGTTTGGCAAGGACTGGAATCATTGCGCCGATGCTGCGACTAGACTCGAATCCTCCGTAGATGCGACTGAGAGGCTCATATATGGGATCCGACCGTATCGCTGAGGATATGGCTGGGTTCGGGTTTGATTGAATTGTGATGGTGGTTGAAGGGGCTGGTGATTGCCAATGATCCGAAACATAGAAGCAAAGTCTAGACTAGATTCAAATCGGCTGTAGATGCGAGGCAACTACAGGGCTCGTATGACAGATCTGCCCGTATTGCCGATGATATGGCTGGGTTTGAATCGACTAAATGGTGATGGTGGTTTGAAGGGGCTTGTGATTGGCGAGGATCCGAAACATAGAAGCAAAGTTGCGACTAGATTCGAATCGGCCATAGATGTGAGGTGACTACGGGGCTTGTATGACAGATCTGACCGTATTGCCGATGATATGGCTGGGTTCGAATCAACTAAATGGTGATGGGGGTTTGAAGGGGCTTGTGATTGTGAAGGATCCGAAACATAGAAGCGAAGTTGCGACTAGATTAGAATCGGCCGTAGACGTGAGGTGAGTAAGGGGCTTGAGATTTGACCGCATCGCCGTGAAGTGAACGGCTCGAGTAAACCCGCGTTGGGTAGAAAGCATGAAATACATGAAAGATGACATAGAAAGACTTACGGTGGCGTAAGTGCGACTTTTTGCAAAACGAACATGATAACGAACATGATAACGTAACTACTAGAGTTTAGAGGAGCGGTAACAACAAAGTCCTACCTGCAACAGCGAGTGTGTAGCGGTCCGAGCGTGGGACAATCGATGAAGATATACGACCGATCTCGAAGGTACAACTACGTGGACACGCAGTGAGTTGGCAGAGTCAGCCTGTGCAATGCATTTGACACGAATCGGCTTAAAAAATGTATGAGATGAATCTGATATAAATTGGCAGTAAGGAGTATCTGATACGAATTGGTTGTAGAGTGTATGCCATTCCTTACTGTGAAACCAAACACCTATCAACCACCCATCCCCCCAGGCTAGTCAAGTGCAGGAAAGACATCAGGTGGGTTTAATTACCCCCCAATCAGCCACAGAAACCCATACAAACAATATCTGTTTATCTCAAAAAAGGATGAGAACAGTGAATCTTATAACTAGTGAAGCCTATGGCGAGTGATATTGGAGAACGACCGACAGCGACTCGGAGGCTTGGATCTATGAATGAATCGTATGTTTGGTAGAAGGAATTTACGAATGTACTATGCCTGTGCCGAAAGATGTCGGGACATGAGTGTCAACAACTCAGAGGTAGGTTTTGCAAAAGGGGTGCAGGATAGTAAGCATGATAAGCCGCAATTTTGCACACTATATGAAAATATTTGGATACTACTTATCTGCGACCATGAGCGGGAACCGCCGACGAAGACCACGAATGAAGAAGCCGAAGTGCACCTGCGATTGGACGCACAGATAGTCGACCGTGAGGGAACTGAGAAGAGTCAACCCCTTGATGTGCAGTACCTTGCACTGGAACCGACACAGACCGTTGTGGGTGGTCTGATTATATACCCTCCGGGCTCCTCCCATAATTACGGGCCACCATACTGGCCCTCTTATATATATATATATATATATATATATATAAACATTACATTGGGGGTTAACATATCTGGTGGGACTATATATAGTACAGTTTAGTATATATACAGTACCTCACAAAAGTGAGTACACCCCTCACATTTTTGTAAATATTTTATTATAACTTTTCATGTGACAACACTGAAGACACTTTGCTACAATGTAAAGTGGTGAGTGTACAGCTTGTATAATAGTGTAAATTTTCTGTCCCCTCAAAATAACTTAACACACAGCTATTAATGTCTAAACCACTGGCAACAAAAGTGAGAACATCCCTAAGTGAAAATGTAGACATTGGGCCTAATTGGCCATTTTTACTGCCCGGTGTAATGTGACTCATTAGTGTTACAAGGTTTTAGGTGTGAATGGGGAGCAGGTGTGTTCAATTTGGTGTTGTTGCTCTCACTCTCTCATGCTGGTCACTGGAAGTTCAACATTGCCCCTCTGAGGATCTGGAAAAAAAATTGTTGCTCAACATAAAATTGGCCTAGGCTATAAGAAGATTGCCAAGACCCCCAAACTGAGTTGCAACACAGTGGTAAAGACCATACAGTGGGTTAACATGCCTTCCCATGGTCTACCAAAGAAGTTGAGTGCTCAGCATCAAATTCAGAAATTGTCTTTGGGAAATAGATGTATGAGTGCTGCCAGCATTGCTGCAGAGGTTGAAAGGGTGAGGAGGTCAGCCTGTCAGTGCTCAGACCATACACCGCACGCTGCATCAAATTGGTCTGCATGGCTGTCGTCCCAGAAGGAAGCCTCTTCTAAAGACAATGCGGAAAAAAGCCTGCAGTTTGCTGAAGAAGATAAACTTATTTGGTTCAGATGGTGTCAATTGCGTGTGACAGCAACCAGGTGAGGAATACAGAGAAAAGTTTGTCTTGCCTACAGTCGAGCATGGTGGTAGGTGTGTCATGGTCTGGGGCTGCATGAGTACTGCCAGCACTGGGAGCTACAGCTCCATGGATGCAAACATGTACTGTGACATACAGGCAGACATATTGACAGATTTCAATAAAGGAATACCTGATGATTCTATCATTGACGCCTTTGTTTCCCAGTTCTGCTCTTTGTTGTCACCTGTCACTGGTGGAGACTACAAGTGGTGTTACTAACACACATTGCACATGCAGAGTCCACTGTTGTCAATATCAGAAAGCCGGCTGAAAGAATCTGGAGGAATTCAGCAGAACCAAGATGCAAAAGTTAAGACAGGATGGTATGGGAAAAAAACTGTGCAATGAAATGTGTAGTTTCTACAAATTGAACTTGCAATTTATAAAACACAGTGGGCTCAATTCACTAAAACCAAAATAACGCTCCAAAAATAACAGTAAAATAGTACATGTAGTATTTTCCAAAAACGTTATCAATTCATTAACAAACGCTTCTATAATACCGCATGCCATTTTTTCAAACAATGCAGTATTTTAGTATACAAATGTCTGATATTTTTTGCGCTTTTAGCTGGTTGTTAAGGAGCCAGCAACCGCTGGGATACTTAACGTAGTTGTAAACCCTTACATACACTCAGTGAAGTGACTAGCCTCAGGTGATACACACAGATGAAACAGATTTTCCTACTGAGTTGTACTTGTTTACCTGCAGCCTTCTCTTCTCTACACCTATTCAAAGTGCTGAATTTACAAAGCTTGTCTGAGAGTTCAGAAAAAAAGGGGTCAGAGAGCTGAATTTACACTCAGTAGAGCTCCGAGAACTGATTGGACTAAAGGGACAGATTCCCCTGCACACAACACAGAGTAACAGAGCTGAGGCTATCAATCTGCTGGAGCACCCTCCCCTGTCACCATTTTTCTCTTGGTGTCAGGAAAACTTCTGAGAATTGGCTCTTGCAGAGGAATGAAGCAGCAGACAGAACTGACACTTAGTGCTCCTAATTTAGAAAAGTACAAACTATGGAGGGATATGATTTGTTCATATTTCAATTCTGAGTTTTAGAACCACTTTACCAACCAGTGACTCTTTTTTTTTATTGTCATCCTCTGATTTCTATTTGATTGCAGAATGTAAGTAAAAGTGCAGACAGCAAGATTTTTTTAAAACGTGGGGTCCCCCCACAATTAATACTAGGCCTTTTGGGTCTGGTAAGGACTTTAATAAAAAAGATATATATTGTGAAGTCCCTCCAAAATCTATACCAGTCCATGCAGGCCAGCAAGCCAGAAAGGGGAGGGGGGACAAGCATGCAGCCCTTCCTTTTGAACCATAGCAGGCCACATGCCCTCAACATGGAGGATCCCCTGGCAAAACCCTTGTCCCCATGTTAATGAGGACAAGGGCATCTTCCCCACAACCCTGACCCTGTGGTTGTAGGGGTCTATGGAAAGGGGTTTTATTGGAATCTAGAAGTCCCCTTTAACAATAATTCCAGTCCCAAATGTGAATTAATAAGGGGTACATATCCAGAGAGCAAGGATAACTTGTCACAAATTTGTGGCAGTGTCTAATTGTAAGTCTTGTTAACTTGCTGCACATTTTTACTGGCAAGTTGCAGAGCACCTGAAGCACAAGTTGCAGAGCACTTGAAACACAAGTGCTAGTTGACACATTTCCAGTTTGTAGCAAATGTGTGTGGCAAGTCTATAGCAAGAGCAAAGTTGCAGTGGTGAGTCTGCAGCAAGAGCACTTCAAGTCTACAGCATGAAAATTCAGCCACCGTGACACCTCTGGTGGGATGACTATTGCCCAACATAACTAAACCAGAACTTGCAGCAGACTTGCAGAATGTTTACAAAGAAAGTTGATCTGGAGTCATGCAATGTATATTTGCTGCAATTGTGCATCAAACTTTTGAAGCCTGTCAAGTCTAGCAATAGCTTAGCAAGTCATTTTCAAACTTGCAGCACAATTGCTTGCTATCTGGGTAATACCTCTACTCATTTACAAAAAAAAAAAAAAAAACAAGTCAGTGGTAAATAAAAATACAACACAATTTTTTGATTCAATCGTTTTTATTGAAAGTTTATCCAGACAAATAACAAAAAAAAGAAAATATAATAGCAAATAAGAAGCTATTATTACAACATATATATAACATACATAAAGATAAACATCTATATCAAATAAGAGATAATAAATACATTTGCCTTTAAACTCATGAAATACCTGTTTAAAAGATAATAAAAGTGTAGCTATCTAAGAAGTATCCTTTCATTGATACAAAAATGGTAATTCAAGTGAATTTGAGGTAACAAAGAAAATTATTATCTCGGACACCCCTATTGGAGCTATACTGTAAAACATCATTTTTGACAAGACCTTCATTTACAAAAACAAATGTAAACATCCCCCAATGTGCAGTACATCCATCATCAACCATGTTGCACGATGACCATCAATCTACCCGTCGACATCCAACAGCTTGTGTCACTTGCCTCATGACGCTCTGCCCCCCCCCCCACTGCTGAAGTAAACAAAGAAGCAAGTTCAACTTGGTGATGTTATTGTCCAAATATGGACATGTAAATACATGGCTAATTACATCTCTGTGTACCTCAGATAATAATTTTTTTAATAAATGACTTGTCTAAAAGTTGAAGCTGTTATAGCTGCAAATGGTGGGCCAACTCAATATTGAAACCTACAACTAAGATCGGGATGCCATTAAAGTTCATGTGTGTGTAAAGGCAGGCATCCCAATACTTTTGGTAATATATGTAGTGTATTTATGAATTAATCATCTTCTATGCTAAGAGAGATTGTGCTCTGAGCTTTTTGGTCTTTCCCTATTTACTCATCTGAAGAGTGTTCTTGCCTAACTTAATTTATACATTTCCACATACCTTCTCTTGTTAGCAGTATTTCATCTTGAATCTCCAATACTGGTAGTTCTGGTTTGTCAGATTTGCAAATTAAAGCTTTGTTGCAGTTGTGTTACTGCCCATTTTCTTTTATTCTGTTGCAGTCTTCTTTCTGTTACTGTATCTTGCACGTATCTGCTGTAGCTGGCTATGACTGGGCTATGACTGGGTTCTCAGATTTTATCTGGGTGGGTGCCTGGGCTATGCCTGGTTCTGTAACCTGTTAGAAATTTTATATATAGCCCTACAGAACATACATGGCACACTCCACATGGGCTTTACTGCCTAACTGCAGACAGGAAGCAGGAACTTTATTATATAGAGAAAAGACATAGGGTTTAACTATAGATGCAGCTACAAACTTATAAACACTGCCATCTATTGGATGCTGTAGTTCCCACACAAAATACATAAACAATGTATTCCAGCACTAGGGAACATTTGTGTGAATGAGTAGGGGTTAAGAGTAAAGGATACCCCTTACACATTCACACGGAAAGATGATATCTGGGGCTCCCCTTATTGTTAAAGGGGGCTTCTAAATTACAATAAACCCCCCACCTGCAGACTCCCATGACCACAACCATACAATTGAAGAATGAACATTGATTTAATTAGATTCCTATGTCTTGCTCACCTGCCAGAATCCTTGAGCTATTGAACTTTTGTGTATAGTGGGGAAGGATTAGAACCCTTTGTTGAGTTTTTACAGCTATTTTTGGTTCTATTTGAGATATTTTATCCTCACTTACTGTCCCAGTGAGAACAGTTTAAAAGATTGAAAATGTGCAAAAGCAATACAGACAAAATAAAAATGCTTTTATAACAAGATAAGGAAAGGCTAGAAGACTCCTCAGTTAATCTTGAATCTGCTTGTGTCCCTTTTTCAGATTTTCCCGACACTTCTTGTCTCTTGAAACCTCCATTACTGGGGCAGTAAGCGAGGGAAAATCTCTTTAGCAGAGCCAAAAATAGTAGTAAAACCCCAAAAGAGGTTCTAACCCATCCCCACCAAATTCAAAAGTTATAGAGAGTTATACTTTATATTGATACAGCTTTAGATACTGCTTACTAGTCTCTAATTATGTCAAACATCAACTATGCACATGGTAAAACTAAGGCCGCGTACACACGGGCAGACTGTTCGCCCAACCTTGTCCGCTGAACAGTGTTTGGGCGGACAGTCCGCTCGTGTGTGGGCTTTCAGCGGACAGTTTCAGCGGACAGTTGGACGGACAAAGTCTTTCGGAAATTCCGAAAAACTGTCCGCTGAAACTGTGTTTGAGCGAACAGTCCGCCCGTGTGTGGGCTTGTCCGCTGTACTTTCGAAATGAGCGGACTGTTCCCGCTCGGAAAGTCCGCCCATTTCGAGCGCGTGTACAGGTAGGCGGGGCCCGCGAAGGAGACGTCGCGGGCTCCGCCGCCTGGAATGGGCTTAAAGGGGAACCCCAACGCCGAAAAAAATCGGCGTGGGGGTTCCCCCCAAGTCCACACCAGACCCTTGTCCGAGCACGCTACCCGGCCGGCCAGGAAAGGGGGGCGAGCGAGCGCGCCCCCCCTCCTGAGCCGTACCAGGCCGCGTGCCCTCAACATGGGGGGTGCCTTGGGGAAGGGGGGGCCGCGCGGCCCCCCCACCCCAAAGCACCTTGTCCCCATGTTGATGAGGACAAGGGCCTCTTCCCGACAACCCTGGCCGTTGGTTGTCGGGGTCTGCGGGCGGGGGGCTTATCGGAATCCGGGAGCCCCCTTTAAGAAGGGGGCCCCCGGATACCGGCCCCCCACCCTATGTGAATGAGTATGGGGTACAATGTACCCCTACCCATTCACCTGTGAACTAAAGTACAATAAAAAACACAACACAGAGAAAAAATATTTTATTGCACAGCTCCGGGGGTCTTCCGTCTTCGGGGGTCTTCTCGCCGGACTCCTCCGCTATGTGTGTGTAGCTCTTTTGCTAGCGGAGGAGTCCGGCTTTCTTCCTCCCCGCCGCCGGCCTCTTCTCCCGACTTCGGGGGTCTTGTCCCCCTCTTCGGTTCTTCTGCCGGGCCACCGCGCCTGGTCCGGTGGCCCGGTCTTCTGTCGCCGTCTTCCGTTCTTCTGTCGCCGCCTTCGGTTCTTCTGCCGGGCCACCGCGCCTTCTTGTAGCTCTTTTACCTTCCGTTCTTGTTCTTCTTCTTGTTGTTCTTCTTCTTCTCCTGGAGATGTTGACTCGACGATCTCTCCGGCCGGAATGCCAGGGACACGCTCCGCTGCCACTTATATAGTGACAATGGGGCGGTGTCACATGGTATATGTCACATGGGTTGGTCACATGGGTTGATGTCACATGGGGACTATGACATCGTAAGGGGGCGGGGTCACCATGTGACCAACCCATGTGACATATACCATGTGACACCGCCCCATTGTCACTATATAAGTGGCAGCGGAGCGTGTCCCTGGCATTCCGGCCGGAGAGATCGTCGAGTCAACATCTCCAGGAGAAGAAGAAGAAGAACAAGAAGAAGAACAAGAACGGAAGGCGGCGGCGGCGGCGACGACAGCGGCGACAGAAGACCGGGCGGATTTGCCTCCGCCTTACGTGGGCGAGTCCGTTCATTTCAAAAGTTGAGCGAACTGTTTGCCCAACCTTGTTCGTCAAACAGTCCGCTCGTGTGTGGGCAAGTCCGCTCATGCAAATTTTGAGCGGACTGTTTGATGAAACTGTTTGCCGAACAAGGTTGGGCAAACAGTCCGCCCGTGTGTACGCGGCCTTACATAATTTTTTGCTTTGGCTGTGGGTGACACAATGGAAGTGTTTTATTCATTTTATACATTTTTTTTTTTTACTCAGAAATGTACGTAATAACAAGTGCTCAATTGATTTATGTAAATTGTGATTTTTAGTAATAGGTCTATTTTAACAAGAAGGATTGACAACTCAGCTGTGAATCAATCTCCAATGTTCTTCTAAAGCTAGTACCTGATGAGAGGTGTGGATACAAATAATCCCAAGGGATATATTCAGAAGGTTAAACCTTTTGACTGCTTATTGGAGGTGAAATAGGGCATCAGAGCATAGCTCATTAAACACAAACTGGCTTTTTGAAACACATCTCTTGCTACATTTGGCTGAAAAACAATCTATTAGAGCTGGTGGATGTCACATTTGCCTATTTTAAAATAACCAAGTTTACATCAAACATATAAAATCTTTAATCTTTAATTTCTAAAAAGCATTCTGCACATTAATTTTCCTTTTGATTGGCACATCCAAAACACAACAAACATACATAAGGAAATAGCTTATTCTTTTATATAGTTAATAGTAACTAACCAGCAAATGAGTGCCTGCTCATGAGTGGACTCATTTAAAGTGTTTGTTTCCCTAAAAAAAAAAAAGAAAAGATCCTGTTCCTGTAGATGCATGAAAAGCACAGTGCTTTTGCTGTGTTGTTTGGCTCTATCACCTGAAATACCTGGCTGATCCTGCCTGGTTCTGCCCTCCTCCCCCTGTAAACTGACCATGGTTTATCATGCCTGCTGAGCCCTGACACTGTAGTCAGTTTATTTGCCCCCATCATCAGCAGCTATCTGCAGCTCTCCTCTGTCCTCCTCTTCCCCCTCCCCTCCCTGCCTATCAGCTTGTGACAGTGCCTGCTCCTTTCCCCCCTGCTGCTGAAATTACTTTGCAAATGACATACAATCCCCTCTGTTAGAAAACATTCCATGCTCCGGTGTCTGTACTTTGTAAAAAATATGACGGTTTCATAGCACTGCTCAGCACTCACATGACTGCTCACTGCTCTCCTCAACTCCTCCCAGCAGACATCAGTGAGGGATTCTCAGCCCCTCCCACTGTAGCTCTCGGATCAGGAGAGGGAACAGCAAATGGTCACGTGAGCGCCGAGAGGCACTATGAAATAAAGTGGAAATCGTCATATTTTTTACAAAGCACAGACACTGAGGCATAGAACATTTTCTAACAGAAGGGATTGCATGTACTTTACAAGGTGGCTTTACAACAACTTTAAGCTGAATGATTTTTGGACTCTACATCAGTATATATTATTTTCAAATCAAACAATATTTATCTACACACATATTATATAGTTTAAAGTATGTCATCTATGAAAGGTAATGTATGAGCTGACATTTCCTTCTCCTGAGTAGTGTTGGGCAAATGGTTCGACCTGAGCAAAAGTTTGGCCCGAACAACTCCTGTTTGCCCATTTGGCGAACACCTGAATTTTCAGGTAGCTTGGCAGAAGGTTTGCCTGCCAAGCGCCAAACAATGCACTGCACGATTCACAGAGTATTCTAGGGCACTAATTGGATGAAGTCTTGCACCTGACCACTGGTCAGATGCAAGGCTTCACCAATTAAGGCCAGAGAGCACTGTCAGAGCTCAGATTGAAGAAAGTGATGATGACTTTATCCAATCACGGCTCAGTGCTCATCGTCCCACCCCACACTATAAAAGGTAACTTCCCATAGAAAAGTTTTGCAGTGTGTTAGAGTGAAGATAAATAGTATGTTCACTTATTGTGACTCTGAGTGTAAAGTGTTAGTGTAGTGTTCGTATAGTGTGTCAGTGTAGTGTGTTAGTGTAGTGCAGTGTTTCACATAGCTTTACATAACACTTGACTTGAGTGTAGAGTGTTAGTGTAGTGTTAGTATAGTGTGTGAGTATACAGTGCGTATAGTGTAGTGTAAGTGTGGTGTGTTTAGTGTATTGCAGTGTTTAACCGGTTCCCGACCAGCGCACGCCGATGTACGTCGGCAGAATGGCACGGGCAGGCATATTGGCGTACAGGTACGTCCAATCTTCAATGCCTCCCTGCCATCGCGAGCACGCCGCCGTTGGGACCCCCGTGAGTCCAGTCGCGGGTCCCGCGGACTCGAACGCCGCGGGCATACCCGCGATCGTCTCACGGGACGACTGAATGGAGGAAATGCAGTGTAAACAGCATTTCTCCATTCTGCCTAGCAACTAGTGACGCTGATCTCTGCTCCATGTGATTGGAGCAGAGATCAGTGTTCACTAAATGGAAGCCCAGCCCCCCCACAGTTAGTAACACACCCCTAGGAACACTTAACCCCTACACTGCCACCCACTGGTTAACCCCTTCACTGCCAGTGTCATTTACACAGGAATCACTGCATTTATATAGCAGTGATTACTGTATAAATGACAATGGTCCCAAAAATGTGTCAAAAATTTCCAATGTGTCCCCCACAATGTCGCAGTCACAATAAAAATCGCTGATCGCCGCCATTACTAGTAAAAAAGAAAATAATAAAAAATGATTAATAAAAATGCTATAAAACTATCCCTATTTTGTAAACGCTATAACTTTTGTGCAAACCAATCAATAATCGCTTATTGCGATTTTTTTTTTTTGATTTTTTTTTAGATTTTTTTTACCAAAAATATGTAGAAGAATACGTATCGGCCTAAACTGAGGGAAAAAAATTTTTTTTATATATTTTTGGGGGATATTTATTATAACAAAAAGTAAAAAATAATGTGTTTTTTTCAAAATTGTCGCTCTATTTTTGTTTATAGCACAAAAAATCAAAACCGCAGAGGTGATCAAATACCACCAAAAGAAAGCTCTATTTGTGGAAAAAAAAGGTATCAATTTTGTTTGGGAGCCACGTCGCAGGACCGCGCAATTGTCAGTTAAAGCGACGCAGTGCCGAATCGCAAAAAGTGGTCTGGTCTTTGACCAGCAAAATGGTCCGGTCTGTAAGTGGTTAACATAGAATTACATAATATTTAGTGCTGTATACCCTTTTTTTTTTTTTATTTTTTTTTTTATATATTTTTGTCCCCTTGTCTGCCCCTTTTTTTTTTTTTTATTGTCAGCCGCAATTTTTCTGACTGCAAGTCTGGTGTTGTTGCTTTTTTCATTTTTCTTTTTTTCTATAGTTTTTACATTTCTGTCAGCATCAATCCTCAATTTAAAGTGCACCAAACACCCTTTCTCATTAAAAAAAAGCACATGCAATCATATATTTACCAGTTTCTATTAAATTTGGGTAAAAAGCCCCTCCCCATCATGTCTGGGAGGCCAACAAGGAGAGGCAGATCTTCCCATGCCACTATGAGGGGGCCAGCAATGTCCATGTCCACAGGCAAAGGTGAACGTGGTCCGTCTCAGGCAGGACACAATTTTTCTCTGTTTGTTTAGTGATGTTGCCTGTGCTATCCAGCCACAGTATGCAGAGAAGGCGGTGAACTGGCTTACTAAAAAAGCCTCATTCTCCTCATCCTCCATGACCCAAGCTGACACTAGTGCACAGTCCACTGAAGCTGCTAGAGTAGCTTATTCTGCCTCCTTGTCCACAGCTACTCCTGCTATAGCCCCAGCATCATGCATGGAAGAGTCAGCTGAATTATTTGAACACAGCATCAGCCTCTTGCTTCTTGAGGATGCACTGACATTACTTGATTCTGATGTTGGTTCTGAAGTAGGAGGGAGTAACGTGAGCCTACAGAGAGGGGAGAACACTGCAAAACAACAAATTGGCAGTCATGTTTCCCCAGCCACAGCCTATTGCCAAGTTGGCCCCAGTGATGATGAGGATGAAGGGGATGATAATGAGTTCACTGATGTGACATGGGTGCTGGATAGAGCAGAGGAGGAAAGTAAGGAGGAGAAACAACCCCACCGAGGCAGGATGTTCTCCAGAGGCAGTGATCATGGAAGAGTAGAGAGCAGCCATCCAATTCCATCAGATCGTGGAGCTGTTATCTCCTGGTCCACTTCCCACAGCTCAGCTGTGTGGAATTGTTTTAGCACAGGTGCAACCGATTGCACTGTTGCAATTTGCAATCTCTGCCACAAGCGTGGCAGAGATTGCAAATTGCAAGTGTGGCAAAAACACCAGCCATTTGGGTAGCACATGCTTGACAAGGCATTTAAACTCCCACCACTCAGCCCGATGACAAGAGCACCTGAAAGCCACACACAAGGGACACAATTCTGCTCCTCACCTTTCATGTCTACTCCCACTATATCCGATAGCAGGGCCGGTGCTACCACTAGGCGGACTAGGCAGCCGCCTAGGGCGCACTGCAACCTAGGGCGCAGCCACAGCTCCTGGGAGGAAGAAGTTGAGGAAGCAAAACGAACAAGCCGGCGGGAGAAGGAACTGACAAGCTGGCTGGCCGGCCATGGTGGCAGGGATGCATGACAGCAGTGGCATAGTAGCGCCGCGCGCGCGCGCGGGGGGGGGGGGAGTAGCCGGTTCGCTCACCCCAGATGACACACATTATCTTGCCGGAGACACAGGCACCGCCGGACAGCACAGCTAAAAGAGAAACGGCGGCTTTGCAGTGAACAGGAGGCGGGGCTGGGGGATGTCATGATGATCTCTTCTATCAGCGGAGGGCTGGAGGAGCAAGCGGTGATCGTGAAGCACGCGGGACCAAGTAAGTCTATGCTGTGAAAGTTTCAACACACACAGGGACAGGAGAGTAACGTGGGTGGAGGCACGAACCCCTTACTGTGTGTGTTCTATGAACGATGAGATCGGATCCGCAGGGCTTCCACACACAGCCCACTCCCCCCCACGGCCCCACCTGTCATACAGCTATGCCATCCTGAGTATCATGATCCCTGTACACTACACCGCACACTTCTCTGTATACTCCACTGCACCGCACACCTCACAGCACACCTCCACTACACCTCACAGCACACCTCCACTACACCTCACAGCACACCTCCACTACACCTCCACTACACCTCACAGCACACCTCCACTACACCGCACACCTCTACTGCACCGCACACCTCCACAACACCACACACCTTCACTACACCGCACACCTCCACCACACACCTCCACTACACTGCACACCTCCACCACACAGCACACCTTCACCACACCTCCACCACACACCTCCACCACACAGCACACCTTCACCACACCTCCACTACACCGCACACCTTCACCACACCTACACTGCACACCTCCACCACACAGCACACCTTCACCACACCTCCACTACACTGCACACCTCCACCACACAGCACACCATCACCACACCTCCACTACACCGCACACCTCCACTACACCTCCACCACACACCTCCACCACACAGCACACCTTCCCCACACCTCCACCACGCAGCACACCTTCCCCACACCTCCACTACACACCTCCACTACACTGCACACCTCCACCACACTGCACACCTTCACCACACCTACACTGCACGCAGCACACCTTCACAACACCGCACACCACACACCTCCACCACACACCTCCACTACACCGCACACCTCCACCACACCTCCACTACAATGCACACCTCCACTACACCGCACACCTCCACCACACCTTCACTACAATGCACACCTCCACTACAATGCACACCTCCACTACACCGCACACCTCCACCACACCTCCACTACAATGCACACCTCCACTACACCGCACACCTCCACTACACCGCACACCTCCACCACACCTCCACTACAATTCACACCTCCACTACACCGCACACATCCACTGCACAGCACACCTTCACTACACCACACCTTTATTAGACAGCACACCACCACAGGGGGGTCATTGGAAGGCGCCACAAAAATCTCCACCCCCACCACCTCTACCGTATAGTCAGGGGCGGAGCCAATGGGGGCGGCAACATTAGGTTTCGCCTAGGGTGTCAAAAATCCTTGCACCAGCCCTGTCCGATAGCCACTCAGGAGCCTCCACTGACAGGGATGATGGTATAGCAAAGGGTGTCATAGGTCCTAGCAACACATCTTCCATCAGCACACCACCAGCTGTACAGTATAGCAAGAACATTTCTCTGCCCCAGCTGCTGTAGCGAAAAAAAAGATACACTCCCTGCCACCCATGTGGCCAGTGTCTAAATTTCAGCTTGTCCAAATTGCTGGCTTTACAATTCCTGCCTATCCATCTGGTGGATTTTGCCCCCTTCTGTGTATTTGCAGAATGTGCTGTACCACAATGGCTGGTTCCCAGTGGCTATTTCTTTGCACGTAAGGCCATTCCAGCTCTGTACTATCAAGTTTAAGGCAATGTTTTGGCATCATTGGGCAAAGCAGACAGCTACAAGGTACTGCTGACGCGTGGTCCAGCAAGGGTGAGCAGTAAGCAATTTCATTCACTGCACACTGGGTAACTCTGCTTAAAATTAGGAAGAATGCAGGACAGGGCCCAGTGCTGGAACTTGTTTTGCCACCACATCTCCATACAGCTGGTGGTAATGATGTGAGATCTGTCATCTTCCCTCTCTCCTCCTCCTCTTCCACACCCTCCTCTGCTGGATTGTCTTATGAACCACCAGAACCCCTAAGCATTCAAGGGGCTATTCAATGAGTCAGGCTAAAAGATACCATGCAGTGCTTCAGCTGGTCTGTCTAGGGGACAGGAGTCCCATCGGAGCAGAGATTATTTCAGCTCTGGAGGGGCAGACCCAGAGGTGGTTCATGCCATGGAAGCTTGAGCCAAGAATGGTAGTGTGCAATAATGGTACTAACCTCCTGTTTGCCCCTCAACAGGGAAAGTTGACACACGTGCCATACCTGGTGTATATACTCAATTTGGTGGTGTAGCATTTCTTAAACAGGTACCCAGGTTTGCAAGATCTTCTAAGGCAATCCTGAAGAGTTTGTAGTCATTTCAGGTGGTCATACACAGCCAGTTGGCTGTAATTCAGCCGTAATTCCACCTGCCGTAAACTATAAAAACGTTTTGGAGGCATAGAAGCAGAGGAAGGCATATGTCAAAACTTAAGAGATGGTTTTCAATCCCCATAAACCTTGGGAGTAGCAAGTGCCTGGGAAGAGGCAGTTCCCGATACCGTAATCCTCAGTGATCCAGGGGACTCTGCTTCTCATGCATCAGTGAACTTGTAGTGCATGGGCTCCCTTATTCTTCAAAGCCTGCACAAGGGCCTGATTATGTGTGGTATCAAGTAAAAGCATCATTATTGGTTGGCAACCAATACCACACACATTCCCATGCTGGCTCTTGTGCACGTGATCAAGTGTGGCTGACAGAAATTGTGCCCGCTGGCTACGCGAATCGGGTCCCCCGCCATGCAGCCGACTCATGCTCCCTCTGGTGGCTCTTAAAGGGGAAGACATTCTGCCAGCTCTTAAAGGGGAAGACATTCTGCTGATGTATATCAGCGTGAGCCTGTCGGCAAGCGGTTAACCACTCCAGCCCCGAAAGGATTTACCCCCTTCCTGACCAAGCCCTTTTTTGCGATACAGCACTGCGTCATTTTAACTGACAATTGCACGGTCGTGCGATGTTGTACCCAAACAAAATTGATACCTTTTTTTTCACACAAATAGAGCTTTCTTTTGGTGGTATTTGATCACCTCTGTGGTTTTTATTTTTTGCGCTATAAACAAAAAATAGCAACAATTTTGAAAAAAAGCAATATTTAGTACCTTTTGCTATAATAAATATCCCCCAAAAATATATATAAAAAAAAAAGTCTTCCTCAGTTTCGGCCAGTATATATTCTTCTACATATTTTTGGTAAATAAAAAAAATTGCAATAAGCGTATATTGATTGGTTTGCGCAAAAGTTATCCAATCTATAAAATAGGGGATAGATTTATGGCCTTTTTTATTATTATTTATTTTTTATTAGTAATGGTGGTGATCTGCGATTTTTATTGTGCGGCAGACACTTTTGACACTATTTTGGGATCATTGGCATTTATACAGTGATCAGTGTTATAAAAATGCACTGATTACTGTGTAAATGTCACTGGCAGGGAAGGGGTTAAACACTAGGGGTGATCAAGGGGTTAAGTGTGTTCCCTCAGTGTGTTCTAACTGTAGAGGGAATGCGCTCACTAGAACATGACAGAGATCACTGCTCCCGATCACTGGGAAAAGCAAATCCCTGTCATGTTGCTAGGCAGAACAGGGAAATGTCTTGTTTACATCTCCCCATTCTGCCTCTCCGTGCCACAATTGTGGGCCATCGGCGGACATCGAGTTTACAGGACCCACAGGCACACTCCCACTGCACGTGGCGGCAAGCGCACACCCGCTAGCCGCCGATTATGCAATGACATACGGGTACACCATTTTGCGCACCCGTGCCACTTTGCCAACGTATATCGGTGTGAGCTGGTTGGCAACTAGTTAAGCATCATTAAAATCACTAAAATTCTTTAGCCACTTCAATACATGGCACTTATACAACTTCCTGCCCTGACCAATTTTCAGCTTTCAGTGCTCTCACATTTTGTATGACAATTACTCAATTAGTAATTCTACACTGTATCCAAACAAAATTTTTATATATTTTTTTTTCTCACAAATGGAGCTTTCTTTTAGTGATATTTAATCACTGCTGGGTTTTTTATTTTTTTTGTGATATTTTTTTTTGGGTGGCAAAAATATGAATGCAATCCACTCACTAGGGGGTGAACCTCTGGGAGAATCTAGGATGTAAAAGGACCTGGGGGTCCTAGTAGATGATATTCTCAGCAATGGTATGCAAAGCCAAGCTGCTGCTAACAAAGCAAATAGAATATCGGAATGCATTAAAAAGGGGATCCACTCCAGAGATAAAATAATAATTCTCCCACTCTACAAGTCTCTGGTCCGGCCGCACCTAGAGTATGCTGTCCAGCTCTGGGCACCAGTCCTCAGGAAGGATTTACTGGCGGTGGTTTCAGCGGGGGCAATCGATAGTTAAAAAAAACGTAGATAAGCACCTGAACGACCGCAACTAACAGGGATATACAATGTAATACTGACATATGATCACACACATAGGTTGGACTTGATGGACTTTTGTCTTTTTTCAACTTCCTCTACTATGTAACTATGTAATTATGTAATTATGTAACTTTTTTACACAGCCTGGCCCCATGCAGAGTCCCAACACTGAAGTAACACCCAGGCGTTTTACGAGCATAAATTACAAATCTAATTTCTCAACTACCTGTTACACTTTTGAAGGCCCTGGAGCACCAGGACAATGGAATTCCGGCCATTTTGGAAAGCAAACCCCCCCCCCCCCACCTATAATCTATGAGGCATAATGAGTCTTTTGAATGGTTCATTTTTTTCCAGAAGTTTTTGCAAAATGTAGGAAAAAATGTAAACGCATTTTTCTTTACACAAAAATATTTATAAGATATTTCTAACACCTAGCATGTACATAGAAAAAATAACACCCCAAAATGGATTCTTCTACTCCTCCTGAGCATAGCAATACCACATGTGTGAGACTTACACAGCTTGGCCACATACAGAGGACCAACATCCAAGTAGCACATCCAGGCGTTCTAGGAGCATAAATTACAAAAATAATTTTCTGACTACCGATCACATTTTTGAAGGCCCTTCATATTTCTAACACATAACATGTACATACCAAATAACAAGATTACCTGTGGTTTTAGTAGTGCAGTGGTCCACAGAGGAGAGCATCGATCCAGGCAGCAGGCAGGGATGTGGTTAGCGACAGCAAAAGCAATCGTCCAGGCAGCAGGCAAGAATACTGTCCATAGTTAGTACAGGCAGAAATACTGTCAGCACAGCCAAACCATTGCTCCAGGTAGCAGGCAGAGATGTCCAGGCATAAATACTGTCCATGGTCAGTAGAGGCAACAGGCAGAGATATGGTCAATACAGCCAAAGTATTGGTCCAAGCAGCAGGAAAAAACATGGACCATAAAGTCCTGGGTCATTACAGGCAGCAATATGGTCAGCACAGCCAAAGTATGGGTTCAGGCAGCAGGAAGAAACATGGCCCACAAAGTCCTGGGTATTTCAGATAGCAATATGGTCAGCACAGCCAAAGTATTGGTCCAGGCAGCAGGAAGGACCATCAAGTTTAGGGCCAGGGGGACAGGGGTCCCATCCAAATTTCTTTGAAGCCTGCGAACAACCAGAAAAAAAACTGTTTTTCTGTACTCAGAACACTATTCTGAAGCCCCCCACATATGTGAGACCCCTGTGTACTAAAGTAGAAGGGCCAAGGATATATCCAAGTAGCAGGCAAAAACATGATTGGTGCACGTGGAAATCAGAAACGTGGTTTAAAACGGCAGGCAAAGACATTGTCGGTAAACAGGCCAGGGTCAGTTAACGTGGAAGGTAGAAACATGGTAGCAGGCAAATGGTAGCAATAAATTGGTCTGCATTGAGATTGGTTTGGTCCACCATATTCTGCAACAAATCTTCTAGGAAAAATAAATAAAAATAATCCAATTGTGAAAAATTTGTAGTGTTGGTCTGCACACCTGGCTGTGCGGTGAAAGGCGGATTATTATGGATTCTGAGCTGGCAGGCAACCGTAAGGGGTTTGCCAGGGCATCAGGAAGGTAGGACTGGGCCTGGATTCTTTGAGTTGGGCATGTTATTCCAGTACTGGTACTCGGCTCCTCTTCCTGGGATCTGGCGCTGCTGATGGTAGGCAGGTCTTCTGATCTTGGCCCCTGATCTTCTTATTCATTTAGGAGGGACGGTTTCCTCTGCTGACTCAGACTCTGATCCACTACCCTCTATTCCAAACCAGAATCGGATGATGGGAGCTCCCTGCTGCTCTCATCATCCGACATGATAAGCATGGCATATGCCTCCTTAAGTGTGTAAACTCTTTGAGACATGATGGTGGTACTTATTAGTGGGCCTCTGTGATGGTACTGATGGCGGGCCTGTGTGAAGGTTCTGCTGGTGGTACTGACAGGTCACTAATGGTGGGCCTGGGTGACTGTACTGTTGGCAGAACTGGTGGCGGGCTCATGTGGCGGTACCGATGGCAGTACTAGTGGAGGGTCTGTATGGCGGTACTAGTGGTGGGCCTGTGTAGTGGTACTAGTGGCGGGCCTGTGTGGTGATACTTGTGGCTGTACCATTTGCGGTACTGGTGGTGGGCTTGTGTGGCGGTACCGATTGTAGTACTGGTAGCGAGCCTGTGTGACAGATGGGCTGTATGACAGATTCATATGGACTGTGACATATCCAGATGTGCTGTGTGATAGTACTGGTGACAGGTTCTCTTTATTGGGGGCGCGTTGTACACAGTAAGGTGTACAATATACAGTTATCAGACAGACACTAGATTACTCACTGAACCCTGCTCTCTCCTCACATGATTAGTGTGTGAGGTGAAGAAGCAGGGTTCTCCTAGTGACCGCTCTGTGTTTATACTTGTGATCGGCTGTGATTGGACACAGCCAGTCACATGGTCAACAGTCAATTTCATTGGCTGTTTACCCTGATCAGGGATCGGCTATGTCCGAGGGACACACGTCATCCCTGATCACCGCGGTGCACGCTTCTGGGGGCCTGCTACAGGCGCGCCTCCATTTCTATTTACAAATGTGACTGGCTGTGATTGGACACAGCCGATCACGTGGTAAACAGCCAATGAAATTGACTGTTTACCGTGATCAGGTATGGGCTATGTCTGAGAGACATGTGCCGTCCCTGAACGATGCGCTGCATGCCCCCTGTGCTAGTGTGTTATCCTGAAAGACATCATAAGGCATCTGGTCAGGATAACAGAACCACCGCCTGGCGTCATTCTGCTATAGGCCAGGCAGGAAGTGGTTAAAATCTATCTTTTTTTTAAAGTTTTTTTTGCATTGGTACATATGTCCCAGGGTAGTAGTCAGGCACCAATACACTTTTTTGGCCAATAACTTGCTCATAAGCCTTCAAAATGGGACTGTTGATTTTTCATGTTCGGGTCCCATAGACTTCAATAGGGTTCATTGTTTGGGTCCACACAAGGTAAGCAAAATCATGTAGTACTCAATGCAACAGATTAAATTGGGAAAAGCTACCTAGAACATGGTGGAGACAGTGAGTACAGAACTGCCAGAGAATGTAATGTGGTCAGAGGTGGCAAGGCTCCTATAAAATACCAAAATACTGAAATAGGGGAAGAGCTGTCCGTTGTCGTGGTGTGAATAGCAAGAAAAGCTGTCAGAGAATATGGCATGGAAATATGGGAAGGCTTCCAGATATCATGGTGTAAATGGGGTGGAGTGTTGTCAGAAAATGTGTGGACTCTAATATAGATGTCAAATTTCAAATGATGTTACATTCAGAACTAAATTTTTACAGGTTCAGGTAGCCAGATCTAAAATCTAACTTTCAGTGTAAATTTCAGTAGTTCTGTTAGTAAGCAGGGTATTTCCAGGTTTTTCAAGACATTCATACCAAGGACAATATGTACCGAGGCAACAACTGGGCTGTGGATGACCTTACAAGGAGGCCAAACTACACCTGCTTAAAAAAAAAATCAGCCAGTGCAGCAGAGACCAGTTGAATTATGCTTAGTATGCATAAAGAAAAACATAAAAAACAGATATAGAGGAGAGTATCCTATAAGGAATCAGACTCATCAAACTCTATCTCATGCACCATCGCCATACAGGGAGTGGACGGTAGCGTGATCCTCTAGATATATAAGCATATATTTAGGAAAGACTAAAGGCCCACAAAGAAATCTTCAAAGAGGATCAAATGCCCAATTTTAAATAGCTTTATTAAGTACTATTAGATAAAAATAAAACATGAAAAATTCCAAAAACCTCTGACATAACAAAAAGTTAGTGTGTGACTAACCCTGCTCAACAGAAGTCGATCAAACAATGCTTTTTATTAAAGAGATTATAGGCCTTCTTTAACCAGCAAATAGAAAGTGACTAGCAGTTTGTTAAAGCCATACTTGTTCTCACTAATACAAAACTGGCAATTGTGAGGGCAGTTCCATGCAACACAAAAACATGTCAGGTGGCTGCAACACCCACTGTGCATTCACACTCAGTGTGGACCACACCCTCCGCACCCCTATTCGTGCACCACTGGATTAATATACAGGTCATACATAGGATGAGGATGGGGATGAGACGTACAGTGAAATTTGCACTATTGGTTGTTATGATGCTAGGTGTCTCGGGCTGAATGCATCCTAGCAACAAAGAATGCTAGGTAACTTCAGCCACCTGCATTCGAGCAAAGATGTGGGTAGAACTCAAACTTCTTATATATATTAAATTATGGGCCGGTTCAATGGCCCATCAGTTCAAGACAAAGAGGTGGAGTCTACTGTTCTTATTTGAGATTCCCCTCCAGGTCCACTCTGATGTCTGGGGGCAGTATCTGGCAGAAAAAAAGCCCTTTGTGTCTGTGTGTAATTTGTGTCAATCAGTTTCCCATCAGGTCAGCATCAGGACAAGGGGATGCAGTCTACTGTTCTTAGTTGTAATTCCCCATCCTGTTTACTCTGATGGCTGAAGGAAGGAAATGTTTCTGTCTGTGCATAATAGACTAGCCATGGTTTATAACGATTATATAATTGACATACTTATTCACTATCGTTTATAATGATATCTTTATTTTAAAGTAGAACTAAAGGCAAAACTTTTTTTTAATCGTGGATAGAGTACAAAAAGATGATTATAACTCTTGTCAGTTTTTTTTTTTCCATATGTGTCTCATTGATTACCGCCTCACTTTCTGTCTCATTACCTAAACAGGAAATCCATAGAAACTCCTCCAAAATGAATCCATGGTTATCACCAGGGTTATAAGTGAACTACTGTCCCCATTGGAGGGTTTCCACTCTATTGCTGTTCTGGGGACCACCCAAAATATGGAATTTTCTTTTACTTTCAATTTTAGTGATAATAGTAAACATGACAGAGGGGAAGAGTGAATCACCCAAATGCCGCGTACACACGTAGCGCACTATCCGGTGGACTTAGTCTGGCGGACTTCCCGCCGGACTGTCCGCCTGAGTTTCCGAACGAGCTACTTGCCCACACAGGGTCTGATGTGGATCTAGGGGCGACCCCCACGCCGATTTTTCAGCGTAGGGGTTCCCCTTTAAGTCCATACCAGGTGACGGGGCCAGCGACGCCTCCTTCGCTGGCCATGGCTACCTGGAGACGCGCTCAAAATGAGCAGACTTTTCTCCGGGTGGGAAAAGTCCGTTCATTTCAAAAGTACGGCAGACTGGCACACGCACGGCCGGATTGTCCGCCGAAATGCGAGTCCGGATTGGAGTGCAAAAATACTTTCTAAGTCCGCCGGACTTTTGGGTAAAAAAAGTCTGCCAGAGGCTACACACGGGTGGATTGTCCGGCGGACTTGAGTTTGTCGGACTTTTCCACCGGATTGTTTGATTGTGTGTACGCGGCATAACAGGGAGACAGTCAGGAATAAAAACCTGACAAATTCACTCTATCCAATACCTAAAAGAAAAAAAAATGCCTTCAGTAATACTTTAACTGTTATTAATATTATATGTCTTTATGCATGTGAACAATTAACTTTTACTAATTGTTTCATATTATAACTAAACTATTATAATTTATCTTTCACAACACTGATGATGATTTATCATTACATTTATAGCGCTGATCAAAATGATCTATTAACGTTACAGGGTACACAAAGACAAAATGACTGCTTATTTTGCAGGGGAAGTTGTACTATGCAAGGAAATTTTCCCCAAAGCCTAGTGCATGAGCTGAAGTTCTGATGACTTCCATCATCCAATCATGAGAAAAAAATGTTTTTTTGTTTTTTTTAATTCCCTTATACAGTATGTGATTAGGTATTCTTTGCATTGTGAAATTTCACCACATTTCACCATGTTCCAATCCTTCCAACCCAAAGGAAAACACTGTTTGGCTTTAAAATAGTACACAGTTGCTAAGGAAAAAACATATTATTATCTATCATTAGCAAAACAGTATGATAAAGCGAACATTTTCTAAAGCCAAGAATAAATATAGAATCTTGCTACATCAATATGCGCATTACTAGCCTGCTAACATTTACCATTTTTTTGATTTGTCATGTCATTTGTGTCTCTGCACTGATATCTGGACAAACTCATCCATGTGGATAATGCCTAAGAGGAGCTTATCAAGAATTCTGCTTCTAACCGTTTGTAATTCTGAACAAGTGACTTGTGGAATTACTTTTGCAATTTACTTCAATTAAGCTGTATCATTTCCTTGAAATAACCAAGACTGTGATTTCTCACTGAACATAATCTTTTAGAAAGTCCTGATAGGCTTAGGACACAAGCATGTAGTGTGCCTTTCTTGGGAGATAAACTTTATGGTAAACTTGTATGGGTTAAAAGTATTCTTCAGTCATATTGAATAATTAAGCCATGAGAATTATACCAAAAACACTGCTTACCTGCTCAGTGCTTCAGTTTCTATTCCAAGCAATACTATATTGCACCAGTCTATGCGGGTTCCTTCCGTAAGTAATCAGGTGATCTGAGCTTGTAATGCAGGAGAGAAATTTCTAAACATGCCCAAAATGCCACCAATCAGATTCAAACCTACCCTGGACATTTGAATTTGATTGGTGAAAAGGTAAAGCTAACCACTTCAGCCCCTGACCATTTGGCTGGCCAAAGACCAGAGCACTTTTTGCGATTGGACACTGCGTGGCTTTAACTAACAATTGTGCGGTCATGAGACATGGCTCCCAAACAATATTGACGTCCTTTTTTCCCCATAAATAGAGCTTTCTTTTGGTGGTATTTTATCACGTCTGTGGTTTTTATTTTTTGCGCTATAAACAAAATAAGTGCGTAAATTTTGAAAAAAAGCATTTTTTTTTACTTTTTGCTATAATAAATATCCCCTAACAATATATATTTAAAAAAAGCGTATATTGATTGGTTTGCGCAAATGTTATAGCGTCTACAAAATAGGGGATAGTTTTATGGCATTTTTATTAATAATTTTTCTTTTTACTAGTAATGGCAGTAATCAGTGTTTATCGTGACTGCGACATTATGGCAGACACGTTGGACAATTTTGACACATTTTTGGGGCCATTGGCATTAATACAGCGATCAGTGCGATTAAAAATGTATTGATTACTGTAAAAATTTCACTGGCAGTGAAGGGGGTTAACACTAGGGGGCAGTGGAGGGGTTAATGTGTGTCCTAGTTTGTGTTCTAACTGACGGGGGATGGGGACTGTGCAGGGAAACTAACAGATCGCTGTTCATATTCTGTATGAACAGACGATCTGTTAGCTCTCTGCTCAGAGAAGCGGAAACTGTGTGTTTACACACACAGTTCCGGGTTCTCCGTGTGCCCGAAATGATCGCTTATATTTTTTTATTCAATTCCAGAATGCACTGTTTTGTATACTGTATTTTTTAAATTGTCTTCCTGCACTGCTGTGGGAGGAGTGTTAACTGGCTTTGTTCTGTGTATCTTGCTTTGGCAGAAAAGGACCCTGTTATTGATGTTATCATCAAAAATATCTTGCATGTCATGCCGAGGAGAAAGAGGCTGAAGGAGCTGGAGGATACAAGATTCAGGCATAGCTTTTGGGCATATCATCTGGTGTGCCAATGTGTGACATGTGGCTTCTTTGCCAATAGGTATGGAGAGCTTTGCCAGTATCCTGAGAAGCTCTTCAACTTCCTCGAGATATTTAGAAAAAGAGAGCAAGAGTCGGGACTTTATATGAGATACACGAAAGCAGATGAGTAAATTGAATAAAAAACAGCTTTAATAGATTCAAATAGTCATATTTTTACATATTTAATGATAATGCATTTTGCTATATATCAATATTTTATATTGCATTAGAATCTAATATTGCACAGTAGTATACAATCCAACAAGGAAATATTTACGGATACATAGAGAATTTGATACATATAATATACTCGTAATTGATACCTATACATATTGGTGATCCGAGGCAAGCTCATGAGGGCAGAGTCAATTGTAAATATTTATTTTAGTTGATATATTTAGGAATTGTTTGGTGACATCTTTACCCAAAGTGTGTTTGCTGTCCAGAGTTCAAATGCAGTTGGGAAAATTATGTCTTCTCTCAGAACTTATCTGCCACCTGTTTCCACAACTCAAAAAATATAATTAAATATTACACGCTGCTACCCTTTGATATATGAGTAGCTAAAAAAGAGAGAAAATATTCCAGCTATAGAGTGAAGAGCATTCACATAGCAGTCACATAGTAAAAAAAAAAAAAATATATATATATATATATATATATATATATATATATATATATATATATATATATATATATATATATATACATATGTACGCAAATGACGGCTAACTCACACCTACTAATCGCATAGCTATAGTTTATTTTTATTTATTTTTTGTTTTAGATTAAATGTGAACTTTTGATGCCATTTTTGTAGTATTCAAAATTAGGTCATTTACAATAATAAAGGTGTCAAAACTTAGTTCACAAAACTTTTTTTCATGTGGAAACCCTTATTTCCTTCTGTCTATGGTTGTGCTCCAGTATGGTTGTGCTCCAGTACATTATCTTGTAATATAATGAAGTTGTCATCTGGCATACAAGAGGTTTATACAAGAGGTTTCAGAAGCCTGTGATAACAGCACAGCCTGTTGACATTATCATTTAAAAGAACAAACTCAAAAGCATTGTGATAGCTTTATTTGTGATGCATTGGGAGTTATTTACAAAAGGCAAATCCACTTTGCACTACAAGTTCACTTGTAAGTGCATTCGCTATAGATCTGAGGGGAGGATCTGAAATGAGGAGAAGCTCTGCTGATTTTATCATGTGCAAGCTAAAATGCAGTTTTTTATTGTACTTGCATGTCCCCTCAGAACTACACTAACTGCACCTCCAAGTGCACTTTCAGCGCACTTTCAAGCGCACGTGTAGTGCAAAGTGCATTTGCCTTTCCTAAATAACCCCCATTGGCATTTAACGTATTCTTCCTCTGTGGTTGTGTAAATGCCTGTAGGGTTGTCACAGTTATCAAAGAACTTTTCTTTGAATTGCTACAGAGTTACAGTTCTAAAGCAACACAATGCTGTGTACTGTGGCTCAGCCAAAGAGGGTATGCATCTCTTTCTATAACCAATATAGTTACCAAATAGTTATAATATCTGCCTTAAAATAGTGTGCATTCCAATGTCAGATTCGCAGAACACAGTTAAATCCATGTTAATCTAATCTGCTATATTCTTGCAATATTCATGTATGCTAAACATGCTCTCAAGTATAGGTTTAATTAGTAGCAATCAGTGTGGTGGCTATATGTTGAATATTTTGGACTACATGGGGCTTTAGGGCCTCATCACCAATGCAGGTTGTTTTAGGAATTAATTCAGTTTGAATGTCTCTTAATAGGACTTAATGCACAATTAAATGTTCATTGTACTGGAACCTTTTTTGGAAATACAACACACCACAATGAAGAGCACATTTACATCTGTGCATTGTGTTTTGCTATAGAATTTGTGTATTTAATTTGATTGTTTATGTGTGTTGGTGTGCTATTTAAAATACCTTTTTGTTTTTTTGAAAACTCTTTGCTATTTACAATAGGCTGCCTGGGCAGAGGAAATACGTCAGTAGCTATGTTAAACAGACTCAACCAGCCAGTGTGCAAGAGCCCATATACAGTGCATTGCTGTTCGTTGTAACATGCGATAGAGATAAGTGAAACTGGTTGAGTACGGCTCGTGAACAGTTTTGTAAATCTTGCTCTAATTATTATTCCCATCTGACCATTTGTAGAGCTAATAAGCAAACTATTCTTAAACAAAAGGCATAAGAAGCCAAACACATGGGAGACATGTAACAATGTACCAAAAATGTAAAAAAAAATACCAATAGCTCCGCATACACTGCGTTGCCGTTTTTTAAAATATTTCTGTGGGCAAAACCGCAAACTTTTCAGCCTCAGGTTCATCATTTTTGAATCTCTCAGATTCACTAAGAACCCATGGTAGTAGCAAACCCAAACTTCCTCCCTAAATGCATGTAAAAATGTAGATTTTGACTTGTATTAGCAAGTGCAAATGTATGGAGCCATCCTAAACATTAAAAATTACAGTTTAAATATAAGTAGACAAAGTGTGAGTTTTTCTTCCAGCTTTAGTTGCCTTATTGCAAATATGTTTCTTTCTTTGTTTAAAGTGGGAGTAAACTCCCGTGTATGATGTTTACCTATTGGTAAGCCTATAATAAGGCTTACCTATAAGGTACAGTAAATATCTCCTAAAAGTGCACCGTTTGGGAGATATTTACTTTAGATGCAGCTGTTGACGTCAACGGCACATGCGCCCTAAAAGAACGGCATACGCGTGCCATTCCTTCAGAGTTGTGCTGCATGCGTGGAAGTGACATAATCACTGGCTTGGCCAATCATATTGCCAAAGCCCGCGAACCTGAAAAGACCGAGTGAAGATGGAAGTGTCTTCAGAGGTGACAGCATGCTGCTGGAGGGCTTCATATTTAGGTAAGTCTGTCATAATGTGCTAGTATGCAATGACCGGCCTAGGTGGCCCATTTCTTCTTTCTCAGTTTACTACCACTTTAACAGAAGCTAGACATTTCTGTTAGCTACCCAAACAGGTGTCATTCATGTGTCAGACTGCTCATACTCGATTCCCAGCTCAGCGTTTTTTGCTTTCTGATTTACACATAACTCTTGAATTTTCTCTACAATGTTGTGCGCTATTAAGCTTTTGATCCTACTTGCTATAAACTGTATGCCAAGCTTGGCCAGGCACAACTTAGAGCACAAAGAATCAAGTCTGTTGTGATGTCAATTTTTAAATATTCTGAGAAAATAAGTTAATAATCGTATACAGCTGATGTATTGAAAAAGGCATTACTGACAAAAGAAAGCTTATTTCACAAAACATGTCACCTTATATTGTAGCTAGCATAGAGATCTAAGACTGCTTTTGTAGCTTCTGACGGTATTACTCATACTGATCCCCAGTAATTCAGCTACTCAAGTCATCCCTTATCTTTATCTCTATGGTGAAGAGCCTTTGCTCTATCATTCCAGCCTTCACTGCATGAGACTTGCTGTTCAGCAATGTGCTTTTCCAAACCAATGCAGGTTTTTTTCTGTTCTTTCACGCCCACAGTAAAGAAAATTATCACATCAGGTCATGGAAAAAGTAGGAGGCTATTATTCATGAAGGATATGAACAGGCGAAAAAACATCAAGACAATGCAAATGAAAATCATGCCCTTCATTGCACAAGCTGAGGTATAGAAACCAAAAAACAAAAACTGGCAGCACGAGTAAAAAAAAATAAAAATAAATCCACAGCTTAATTTTAATTATAAGTAAATTCAACTGCGTATGAATTCTATAAACAATAGTTAAATTAGAGACACACAATATATGGATATAGCCTGTCCTCAGCAGCCAGTGTTCAAGGAGAGGCAATCATGCTTGATGTAAAAAACAATTTGTAAAATATTCATGCAAAGTTTAAACAAAGGGTTTCTGCTCTGTTCAACAGCCATCTCCTCACCACTTTAATTGTAGACAACAGAATTCTCCATAAACTCGTATTTTACATTTTCTACAAAGCTTTATTTAATATATTGTATACTGAATACCACAAACAAAGCACAAATTCTACCTTTTATCATCATTGAAGGATTTCTATTGCCAGTACTTTTTTTTCCAGAATTATCAAACATTTGCCATAAAAATCCACACAAGCAGGCAAAATGAATGTTTATCTTTAGACAAATGTACCCATGCTTTTTTTAAACTTATTTTTAATTAGCTAATGGACAACATGGGTTAGCCTGGACATATGAAGAGCAAGGGCATAACAAGTACTGGAACTTATGGAACTTATATCCTTTTCAAGCTAAAACATATAGATAAAATCTGACCTGTCTCAAAATATTTATGGAAACCTATAATGAAAAAAAATCAACATCATTCATAATTTGTTGTAATTTTGATTTGTACCATCTTTTAAATGTAGTGTAAAGCCCCATACATACTATCCATTTTCTGCTTTTTTTCCTTCAGATTTACCCAAACCATATAATATGAGGTCAAACCTAAGGAAATTCAATGTGTATGCAATCAGGCAGGCCCTTGCGCTACATGGTTTTGGTAAATCTGAAGATAAAAATCAGCAGAAAATCTGATAGTGTGTATGGGGCTTTAGTGTTTGCAGACCTGTGCTACATGACATACTACTGAAATGGAATTTGTGTTTTAAAATTGGAATAGTGGAATTACTAAAATCTTGTATCCAGTTAACCACTTCAGTATTAGCCTGTAATATTCATCCATTATTAGGCCATTTTTCAGTATTTGGTGCTGTGGTAGTTTGACTGACGATTACAACATGGTACTCAATGATGTATAGATTGTTATATCTTTTTTTATAGAGTTCTTTGTTACATTCAATATTGAGTTGTTTCTTTTTTTTTTACTATGAGAAAAAAGTCCTAAAAATGAAAAAAACAAAAACAAAAAAAAGTTTCCCCCAATTTCTGTTATAAAACATATCAAATAAAACTGACAGCACAATGCAAAGCCTCCAAGATGACACTTCTTTGAAAAGCTGCCACTCCAAGACCATGATCTAATTTTTTGCTACAAATTGCACTTTCCAATGAAAGAGGAATAGGCAAGCTCACCAATGTAAACATTACACCGTTTACATTTGTGATCCCTTTGATTGACCATCAAAGTGATCATATGGCACAGAGCCACTTGGGTCAGCTCTGTAGACTATATCTGTGAACTGAGCTGTCTGAGTCATTAAAGAGGAGTTCTGCCTGCCCCTATAAAAATTTAAAGTCAGCAGCTACACATACTGTAGTTGCTGACCTTTAACATCAAGACACATACCTGTCCTGGAGTCCAGCAATGTCAGCACCACAGCCGATGTTTATATCAGCTGGTCGGGTGCTGTCGTCGCCATTGCTGGTGAGGGAATCTGGCAGTGTAGCCTTTCTGCTTCATGGCCAGGTCCCTACTGCTCATGCGCGAAGCACGCTGCGCTCTTTTACTGGCCCGGCAGAAGGGGAGGGAGGCAGGGGGCCAGGCTGCTGACGTACTTCTCAGCTGCCCAGTCTGGCGGAAGTGGGGCCAGTGTTCCTGTGAAAATCAGGTACCCGCTCCCCCCCCCCTACCGAAAGGTGCCAAATGTGGCATCGGAGGGGGGAGGAATAATGTAAGCCGAAGTTCCACTTTTGGGTGGAACTCCGCTTTAATGTGCACACTTGCCAAAGTCATTTTCAATATTTTTAAATCTACAGCTTTTATTAAAATAATGTTATTCAGTCATGTAGGTTTGTAAACATGCACTTCCTATTATTAAATGACAACTGTTTCCTGATTTTGTTTCTATGTTATCACCTTGTAATAGGTGCACCTGAAGTAAACTATGAGCAGCTGTGCCAACACAAGGCATTATATACTGTTCCCACTATCAGGAAGTCAGTACAGAACATTACTGTGCAGCCAACACTGAAGTGAGAGCATGTAGAGTCGAAATGACCAAAAAAGGCTGGTAGAAATCTGCAGCATTGAGATGAGAAATAGGATAAATATAAAAGGCCAAAACAATAACTTTGGGGTAATTTTAGTCAAAACTAAAAGTAGGTTATTACATTAAGGGCACGCTCACACTGGAACACAGTGCTGGAAACCTGTGTTCCATGCACGTTTCCCACACCTTGTTCCAAATGCACTGGGTGTGTGATCTGCTTTGGGTGTCCTAACAACAACCCAAATGAAGATCGCACACTCAGTTCGTTTGCCTGCACCAGATCACATGGTACCACGGTACCATGCGATCTGCATGCAGCACATTTTTAAAAGTAGTTCATACAATATTCAGCCCATTCAAATATATGGGCTGAAAATCACATTGCACTGAATCGCACAGAAATGTGGAGCGCATTCTTGTGTGATTCTGGTGTCAACCGGCACTTAAAGAATATACAGGAACAAAAACTTAACATAACATAACAGCCATTGATTTTCTCTGAGCTTCCGCTGCATTTTAAATTTTTCGCACATCCTGCCAACTAGTGATGAACCCAATGTGCCTGGGTTCAATTGGTAAATGAACCCTATTGAAGTCAATAGGCACCCACCTTTAAAATCAGTTCTCGCCAATTCAATTCTCATTAGGCAAGGGATTGTAAAAAAAGAGCATGTGGACCCAGATACTGCCCCGGGAGGCATGTACCAATGCTAAAAAATATTTTAAAAATATTTTGTTCAGTAGGGACCAATGTTTAAAGTGAAGCATGCCTTAAATCTGCCTGTGAAGTGTTGCATTTGTAGGATGTACTTCAGCAAAAATAACAATTCCAATGAATTAGGCCTTAGGCTGCATTGGCATGGACGTTTAGCCACAGTGTAAGTCCCAATGGCAGCAATCTACTAATTCCTGGTGCTGGGATTGACAGCTGTCTGCAGAAATTAGCAGCCACTGAGCCTGTATACTGCAATGACAGACTGTTGGTGACCACAGTCATTTGTTCCTGGTCCCACAACCAGTGATCCAGTTTACAAAGTGTGTTCAGTAGTGATCATCACAGGTGAAATTAAATGAATAAATTACAGCGCTCGCAATAGTGCAAATGATGTATCAAAAATAAAGTGAAAAACAATTCATAAATAAGTGAATGTAGATATATTGGTGAATGATGTGCTCCAATTCATAAAGTGCATTTGTGCTCCAAGCTCAAGGTGCGCCACACTCGCTCCTGTGTCCTCCCCTCCTGGATGGAATGGAACCCCAGCTTTTAAGTCTAGGGGTCGTTTCAGGCTTAGAGTGTTGGCAAGGGATGGCTATTCACATCAGGATACCAGAGAGATCTTCAATGCTCATGACAATCAAGCATGGATCATAGTACCAAAAATTATATAAGTAGTGGTTCAGGCATGTGAAAATTAAGGATGTATGAACTTTTAGCTGGTTGTTAAGGAGCTGACACCTGCCGCATCCTTAATAGTCATGACTCGTCTGCTGTCAGTGGGATTTGAGTCTAGTATGGATTTTGGGGGGACCTAATGTCCACAATTTTTAAAAATTCCCCCCAAAATCCATACCAGTCTTTTATATGAGCATGCAGACTGACAGGCCAGGAAAGGGGGGACAATTAAGCCAAACCCCCCTCCTGAATCATACCAGGCCATATGACCTCAACATGGGAGGGCTTTGGATTGGACTCCCCAAAACACCTTCACTGGTTGCTAAGGATGCCAGCGTTAAAAAAAGTCATACGTTTTCACTGGTAAATGCTCTATCACATCAAGAAATAGCACAAGTATTTTAGTATGTTTTTAGTTAATTGTAAACAATTTTTTTGAAAAACACAATGAGCAATTTTACCACTGATCTTAATGTGGTTATAAAGGCTGAAGGTAAAAAAAACTTTCAGTATGCAGCTTCCCCCGCATCCCCCCTCATATTTACCCGAGCTCGATCACGATCCAGCTGTGTGCAGGAGAGCTGCTGCTCTCTCGAACCTCTGTCTTCTCATTGGCTGACAGACAACAGTCAATCACAACCATTGAGGAGGGTAACAGGTACCAAAGTGCTGGAGGCCAATGGAGAGAGGGCTTCAGTTGCAGCTAAGTTCCAGACTTTCCTAAAGGTGAGACAGGAAGAGTCAGGCCCAAAGTAGCACAGGTCACCTGTAGAGTTGGTTGCAGAAAAGACTCAGGAACACTGCTAATGTGCTGCAGGGCTGCTGCAGGCAGATGGTGCCTATGAAATGTAGCAGGTAACTAGGGTCACTGAGACAGAGGGTAGTCAGTTCAAGCCAAGGTTTGGTGCCAGGAGGGTAGCAGAGGAGACATGGTGAGGTGGAAGCTGAGGTCAAAACAGGTAGCCGGCAGAGATCCATTAAACAAGACAAGGTCAAGGTCAGGAGGGGGGCAGTAGACAGCTCTGGAACAAGCCTGGTTGGTAATCAAGAATCTCAGTAAACAGGAAACACGAGAATGTTGGTAACAGCTGAAGATCAAACAGCACTTCAGCCAAGGACTGGTTTCCTTATAAAGGCCCATGTGACCTGCTGGAGAAGATGCTGGATCCTAGAGCCCTCCTCCTGCCCTGACAGATGCTGGGCCCTAGAGTCCTCCTGCTATTGGTACCCTGACAGTGCCGCCCCCTGATGGGCAGCCTCCGGATGCCCAACTAGGCCATCTTTCTCAGATATCTGGCATGGAATTCCCAAAGGAGTCTAGGGGCATGGATGTTGATCTTCGGTTCCCAGGAGCTTTCTTCGGGTAGATACCCCTTACACTTGATCAGATATTGGATTTGCCTACCTTGCTTTCTGCAATCCAATACTGACTCCACCTTGTATTCTGTTTCTTCTCCAACAGTTACTGGTGGCAGAGGTGTTTCCAGTCTCCCTGGGAAGTGATCAGGAATGGCCGATTTAAGGAGAGAGGCGTGAAAAACTGGGTGAATCCTATAAGAATCAGGCAGGGATAATTTGAACACCACTAGGTTTACCTCAGGTTTGAGTGGAAATTGCCCGATGTATCTTGGCCCCAGCTTCTTCGATGGGCATGACAGTTTCAGATCGGTCGTTGACAGCCATACCTCATTCCCAACTTTAAGAGAGGAATTTCCCCTTCATTTTTTTGTTAAAAAAAGCTTTTTGTAGTCATTTTGAGTCTTCTGTATGCCTTCTTGGAGGATTCAGTAGTTTTGCTGTATAAAACCAAGTCTGTCCTGGACAGTAGGCATTTTGGATTTGTGTAGTGAATTGTGATATACATCAGCAGCGAAGCCCAGTCGTCCTGGGAAAAGGCTGAGAAACAGCACGGGTAATTCCCAAGGGTTGATTAGTGCTCTCTGTTTGTCCGGTTCTCTGAGGATGGTAGCCCAATGAGAGGCAAATTTCTACTTTCAGGCCTTACAGAAAGCTCTCCAAAACTTGGAGGTAAATTTTACCCCGATCGGAAACAATGCTCCTGGATAAGCCGTGGAGTCTCACGATTTTCTTGATGAACGTTTGGGCAGTATCAGTCGCTGAAGGTATGCCTACCAAGGATAGTAAATGGCCCATTTTAAACAGGTGGTCCACCACCACCAGGATGAGCCACAATAAAGTCAATTGAGATCATTTCCCACAGACAGTTAGGAATGGATAAGGGTCTCAACAGTCCTTAGGACTTTGTCTTGTCGCCCTTGTTATGTAGGCACACTGGACAGGATCTGACATAGGCTCTACAGTCCCAACTAAGGTTGGGCCACCAGAAGGACTGTTGGATGAGCTCACTTGTTTTACAAGCTCTAAAGTGGCCTGCTAACTGGTGGTTGTGGTATGTCTTGAAGACCACCAGAAGACACATGCCTTATCTTGATGCTTATCTTGATGCCAGAGTAATCTGTCTTGTCTCCTTAACAAGGCCTGTTCAGATTCAGGGCATGAAGCAGAGGCTCGTTCAATGACCAATTTCAAGCTGGGTTGAATGAGAATCAATAAAAAGTTCTGGGCTGAAAGAATGGTGGTCAGGGGAGCAGATTCCTTAGATTCAGGGAACATTCAGGACAAGGCGTCCGCGTTCTCATTCTTGGATCCTGGTCTATATGTTATATGGAAGTTAAATCTTGAGAAGAATTATGTCTATCTAGCCGGTTGGGGTCTTAGACATTTGGCAGTCTTCAGATACTCCAAGTTTTTGTGGTCAGTAAAGATCATGATTGGGTGATTGGTGCCCTCCAATAGATACCTCCACTCTTCAAAGGCCACTTTAATAGCCAGAAGCTCTCGGGCACCTACATTGTAGTTTCTTTCAGCCTGGTTTAATTTCTTAGAGCAGAAAACTACTGGTTGCAGTAGAGCTTTTGGGTCCAGACGCTGAGAGAGCATGGCTCCTGTTGCCACTTCAGAAGTGTCTACTTCAAGAATGAAAGGGAGTGCGGGGTCCGGGTGCTGCAACACTGGAGCAGAGGTAAACAAGGTCTTGAGTTGTTCAAAGGCTACTTGGGCTTCGTGATTCCAGAGGAAACAAGTATGGAGTCCTGTGCATTGAGTAATTGGGACAATGATGGTCAAAAACCTTTAATAAATCTCTAGTAGAAGTTGGCAAAGACTACGAATCTTTGGACTCCCTTTCTGTCTGAAAGTGTGGACCAGTCTAGGATTGCAGAGCACCTTCTGGGGATCCATGGAAATCCCTTCAACGGAGATTATGAGCCCTAAAATTGAATGGATTGTTTCTCAAAATAAAAAGAATTACAGCGCTCACAAAATAAATGAATTTAACATGTGACAACATTCATATAAATTGTGCAAACTTCTAGGTGCATCACACACCCCTCCTGTGTCCCCACTCACCGAAAAGAATGGACCCTAGCTTTTCAATCCAACAGTCAATCAGGCTTGATCTTTGGCCATGAATGGCATATCCTTGAAGGATCCTCCATAAATCTTCCCCACTCGTGATGATCATAAGGTGAATATGGCACCAAAAAGTAAAGAAAAGGTTAATAGTGAAGTACTGTTAAACACTTTATTGCGCAAAGTGGATAGGTACTTACAGACTAACAGAATTAAACTCGCATGAGGTATTGCAGTGAAAAACAGATAGGAAATGCTGCATCCAGCGTACGTTACACTGAAACCGGAAGTGGTGTCATTTGGACTTGAAAAATGAAAATTACGTCAATGCATTTTGCCCTCCCACAAGGCATCATCAAGGACCTTGATGATGCCTTGTTGGAAGGTGAAACACAATGATGTAGTATAGTAACTGTGGGCAGATAGGAGCTTGCAATTTATCGACAGCTGAGTGGTCAGCTCTGAGAAGGAAGGGCTGAGCCCAGCCCTGTGAGCTAGTCTGAACCTATATGACAAGAGGACAGCTTGGTTAGCCACTCCACCCCTACTTCATGTGCTTTGACTTTACAGTATTCCCAGTACCCAAAAAAGGGTGAACTTGCCCTGTCTGCAGATGATGGGAAATATCCATGACCACCACTTTAGCTTGTGGACACAGACTGCTCACCCAGACATGCCTTCCAGACATGATAAGGGAGGTATTCAATATTATTATTATTTTTAGCTAATGGAAGTGCTATATGGTGAATAGTGCTTAGTTGCACAGTAAAATCTGGTGCTTCAGTGTACTAAACAACTAAACAGAACCTCCATAATATGCAGTACTCTTCTGCAAATGAAGGGCAGGCCTTTTTCTGACACCAAATGATTTATGTTGCAGTTGAAGCTGTTGACCCCTTATATATAACACTTGACGCGTTTCGTGAATCAACACTTTTTCAGGAGATAATAAAATTCAATAGGATATGTGTAGAGAAATCATGTCCTTAATATGCCACACAATCTGTTGAGTGTTAGGATATCAACTGGATATGTTTTTGGGTGCTATTCCTTTAAAGTCCCAAGGGCAATTTTGGAATTTTTGTGTTTGAGAGTTCACAGAAACACATTGCACATCATGTAAGCCTTTTTAGTTCCTTAAAGCCTTGTCCCATATTTGTACACTCATTTATTACCTGAAGATGCAAATGCAGCTGCTGCTGCATGACCAGAGTTGAGTTCCAGCTGATGAGCATATCACATATCAGA
The DNA here is from genome assembly GCF_037356315.1 of Lithobates pipiens. Lineage (NCBI taxonomy): Eukaryota > Metazoa > Chordata > Amphibia > Anura > Ranidae > Lithobates > Lithobates pipiens. The sequence continues at coordinate 279,086,338 of NW_027507758.1, forward strand.
AAGTTGGCAGACAGCTGGTGTTGCTGCTGAATTTAGGCCAGCCAAGTAGTGAATAGGTATAACCACCTGAAGAGACTGCATGATCTTCTGGCCTCCTTAAAGCAAAGGTACCTAACAAGGAACCTCTGCATTACTAGGTTGAAAACAAGGCAAGTGTACAGCAAGTTGTTGTTTTCACACGCAACCTTTCAATGATTTGCATGGGGTATTGCAAAGTGTGTGTTAGACACTAGGGTGGCACTGGTGACTTGGAAGATTTAAAATATGAGAGCAATGAGTATGAGGGAATGGTGGTGACTGGTCTGTCACCATTACCAAAAAGCACAACATGTGGCAGAACCGCCAGCTCTAGTACACTAGTACTGTGCACTAGAACTATCAACAAACTTTCACTCAAAGTTGTCATCTACCCCCTACACCCCACTCCAACTCCACACACTGACAAAAGGCTGATGCTAAAGATGACTTTTATAGGGAGGAGGTTGGCACATTTTCAAAGCCACATTTAAACTATACTTTTCCACCTGACCACAATTCATAGGTCAAGTAAAGCATTCTGGAAGTTAGCTCTTGGTGCATGCCAATAGGTGTGCAGTTTTGCTGAGCCACAAATATACAAAATACTCTAAGAACTTAAAGCTATCTGATCTCTACACATTATTTATTGCTAATACCATTGCATGACATAAATATATTGTTACTTCCATTATATTGGGATTTTTTTCCATGGTAACCAGTCTAAAAATATAAGTAATTTATGATTGCAAAATTTCCATGTGTTCCACAAATTTACAACATTTTTCTTCAGATAACGGCTTTTAAAGATTTTACTTTAGGAAGAAAAGGTTCATTCTTAAGTGATTATTTGCAACTATTGGCTTCTAACCTAAAACGCAAGACCTTCATTTGATATTAAAATGTCATTGCAGACTTTTCATTCTGCACAATCTTGTTATTTGGCTGTCATGCTAAGCCTCTGTCTTTAGTCATTTGAAACACTTACCAAGAACAAATATACAGATAAGAACTTCTGACTTTATTCTAACTGTCCTGATCTGCTCACGTGTTTCAGGTCAGAAATGGTTGAAAGTGATCTCCGAATTAACCCCTATTAACTATTACAAAATTTAATGAACAATCTGAAATGGAATGTTTTTTTCAAACAAAAATCGACTTGTGTATGAACAGCTTCAGATTAGGTTCTTAAAGCAATCAAACATATAAAATGTTTTTTTTCAAACGAAAATCGACGTTTGCATGACCAGCTTCAGATTAGCTTCTTAAAGCAATACAACATATGCAATACAAAATCAAAATATAAAATCTGCGCTTAGTAAAAAATATTACAGTGAAGAAAATTAAGAAAACAGCAGCTGAACACAATAACCCAGATACTAGGCCTAAGTAACAAAAATGTGAATAACAGTGCAGCGCTTGCTATTGAATAAATTTACATATACCTAAATACAGTAAATAAATTTTCATGAAAAACACTTTAGTGTTAGTGATTCCGAAAACTGAACATCAGTGATGAGAGATATTATGCAAAAAGTTATTTAGTCGTTAAACCAAAAAAATTTTTTATTTTTTTACCAAAAAATTAATATTAATGCAAAAAAGTGTATTTACCAAAAATTGTTGCTAGAAAAGCAAACAAAAGACAAAACAAAAACATTCAAAGAAAGTCCCCTGCCTTAAGAGTCCATTCACACAGGGGCAACACGACTTGTAGGCGACTTGAGTGAGGCAACTTGTACACGACTTGAGTTAAGATCACAGCGCGACTTGTGATGACTTCAACCTGACTTGGGACGACTTACAAGTCGCCCCAGGCCAGGCGACTTTTGCCGTGGCCAAGCAGAGAATGAGCTCAAGGGGGAACTCCACGCCAAATTTCTGCAAAAAATTTGGCGTGGGTTCCCCCTCCGAGAGCATACCAGGCCCTTAGGTCTGGTATGGATTCCAAGGGGAACCCCCTACGCCGAAAAAACGGCGTGGGGGTCCCCCCCCAGATCCACACCAGACCCTTATCCGAGCACGCTACCCGGCCGGCCAGGAAAGGGGGTGTACCAGGCCGCGTGCCCTCAACATGGGGGGGTGCCTTGGGGGAGGGGGGGGCGTGCGCCCCCCCCACCCCAAAGCACCTTGTCCCCATGTTGATGAGGACAAGGGCCTCTTCCCGACAACCCTGGCCGTTGGTTGTCGGGGTCTGCGGGCGGGGGGCTTATCGGAATCCGTGAGCCCCCTTTAATAAGGGGGCCCCCGGATACCGGCCCCCCACCCTATGTGAATGAGTATGGGGTACAATGTACCCCTACCCATTCACCTGTGAAAAAAAGTACAAAAAAAAACACAACACAGGGAAAAAATATTTTATTGCACAGCTCCGGGGGTCTTCCGTCTTCGGGGGTCTTCTCGCCGGACTCCTCTGCTATCTTCTTGTAGCTCTTTTGCTAGCGGAGGAGTCCGGCTTTCTTCCTCGCCGCCGGCCTCTTCTCCCGACTTCGGGGGTCTTGTCCCCCTCTTCGGTTCTTCTGCCGGGCCACCGCGCCTTCTTATAGCTCTTTTACAGGCGGTGGCCCGGTCTTCTGTCGCCGCCGTCGCCGCCGCCGCCTTCCGTTCTTCTCCTTCTTCTTCTCCTGGAGATGTTGACTCGACGAGCTCTCCGGCCGCAATGCCAGGGACACGCTGAGCTGCCACTTATATAGGGACAATGGGGCGGTGTCACATGGGTTGATGTCACATGGGTTGGTCACATGGGTTGATGTCACATGGTAAGGGGGTGGGGTCACCATGTGACATCAACCCATGTGACCAACCCATGTGACATCAACCCATGTGACACCGCCCCATTGTCCCTATATAAGTGGCAGCGGAGCGCGTCCCTGGCATTGTGGCCGGAGAGCTCGTCGAGTCAACATCTCCAGGAGAAGAAGAAGGAAAAGAACGGAAGGCGTCGGCGGCGACGGCGGCTACAGAAGACCGGGCCACCGCCTGTAAAAGAGCTATAAGAAGGCGCGGTGGCCCGGCAGAAGAACCGAAGAGGGGGACAAGACCCCCGAAGTCGGAAGAAGAGGCCGACGGCGAGGAAGAAAGCCGGACTCCTCCGCTAGCAAAAGAGCTACAAGAAGATAGCGGAGGAGTCCGGCGAGAAGACCCCCGAAGACGGAAGACCCCCGGAGCTGTGCAATAAAATATTTTAACCCTGTGTTGTGTTTTTTTTGTACTTTATTTCACAGGTGAATGGGTAGGGGTACATTGTACCCCATACTCATTCACATAGGGTGGGGGGCCGGTATCCGGGGGCCCCCTTATTAAAGGGGGCTCGCAGATTCCGATAAGCCCCCCGCCCGCAGACCCCGACAACCAACGGCCAGGGTTGTCGGGAAGAGGCCCTTGTCCTCATCAACATGGGGACAAGGTGCTTTGGGGTGGGGGGGCGCACGCCCCCCCTCCCCCAAGGCACCCCCCCATGTTGAGGGCACGCGGCCTGGTACGGCTCAGGAGGGGGGGCCGCCCGCTCGTCCCCACCCCCTTTCCTGGCCGGCCGGGTAGCGTGCTCGGATAAAGGTCTGGTGTGGATCTGGGGGGAACCCCCACGCCGTTTTTTCGGTGTAGGGGGTTCCCCTTCGAATCCATACCAGACCTAAGGGCCTGGTATGCTCTCGGAGGGGGAACCCACGCCAAATTTTTTTCAGAAATTTGGCGTGGAGTTCCCTCTTGAGAGCTGATAATTCTGTCAGAGTCGCCTCCGTATAGACGGAGATCCGACTTGGAGGCGATCTCCATTGAAATCAATGGGTACCGGTCGCCTACAAGTCGGATAGAAGTAGTACAGGAACCTTTTCTGAAGTCGGAGCGACTTCAGTAGTGTGCATTAAGATGGCTCTCATTCACTTACATTGATTTTTAAATGTTGTCCGACCTGAGGCGACCTGAGGCGACTAGGGGCGACCTGAAGTCGGATCAGGAGTTGCCCCTGTGTGAATGGACTCTAAATGTGTGAAAGTGACTTTTCAAGGTCCCATATATATGAAGATAATTATTTATCGGTGAACAAAAATAAAATTGATTGATCATATGAGATATAGGTGAACAAAAAATAAAGTTGATCCCGTGTATCTCAGGTGAAGGTGCTTGACCCCGTAAACTTTTTCACAGCAGCAACTCAAGTAAGTAATGCAGGCTTACCAGAACATCTAATAATGTGCGCAGATACGAATTCCCAAACGATTCGAATCGGTCGAGACGGTTCCTCGGACGCTCCACAGTCACTCGGACGACTCGAATCCTCTTTCCGGGCGGGAAGGTAAAACACAGCCCACACCTTCGGGTGTTCCGTGATCGAAGTCCGTTCCGGTCTGTTCGGAAGTCTCAAGGTGTCGTATCATCGAATGGATAAAAAAGATAAAGCACGCCCAATCGTGTGATAAAGTTTCAAACACGTGGAATTTATTTCTCAACCAAATACATGTTGGAAACTACGAATGACTCGATCGAGTCGCATAAAATTAGTCGTAACATAAAAAACGATTTTGCTAGCAAAAATATAAGACGAGCAGATAAAAAATAGCACGAAGTGTAAGCGTATCTACCCGACGATCGTTTCGTCACAATATGACATCATCAGGGGTACGCCCACACCTTCGTGCTAAAACCTTTTATATCCTATGGGTAAGGTAGGGAGCCCTGCCATAGGTGCAGACAAAAAACGTCCGTTCATGATAAATTTAACCACCGAATGACCAATTTATTCGAACAAGTTCCCATCTATTGGGAAAGATAGAAAAGGTACCGGAAGTAGTGGGGTGTCCCCTACCCAACAAATATATTCCAGCACAATCTACAACAAATTTGTTTGAATAAGTAAATTTGTAAAATAACAAATTTGTTCGAATATATTCCAGCACAGTCTACAACAAATTTGTTCGAATAAGGTTAAAATTCCCTCTTATTGTTTAATAAAAAACTTTTTCTCAAACATTAAAAAATGACTATTGAGCAGTGAAAACATTCGATTCAAATCCAAGCCCCCCCATTTTTTCAATGCCACATACACTGCTGGTGACCAATACCACCCAATTTGACCGCAAATGTGGTCCAAAAATTGGTGGCGGGTTCAAAAATTGAACAAAGCTAGTGGGTGCGTGTAGTTTAAAAACAACCATCCACAAAATCATGAAAATAAGCAAATATGATGTTGTGATGAAGGGCCTAAACAGCATTGACTACCCACCATTACCCATAGTCCATTCAAAAAACTTCATAGGTAGAATATGTATACTGGGCTTAAAAAAATATTACATTTTTTCTTTTTTACAGAAAATGTAGAAATCATGTCACAAAAATTATACGGAAGTGCAAACAATAATAATATAGTTAGTCCACAGGGCATAAACAGCTTGTATTAACTGCAAACTAGACACACTAAAGAGGGGGGCATCAACCATTATTGATAAAACAGTTGATGTCCCATTCAATGTTGAGTCCCCCAGGGATGTGTGTACCTAATTTGTGTATCCAATTAGTTTCTGCTCTTGAGATAGTGCGCTTAGCATTACTGCCGCGCCAATGCGGAATATATTTCTCTATAGCTAGAAAAGTGGTGCCTCTTGAGTCGCGGTTGTGTTTTAAATCATAATGTTTGCTAACATTGTATTTATCAAAACCTTTGCAGATGTTGGTTATATGCTCTCCCAGGCGCACATGTAACATGCGTACTGTGCGACCCACATATTCTAAACCACATGGACACCTAAGCAGGTACACGACACACTTAGTGGAACAAGTATAGAACAAGAATGGACGAAATGGAAAATAGGCTCAGGAGGGACAATGTGCGAGTAGTGGGACTTCCGGAAAAAAGTGAGGGTGTAAACCCTGCTGAATTTATGGAGCATCTTCTGGTTGAACTGTTTGGGAGGGATGTTTTTTCAACAGCGTTCTCAATAGAGAGGGCGCATAGGGTACCCTTTAGAGCACCATTGGAGGGGGGCCGTCCTAGACCATTATTAATGAAATTACTGAACTATAAAGATAAAGTGGTATTAATACGGAAGGCAAGGGAAATGGGGAATGTATTGTATAAGGGTGTTAGAATTTCATTATATTCTGATTTTTCCCCAGAACTTCAGAGAAAAAGGGTAGAGTTCCTCCAGGTGAAACGCAGGTTACAGAAGCTCAGGGTGCCGTATGCTCTGCTTTATCCTGCAAAGTTACGGATTAATGCACTAGGGCATACTCAGGTTTTTTGTTCCCCGATAGAAGTGGAAAAATGGATAGAAGAAAATAAAGAAAAGTTGTAGTTGCTGGGGTTTCTAGTACTGAGTGGGATGGGAAGATGGAAGGAGAGGGGGGGATGAAGTATGTGTGTCTTTGGGGTTTCTTTTTTTTTTTTTTTTTGCTGGGTGTGTGCTGTCTGTGTCTGTATGGGAGGGGGGTGGGAGGGAGGTAATACACGGCGAGCGCACTAGGTGAGGGTGGTAAATAGGTTGTGAAGAGAGTGGTATAAGGTCACTAATAGCCCCTAGGGTAACACCTAGGAAGGTGGGGGAGGGGCGGGAGGGAGGTAGAAAGGGGGGAGAGGGGGTGGGTGTAGTAGGGAAAATAGGGGGGAGGTCGAAGGGGGAAAAAAAATATAAGTATGCACTAATAAATGGAGTACAGGAAATAATTCAAAGCAAAAAAGGACACAAACTGTGGGGTGGTAAAACTTGGGGTGGTAAAAAACAAGGAAAATTTATTGGTCACAAAGGGGAAAATGGTAATAAACAATCATATAGTATAATGTATATTCAAAGACACATAACATACGAGTTAATGGTGACGCCTAATAAATTTGTTATCATACAAGGGAGTAATATATGGGGAGTGTGGTATAAGGTAATAAAAGAAGTTAGAGGGGAGTTGGTGGGTACTGGGAGACAAATGGTTCTTAATAGTGTCATCAGTAGACTGGTTATTTCGCTCTCTTTCTTTACTACCTTAGGTTTTTCTTTTTTTTTCTTTTTCTCCTCTTTATTTGTTTATGGCTATGCAGGATGGTAAAATTAAGATAGGCTCCTGGAATGTGAGGGGTCTGGGGACGCGGCTGAAACAAAAAGCTGTGCTATCCTTGTTGGAGGGATGTGGAGTAGAGTTGCTCTGCATACAGGAGACCCATTTAAATAGAGATACAATATACCGGCTGCAGAGCAGAAAATATCAATTTCAATATCACTCTGTTTATTCGACATATAGCAGAGGGGTGAGTGTCTTGGTAAAAACGGGGGTGAATTTTGTATGCAAACGGGTTAGCCTGGATGAAAAAGGCAGATATATTTTCTTACAGTGCCTAATTGAAAATAGAGAATGTATGCTGGCAAACATCTACATCCCTCCACCATTTAAAATGGAAGTGCTTTTTAAATTACAGGAATTTTTAGTGGGGATAGATGGTGTCCCTATAATAATAGTAGGGGATTTCAACACGGTATTGGATATTAAAATTGATAGATTCCCAGAAAAAACACTGGCGGAACCAGCTTGGCAGGGGAGGTTGGGACAGTACCTGGAAGAAGTAGGATTACGGGATTTATGGAGAACTGGGAACCCGGGAGTTCGGCAGTATAGTTGCTACTCGTCCACACATACTACGTTATCCAGGATTGATATGATACTGGGGAATGACCTGGCCTTACAAATGGTGGAAAAGGTTGAATATCAGCCCAGGGGGATTTCAGATCATTCCCCAGTGACAGCAGTATTAAAAATGAGAGAACGTAAGGTACAGAGGTTGTGGAAAGTGAACCCGCTCTGGTTAGAACTGATAAAAAAAGAGACAGAAGAACGCCCTGAGAGAATACAGTGGGAATTAAAAGAATTTCTAAAAAATAACCGGGGTACAGTAACATCGGGGATCCTGTGGGATACTCTGAAAGCTTTCCTAAGGGGCCTTATGATCCAATCAATAGCAAAAATAAACAGAAAATCTAGGGAACAGGAGGTACAAATAGGGAGAGAAGTGTTAGAGGCTGAAAGAGATTTTATTAGTGACCCCACGCAGGGCAAAGAAAAAATCTGGTTAGATAAACAAGAAGAACTTAGGTTATTAACCCTAAAGAAAGCAGAGATTCAGCATATGTTCCAACGCCAAGCCTCCTTCGCGGAAGGGGAAAGCGTGGGAAAAATGTTGGCACAACTGGTGAAGAATAACTCGGGTCCTTCCTCAATCTCGGCGATTAGGATATCTGAGGGAAAGGTTATAACAGAAACGGGGAGTATTTGCCAAGCATTTGAAGGATATTATAAAAACCTATATACTGCACAAAAAGTGGGGATGGATGAGCAAATGGAAGCATTTTTAGGTCAATTAGAGGTACCATGTTTGAAACAAGAAGAAAGAGAGGAACTGGAAGCCCCAATAACTTTGAAAGAACTTCAGGAAGCAGTTGCGAGTATGCCAAATCAGAAATCGCCTGGGCCGGATGGACTACCGATTGAAGTCTATAAAAACTTTGGCGAGATACTGATTCCTGAACTCCTGGAGATGTTAAGAGGAGCATATGGGGAGGGTAAATTGCCTCCATCAATGATGGAGGCGGTTATAACCCTGTTGTACAAAGAAGGGAAGGACGCCTTAGATGTTGCAGCGTATAGGCCAATCTCTCTCCTGTGTACCGATACAAAGATACTGGCCAAGGTATTAGCGACTAGGCTTAATCGAGTCATAGCAAGATTGGTCCATATGGACCAAACAGGGTTTATAGCCAACAGGTCAACGAGTATAAATATTAGAAGAGCCTTTTTGAATTTGCAGGTCCCAATGGATAACGATACTCCGGGTGCAGTGGTGGCATTGGATGTAAGGAAAGCATTTGATAGCGTAGAATGGGGATATATATGGAAAGTTTTGGAGAAATTTGGCCTGGGTCCTTCCTTTATAGGATGGATTAGGATGCTATATGACAAACCTAGTGCGAGACTAAAAATTAATAATGAGTTATCCGGGAAAATAGAGTTGGGGAGAGGGACGAGGCAGGGGTGCCCATTATCACCCCTGCTCTTTGCATTGGCCATAGAGCCCCTGGCATGTGCAATTAGAGCAAACCGGGATATTGTCGGTTTTGTAAGAAAAACTGGAGAGGAAAAAATCTCACTTTATGCAGACGATATCCTATTGTTCTTAGGGGATATGAGATACTCACTACCAAGGGCAATGGGACTGGTGCAAGGGTTTGGAGGCTTCACTGGGCTGGAGATAAATTGGGAAAAATCGGAATGTCTCCCTTTGGACCCAATTGGTCAGCAAACGGCCCTGGGAACCCCCCAAATGCCAATAGTGGATAAGTTGAAATATCTGGGAGTAACCTTGTCAAGGGATCCTAAGCAATATATAAGTCATAACTTAGTCCCATTATTGGCTAAGTTTAAACAAAAAATTGCTATATGGAAACGAATGCCTCTCTCGGTCGCTGGCAGATGCAATCTGATAAAAATGATATGGATGCCCCAACTTTTATACATATTACACAATGCTCCAATATGGATTAACAAAAGCTGGTTTGATAAAATCGAGATGCTGTTTAGGGAGCTAATATGGAGGGGAGGACAGGCTAGATTGAGATTGCGGATGCTTCAGCTACCGGGAGAGGAAGGAGGATTCGCGGTCCCTTACCCGGAGTGCTATTTTTGGGCGTCCCAATTACAACAGCTAGGGGGGATCGATGAGAAGAACGGAGGAACCCCAAATGGGAGATTAGTATTAACAGGCTCCCCACATAGTACCCTGATTGAGACCCTGGAAGCGGACTCATTCCAGTGTAGATGCCCTACAGTAAAAATGATGTTAAAGCTATGGGGTACAGTTAAAAAAAAAATGGGATATAGTGAAATAACAAAGTATACGCCTCTATGGAACAATAAGAAGCTACAGGAAATATGGCGGGTTGGAAAAATTGCAGATTGGGAAAAATGTGGCATTGTAAGGCTAAGCCATTGATATGGCGGCAGGGGTATTAAATCCTTCGACCAGCTGCAAAGAGAATTTAAGATATCACAAAATTCATTCTATGCCTATATACAAGTGAGGCATGCTTTAAGGACCCAGTTTGGAAACCTGTTATTAACATGGGAGGAAATGCCCTTGCTATACCCAGTAGCACAAGCAGGACCCACTAAAGGATTAATATCTAAATTCTATGCCCAGCTGGGTGAACAGATTAATAGTGAGAGGAAAGGGAGGGTTGAGAAAGGGAAATGGGAGCAAGACCTAGGTAATATAACACGAGTACAGTGGAAAAATATCCTAGCGGCATGCCCAAAGGTCTCGGTCTCTCCTCCTCAGAGGATTTCCCATTTAATGGTAATTAATAGAGCATACTATACTCCCCAGAAATTATTTAAATTTGGTAAGAGAACAGATGACTTTTGCCCCAGGTGTGGGGGGTCAGGGAATTTAATGCACATGCTTTGGAAATGTCCCAAATTATTTAGATACTGGGAAGGAGTGGTAAAGATAATAAGTAGGGTCTTTGGGACGGTAATAGAGTTAAATCCCATAGTGTGCATTTTATGTTACAGAGAGGAGGAAGTAGAAAGGAAGGGAACAACAACGGCAATCCTAAGATGTTTATTTCAAGCTAGAAGGATGATAGCTAGGAGATGGCAATCAAAGCTACCCCCTACAGTAGAGGATTGGACAAGGGCGGTAAATGACTATCTATGTAAGGAGAGGGCAGTATATGCAAAACGAAATAACTTAAAGGAGTTTAATAGGAACTGGCGAGAGTGGATAGAAGTGATGCATACCCCAGTTTAAACCATGATAGGAAAGGGAAGAGGGGAGGGGGAGGGGGGATGGGTAATGGGAAGGAGTAGGGTAGGGTACATTAAAGGTTCGGGAATCATTATAACACAATTATGCTATACTGTAGGATAAAAGCACCAATATATATATAAGAGGGGAGGGGAGGGGGGGCGGGGTTGATAGAAAGGATGGGAGGGAGGGGTGGGGTTATAACAATAGGAAAAACGTAGGAATTGCAAAAATAGTGATGGTAGGAGAAGGGGGGATATGGTACTGTTTAGATAATGTGCTTTTTTTTTTTTGCTAATTATATGTGATGTATGGATGTATCTTCATGTCCCCCTTCCCTTCCTAGAACTCTAAAACTCAGATCTCGGAAGGGAAGAAAGAGGTATTTGAACCCTGGTAATGTTATTTTAAAATGTGGTCTGTATAAATGTGAAAATTTAATAAAGATTAATAATTAAAAAAAAAAAAGTGGTGCATGTGATAAATGTTCGAATAGGGTAAGTGAGTCCCGTCCCCTGCGAGGTAAAGTCAGTAAATCTCCTACCCCGTAACACATTTAACTTGCAGGCTCTACATTTCCCACAAGGGAAAAAACCTTTCAAGTCTCCAAAGAAAGTGGGTCTTATCGGGGGATCAGGGACATTAGGAGCAATCATATTTCTCAAGCTGGTAGCACCCCTAAAAATCACATTTGGTCTGTCGGGTAACTCAGGACCCAAAATTCGATCATTTTTAATAACTGACCAGTGTTTCCGTAGGATTCTTTTGACAGCCCAATGTTGGCTGGAGAAAGTTGTAATTAAAGATACCCCATAGTTGTCTATGTTATAAGTCCTAGGTTGTTTGTCGACTAACAATGATTGGCGATCCCTACTGTTAACCTCCGTTATGATGGAATCAAGAGAATCACTATTATAGCCCTTAGCCAGGAATCTCTTCTTTAAAATTAGTGCCTCCCTGAAGAAATCATCATTAAAAGTACAATTGCGCTTAAGGCGCAAAAACTGGCCTTTAGGGACAGCTGACAGCCAAGATTTATGATGGCAGGAATCTAACGGAATATAACTATTCCTATCCGTTTTCTTAAAAAACGTTGTGGTAATCATGTTGTTGTCCCTAATAGAGATGTTCAAATCCAAAAATTGGATGTTAGTGGGACTCAGGACATGACTGAGAACTATCCCGCGGTCATTATTGTTTAGATGGGACAGAAAAAGTTCTGCTGATAAACTGTCTCCATCCCAGATAAACAGAATATCATCGATAAACCTTTTCCAGGTCACCAATTCAGGAGGTTTGTTACTCAAGACAATATCCTCCTCCCACTTTGCCATGAAGAGGTTGGCCATACTGGGAGTGAATTTGGCTCCCATGGCCACCCCCTTCACTTGCAAAAAATGGGTCCCGTCATGCCAAAAATGGTTATGCGTCATGGCGAAAAAAAGTAGTTCTAAAATATAATTGCGCTGAGTCACCGAGATACTGTTATCTTGGGCTAGAAAATGCTGTACTGCATCATAGCCCAACTGATGGTAAATTGCCGTATACAGCGAAGCTACATCCGCAGTGATCAACAGATAAGTGGGTTTCCATTCAACCACTTGTAAAATATTGATGACATGCTTAGTGTCCCTCAAAAAGGATGGGGTGCCCACCACCAGTGGTTGTAGATATCTGTCAATATACTTCCCTATAAGGGAGGTTACAGAATCAATTCCACTGATGATGGGCCGCCCTGGTGGATTCTCCAAAGATTTATGTATCTTTGGTAAAGAATACATGACCGGCAGGCGTGGCGCCAAAGGTACCAAAAAATCTCTCTCTTTTTTATTCAGAATGCCCATATTAAACCCTTTATCGACCAACTCTTTTAATTCGCATTTAAACTTAGTCGTGGGGTCTGTGAGTAATGGAGAGTAGGTCTCAGAGTCTGACAAAATCCTAGTCATCTCATTAGAGTACATAGTTTTATCAAGTATTACTATTGCACCCCCTTTGTCAGCCGACTGAACTACTATATCCTTCCTATTCAGCAATGAGTCTAGTCCTGTCTTAAATTTCCGTGTTGGTTTGACTGGTCTCAACCTCAAATCGTTGAGATCTTTTATTACCAAATCACGAAAAATGTTTATATTGGGTGCTGTATTGCTGGGAGGATTAAACAAAGAGGCATTTGATAAACCAGAATGCATAATTGTTGTAGAATCCCTAGCCAATTGACGGGAAGGGTTGCTCATGATATACCTTTTTATGTTCAATTTGCGTGTGAACTTTTGAATATCTATGAAGGTCTGAAATTTGTTTAGATTCTGAGGAGGCACAAACTTCAAGCCCTTACTAAGAGTCTGCAATTCCTCCTTTGATAACTCCTTATTACTAAGATTGATGATGCCGCTAATGTCTAGGTCCTTCTCCTTTTTGGTGTGAAGACGTTTCCCCCCTCTACACCCTCTCTTGTGTCTCCGTTTCTCTTGTGTCCCCCCCGAGTGCCTTCCTGAAAACCCTGTTGATAGTAACTACCACCCCAGGGTTGAGTGTGTGATGGTTGGGAACCACCATGACCCCTAAGGGGTCCAGAGTGCCCCATCCTATCATCCCCAAGGGGGCCATATCTGTTAAAGGTCTCAACTGTGTAGTTGGATCCCACATCCCTCAAATCCGAGGGGGGTCTCCTATCCCTACTGTCACCTCTACCCTGTAGAAATGGTTTTTTTCCCTGAAAGAAAGGTTTACCACCTCTGGATCACCAGGGTGGGGGAGGCGCCATTGAAGTGGGATGTTGATGATAATTAGATGGAGTTGGATACTGTTGGTGATTAAAATTACGCTTGTCCATCCTTCCTCTGGAAGGCTGAGGATACGGCTGTGATAATGGACCCATTCCTCGTTCAGTGTGCACCGGAGAGGCCTGATTTATGTAGCCCCAAGAGGAATTTTTGTTTGCTTTTCTAGCAACAATTTTTGGTAAATACACTTTTTTGCATTAATATTAATTTTTGGGTAAAAAAATAAAAAAAAATAAAAAATTTTTTTTTGGTTTAACGACTAAATAACTTTTTGCATAATATCTCTCATCACTGATGTTCAGTTTTCGGAATCACTAACACTAAAGTGTTTTTCATGAAAATGTATTTACTGTATTTAGGTATATGTAAATGTATTCAATAGCAAGCGCTGCACTGTTATTCACATATGCAATACAAACATGCAATAATAATAAGAGTTTGTAACTTGCATAAGTTATGTGGTAAAATCGGCATTAATAAAAAGTTGTAGTAGCAGAGATCTCTCAACAAATTGGACGTTATTACCGTTCATATATTTCAATGTATTATTTTGAAATGTTAAATGCAAAATTTCTTGTAACACCTGATGACAGGCAGGAAAGTGAAGGTAACACATGATGTTTGTTGATTGATCTTATTGCCAGCAGAGTTGGATAACAATCAATCAAACATGCAGACAGGGAAATGTTTAGTTATGAGCAGCATTTCCCATATGACATTGGCATATTGCAAAGCATAATCTTCTTTTTTTTTTTTTTTTATGTAATGGACTTGTCATTTAAAAAAAGATTGCTTTACAAATTATTAAATGACATAGTTATAGTATATACAGAACCCTACACCCTTATTTGATCCACAGAAAGGCAAATGAAATCTTGTACACCATGGTCCAAATTTCTTGAACAAGGGAAAAAAATCCTTCCGAATATCCTAATGCAGAGGTCTCCAAACTTTCGAAACAAAGGGCTGGTTTACTACCCTTTACACATTGGGGGGGGGGGGGCTGAACTGTGGTCGGTGGGGGTGGAAAATGCCCTGGCATCAGTGGGAGTAATCAATGCCATAGGCTTGGTGATGAGTTGGAGTAGAAAATTACATCATTGGCGTCAGTGGGAGGAATAATGCCCCATCATTGGTGTCTGTGGGAGACTTGGTTCCCCATCTCTGGTGTCGGTAGAAGGAATAGTACCCCATTGTTGGTGTGAGTGTGAGGAATAGTACCCCATTGTTAGTGTCAGTGGGAGAATAGTGCCCCAAGGGCCAGATAATAGTGTGCCAAGGGCCAGTTAATCGCAAACAAAGGGCCGCATCTCGCTCACCTCCACAGTTTGGAGACCCTTGCCCTAAGGCAATCAGATATTCCATGTTAACAATTAACAATCTCTGGCGTTTTTACTTATAAACAATAAAGTCAGCTATATTTTGAATATTTAAAAATGCATCCAGTTTTTTTTTTAATAATCGAGCTTGCTAAAACTAGTTATTGAGGAAGTTGATTCCACATTTTTACCATAAAGAAGCCTTTCTGGATGTAGAGGGTAACCCCATTTTTTCTTTCAAATGCAGAGTGCCTCTTCTCCTTTGCAATGACCCTAAAATAGATAACTTTTTACCAGGTTCACCAAATAAACCATTTATGTATTTATACATAGTGATCATATGCACTCTTAAATGCATTCTTCAAATGAGGTCTTACTAATGCTTTGCAAAGGGGCAAAATCATGTCACTCTCTCCCCAATTAAACAGTTTAAAGTCGGCTTGTAAACTGGAGACATCCTTTATGAATGTTACTTCACTATAAACGTTGGTGTCATCTGAAAAAACAGAATGGAGCTTTTAATCCCAACTCTATATCCTTTATACATAGCTTCAAAATTAAGGGTCCCAACAATGAACCTTGGGGTACACCACTAGTAACCTAAGACTGTTCAGAGTATGAATCATTAATCACTACTCTCTGAATATAGTCTGTATGCTTGTTTTCTATCCATTTAGAAACAAACTATTTTAAGCCTATGGAACCCAGATCCCTGTTTGTTTTAGTGTTTAATCACTTCAATAACAGGCACTTTCCTCCCTTCCTGCCCAAGCCAATTTTCAGCTTTCAGCTGTTGCTTTTTAAATTTCAATTGTGCGGTCATGCTACACTGTACCCAAAAAAATTGTTATGATTTTGTTTCCACAAATACACAAATAGAGCTTTCTTTTGGTGGTATTTGATCATCTCTGGGGTTATTTTTTGCTAAACAAACTCTTGAAAAAAAAAGTTATACTTCATCTCTGTTACAAAATTTTGTAAATAAGTACGTTTTCTGCTTCACTGATGCGCACTGAGGAGGAGGCACTGACGGGCATTGATAAGGCGGCACTGATGAGCTGGCACCCATGAGATAGCACTGATGAAGTGGCACTGATAGGCTCTGATGATGGCCACTAATATGAAGCACTGATCGGCATTGATAATGGGTTAATGGGCACTTAAAAGGCTGCCTTGATGGGTACTTATGGGTGGCACTGAGGGGCACTGATAGGCAGCACTGATAGGTGGCACTGATGGGCACTGATAGGTGTCCCTGATGGGTGGTACTGATAGGCGGCACCGATGGGCAGCACTGATAAGCAGGCACTAGCAGGCATTACTGATGGCCACTGATTGGTATCATATATGGGCACTGATTGGCATTATTTTTGGGCCCTGATTGGCATCCCTGGTGGCCATGGGTGGCATACCTGGTGATCATGAGTGGTGGGCATCCCTGGTGGTTCTGGTGACATCCCTGGTGGTCCTGGGTGGGCATCCTTGGGGGGGACCCCTGTCAGGAGAGCCACCGATTGGCTCTCCTCTACTTGCATCTGTCAGACATGAGTGAGAAAAAGCTAATACGTGGCTTTTTATACTGGATTGGACACAGCTGATCATGTGGTAAAGAGCCTCCGTCAAAGAGCCTCCGGCTACTCTACTCTATCCACAGACACTGCTTTTCCACATTTTGGCTTATTTCCTCCTAAAAAAATATATTAGATTAAACATACTATTGTGAGAAAGGTTAGTAAACCTTGAAGGATTTTCTGTAGTATTGTATGGATAAGTCTTCAAATAATCATATCAGAGATAACAGTAATGAATTTAAGTTTTAAGATTTAAGTGTATTACGACTGACCCATTGCAGTTTTACTGCTACAGGGCGGCAGCTCGGTACAGAATCACGTATATATACGTGATTCTGCATTTCCAGGTTTTGGGTGCAAGCACGGCCCGGTGGCAGCTCAATCTCACTGTGATTTTACACAGTGGTGGCCGATCGACGCGTCCAGTGGACGCCAATGTCTGCCAGGACCTGCCGATCATTCGGTACTCTGACAGAATGCCAGTCTGGCTATGTAAACAAGGCAGACTGTCATTTCATGAGTATAGAACACATGGATCATGTGCTCCAGTGAAGAAGGAACACGGATCCATGTCTTCAAGTAGTAGAAGCACCTCCCCCACAGTAATCACCCCTTTATCGCACATTTAACCCTTTGAATGCCCTTGATGTTAACCCCTTAACTCTCAGTGTTATTAGTATAGTGGCAGTGCATATTGTTAGCACTGATCACTGTAATGATGTCACTGGTCCCCAAAAAGTGTTAAAAGTGTCAGTTAAGTGTCCATTTTGTCCGCCAAAATATGGTAGCCCCACTAAGTCACTGATCGCCACCATTACTAGTAAAAAAATTAATAAATAAAAATATCCCATAGTTTGTAGATGCTGTAACTTTTGCACAAACTAATCAATATATGATTATTGGGATTTTTTTTAACAAAAATATGTAGCAGAATACATATTGGTCTAAATTGATGAAGAAATTAAATTTTGTAATTTTTTTTACTGGATGTGCTTTAGAGCACAAAGTAAGAAATAAATATACTGTGTGTGTGTGTGTGTGTGTGTGTGTGTGTGTGTGTATGTATATATATATATATATATATATATATATATATATATATATATTCAAAATTGTCGGTCGTTCTTTGTCTCTAGTATAAAAAATAAAAAGGCAGAAGTGATCAAATACCACCAAAAGAAAGCTCTATTTGTGGAAAAAAAATATATACTTTTTGTTGGGTATAGTGTTGCACCACTGCGCAATTGTCAGTTAAAGCAATACAGATCCGTATCGCAAAAAATGGTCTGGTAAGTAAAGGGGGGTAAACCTTCCAGAGATGAAGGGGTTAACAAAACATGAAAAAAATTATCCATTGCTATATATTTAATGAGCAAATGGTTTCATTATTCAAGGTTGGTCATGGAAAAGATACATGAATCACATGGATAATGCCACCTAGAAAGCCGGTAACTGGACTCAGATATTCTAAAAAAAGTCATAGTTGTGTTTAGCTGCACTTCAAAATCGAATGCTACTGAAAGATTATTCGATAATTAATAGCTAGCCAGATTGGCACACACAGGTGTCAAAAAGGTGTGAGCTTCATACCCGCTGAGCACTTCAGACATTTGAGTTATAAACAGTGTTTGTAGCTGAACAACTCAGTAGTCACAATCCCAGGTATATCAGTGGTGTTGTGCCATAATAAAACAAATGTGGACTACAGCATATAGTTACTACTGACACTGTATTCTAGTTCTTTTCAATTGCTCTCCCTGCAGACTCCTGCCCAAGACAGTACCTATAAGTAGGGAGAGATTTTTAGCTACTGCCTCCATTAACCATGTAAATGAGAACTATATATGAGAGTCTAGTACACTTCATACGCATCCTGTTTTATTCATCTGCATACCAAAACATGACTTTATTACAGAGCAATGTGCAAAGGACTTTAGTATTTGAGTCACTTACAATCTAACAGATAAACAGCATTAGCATTTCTTGCTAATACGTCAAGAGTGCATTAGATTCACTAATGCACTGACGCATTGCCATTATAAATGTTTTCTTCTGGCTTTATACCATTTGGTCTATCAGTTTCCTGGCAATGAAATCTGGAATAAAGAATAAAGAATATGCACAATACTGTAAATTTAAATACCCATCACAAGTAAATGTAATTTTAGGCATGTATTTACTCCATGTGATCACAGACACTTATAACCCCCCCCCCCCCCCTTCTGACTTATGACTGAACACCTTTCTTTCGGTCAGCGGTACGTAGGTGGTAAAACCATTATTCAACATTTTTCCTTTGAAGAACATTTGTTCAATTTTTAATCATTAGTTGGGCCATTCATTTTCAACCACAGTGATGAGAAACTTCTAAGGAGTAGGATGGGACATTTTGTGTATGTGGTTTTTGTTCAGTAAAAGCCATTAGTTCCAAAATTTAATTTTAAAAGCAAGCAAAATTATACTTTCAAACAACATTAATCGAGCTGTGAAATGTACTGAGAATTTCTGTATGAATGTTCATATGCTCTTTGGAAAATCTACTAGTGTATGGCCAGCTTAAACGTTATTGGACATTTTTCCAAATACATGCTGGCAGTAAAAAATACAGAAATTATGATCCCCCAACCTTTATGCACCACAGACATTCACATTTTTAGAACAGAATTAGGGCATGTTAGCGTAATTGATGATCATGCAGACATAATGATAAAGATTGATTAACCACATGCCGACCGACCGCCTTCATTATACTGTAGCAGGTCGGCATGATCCCGCGACCGTCGTAGCTATACAACAATCCCTTTAAGCTGCATAGCAGGCGTGCGCATCGGAGGTGCCGATGCTTCTGACCAGCAGTCTTGATGACTGTCGGCCACACGCAATCTCGGGCAGGAGAGGCAGAACAGGGACGTGTGGTGTAAACACACACATCCCAGTTCTGTGAGGAGAGGACAGAGAGAACGTGAGTTCCTACGAGCTGGGAACCACTATCTCTCATCTTCTATAGTCCCATCCCCCACAGTTAGAACACACAGATTGGGAACACAGTTAAACCCTTGATCGCCCCCTAGTGTTAACCCCTTCCCTGTCAGTGACATTTATACAGTAATCGGTGCATTTTTATAGCACTGATCGCTTTATAATTGTCAATCGACCCAAAAATGTGTCAAAAGTGTCCGATGTCTGATAATAACTCAGTCTTGGTAACAATCGCAGATTGCTGCCATTACTAGTAAATAAAAATAATAATAATAAAAAGGCCATCAATTTATACCCTATTTTGTAGACACTATAACTTTTGCGTAAATGGATCAATATACGCTTTTTGTGATTTTTTTTTTTTATTACCAAAAATATATAGAAGAATACATATCAGGCTAAACTGAGGAACAAATTAGCTTTTTAAAAAAAAATTGGGGCTATTTATTACAGCAAAAAGTACAAAATACTGAGGTTTTTTTTTTAGTTCTTTTTTTGTTTATAGCCCAAAAAATAAAAACCCCAAAGATGATCAAATACCACCAAAAGAAAGCTCTATTTGTGGGGAAAAAAGGACATCAACTTTGTTTGGGTACAGTATTGCATGACCGAGCAATTGTCAGTTAAAGCGGCACAGTGCCGTATCGCAAAAAATGGCCTGGTCATTGAGCAACCAATTCTTCCGGGGCTGAAGTGATTAATCTGATAAAGTGCATAGAAACTTAAAGCACATTTCCATCTTTTTAGTTACATTTTCAAAAAATGTTTTAAAAATATTTCTTACCTTCCTCCTGGAGAACACCTTATACACCTTAGGCCGCGTACACACGCGGGGACTGTTCGGCCAACTTTGTCCGCTGAACAGTGTTTCGGCAAACAGTCCGCTCGTGTGTGGGCTTTCAGCGGACAGTTTCAGCGAACAGTCCGCTGAACAAGGTTTTTCGGAAATTCCGAAAAACTGTCCGCTGAAACAAAGTTTCAGCGAACAGTCCCCTCGTGTGTAGGCTTGTTCGTCAAACTAAGTTCCGCGCATGCTCAGAAAGGATTTACACGCCGAAAGTTATAATGCAGTGTATAGGACGTCGTATTTTTCGTCCCGTCGTACGTGCCGTTCACGTCATCGCGCACGGTTTCAGCAAACTGTTCGTTCGTCGTGTGTGGCCATGTCCGTCCATGCTAATTTTGAGCGGACTGTTTGCCGAAACTGTTTGACGGACAAAGTTGGGCGAACAGTCCCCGCGTGTGTACGCGGCCTTATTCTCTACATAGCACTTATGTATAAATGGGCTTTGGCTCTGTCTGGTAGTGATAATAACACTCAGGGAGAGAATGGAAATATATGACTGTTAAATTATATAAAAAGTCACAGGGGACCTTATGAAATCACCCAGGAGCATAGACAATCAAGATCTTTAATTAAATGTGTAACATTGGGGGATGTTTAACTCCGTGGCAGATGCCTTTTCAGTAAGTTCACAGCGACTTCACAGGAACTTCCGTTTAAGGGCATGGTAGCCCACTTTTATTAAAAAGGAACAACATAAAGTTCACACATGCACTTGGTTGCCCACACAGGGGTTCTGCCAAAAAAAAATACATGAAAAAATGGCAAGCCACCTGGCTCTCTTCAGCAGCACTGCCACCTAGGCTTTACAATTTGGACCTCTTGGCCTTATAACAGGGTTCCCGCACAACTACTGTACCTCTTTTCAGCTTCCTTGCTGTTCAGGCCTTCCACTTCAGGCTCTCATTTGTCTCAGATGCGCACAGCTTTAACACACACAGTGTCTATCTAGAAAGCAGCCCCTCACTGCTCTGATCCTCAGACTTGGGTCTCTGGCTTTCACTAGTGCACACCTGCACTCTCTGGACTCCTGGAGACCTCCTGTCTCTCTGGATGGAGCCCAGAACCCTAATCCTAACTTTGCTATTAGCCCAGGACCCACCTGCTCAATCAACCAGCCAGACTCCTGGCTGTTCCAAAAACCCGGTCCCAGGATTGGAGATTCCATTCCACCCATAACGCTATGGAATCTCCGGGCTCCAGGTCCCCAAGTGGATTTTACAAACTTTGGAGGAAACTGATAAAACAGATTCCTCCACATTAAATACCCCTGGAGCCCCTCAACCTGCCTATTTGAGAATCCTGGGCGACAATTACTAGGACAGGGAACTGTAGAACTGTACTGTCACATATGTTTTTGTTTGATAGTGTGTTTGAAGGCAAAAGAAAAGAAATGTAGGGGTATAAAATACAACACGATTATTGTCTTGTATAAAATGAATGGAACTAGTTAAGGAAAAAGAAAAGAAAACCCTTGAACAGGTTCAAAGGCATGCGGTTGTGGTGAGAGAGCTGAATGAGAAGATATCAGATCTCAGGTTATATGCCATCACAATTGGGTAGGCACTGATTGTAAAAGCTAAATTATGTGACAATTTAACACAAGATAACAAGGAATTGTCAGTGAAGATGCAAATTGTAGAGAAAGAGCTAAAAATATGGAAACGTGCTTCTAACATTGCTTTGGATAAATTGGTGGAAAAATAAAATTACACATATCAAAATATTTCTAAAGTTTATGAAGAATATAAGCATATTCCCTGGGAGGATTTAAATACAGCTCTCATCGTTCCAACAGTTCCTGTGACTACAAAAACTGTGTTGAATACTGACAATATGAGTGAGGTTTTATTGGTCACTTAAAAACTAAAGCCACAGGAGACAGAAGCCATTCTAAAGCTATACACTAGTAGAATTTTTCTCAAATATTTTCATTTTAAATATTTGTTTGATGAATGTTTGATTCATTAATCATTATTGAGGTCAAATCAGCTCTCGTTTTTGACCACAGTGACAAAAAAATTCAAAGGAACAGGATTTTGCTCAAACCGACAAATTTCTAGCATATGTGGATTTAGATTGGAATTTTAATCTTCCAATGTAATTTTAAAAGTGAATACAATTTTGAAGTACTGTCAAACAATATTTGCCCAATCAAAAGACACTACAAAGAATTTTAATACAAATGTTTGCATGGATATTCATGCAAATGTCAATTTGAAAATCTACTAGTATATTTCCAGCTTAAGAGAGATATGATAGGTGCCTTGCTATGACAAATAGGTTTGTGTAATGGTTTTGTGATTTGCAGAAAGCCAGAGAAACATACAACCTGTATAAAGAAGACCTAGCTAGGGTGTAGCAAAAAAATTGTAGGCAATGGATTATGAGTAGTAATGACTGATTCAGCGAACATGTGCAAAAAGCCGCAAATTGTGATTAATGTGAACCCTATTGGAGTCAATGGGAGAAGAATCTTGAAAATCTATTTTTGTCCATTTTCAAGACCAATTAACAACGGATTGTCTAACAAAAATGATTTATGAATGGTGGATGGGCAGATGATTGAAAGGTCTGTCCCCTTCATTCATAGATTTTAGTCTCATCTGACCATAACACCTTTTTCTATGTGGCCCCTTCTCAGCAATCTTCTAGGTGCATTTAAGGTAGTCAGATGAGACTAAAATTTTATTATTTTGCCTCAACACCAACAAGCGATATGTCTGGCGGAAATCTAATACAGCTCACTGTCCAAATAACACAATTCCTACAGTAAAGCATGGAGGTGGTAATATCCTGTTATGGGGTTGTTTATCTACAGCAGGAACTGAAGCACTTGTCACGATAGAAGAAAAATGGATGGGGCAAAATACTATCAAATTTGTGAGTAAAATCTGCTGCCCTCTGCCAAAATGTTGTCAATGAGAAAAAGGTTTACCTTTCAACGTGACAATGACTCAAAGCACACAGCAAACATTACCATACAGTGGTTGAAGGAGAAACAGGTGAATGTCCTTGCATGGTTTAGTCAGAGCCCAGAGTTAAACACCATTGAAAATCTGTGGAATGACTTGAAGACTAGTGATGGACGAACTTCCGACGGGACGTTTCGCGAACGCGAAACGCGAACGGACACAAACGTTCGCGAAAACGACCGTTCGCCGCGGGCTCCATTGACTTCAATGGGAGGCGAATTTCGCAAACCTTTAGGTCGAATTTGCGGCCACGGGGTAATTATTAGGGGGTAGCACGTAGTCCCACCACCTGGACAATAGCATAATACATGTATGAGGTGAATTTGGGATCGATAACTACAAGCATTTTTTTTTTATTTGGGAAATTGTTCTGACAATTCAGGACTATGGAGCTAATGAAGGCAATGGAGGAGAGGGAAGGTCAGGGACCAGGGTAGGCAAACAAGAGGGTGCAGGAGATACAGAGCACTGACAGCAGCACCGTAATACAGAGCACTGACATCAGCACCGTGACATACAGCGCTGACAGCAGCTCCGTGACATACAGCGCTGACAGCAGCTCCGTGACATACAGCGCTGACAGCAGCTCCGTGACATACAGCGCTGACAGCAGCTCCGTGACATACAGCGCTGACAGCAGCTCCGTGACATACAGCGCTGACAGCAGCACCGTGACATACAGCGCTGACAGCAGCTCCGTGACATACAGCGCTGACAGCAGCTCCGTGACATACAGCGCTGACAGCAGCTCCGTGACATACAGCACTGACAGCAGCTCCGTGACATACAGCGCTGACAGCAGCTCCGTGACATACAGCGCTGACAGCAGCACCGTGACATACAGCGCTGACAGCAGCTCCGTGACATACAGCGCTGACAGCAGCTCCGTGACATACAGCGCTGACAGCAGCTCCGTGACATACAGCACTGACAGCAGCTCCGTGACATACAGCGCTGACAGCAGCTCCGTGACATACAGCGCTGACAGCAGCACCGTGACATACAGCGCTGACAGCAGCTCCGTGACATACAGCGCTGACAGCAGCTCCGTGACATACAGCGCTGACAGCAGCTCCGTGACATACAGCGCTGACAGCAGCTCCGTGACATACAGCGCTGACAGCAGCTCCGTGACATACAGCGCTGACAGCAGCTCCGTGACATACAGCGCTGACAGCAGCACCGTAAGCAGCCCCAGGAGGAAGTCAGCACAGCACAGGGATGGTGTGATCCCCTCATAATAAGAACCCCCAGGAGGAAGTCAGCACAGCACAGGGATGGTGGGAGCCCCTCATAATAAGAACCCCCAGGAGGAAGTCAGCACAGCACAGGGATGGTGGGAGCCCCTCATAATAAGAACACCCAGGAGGAAGTCAGCACAGCACAGGGATGGTGGGAACCCCTCATAATAAGCAGCCCCAGTAGAAATATGACACCGCTCAACCTCTTCAAAGAGGAGGGTAGGGGCATATAGTACGGTGTGCTTTTTTGGGTCAGGGAAGTGAGCCAAATGAATTAAGAAGGTCTGTGTGCTTGATTCCAAAAATTGTTTATAGACATATACATGGTCTACTGATCACATGTGTTGAATTCCTCCGAGATCCATGCCTCATTCATTTTTAGAAATGTGAGGTAGTTAACACTGTCGTGAGCTAGGCGAGTACGCTTATCGGTCACAATCCCCCCTGCTGCGCTGAACGTCCTTTCGGACAGGACACTGGATGAGGGGCAAGCCAACAGTTCGATTGCAAATTGGGCAAGCTCTGGCCAGAGGTCAAGCCTGCCCACCCAGTAGTCTAGGGGTTCATCACTCCTCAGAGCGTCCACATCGGCCGTTAACCCAATGTAGTCGGACACCTGACGGTCTAGGCGTTCCCTGATGCTGGATCCGGATGACACCTGTCGATGGGTCGGCTGAAAGAATGACCTCATATCCGAAGTCACCAACACATCTTCAAACCGGCCTCTTCTTGCAGGCGCTGTTGGATTGGTACCCGCAAATCCTTCTCTGGGAGTGGGAATTGCTCCTCTGCCAGCGCACGCAAAAGCAGAATGCAGCATTTCTCGAAGCAAGGCCTGGAAGTGCTGCATTCTGACAGCCCTCTGCGACGGCGGTAACATTTCCGCCATTTTGTGTTTGTACCGGGGATCTAAGTACGTTGCCACCCAGTACTGGTCCTTGACCCTCATGCTTTTTATACGGGGGTCCCTATTAAAACACTGGAGCATGAAGGCCCCCATTTGCACTCAAGCGGAAGGTATGTGGTGGTGGTGGTGTTGTTGGTGGTAGTGTCTTTGGGGGTGCACATAGCAGAGAGTGAAGAAGAGGGTGCAGATCGAGAGGATGAGGAGGGTGCAGAAGAATAAGGCTGAGTGAGCCACTCAACCAAGTCTGGTGCGTCCTTTAAAGTAATTGAACGCACCTTCTGCAACTTCCCACTTTGGCTCAAGGCTGTTGCTCCTGCCCTACCCCTACCACCCCTGCGGAAGGGCCTGCCTCTTCCTCTGCCTGTCATTTTTTAAATCACCCTGTGACAAAACTCTTAGTCCCTATACCGCTGAAGGACTGCTGCAGTATAGGGCAGCGGTCAGCAGTAGTGCACGTCAACCCTATGTATTGTGGACCGATAGCGGTCCTTACAGAACAGCAGACTGTACTGCACTCAGGCCTATGTACCGTAGCACCCTATACCAAGTTACCAGTCCTTATAAAAACTTTTGTGGACCAAGCAGGTTGTGTGTTAGTGATTAGCAGACTGTACGTCAGTCCCTATACCAATGAAGGACTGCTGCAGTATAGGGCAGCGGTCAGCAGTAGTGCACGGCAACCCTATGTATTGTGGACCGATAGCGGTCCTTACAGAACAGCAGACTGTACTGCACTCAGGCCTATGTACCGTAGCACCCTATACCAAGTTACCAGTCCTTATAAGAACTTTTGTGGACCAAGCAGGTTGTGTGTTAGTGATTAGCAGACTGTACGTCAGTCCCTATACCAATGAAGGACTGCTGCAGTATAGGGCAGCGGTCAGCAGTAGTGCACGTCAACCCTATGTATTGTGGACCGATAGCGGTCCTTACAGAACAGCAGACTGTACTGCACTCAGGCCTATGTACCGTAGCACCCTATACCAAGTTACCAGTCCTTATAAAAACTTTTGTGGACCAAGCAGGTTGTGTGTTAGTGATTAGCAGACTGTACGTCAGTCCCTATACCAATGAAGGACTGCTGCAGTATAGGGCAGCGGTCAGCAGTAGTGCACGGCAACCCTATGTATTGTGGACCGATAGCGGTCCTTACAGAACAGCAGACTGTAACGCACTCAGGCCTATGTACCGTAGCACCCTATACCAAGTTACCAGTCCTTATAAGAACTTTTGTGGACCAAGCAGGTTGTGTGTTAGTGATTAGCAGACTGTACGTCAGTCCCTATACCAATGAAGGACTGCTGCAGTATAGGGCAGCGGTCAGCAGTAGTGCACGGCAACCCTATGTATTGTGGACCGATAGCGGTCCTTACAGAACAGCAGACTGTACTGCACTCAGGCCTATGTACCGTAGCACCCTATACCAAGTTACCAGTCCTTATAAGAACTTTTGTGGACCAAGCAGGTTGTGTGTTAGTGTTTAGCAGACTGTGCGTCAGTCCCTATACCGCTGAAGGACTGCTGCAGTATAGGGCAGCGGTCAGCAGTAGTGCACGGCAACCCTATGTATTGTGGACCGATAGCGGTCCTTACAGAACAGCAGACTGTAACGCACTCAGGCCTATGTACCGTAGCACCCTATACCAAGTTACCAGTCCTTATAAGAACTTTTGTGGACCAAGCAGGTTGTGTGTTAGTGATTAGCAGACTGTACGTCAGTCCCTATACCAATGAAGGACTGCTGCAGTATAGGGCAGCGGTCAGCAGTAGTGCACGGCAACCCTATGTATTGTGGACCGATAGCGGTCCTTACAGAACAGCAGACTGTAACGCACTCAGGCCTATGTACCGTAGCACCCTATACCAAGTTACCAGTCCTTATAAGAACTTTTGTGGACCAAGCAGGTTGTGTGTTAGTGATTAGCAGACTGTACGTCAGTCCCTATACCAATGAAGGACTGCTGCAGTATAGGGCAGCGGTCAGCAGTAGTGCACGGCAACCCTATGTATTGTGGACCGATAGCGGTCCTTACAGAACAGCAGACTGTAACGCACTCAGGCCTATGTACCGTAGCACCCTATACCAAGTTACCAGTCCTTATAAGAACTTTTGTGGACCAAGCAGGTTGTGTGTTAGTGTTTAGCAGACTGTGCGTCAGTCCCTATACCGCTGAAGGACTGCTGCAGTATAGGGCAGCGGTCAGCAGTAGTGCACGGCAACCCTATGTATTGTGGACCGATAGCGGTCCTTACAGAACAGCAGACTGTAACGCACTCAGGCCTATGTACCGTAGCACCCTATACCAAGTTACCAGTCCTTATAAGAACTTTTGTGGACCAAGCAGGTTGTGTGTTAGTGATTAGCAGACTGTACGTCAGTCCCTATACCAATGAAGGACTGCTGCAGTATAGGGCAGCGGTCAGCAGTAGTGCACGGCAACCCTATGTATTGTGGACCGATAGCGGTCCTTACAGAACAGCAGACTGTAACGCACTCAGGCCTATGTACCGTAGCACCCTATACCAAGTTACCAGTCCTTATAAGAACTTTTGTGGACCAAGCAGGTTGTGTGTTAGTGATTAGCAGACTGTACGTCAGTCCCTATACCAATGAAGGACTGCTGCAGTATAGGGCAGCGGTCAGCAGTAGTGCACGGCAACCCTATGTATTGTGGACCGATAGCGGTCCTTACAGAACAGCAGACTGTACTGCACTCAGGCCTATGTACCGTAGCACCCTATACCAAGTTACCAGTCCTTATAAGAACTTTTGTGGACCAAGCAGGTTGTGTGTTAGTGTTTAGCAGACTGTGCGTCAGTCCCTATACCGCTGAAGGACTGCTGCAGTATAGGGCAGCGGTCAGCAGTAGTGCACGGCAACCCTATGTATTGTGGACCGATAGCGGTCCTTACAGAACAGCAGACTGTAACGCACTCAGGCCTATGTACCGTAGCACCCTATACCAAGTTACCAGTCCTTATAAGAACTTTTGTGGACCAAGCAGGTTGTGTGTTAGTGATTAGCAGACTGTACGTCAGTCCCTATACCAATGAAGGACTGCTGCAGTATAGGGCAGCGGTCAGCAGTAGTGCACGGCAACCCTATGTATTGTGGACCGATAGCGGTCCTTACAGAACAGCAGACTGTAACGCACTCAGGCCTATGTACCGTAGCACCCTATACCAAGTTACCAGTCCTTATAAGAACTTTTGTGGACCAAGCAGGTTGTGTGTTAGTGATTAGCAGACTGTACGTCAGTCCCTATACCAATGAAGGACTGCTGCAGTATAGGGCAGCGGTCAGCAGTAGTGCACGGCAACCCTATGTATTGTGGACCGATAGCGGTCCTTACAGAACAGCAGACTGTAACGCACTCAGGCCTATGTACCGTAGCACCCTATACCAAGTTACCAGTCCTTATAAGAACTTTTGTGGACCAAGCAGGTTGTGTGTTAGTGATTAGCAGACTGTACGTCAGTCCCTATACCAATGAAGGACTGCTGCAGTATAGGGCAGCGGTCAGCAGTAGTGCACGGCAACCCTATGTATTGTGGACCGATAGCGGTCCTTACAGAACAGCAGACTGTAACGCACTCAGGCCTATGTACCGTAGCACCCTATACCAAGTTACCAGTCCTTATAAGAACTTTTGTGGACCAAGCAGGTTGTGTATTAGTGTTTAGCAGACTGTGCGTCAGTCCCTATACCGCTGAAGGACTGCTGCAGTATAGGGCAGCGGTCAGCAGTAGTGCACGGCAACCCTATGTATTGTGGACCGATAGCAGTCCTTACAGAACAGCAGACTGTACTGCACTCAGGCCTATGTACCGTAGCACCCTATACCAAGTTACCAGTCCTTATAAGAACTTTTGTGGACCAAGCAGGTTGTGTGTTAGTGTTTAGCAGACTGTGCGTCAGTCCCTATACCGCTGAAGGACTGCTGCAGTATAGGGCAGCGGTCAGCAGTAGTGCACGTCAACCCTATGTATTGTGGACCGATAGCGGTCCTTACAGAACAGCAGACTGTAACGCACTCAGGCCTATGTACCGTAGCACCCTATACCAAGTTACCAGTCCTTATAAGAACTTTTGTGGACCAAGCAGGTTGTGTATTAGTGTTTAGCAGACTGTGCGTCAGTCCCTATACCGCTGAAGGACTGCTGCAGTATAGGGCAGCGGTCAGCAGTAGTGCACGGCAACCCTATCTATTGTGGACCGATAGCGGTCCTTACAGAACAGCAGACTGTACCGCACCCAAGCCTATGTACCGTAGCACCCTAGACAGACCAAGTTACCAGTCCTGATAAAGAGCTTTGTGGAACAAGTGAGTTGTGAATGATTAGCAGACTGCAGCAGAAGGGCAGCAGTCAAGTATAATATTCTTTCTATATTTGGAAGAAAGAATATTATACGTGTACAAGCCTATTACCGTACCACTGATACCAGTCCTGAAAAGAACCTTTGTGGAACTAATAGTAACAGCAAGTCTTTAAAATTATCCTCACTGCCTGACACACTGCTTCCTGCCTGTCCCTATACAAATTGGCAAAAAAGAGTAGGCTGGAACGATTAGCTGGAACAGCTCTTTTGTGGACCTGATAGTAACAGCTAATGATGATGATGATGATGATGATGAAGAAAGACTAATCTGGCTGAGCTGTCCCTAAAATAGCAGCATACAGCGCTCTGTCCCTTTATCTAAACTGACAAAAGAAACTCAGGCTGCTGACCTAACACCTATACCAGTCCTGAAAAGAACTTTTGTGTACCAAATAGCTAGCGTTTTCTCTGTCCCTACTCCACACAGGATCCTTTCCCTACAGTGACAGAAGAAAGAATGTAAAATGGCCACCGGATCGGGTGTATTTATAGGTTAGGGGGAATGTCCAAGTGTCCATGAGCTGTCATGTCTCAATTGGTTGTCCTGTAACACATGATAAACGTGTCACGAAAGGTTAAAGTTCTTGTATACATTAAACACGTAAGTCCGCCGGGGCGAACGACGGAAAAAGGCGTTCGAACCCGCGGACGGCGAAAGTCGGAAATTCGCCGCGAAACGACCGCCGGGCGAACCGTTCGGCCATCACTATTGAAGACTCCAGTCCACAAATGGTCACCATCAAATTTAACTGAACTTGAGCAGAAGAGTGGGCAAATATTGCAAAGTCTAGTGGTACAAAACTGGTAGAGACATATCCCAACAAACTAAAGCAAGCAATTAAAGCAAAATGTGGTCCAACAATATACTGATCTAAGGGGGTGACACTTTTTCTAACTCAATGATTCTGTTTTTGAATTGTATTTTTTTTTTCGTGTTGGTGTTATATCTTTTACTTGTATGTTATAAGTTGCATTGAGTAAATACATCTGGATAAAACAAAAACTGTGTCTGTTCTAATTTCAGGCTGCAAATCAACAAAATGTGATTATTGTAAAGGGGAGTGTTTTATCCAAAAATAAAGTATTCTCCCACCTCCCCAGGTACAAATTGTCATATGACAGTGCACAACAAGTACAAATCACCACACCCTGTACCTGGAGGTAGTGGGAGTCCTCAAAATGAAACACATTTTTAGTTAGTATGTGTTTCAACAAACTAAGGATGAAGTCAATAATGGGCCAAGTAGTCTGTTCTCTTTCCCTTAAAAAGTTCTCAATAATCCTAAAGCCATGTGTATGTGGAATACTGCAATATAGTGCCTCAATGACTATTAAACATTAAACAACCAGGAGATACAACATTACCATCTAGCATTTTCAAAAGATCAGGAGTGTCCTGAATATACAGTACAGACCAAAAGTTTGGGCACACCTTCTTTCAAAGAGTTTTCTTTATTTTCATGACTATGGAAATTGTAGATTCATACTGAAGGCCTCAAAACTATGAATTCACACATGTGGAATTATATACTGAACAAAAAAGTGTGAAACAACTGAAAATATGTCTTATATTCTAGGTTCTTCAAAGTAGCCACCTTTTTGCTTTGACTACTGCTCCGCACACTCTTGGCATTCTGTTGATGAGCTTCAAGAGGTAGTCACCTGAAATGGTTTTCACTTTACAGGTGTGCCCTGTCAGGTTTAATAAGTGGGATTCCAAGCCTTATAAATGGGGTTGGGGTGCAGGAGGTGGATACAGTACACAGCTGATGAATAGACTGTTAGAATTTGTATTATGGCAAGAAAAAAGCAGCTAAATAAAGAAAAACGAGTGGCCATCATTACTTTAAGAAATGAAGGTCAGTCAGTCCGAACAATTGGGAAAACTTTGAAAGTGTCCCCAAGTGCAGTGGCAAAAACCATCAAGCGCTACAAAGAAACTGTCTCACATGAGGACCGCCCCAGGAAAGGAAGACCAAGAGTCACCTCTGCTGCGGACGACAAGTTCATCCGAGTCACCAGCCTCAGAAATCGCAGGTTAACAGCAGCTCAGATTGGAGAACAGGTCACACAGAGTTCTAGCAGCAGACACGTTGGAAGGCTGGCTGTAGGCCAGCCTGTATTTGTGGGAGGAGTCGGAGACTATATAACCCTCCTCCTCTGTCAGGGCCAGGGTTGGGGTTTTCTAGGTGGAGGCAGCTCATGGGGAAGGGCTGTCCATCTATCCCCCACCACTCGCTTCTCTACATTCATGCTGGTGGAGAGGGGGTGCGTTCCCCTGTCCTGTTCCAGTGTGGGGTGGGGTGGGGAGGGGGGGTGAGCGGCGTTCGGCCGCCCCAGCTCCTCTCTCCCCACATGTTTGCTCTGTCCACCCGCCGTTTCTGCCAGTGTGGGGGGGCGGCTCGGTCGGCCCGGCTCCTCTCTCTCCCCACGTTTGCCATGTCAGGCCGCCTGTTTCTTCCAGTGTGGGGAGAGGGGGGGGGTGTTATCGGTCGGTCCGGCTCCTCTCTCTCCCCACATTTGCCATGTCCAGCCGCCTGTTTCTTCCAGTGTGGGGCGGGGGGGGGGGGGTGATCGACGATCGGCCGCCCCAGCTCCTCTCTCCCCACATGTTGCTCCGTCCACCCGCCCGCCCCGTCGGGGGCGTCGGTCCTGTCGTCTCCCCCCCCCCCCCTGCATGCAGTGTGCCCGGCCGGTTCTCCTGGCGGGGGGAGGGGGAGGTGGTCGGCCGTGCTGGCTCCCCCTCCCCCCCGCCGTGCGGTGCATCTGCCTGTTCTCCTGGCGGGGGGGGGGTGGTCGGCCGCGCCGCCCCCCCCGCCCACGTGGGCTGCGCGCCCGCCGATTCGGCC
Organism: Lithobates pipiens; assembly: GCF_037356315.1. NCBI lineage: Eukaryota > Metazoa > Chordata > Amphibia > Anura > Ranidae > Lithobates > Lithobates pipiens. The sequence goes on from NW_027507758.1 coordinate 279,118,985, forward strand.
GTTCTTCGCCTGCGCTCTCCCTTCCCTCGGCTCTCCGGCGGGCTGTCCGCTTGGTGTTCCTGCCGGGGGGAGGGGGGTTGATCGGCCGTCCTTCGGCCGCATTCTCTCCTCCCTCTGCTCTCCTGAGTGCAGTCTGCCCCTCCCCCCGATTTCCCTCCGGGGGGAGGGGGGGGGTGGCGGTCGTCCTCCGCCTTGTGATCTCCCCTCGGTTCCGGGTGGTCAGCATGCAGCCGCCCGGTGCTCATGGGAGGAATGTTTCGTCCGCCTCCTCACACCTGCTTTCCTGGGCTCGGTCCTCTCCCCTTCTCCCCTCGCGGGTACGGAGCACCCGCCGTTTCTGCTCGCGGGGGGGAGGGGGAGGTGATCGGCCGCGCCGGCTCTCTCCCCCCTCACGTAAAAAATGAAAAAAAAAAATGAAAAAAAAAAAAATGAAAATGATGATGATGATCGGCCGATTCTGGGGGGGGGGTATTCGGCCCCTCACACATGCCGGGGGGAGGGGGGTTGATCGGCCGTCCTTCGCCCACATTCTCCCCTCCCTCAGCTCTCCTGCGTGCAGTCCGCCCTTCCCACCGGTTTTTCCCGTGGGGGGGGGGGGGGGGGAGGTAATTGTAGCTTCCATCAGCAATTTTCTGTCATAGCATTCTGTTATAGTGTTTTGCCAGCGTTTTCTGTTACAGCGTTTTTTCCAGCGGTTTCTGTCATAGTGTTCTGCCAGCGTTTTCTGTCATATCGTTCTGCCAGCGTTTTCTGTCATAGCGTTCTGCCAGCGTTTTCGGTCATAGCGTTCTGCCAGCGTTTCTGTCATAGCGTTCTGCCAGCGTTTTCTGTCATAGCGTTCTGCCAGCGTTTTTCTGTCACAGCGTTCTGCCAGCGTTTTTCTGTCACAGCGTTCTGCCTGTGATTTTCTGTCACAGCGTTCTGCCTGCGATTTTCTGTCACAGCGTTCTGCCTGCGATTTTCTGTCACAGCGTTCTGCCTGCGATTTTCTGTCACAGCGGGCTATCCAGCATTTCTGTCACAACGTTCTGTCCAGCATTTCTGTCACAGCGTTCTGCCCTGCATTTTCTGCCCAGCATTTTCTGTCACATCGTTCTGCCCAGCATTTTTCTGTCACAGCGTTCTGCCCAGCATTTTTCTGTCACAGCGTTCTGCCCAGCATTTTTCTGTCACAGCGTTCTGCCCAGCATTTTTCTGTCACAGCGTTCTGCCCAGCATTTTTCTGTCACAGCGTTCTGCCCAGCATTTTCTGTCACAGCATTCTGTCCAGCATTTTCTGTCACAGCGTTCTGTCCAGCATTTTCTGTCACAGCGTTCTGCCCAGCATTTCCAGCATTTTCTGTCACAGCGTTCTGCCCAGCATTTTCTGTCACAGCGTTCTGCCCAGCATTTTCTGTCACAGCGTTCGGCCCAGCATTTTCTGTCACAGCGTTCTGCCCTGCATTTTCTGCCCAGCATTTTCTGTCACAGCGTTCTGCCCAGCATTTTTCTGTCACAGCGTTCTGCCCAGCATTTTTCTGTCACAGCGTTCTGCCCAGCATTTTTCTGTCACAGCGTTCTGCCCAGCATTTTTCTGTCACAGCGTTCTGCCCAGCATTTTTCTGTCACAGCGTTCTGCCCAGCATTTTCTGTCACAGCATTCTGTCCAGCATTTTCTGTCACAGCGTTCTGTCCAGCATTTTCTGTCACAGCGTTCTGCCCAGCATTTCCAGCATTTTCTGTCACAGCGTTCTGCCCAGCATTTTCTGTCACAGCGTTCTGCCCAGCATTTTCTGTCACAGCGTTCTGCCCAGCATTTTCTGTCATAACATTCGGCCCAGCATTTTCTGTCATAACGTTCGGCCCAGCATTCCTGTCATAGCGTTCTATCTAGCTTTCCTGTCATAGCGTTCTGTCAAGCATTTCGGTCACAGCGTTCTGTCCAGGTTTCGGTCATAGCATTCAGTCCAGTTTTTGTCACAGCATTCTGTTCAGCATTTTCTGTCATAGCGTTCGGCCCAGCATTTCTGTCATAGCGTTCCGTCTAGCTTTCCTGTCATAGCGTTCTGTCCAGCATTTCTGTCACAGCGTTCTGTCCAGGTTTCGGTCATAGCATTCAGTCCAGTTTTTTGTCACAGCGTTCTGTTCAGCATTTTCTGTCATAGCGTTCGGCCCAGCATTTCTGTCATAAGCGTTCCATCTAGCTTTCCTGTCACAGTGTTCTGTCCAGGTTTCGGTCAGCATTCAGTCCAGTTTTTCTGTCACAGCGTTCTGTTCAGCATTTTCTGTCATAGTGTTCTGCCCAGCATTTCTGTCACAGCGTTCGGTCCAGCATTTCTGTCACAGCGTTCGGTCCAGCATTTCTGTCACAGCGTTCGGTCCAGCATTTCTGTCACAGCATTCGATCTAGCTTTCCTGTCATAGCGTTCTGTCCAGGTTTTGGTTATAGCATTAGTCCAGTTTTCTGTCACAGCGTTCTGTTCAGCATTTTCTGTCATTACGTTCGGCCCAGCATTTTCTGTCATTATGTTCGGCCCAGCATTTTCTGTCTTTACGTTCGGCCCAGCATTTTCTGTCTTTACGTTCGGCCCAGCATTTTCTGTCTTTACGTTCGGCCCAGCATTTTCTGTCATTACGTTCGGCCCAGCATTTTCTGTCATACGTTCGGCCCAGCATTTTCTGTCATACGTTCGGCCCAGCATTTTCTGTCATACGTTCGGCCCAGCATTTTCTGTCATACGTTCGGCCCAGCATTTTCTGTCATACGTTCGGCCCAGCATTTTCTGTCATTCGTTCGGCCCAGCATTTTCTGTCATTCGTTCGGCCCAGCATTTTCTGTCATAATGTTCGGCCCAGCAATTCTGTCATAGCAATTGGTCCAGCATTCTCGGTCATAGCATTCTTTCTAGCTTTCCAGTCATAGCGTTCTGTCCAGGTTCGGTCACAGCATTTAGTCCAGTATTTCCGTCATAGCGTTCGGTCCAGTATTTCCGTCATAGCGTTCGGTCCAGTATTTCCGTCATAGCGCTCTGTCCAGCATGGCGGTCATAGTGGTTTGCCCCTGGGTTCCTGTCATATCATTCTGCCCGGCATGTCTGTCATAGCGTTCCGCCCCAGGTTATCTGTCAGTGTTCTGCCCCTGGAGTTCTGTCATAGCGTCCTGCCAGCATGTCTGTCATAGCGTTCTGCCCTGGGATTTCAGTCATCGTTCTACCTAGGTTAACTTTTAGCATTTCTGTCATGGCATTGTCGTGACTTTTTTCTGTCAGTATTTCTGTCATAGTGTTTCTGTTCAGTGGTTCTGTCATGGTGTTTCAACCTCTGTGTTTGGCTTCAGAGTTCGCAGAAGGGCGTTTTATGGCACTTATGACATATTCTGGTTAGGTTTGTCTGCATTCATTGTCATGTCTTATCGTATCTGTGTTCATGTTTGTACCGAGGTCAGTTAGCTAGGGCTCGCACATCGGGATCTGTCACGTCTACAGATCCATACGGGCTGAGGTTTCGTTATTAATGATTGTTGACCACAATCTTCTCGCCTGTATACCATACGTCATACGATGCATGTTCATTCACCACACCTGTACGTCTACCCACCACGGTCTGTGGGTACTCTAGGCCTGAGTTTCTGTTAATTACCTGTCTCTGCGCTGCAGGTTACTCGGGTTAACTCACTATTTCTCAACTCACACACACGGGGGGGGGGGGGGGGGTTCATCATTAGGTTCATTCATGCGCTGTGGTCTTGACTTTTCTGCCATGTTCTCATTCTTAGGTAGGCAGAGGGGCGTTGTTGTTGTTCTCATGTCTGGTTGTCTGTCTTTCCTTCTAGTTGCGTTTTCAGGTTGGGCCGTCTTGGCATCCATACCAATATCAACCATGCCTGCACTCACGTACAGATGTCTTTTCGCCACTGGGCGCACCCTCAGGTTGGAAGCAGACAACAATTTTCTTTAGTGGACATCCTGTTGCATAGAGGCCCTGGTTACCGCCCTGGGATTCATACTCTCAGGGTGTGTCCAAGCCACGGTCCTTAGGTGGTAGGTTGGGCGACGTCGTCACCATTCTGGATTCCACTCTCAGCTCCGATCTCTTGTCTAGGAGGTTGCCTGGAGTACTGCTCAGGGACGTCGGTCCAGTCATCTTTGCTCCTCCCCGGTTTGTTCCAGGTGGGGAGGGGGGTGCTTTAGTCACTTTGGGCATGGCTGGTTCATGCTATGGGACTTATTCCCCTGGGTTGGAGTCTGTTTCTCCTTCCTCGGTTCAGGATTCGGTCTCGGTTGGGAGGTCTCGGGCAGTAGCATGACCTGCTCGCATCCGGTGGGACCAGTTTGTCTTGGTGTCGCCATGTTGATGATGCTTGCCATGGCATCTACTCCATCACATCCATCAGGCAGCCAGGTTTCCTCTCCTATCACTGGTATTTTTGCCACTCACCCTCTCACATCCTCTTACCAGGTATGGGAAGGGGTGTTTTCACGGTGCTTCTTCTGGTGTGTGTTGTAGGGGTTCTTTGGGTCAGCCCTTGCTCTCTTTTCCCCACGTATCCTCTCATTCATAGCAGTTCATTCTCATGTCTGGGTCACCTTGGGCATCAGGCTCATCCTATCCTTCACGGGACGTTCAATTGGGTTTGCGTAGCTTGCAGGCTCTAAGGAGGTTCCTTCTCATCTCCAGGTCTGGAGTCGGTGGGTTCTACTCTCACAGCGGATACTTACCGGTTACTTACCGTCGGCGTTTGGGCATACGTCATTTTAGGGATGGGATCTCTACCTTCCCTCTCCCACCTAAACTTGTGTCTTTTTGCCCTCTTTTCAGGCATACTGACCATCCAGGCCATGGCACACCTCAGGCCTTGTTTCTTAAGTAATATTGCATTTCCCACTTGAAGACTCCGATTACAAGTTGGAAGGCTGGCTGTAGGCCAGCCTGTATTTGTGGGAGGAGTCGGAGACTATATAACCCTCCTCCTCTGTCAGGGCCAGGGTTGGGGTTTTCTAGGTGCCCACCCACCCGTTTCCCCCAGGTTATTCACTCATACTCATAGTATTTTTCTTATTCTTACATTCAGGGTATGCCCTCTTTTCAGGCATACTGACCATCCAGGCCATGGCACACCTCAGGCCTTGTTTCTTAAGTAATATTGCATTTCCCACTTGAAGACTCCAATTACAAATATCTAGAACAACTGTTAAGAGGAGACTGTGTGATTCAGGCATTCATGGTAAAATAGCTGCTAGGAAACCACTGTTGAGGACAGGCAACAAGCAGAAGAGACTTGTTTGGGCTAAAGAACACAAGGAATGGACATTAGACCAGTGGAAATCTGTGCTTTAGTCTGATGAGTTCAAGTTTGAGATCTTTGGTTCCAACCACCGTGTCTTTTTGCGACGCAGAAGAGGTGAATGGATGGACTCTACATGCCTGGTTCCCACCGTGAAGCATGGAGGAGGAGGTGTGATGGTGTGGGGGTGCTTTGCTGGTGACACTGTTGGGGATTTATTCAAAATTGAAGGCATACTGAACCAGCATGGCTACCACAGCATCTTGCAGCGGCATGCTATTCCATCCGGTTTGCGTTTAGTTGGACCATCATTTATTTTTCAACAGGACAATGACCCCAAACACACCTCCAGGCTGTGCAAGGGCTATTTGACCAAGAAGGAGAGTGATGGGGTGCTGCGCCAGATGACCTGACCTCCACAGTCACTGGACCTGAACCCAATCGAGATGGTTTGGGGTGAGCTGAACCGCAGAGTGAAGGCAAAAGGGCCAACAAGTGCTAAGAATCTCTGGGAACTCCTTCAAGACTGTTGGAAAGCCATTTCAGGTGACTACCTCTTGAAGCTCATCAACAGAATGCCAAGAGTGTGCAGAGCAGTAATCAAAGCAAAAGGTGGCTACTTTGAAGAACCTAGAATATAAGACATATTTTCAGTTGTTTCACACTTTTTTGTTCAGTATATAATTCCACATGTGTTAATTCATAGTTTTGATGCCTTCAGTGTGAATCTACAATTTCCATAGTCATGAAAATAAAGAAAACTCTTTGAATGAGAAGGTGTGTCCAAACTTTTGGTCTGTACTGTACAAGGGCAGTGTCAGGACCTGGACTTGAACCTGAGACCTCAGCTGTGTCTGGCTGGCAATGAATCTTCTCTCTGAGCTATCTGAGATGCTGGACAGTGCCTTGTCAGATCCTTTAGACAACCCTGCCTTGTACCTTGATTTCAGCTGAACCCTGAACTCTTTGCTCCTCCCATGAACTTCCTGATATAAGCCATGTCTCTGCACTTCCTCCTTGCCAGAAAATTGTGCTATCTCCAGCCTGTATCTCGCTCCTGTCTTCCCTGCTGCTGTTTATATTTGCTACTGCTCGTTATTGACCCTTGGCTTGTTCCATGACTATGCTTCTGCCTGATCCCAACCTGCAACAACTTGTTACCGACCTTTTGGCTTGCTTACTGACCACGCCTCTGTTTGATCCTTACCTGCTCATCCGCTACTGAACCCTGGCTTGCTCACCTCCTGGTGGGGTGATCCCGAGGACTGCGACCTGGTACTAACACGCAGCTAAATCCATCTCCACCATCTGGAGCTCTGGTGAAAACCGGTCAGCACTTAGACTCCACACCTCAGGTGAGCCTGTGTCATCTGCCAGGGTGACTGCCTGTGTTCCTATCCTGCTGGTTAGTGGTAGTCCTGCAACTGCTATAGCAATTGGTCTTCAAGCCTGACCCCTGATCGTGACAGAATATTCTGGCCCAAAACATGGAGGCCACTATAACAAATTCTGTGGCTCCATTCAGGCAGCAAATTGTAGTGTCACTTACCAAGAAAAATTCTCCGTACTGGAAGGTGTGGTGAAGGAGCAGCACGAAGAGATCCGTGCTCTGACAAAACAATTGCTGGATCTACGTTCCCGAGATGATACTAGCACACATATACCTCACCCACCCAAGTTTAATGGCAACCGCCACCATTACAGAGGTTTTCTTAACCAGTGTCGCATCTATTTCCAAATGCGACCCACTGCATTCATTTCTGAAAGACAGAAAGTAATGTTTGTTATCAACCTCCTGACTGGGGAAGCTCTAGCCTGGGCCTCCCCCTATATCGAACAAGACAGTGCCATGCTGAATAATTTCCAGACTTTCGAGGATGCAATGAATCAAGTTTTTGATGATTCCAACCGCTGCGCTGCGGCTGAAGCAAATTTGCATAGTTTATGGCAGGGTAAATGCTCTGTTGCTGAATACACAGCTGAATTCAGACGCTGGATGGCAGATACCACTTGGAACCCAGCAGCGCAAAAAAGTCCGTTCCGCCAAGGGCTTTCTGAACAGGTAAAAGATGAGCTTGCCAGAGTAGAGACTCCTAATGATCTTGAAGCCTTCATCCAACTATGTATCCGAGTTGATCAGAGGCTTACAGAAAGGAGGAAGGAGAGGCTGGGAATGTTTGGAAGTAATGGTGGCATGCGTTTCCCTGCTAGTCAGTTTGTTCAGAAGGATCCAAGAGTTTCTCCAGATTCTGACACAGCTGAACCTATGCAGGTTGATGCAATTAAGAGATCCATTTCTTTTCAGGAGAAAGAAAGAAGACGTTCGGAGAACCTCTGTCTATATTGTGGAGACTCTGGGCATTATGCAGTTAACTGTCCTAACAAGGTTAGAAGAACAATTGCGGCGACTGATGTGATCCTGCCTGAACAAATCAACTCTATTACCCAGTCTATCTCCCCATTGATTCTTGAAGAAAATAAAGTAAATTCTCCACTGTCTCATTTTGTCATCCCTATTAAGCTTATTTCTGAGGGCCATGAAATCCCCTGCTCTGCTATGCTGGACTCTGGGGCTGGAGGAAACTTTATGGACATAGAGTTTGCCCACGGCAATAACATTCAAGCCAGAAATGCATCTGCTCCTCAGGACCTGTTACCCATAAAACAGTTCCTCTGGTAACCCAGTTTGAGGCAGACCATCGTGAAACCATCAGCTTCCAGTTGATCACATCACCCAAATTTCCCATCATTTTGGGCATTCCTTGGTTCTCCACTCACAATCCCTTTATCAACTGGGGAACATGGACCATAGATTTCACATCTTCCCACTGCAAGGAACACTGTAAGGAATCTTACCAAACAAGTTCTCCGCTGGTCAAGGAATTGCAAGTTGGTGTGGTAACTACCCAGTCATATCACAACTTGCCTCCACAATTCCAAGCGTTCCTGGGATGTCTGTGATAAGAAAAATGCAGATAAATTACCTCCTCACCGCCCATACAATTGCCCCATTGAGCTGCTCCCATGGGCTTAAATACCTTTCGGCCGTCTTTTTAATCTGTCAGAACCTGAATTAAAAGTGCTCAGGGAGTGGCTTGATGAAAATTTAGAGAAGGGTTTTATTAGACACTCAACATCTCCTGCAGGAGCAGCCCTATTCTTTGTTGAAAAGAAAGACTCCACCTTGCGTCCATGTATTGATTACAGGCACATAAATAAGGTCACTATTAAAAACCGTGATCCACTCCCCTTGATCTCGTAAATGTTGGAAAGACTTCGTTCTGCCAAAGTATTTACAAAACTTGACCTACGGAGGGCATATACCCTGGTCCATATTTGTCCAGGAGACGAATGGAAAACTGCCTTTAGAACCAGATATGGACATTTTGAGTCCTTGCTCATGCCTTTTGGTCTCTGCAATGCCCCTGCGACCTTTCAACACTTCATAAATGATGTTTTTCGAGATCTGTTGGACCAATTTGTCATTGCTTATCTGGATGACATCCTTATCTTTTCCGATAACCTGGAAGAGTACCGCAGGCATGTTTGCACTGTCTTTGAAAGAATAAGGCAGAACCGACTTTACATCAAACTGGAGAAGTGTGAGTTTGAACAAGCCCAGATCCATATATTATTTCTATAGATGGAGTGAGCATGGATCCTGAGAAGATTAAAGCAGTGGTAGATTGGCCTGCCCCTGGAAACATTAAGGAAATCCAACGTTTTGTCGGGTTTGCCAACTTTTCCAGAAAATTCATAAGGAACTTCTCTAAGGTGATCGCTCCAATTACCCAACTAACAAAGAAAGGGGTGCTCTTTGTGTGGTCATCTGAGGCACAGGCTGCTTTTGGAAAGTTAAAAACTCTTTTTACTTCTTCACCAGTATTGGTACATCCCAATCCTGAATTACCTTTTATAGTGGAAGTGGATGCTTCGGACTCTGTCGTGGGATCTATCCTCTCTCAACGATGTGGTGAAAAGATGCAGCTTCATCCTTGCACTTACTTCTCTCGTTTGATGTCTTCAGCGGAAAGAAATTATGATATTGGGAATAAGGAGTTACTGGCAATTTAAGGAAGCATTTTCTAAATGGAGGCATTTGCTGGAAGGCGCTAAGCATCCTGTGGCCATTGTCACAGATCATAAGAATCTGGAATTCATTCGTTCTGCCAAGGGATTGTCTTCTAGACAAGCACGTTGGTTATTGTTCTTTTCCAGGTTCAATTTTATTATCTCATATCGACATGGGTCAAGGAATGGTAAGACATAAGACAAGTATTTGGCGCAAATCAAAGATATTAGGTTCTCACTTGAAAAAAAGGAGTCTATAAGGTTACATATGGTGAGTGCAGGGAATGCACTACTTTGTCCAGACCAAAAAAAGGAGGGAATAAATGTTCTTTAGTTCATGGAGAGGGGGAGGGGAAAAGGGATGGGGAGGGGGGGATGGATCCGCATGCAGGGCTGCCACCTTAAAAGAGCTGAAACTTGAGCTCCTGGATTGTTGTAGATAAAGGAGAAAAAGGAGAGAAAGGGGCGCCTCTGGGTGCAGATTTTTTTAAAAGGTTTTATTTTCAGTGTAAAAAACATAAAATTTTGCACTCACATTTAGTAGGCAAAAAGTAAGCATTAAACACCAGGGGTCATCTGGTATATCTGATTTTTGGGACGTCAGCCAGTGGTCCGGCCCACATCTGTCATCTCATCGCGTTGTTCCTGTTCCTCTCACATGCTGTCCACTGCAGGTGTTTTGTATGAAGCAGCCGGCTTGTGGTGGACACGAGATGTGCGGTCTTCAAAACGAGGCTTGGGAGGCAGAGACGACCAGGGCGCGTGAGAGGAACAGGAACAACGCGATGAGATGACAGATGTGGACCGGACCACTGGCTGACGTCCCAAAAATCTGATATACCAGATGACCCCTGGTGTTTAATGCTTACTTTTTGCCTACTAAATGTGAGTGCAAAATTTTATGTTTTTTACACTGAAAATAAAACCTTTTAAAAAAATCTGCACCCAGAGGCGCCCCTTTCTCTCCTTTTTCTCCTTTATCTACAAGGAATGGTAAGGCTGATGCCTTATCACGAATGTTGTCTGGACCTCTCCAGGAAAACAACTCTGAATACACAGTCCTGCCTCAAAAGAACTTTCTAGGTGCCACAAGTTCTAAAGCACTCTTGAGTCTCCTCAAGGAAGGGTATGAGAATGACCCACTCCTCAAAAATCCTCCTATGGACATCATCCTTGAGTACAAAAATGGCTTCTGGACTCAAGCACATCGCCTCTATGTACCTGAAGTTGCTCGGGTTGAAGTCCTCAAGTTGGTTCATGACTCCAAACTTGCTGGACATTTTGGAGTTTCTAAGACAGAGGAACTTTTATCCCGTTCCTTTTGCTGGCCTGGGTACAAAAGAGATGTCAAAGGTTATGTAGCCTTGTGCCTGGTCTGTGCTCGCAATAAGACACCCCGAACTTCTCCTTTGGCGTTGCTCCAGCCACTCCCTGTCCCATCAAGACCATGGGGATCAATTTCTATGGACTTTGTAGTCGATTTACCCCCCTCTAAAGGAATGACCACTTTATACCGGTCAAGGGGGTACCCTCTGCAGAACAAACTGCGGAGTTGATGGTTCGAGAAATCTTTAGACTACATGGAATTCCAGAAGATGTAGTTTCTGACAGAGGAGTACAATTCACTTAAAAATTTTGGAAAAGCTTTTGCTCAGGTCTAGGAGTAACAATTAATCTATCTTCTGCTTTTCATCCTCAGTCTAATGGTCAGACCGAGCGGACCAATCAAACGTTAGCGCAGTACCTTCGATGTTTTGTTAATTATCTTCAGGATGACTGGGTGGACTATCTTCCTGCAGTGGAGTTTACTTATAACAATTCTAAACATAGCTCCACCTCTCAGACCCCTTTTTTCCTAAATACCGGGCATCATCCAGCTTTTATCCCTGATCTCCCTATCTCAACTCCGATTGCTGTTACCAACAGATTAACTGCTTTACAGGAGATCCAGGATAAATTGATTGAGACTTTGAGGGAAGCTCAGGAAAGTTACAAACAGGCTGCAGATAGACATCGCAGAGCACTTCCTACCTTTCATGTGGGGGTTCAAGTTGGTTATCTACTAAAAATCTGAAGGCTCATGTTCCATCTGTAAAGTTGGGACAAAAATTTGTGGGACCTTTCCAGATCTCGGCCCAGATCAACCCAGTCGCCTTTCGCCTAAAACTTCCAGCCAGTATGAAGATTCACCCTGTGTTTTACATATAGCTGCTCAAACCTTTTCACAAAAATACTTTTTTGGGAAGAATTCTTCCACCCCCTCCACCTGTTAAGGTACAGGGTGAAGAAGAAAATGTGGTGGAGAAAATTCCTTGATTCCAGGATCTATAGGAACAAATTGCAATATCTGGTTCAATGGGAAGGATATGGGCCAGAAGAAAATTCTTGGGAGCCTGAGCAGAATGTTCAGGCTCCTAGATTAACAAGAGAATTCAACCAGAGGTTCCCTCATAAACCGGGCCCTAAGACGTCCAGGGAGGAGGGGAGTACTGTCAGGACCTGGACTTGAACCCAGGACCTCAGCTGTGTCTGGCAATGAATCTTCTCTCTGAGCTATCTGAGATGCTGGAATGCTGCCATGTCTCTGCACTTCCTCCTTGCCAGAATATTGTACTATCTCCAGCCTGTATCTCGCTACTGTCTTCCCTGCTGCTGTTTATATTTGCTACTGCTCGTTATCGACCCTTGGCTTGTTCCACGACTACGCTTCTGCCTGATCCCAACCTGCAACAACTTGTTACCGACCTTTTGGCTTGATTACTGACCACGCTTCTGTTTGATCCTTACCTGCTCATCCGCTACTGAACCCCGGCTTGCTCACCTCCTGGTGGGGCGATCCTGAGGACTGCGACCTCATACTAACATGCAGCTAAATCCAACTCCACCATCTGGAGCTCTGGTGAAAACCGGTTAGCACTTAGACTCCACACCTCAGGTAAGCCTGTGTCATCTGCCAGGGTGACTGCCTGTGTTCCTATCCTGCTGGTTAGTGGTAGTCCTGCAACTGCTATAGCAATTGGTCTTCGAGCCTGACCCCTTGATCGTGACAGGCAGACTCGTCACATAGGGGCGTAAGTGGCTATCAACCAAGCTACTGGCCAATTAAGTTTGGAAACCAAGTCCTGAAATGATTGGCCTGCCTGGATGATTAGAAAGGTTCTTGTGAGCTTTGGGTAATGTATAGGTCAATGGAGTTCTAGGAAGTAGAACCTATATTGAATCATATATTGCCTTATCTATGATGCCAATTACAAAAGGTTTGGTAACCAGTTCACAAAAATCTTTGTTAAAACCCTGAATTACTTCTTCAGAAATTTGTCTGTACCATTTCCTGTTCTTTAAAAAATATCAAGGCACGATTTTCTATTCTTTTGACTTTCCATTAAGACTACATTTCCCTTTGATCAGAAGCCTTGATAACCAGATCTTTGTTGTTATTTAAATCGGTTAGGGCTTTATGTTGTGAGAGGGCTGCTGTAGATTATCTGAGGTCAGTCTATTGATCTCTAGTTCTATATTTTTTGTGGTTTGTGTGAAGAGTGCCCAGATATTGGGATTGGTTTGAAGGGGAAGGAATGCTTTGAATTTCTTTTTTAATCTTGGCATTGCCTCCAACCATTGTGCTTGATCCTGCCGTGTAGAGGAAGATGGAGGGCCCACCTCCACCCAGTCAGGGCCCTCATTCTCCTCCAGCAGCTGATCAAATCCTTTAACGTGCCACAATATTTTATAGTAAAGTCCTTCAACTGTTCTGAAATTTCCTGCTCTTTATCGAATAAATATTAAGGCAATTATTTCAAGGTGAATATGTTTAGGCCCTTAATGACTTCAAAGTAAACCATGTTACTCATGGGACAAAAGCTTAAAGGGTAACACCACTTTCGTGGGGGGGAAAAAGTAGCAAATAAAGAAAATATAACATAGCCCATATAATTGACACAAATCATATTGTAATTAAATGTTATTAAAAAGTACCTTTCCTTTTCAATCTGCAACCAATGCAATTTTCTGAGAATACATTGCAATATGGCTACCTGGGGTTTTCTGTACATAGAGTGTGTACTGACCACTCCCCAGAAACATAATTCCTGCTTGTGCGATTGGCTCACCAATTTTTCCAGAAGTCTGCCTAAGATACAAGTCAGATTTCAGGCATCCCCTGCAACAGAAATGTCATTTAAGAGACACTTTCAATAGGAACCCATCTAAAGGGATGCAGACCCAAGCAGATTTCCTCATTCATGCCCAGTAGCTCCCCACTTGACAGTTAATTGTGAAACCACCCTATTAGACCTACTCAGAACAGAGGCACAGAGAATCACATGTGGATTTCTTCCTAATAACAAAAGGTAGGAATCTGCAACAAAGTTTGCTATAATCTTTGCAATGTACATAGATCACCCAACTCCGAAACCTTCGATCTCAGCTTTGAATAACTTATAGGAAAATAGATTTATAACTCCCATTTGACATTGTATGTGCTTTTTGATCACAGATCAAGGTTGTTTGGTGTTTTGTTTGTCGCCTGTCGAGGGTTTTTCTAAAAAACGATTCTTAATTTTTGGAGTAGACCCTATATTCTATGTAGATGCATGTTTCCATATGCTGTTTCTTACCACTACCACCAGTTTTTCTTTTTCTGGAGATCCATGATCTTTGCTGTGATCCATCTGAAATCTGTGATGTATGAGAAAATTGTGAAACATTACATGAATCATATTCAGTAGTACCTTCTGTGCTATAGATTCCTATGATCTGCTGCATGTGTGCCATCTTTTTGTACCCATTTGTGGGTCAATCATTTCTATATTTCTCAGTAAAGGCTAACTTATCCTACGTGAAGTTTATATTTTTGTCTGAATCAAATCTTTATTGAATTTTTCCAAGTGCTCTTAAGAGCTTTGTCTGTTTCAATAAAGATAGGATGTGCCCATAATGCAGCATTCTGTGTGTACATATATTTGGCTTCCTCATATATTCCCAAAATGTCTTTCCTATGATACTCCATGAGTAGTTCCATCATCTTCTTTGAACAATCTTGCAAATTTGCTTCCCAACAAACTTAAACATTTCAAGTTGGGAAAGATCTAAACCCTTAGTCCATGGGGGTTTAGGTCTTGCCCCACATAACATTCAAATAATTTTACATGCCAGAACAGGTTTGATTTTCTTTCAAGTGCCTTACTTAAAGTGTTTGTTACCCTAAAAAAAATGGATCCTGCTCCTTTAAAGCATGAATAACAACACAGTGCTTGTGTTGTGTCATTTGGCCCCTTGTATCATCTAAAATACCTGGCTAATGCTGCCTGGTCCTGCCCTCCCCCTGTAAACTGACCACAGTTTTTCATGGCTGCTGAGCCCTGGCACCGTCAGTTTATGTGCTTCTGTCATCTGCAGCTATCTACAGCTCCCCTGTGTCCTCCACTGTTCTCCTCCCCACTCTCCTCCCTGCCTGTCATCTCTGTGTCAGGGCCCCCCCCCCCCCCCATTGCTGCTGAAATAACGTAGTAATTATCATGCAATCCCCCGTCTTTCCTAATACTAAGTGTCCCGTATATGTGCCTGATTAAAAATATGCTGTTCTATTCCTGATTTTCTCATCATTGTGGTTGGAAGTGAATGCTGACAATAGTGAAGAGTATGGAATGTTAGGTAGCCTATAAGATAATTTTTGGATCATATTGGTCCATTCTGGTTTTTAATAAATCCATGTAATAAAGCTTGTCTATAAACTTTTATCATGTGTGGCCTCATTTGTACCAGTAAACTCAGATTTCTCTTTTCCTCTATGGGAATAACAAAGAAAAACTACTTAACATGTCTCTGATCTTTGGGTTTAGGCAAGTTTCCCAGATTTCAGAGTCTCTGGGCTTTCAAGAAATAGGACTTGTGCAGATATTCTTTGTTCTTTGTACAAAATATGCTTAGTTTGTGTATGTGCCAAGAGCCAACTTGAAAAAGACTATATACTAGTTTAGATGATTGAAGTAACATGTCTCTTGCCAGATCAAAGCTTTTTGACCTGTTAAACATAACAGCAGATGCCTTACCTTACCTGTGTACCTTTGCTGGCATCACAGTAGTTTCAGGCAAGAGAGCCACTGGTCTTGTATGAGCTCCCCTGAATGTCAATGTAGAAATGCCTTGCCAACTCTCAAGTGGCACCAATTCCTTACTATAGGTGCCCCCCACCATTCTCAATTGAGGGGCATAGCTGACCACATACCACCTCTTGACAGAAATTCCAATATTCCCCTGCTTCCTGATAGAGACATCCTAAGGGTGCAAAGGGTTTGCCAACAAATCACACACCTGTACCTAGGCTAGAGCATCATAAGCAATGTTTCTTTAGATAATGTCAGGAGGTCTTCCACGGCTTCTTCTTTTAAGACAAGTGTCCAGCAAAATGGTTGCATTACTTGTTTTTAACAGTTTCCACATCACTACCATCTCAAAGAAATACTTTTCAGTAAAGGCATGCAACAGTTCTTCATGCAAGGTGATAACAAGGCCCTTCATTTTTCGGATACTAATGTTGGAACCACAATGTTTGATGTAACAACTAAAGATAATGAGCTGGCAGCCACCATGGAAAACAAGGAGCTCCTAAAAACTATGAGAAAGGAGTTCTATCAGGATAATTCCAAAAGCTAGGTGGCACTACTGCCATTTTGTGTCTTACCAAATAATGTTCAACATGCTGAAGCACAATTTACTTATTTACAACGCATCCTGGACAGAAAACCTGAGATGAAAAAAACATGTTGTTGCCATTATGCATAGGATTGGCAAGATCATGCTGAGCTTCCATCACCTCTCAAGGAAAAAGATGAATATTGGTACATCCAATGCTTTGGCATGTATTATCCTCACAAGACAGATCAGATCAGAGTGGTCTTTGATTCAAGTGCTGGTGATGAAGTTTTTTCTCTCAATGATGTCCTAACCAGTCCTAATCTGAACAAAAACTTTATAGGAGTTTTGCTCTGCTTCTGACAAGAACCAGTTGCTGTAATGGCAGTCATTCAACAAATATTCAACTGTTTCTCATTCCAGAAGACAACAGAAACTTCCTCAGATTCCGATGGTATCACAATACCAATGACCGTAATAAAGTCATAGTCTACAGAATGAATGTACATGTCTTCAGTAACAGCCCTTCTACTGTAGCAATTTATGGCCTGAGAGGAACAGCTTAAGAGGGTGAAAAAAATTCCGATCTGATACACATGAATTTGTGGAAAATAATTTCTACATAGACTATGGGCTCAAATCTCTGCCTACAGAACAGAAGAAGAACCAATTATTATTTTCAAGAGAACTCGGGATATGCTTGCCACTGCCATCCTCAGGCTTCACAAAATTGTCTCCAGCAGTAGCAAGGTAAAGAAAGCCTTCCTTCTGATGACCATGCTGTTAGTGTAAAGGGACAAAATAGCCTGGATTGCTTTAGAATGGCAAACAAGACACATTCACATTTCAAGTATCAACCTGTGACAAGCTCTTCACAAAATGGGGAGTGTTGTCTGCCATGAACAGCATCTACGATCCTCTGGGTTTCATGGCACCCTTTACCATTCAGGGTAAAATACCTCTAAGCCCTTGTACACACGGTCGGACATTCCAACGGAAAATGTCCGATCAGATCGCGTTGTCGGATAATCTGGCTGTGTGTGGGCTCCATTGGACTGTTTCCATCGGAATATCTGACAAAGTTTTAGAGCTGGGCTATAAAACTTTCCGACAATGAGATCCGATCAGACTTTGTCCGATTGTGTGTAGAGAATTCCAATCGGACAAAGTGGCACGCATGCTCAGATCAAATTCCTGGACCAAAGCTATCGGCTACTAGCCTGAACGTAGTCCCGTCGTAACGAAATAACGTCATCACGTTACGTACGATAAGATTTTTCGACAACTTTGTCCGACCGTGTGTATGCAACACAAGTTTCGGACAAAATCCGTCAGACAAAATCCGACGGATTTTGTTGTCGGAATGTCCGACCGTGTGTACAAGGGCTAAGACAGCTTAATTCTGAAAGGATAGACTGTGATACCCCATTCCTTTGAGAAAAACAAAAAAGATGGGAATTTCAGAAAAGAGTCCCTGAAAGCACTAGAACAACCTCAGAGACCACGCTCTTACATTTCTGCATGCCTAACAAATGCCACCAAAAAAGAGATCCATGTTTCCTCTGATACTTCCATTGAAGCAATAGCTGTGGTAGCCTACCTCAAAGTGACAGATCCAAGAGACAATGTATGTGTGGGTTTTGTCCTTGCTTCAAGGCCAAGCTGACCCCAAAACCAGCCCATAAAATTCCAATATCTGAATTTCAGGATGCATGAAGGTAAAAAAGCCTTGAGCCTTTAAAACCACTTTAAGATACACATTATAGGGATAGAGTATATGGATAAATTGATTTATAGATTGGAGTGTATGGATCCTTTCATGAAAGGGAGAACCTAGAATTTTAAATGGGACTCATTTGTTTTTTTTTTTTATTATTCTAATTTGTATATACACTGTTAGACCTGTCATCTGTCTCTGAGATCCACTTAATACTACATTCTCTGGAAAAGACTAGTTGCCTGGAGTCTAAAGCGGAGCTCCACCCAAAAGTGGAACTTTCACTTATCTGTCTCCTCACCCTGGTGCCACATTTGGCTCCTTTCGGGGGAAGGGGGGAGCGGGTACCTGTGTTTGAAAGCTACCCATTCCCCACTTCCATCTGGCCTCGTTGTGGCGAGATACGTCCCAAGTCCCAGCCCCCCTCCTCCTGCCCCTGTTGCTGAGCCAGTAAGAGGGAGCACTTCACGCATGCACAGTAGGGACTCGGGTGTGAATCTGCAAGGCTTCACTGCCAGGTTCCCTTACCAGCAATGGCGGCGGCATCACGGGAAAGCCAATGGAATCATCGGCTGCAGTGCTGACATCGCTGGATTCCACGAAAGGTAAGTGTCCTAATAATAAAATTCAGCAGCTACAGTATGTGTAGCAGCTGACTTAATTTTTGGAGGGGGAGCCCGGAACACCACTTTAAAGAGGTTGTGTTCTAAATCCATTTACACATTACAGCAGGTTCTCAGATTAAGTCAAGCTATAGATTAATCGTTTTTCTTTCCTTCCACCATGTAGCAAAATCTGACAGGCTGGTTGTACCCAAGTCTATTGATGGATTGACTTGAGTATAATCAGCCTGCCCAAACATGGATCAAAATAATGACAATGTGTATCTGAGACTTTATATTAGTCAACACAGTACCAATCTATTTGCCAAACTGCCAACAAAAAAGACTGTTACCATGTTTTGTTTAGTGTGTTGTAAAGGGTTTTGCTATTCTCAAAGCATCTAAAAAAAAGTTGACCACCATGCATCTGCTCTACACTTTACATTCAACTTCCAACTACTGAAGCACCAAGCCTTGTATAGAAATGGATAGAAATGATAGAAAAGCTAAATGTAAACAAACTATAATGCTAGATGTATAATATATTCAACACAAGTTGTTTGGTTTGTACAACCAGTTTTCTATATGGGAAGTTAAAGTACAGCTATACAATAACAAACTTTCTCTTATAAGGAATATACATGTCATGTTAATAATCATACTTGTTGAAAACATGCTGTCAATCATCTCCAACATTGCTCTTGTTTCTTGCCTAGGGCCACCATGTTGACGAGCATGGATCAGTCACGTCCATGTTGACAGCTCTCCTTGCCTCTTCATTCCCTTACATTTATATATCATATTGTACAGTTGTGGTGGTATGTAAGCTGGTACAATGGTAGCCATGTAAGTAACGGCACAATGCCAGAATGCTGGGTCATACATATCAGATGCACACTGCTACCAAGAAAAGAAAGAGAGAGAAGCGTAGAGTTAGCATATATAGTTTCTTGTTTTGTTTTTTGTAGAATTCTTGTGCCATCTCCTCCTGGGTATGTCCTATCATCCCTCCTGCTTTTTTCTTCTCCCTCCTTCCTCTGATCACCCTTTACACATTGGGATTGATTTAATAAAACTGGAGAGAGAGACAATCAGCTTCTAACTTCAGCTTGTTCAATTAAGCTTTGACAAAAAAACAAGCTGATTGATTTCTATGCAGAGCTGCACCAGATTGTACCATCTCCAGTTTTAGTAAATCAACCCCGAGATGTCTCATTCATTAATCATGCATCTGCCTCCACCCCCTTGGTGCAATGTTTATGTAGGTTTGTCCTGTGTAGTTAACTGTATCTAAAATTGAAAGCATAGGTTATGTGACAAGAACAGGAAGAACTACAGCTATGATATGCAAGTTGTGAAATATAAATATTGAAAAGGAATGATTGATTTCCTTTTTTCCCCATTAATAGGAGGCCAGTATAGCTTCATATGTTAGAACTGTATTTCTGACTAAGGTTCTGCTTTTAAAAAATAAGTTCTAAAAATAAGTGTGTACAGAACAACAACATTTTGTTGGAAAGCTGCCTACCCCATGTTGAGGACAATATGATCGTCATGTGTTGTTGACTAAGGCCTCATGCACACGAGACGCAGTTAAACGCGCGTTCAGATGCAGTTGGACAGTTTTTTCAACTGCACCTGAACTCATTCAATGTTATCCTATGTGTCCATGCACACAGTCTCGTTTTTTTGCGTTTATATGCAGTTGCGTTTAATCACGTTTTTCCAGAAGCAAAAAAATGCGTTCAGAGACAAAAATTTCTGCGTTTCAGACGCAAAACGGGGCTAAACGCGGCTAAACGCGGCTGAACGCGGCAACCGCGTTTAGCCGCGTTTGCGTTTATATGCGTTTTTAAAGGTGACCTTTTTTTTTACATTAAAAATCTCAAAAATGATTGCAAATGATGAAAAACCATTAGAAAAATATTTTAAACAATTGCAATTGCAAGTGGACAATCCACAACTTGTGGCAAGTGACGTGGCAAGTGGACAATCCACAACTTGTGGCAAGTGACATGGCAGGTGGCAAGTGATGTGGCAAGTGGACAATCCACAACTTGTGGCAAGTGACGTGGCAGGTGAAGTGGCAAGTGACGTGGAAAGTGGACAATAGACAACTTGTGGCAGGTGACGTGGCAAGTGACCTGGCAGGTGACGCGGCAAGTGACTTGGCAGGTGACGTGGCAAGTGGAAAATCAACAACTTGTGGCAGGTGACTGGCATGTGACGTGGCAAGTGGACAATCCATAACTTGTGGCAGGTGACGTGGCAAGTGACGTGGCAAGTGGACAATCCACTTGTGGCAGGTGACGTGGCAGGGGACGTGGCAAGGGACGTGGCAAGTGGACGATCCACAACTTGTGGCAGGTGATGTGGCTGGTGACGTGGCAAGTGGACAATCCACATCTTGTGTCAGGTGACGTGGCAGGTGACGTGGAAAGTGGTGTGGCAAGTGGACAATCCACAACTTGTGGCAGGTGATGTGGCTGGTGACGTGGTAAGTGGACAATCCACAACTTGTGGCAGATGGCATGGCAGGTGACGTGGAAAGTGGACAATCCACATCTTGTGGCAAGTGACGTGGCAAGTGGACAATCCACAACTTGTGGCAGGTTATGTGGCAAGTGATGTGGCAGGTGATGTGACAAGTGGACAATCCACATCTTGTGGCAAGTGACGTGGCAGGTGATGTGGCAAGTGGACAATCCACAACTTGTGGCAGGTGACGTGGCAGGTGATGTGGCAAGTGACGTGGCAGCTGACGTGGCAAGTGGACAATCCAAAACTTGTGGCAGGTGACGTGGCAAGTGACGTGGCAGGTGACGTGGCAAGTGATGTGGCAAGTGGACAATCCACAGCTTGTGGCAAGTGACGTGGCAAGTGGACAATCCACAACTTGTGGCAGGTGATGTGGCAGGTGACGTGGCAAGTGAACAATCCACAACTTGTGGCAGGTGACGTGGCAAGTGACGTGACAGGTGAAGTGGCAAGTGACGCGGCAAGTAGACAATCCACAACTTGTGGCAGGTGATGTGGCAAGTGACGTGGCAGGTGATGTGGCAAGTCACGTGGCAAGTGGACAATCCACAACTTGTGGCAGGTGATGTGGCTGGTGACGTGTCAAGTGGACAATCCACAGCTTGTGGCAGGTGGCATGGCAGATGACGTGGAAAGTGGACAATCCACATCTCGTGGCAAGTGACGTGGCAGCTGACGTGGCAAGTGACATGGCAAGTGGACAATCCAAAACTTGTGGCAGGTGACGTGGCAAGTGACGTGGCAGGTGACGTGGCAAGTGACGTGGCAAGTGGACAATCCACAACTTGTGGCAGGTGACGTGGCAGGTGACGTGGCAAGTGAACAATCCACAACTTGTGGCAGGTGATGTGGCAAGTGACGTGGCAGGTGATGTGGCAAGTGACGCGGCAAGTAGACAATCCACAACTTGTGGCAGGTGATGTGGCTGGTGACGTGGCAAGTGGACAATCCACAGCTTGTGGCAGGTGGCATGGCAGATGACGTGGAAAGTGGACAATCCACATCTCGTGGCAGGTGATGTGGCAAGTGACGTGGCAAGTGGACAATCCACAATTTGTGGCAGGTGACGTGGCAGGTGATGTGGCAAGTGGACAATCCCCAACTTGTGGCAAGTGACGTGGCAAGTGGACAATCCACAACTTGTGGCAGGTGCCGTGGCAAGTGACACGGCAAATGCAAGTGTACAACTGCTCTCTATGCTGCTGCTGCTCACTCTGATCAAAATAGCAGAAATAGTTAAAAAAAATGCTTTGAGAGCTTGGGGAGGGTCTACATGATGTTATCTTTATAAACGCGTCTAAACGCAAACGCGTCTAAACGCGTCTAAACGCGTCTAAACGCGACATGCAAACGCGGCAAAACGCGCGTTTCTAAACGCGCGTTTCAGCTTTTTTTTGACAGAGGTTTCATCTGCGTCTCGTGTGCATGAGGCCTAACAGGCTTGAGGTTCCCCCAGTACATTAATCTCCCTGTTTTTGTTTCAGTGGAACAGTAAGGCCTCATGCACACGAGACGCAGATGAAACCTCTGTCAAAAAAAAGCTGAAACGCGCGTTTAGAAACGCGCGTTTTGCCGCGTTTGCATGTCGCGTTTAGACGCGTTTAGACGCGTTTAGACGCGTTTGCGTTTAGACGCGTTTATAAAGATAACATCATGTAGACCCTCCCCAAGCTCTCAAAGCATTTTTTTTAACTATTTCTGCTATTTTGATCAGAGTGAGCAGCAGCAGCATAGAGAGCAGTTGTACACTTGCATTTGCCGTGTCACTTGCCACGGCACCTGCCACAAGTTGTGGATTGTCCACTTGCCACGTCACTTGCCACAAGTTGGGGATTGTCCACTTGCCACATCACCTGCCACGTCACCTGCCACAAATTGTGGATTGTCCACTTGCCACGTCACTTGCCACATCACCTGCCACGAGATGTGGATTGTCCACTTTCCACGTCATCTGCCATGCCACCTGCCACAAGCTGTGGATTGTCCACTTGCCACGTCACCAGCCACATCACCTGCCACAAGTTGTGGATTGTCTACTTGCCGCGTCACTTGCCACATCACCTGCCACGTCACTTGCCACATCACCTGCCACAAGTTGTGGATTGTTCACTTGCCACGTCACCTGCCACGTCACCTGCCACAAGTTGTGGATTGTCCACTTGCCACGTCACTTGCCACGTCACCTGCCACGTCACTTGCCACGTCACCTGCCACAAGTTTTGGATTGTCCACTTGCCATGTCACTTGCCACGTCAGCTGCCACGTCACTTGCCACGAGATGTGGATTGTCCACTTTCCACGTCATCTGCCATGCCACCTGCCACAAGCTGTGGATTGTCCACTTGACACGTCACCAGCCACATCACCTGCCACAAGTTGTGGATTGTCCACTTGCCACGTGACTTGCCACGTGACTTGCCACATCACCTGCCACGTCACTTGCCACATCACCTGCCACAAGTTGTGGATTGTCTACTTGCCGCGTCACTTGCCACTTCACCTGTCACGTCACTTGCCACGTCACCTGCCACAAGTTGTGGATTGTTCACTTGCCACGTCACCTGCCACATCACCTGCCACAAGTTGTGGATTGTCCACTTGCCACGTCACTTGCCACAAGCTGTGGATTGTCCACTTGCCACATCACTTGCCACGTCACCTGCCACGTCACTTGCCACGTCACCTGCCACAAGTTTTGGATTGTCCACTTGCCACGTCAGCTGCCACGTCACTTGCCACATCACCTGCCACGTCACCTGCCACAAGTTGTGGATTGTCCACTTGCCACATCACCTGCCACGTCACTTGCCACAAGATGTGGATTGTCCACTTGTCACATCACCTGCCACATCACTTGCCACATAACCTGCCACAAGTTGTGGATTGTCCACTTGCCACGTCACTTGCCACAAGATGTGGATTGTCCACTTTCCACGTCACCTGCCATGCCATCTGCCACAAGTTGTGGATTGTCCACTTACCACGTCACCAGCCACATCACCTGCCACAAGTTGTGGATTGTCCACTTGCCACACCACTTTCCACGTCACCTGCCACGTCACCTGACACAAGATGTGGATTGTCCACTTGCCACGTCACCAGCCACATCACCTGCCACAAGTTGTGGATCGTCCACTTGCCACGTCCCTTGCCACGTCCCCTGCCACGTCACCTGCCACAAGTGGATTGTCCACTTGCCACGTCACTTGCCACGTCACCTGCCACAAGTTATGGATTGTCCACTTGCCACGTCACATGCCAGTCACCTGCCACAAGTTGTTGATTTTCCACTTGCCACGTCACCTGCCAAGTCACTTGCCGCGTCACCTGCCAGGTCACTTGCCACGTCACCTGCCACAAGTTGTCTATTGTCCACTTTCCACGTCACTTGCCACTTCACCTGCCACGTCACTTGCCACAAGTTGTGGATTGTCCACTTGCCACATCACTTGCCACCTGCCATGTCACTTGCCACAAGTTGTGGATTGTCCACTTGCCACGTCACTTGCCACAAGTTGTGGATTGTCCACTTGCAATTGCAATTGTTTAAAATATTTTTCTAATGGTTTTTCATCATTTGCAATCATTTTTGAGATTTTTAATGTAAAAAAAAAGGTCACCTTTAAAAACGCATATAAACGCAAACGCGGCTAAACGCGGTTGCCGCGTTCAGCCGCGTTTAGCCGCGTTTAGCCCCGTTTTGCGTCTGAAACGCAGAAATTTTTGTCTCTGAACGCATTTTTTTGCTTCTGGAAAAACGTGATTAAACGCAACTGCATATAAACGCAAAAAAACGAGACTGTGTGCATGGACACATAGGATAACATTGAATGAGTTCAGGTGCAGTTGAAAAAACTGTCCAACTGCATCTGAACGCGCGTTTAACTGCGTCTCGTGTGCATGAGGCCTAACAGACATTTTTCTAATGCTTACTTTCCAGAGCAATCCTCTCAGCATTTTCACAGCTTGATCTTCTGAATGAGATATGTTTGTAATTGTGCTAGGTGACTGCACATTGTATTATGTACACGATAAAAGAAACACATTCACCTTTAGAACAAACTTATAATCCCTGGTCGATACAATGTACTAGTTCTGCACATTTTATTTTGTTGATTTAAAATTTTCTTACATACTTGTGCTTTCATTTAAAAAAAATAGACTTTCTATAAATGAAAAAGTATCTTGTGAAATAGATTCTTTTGCTTAAATCAGCTGGAGCTTCAGGCCATGCACACTGCTGAATGAATATTATATTGCTTCATTTAAAAAGTTCTTGGGCAGGTCTGCAGGAATAAACAAATGCTATTAGGATTGTAAAATAAAATTTTACGTTTCACAAGATGAAAATGAAAATGAAACACAGTTCCATATAATTACATCAGATCACAATTCTATTTTGTGTGAATGTACATCATGATTTTGCCTTATGGCAGCAGTTAGATGCCACAAGCCTGGTATAGTTTTTTTTCCCTTTTTCATAAAAGCAGTCCCAGTGGTGGATTTGCCACAATATCACACTTTTATAGGTGTGATATACCTTTTTCTGAGCTTACCAGAGCATGGAATTGATCCGATGCGGCTGAGGGCTAGGTAAGAAGCCAAGTGAGGGCAAGATAGCCCCAACTCAGCTCTATGCCCTTGGAGGACTGAAGCAACCTTCAATTTTTAAGTACCATAGTTTGTCGCTATTCCATGAGCGTGAGCAATTTTAAGGCATGAAATGTTAGGTATAAATTAATAAAGTTGCGCTACGGACTGATTTCTTAAGATTAAGTGAAATGTTAGGTATCTATTTATTCGGCATAACATAATTTGGTGATCATTTCATTCATGATGTTACACCAAATAGATACCTAACATGTCATTCCCTAAAATTACGCATGCTCATGGAATGGCGACAAACTATAGTACTTAAAAATCAGAGGTTGCATTTTTTCACATTATACAAAAAAAGTGGGGCTAACTTTACAGTTTTTTTTTTTTAATTCATTGAAGTGTATTTTTTCCTAAAAAAAAAAAAAAAAAATTGCATTTGAAGGACCACTGTGCAAATACAGTGTGACACAAAATATTGCAATAACCACAATTTTATTCTCTAGGGTCTCTGCTAAATAATATATATATATGTTTGGGGGTTCTAAGTGATTTTCTAGAAAAAAATACAGATTTTTACTTCTAAACAACAAATGTCAGAAAAAGGCCTGGCCTTAAAGTGGTTAATCATATCTATAGATATTATTTATCTGTCATCCTGTGTGTAAAAATATCAAGGTTTCTTTAGAAAATGTGTTATTTGGGGGGGGGGGTGCTGAACAATATGAACATGGTCTATTCAGCTCCACAAAAGGTAAAAAAACTGAGGTAATTTCATAAGACGCAAGTTTTTATATACGGACTCATAAAAGATATATTTTAGTGGATACGAAATGATTCATAATTCCGTTAGTCTAACGATTCGTAATTTTGTAAGATGCGAGGTTTCATATTCAGGCTCGTAACAGTTATATTTTCTTTGATACAGAATGATTCACAATTCCATTAGTCTAATTTTCTTTGATTCGAAATTCATAATTTTGTTAGATATTAATTTTTGTTTTTTCGGTACACTACTCATAAATTTTATAATTGTTACTTTTGTGAGATTGCCTCACAATCCCATGCTTGCTTTTCTAATAAGTCCTGTACTTACTCTAGTCCACTCCCTCAGTAACGAGACTTGACTCAGTCTCCTCCTCAACTGAATTTAAAAATATTCAGGAATGCAATGTGAAAGCTGATTTATATAATAATAATATAATAAAGATATAAAGTAGATTATGTTATGTAGATACATCACTCACTAATACACTGTCTATTTAAAAACGATTCGGGAACATGAAATGACGAACATACATATTAAGATACACTTACACTGTCCATTCAAAAGAACGATTTGAGAACATGAACAAACAAAATTATGAACAAACGAAGAAACGAAATTATGAACACATGAATGAAAATGCAAACATGCAAAATTACGAACAAAAGATTGAAAATACGAAATGTAAATCATTCATTATAGATGTAATTTTCTTTCTTTTACTGTTTCAGAGTTTCATATTTTCATAAGTTTGTCCATTCATAAGTTTGAATTTTCACGTGTTTGTTATTTTGCTTATTCGGAATTTTGTAATTTTCATATTTTAGTTCTTTCAGCTATTCGGATGTTCCAATTGATCCAAATATACGAACACTAACAAATTTGTATGAAAATCTATTTGTTACGAACCGAATCGCACATGTCTATTTAAAACTATGCTATACAAGGTCCTTGATAAGGCCTCAAAGCATATTACTACCCAACTTATTAAAGAGATCCAGGATATCAGTAAGCTCACCTCAGCGTTTGAGATGTTCTGTAACAAAACTACCATGGTCAAAGAGGGACACAAAGATGAATTTGAGAGGCTGAGAGTGGTATATTTGTGCCTACCTATGCAACTGGAAGATTTGTAAAACTGGGATCAGGGATCAGTGTTGTCAACCCCTGATGACTTTTTTTACTGACAAAATATGACAAATTTACTGACAACCTGAAAAATTACACAAACTCCTATTATAAACTAAGACAATCAATATTTAAGGTTAAATTCACCATTAATAAAAATGCAGGAAACATAGTACACAGTAAATGTACTGTGGCCAATTTAAAGTATATTAACATTTTTGAAGCCAAATTGTGATAACACCTACAGCCCCGAACGATTTTACCCCCTTCCTTAACAGAGTACTTTTTGCGATTCGGCACTGTGTCGCTTTAGCTGACAATTGCGCGGTTGTGCAACATTGCACCCAACCAAAATTGATGTAATTTTTTCCCACAAACAGAGCTTTCTTTTGGTGGTATTTGATCACCTCTGCATTTTTTATTTTTTGAGCTATAAACAAAAGAAGAGCGACAATTTTGAAAAAAACAATATTTTTTACCTTTTTGCTATAATAAATATCCCATTTTTAATAAAAACAAAAACACATTTTTTCCTCGGTTTAGGCTGATACGTATTCTTCTACATATTTTTGGTAAAAAAAAAATCACAATAAGCGTATATTGATTGGTTTGCACAAAAGTTATAGCGTGTACAAAATAGGGGATATATTTATTTTTTTACTAGTAATGGCGGTGATCTGCGTTTTTTTTTTTTTTCTGTGACTGCGATATTGTTACGGACACATCCGACCATTTTGACACATGTTTGGGACCATTCACATTTACACAGCGATCGGTGCTATAAAATTGCAACTGATTACTGTGTAAATGTGACTGGCGGGGAAGGGGTTAAGACCAGGGGGCGCTGCAGGGGTTAATATGTTCCCTGGGAGTGATTCTGACGGTGGGGGGATGGGACTCGCAAGGGGAGGAGACCGATCGGTGTTCCTCTGTACTGGGAACACACCATCGATCTCCTCTCCTCTGACAGGACGTGGATCTGTTTACATACACAGATCCACGGTCCTGCTGTGTTCCCAGGCAATCGCAGGTGCCCAGCGGACATTGCGGCCGCCGGCCACGCACACCGGGTCCAGAGCGACACCGCGGGCACACATGCGCCCCCTAGGCGGCCGGGAATGGGAGGAAGTCATATGACGCCCGCCCAGGATGGGAGATCCCATCTGCCGGCGTCATATGACTATTGGTGGGTAGGGGTTAATATAGCACCATTTTAAAAAATAGCTGGTTCCATTTTTACGTGCTTTGTACTTTCTTAAAATTTCTTACTTGCTTTCCTTTTTTTGTAATGTTTAGGAGGGGCTGTGGGGTAGGGCTGACCATACATTATACAATTTTCCTCTACAACTTTCCTTTAGATTTACCAAAACCATATAATATGAGGTCAAACATAAATTTGTATGCAATCAGGCAGGCCTTTGCACTACATAGTTAAAGGTAAATATAAAGGAAATTGAACAAGAAGAATGTATAATGTATGCTTTATGTTTAACATAATTATCCCTGTCTGTACTGCGTTTGTAGCCCTTTGATATCAGCTGTAAACTAGATTTGAAAAAAGGGTTAAACATTTAGAAACCACCCTCTTGCATTATATGTTAATGATGTATAACACAGTCTGTGTGGGGATAAAGACTGCCCACACATTCTTAAAATCAGCATGATACCTTCTCTCTAGAAACATCTAAAAAGTAAGACTTGAATGGAAACACATAACCAACCCTTTATTTTTCTAATTTGACTGCAAAAGTCAAACTGTATTTTATATATACGGTATAAAGAGTAAACCGCGCTATTCAAACACAAAATTATATTATATAAATTCCCTACAAGCAGCAACCCTAATCGTAATACTCCGATATCAAACTAAATAGGTGAACAAAGTGAGCTGCGCTAAAAACAAAAAAAAATTTTCTTTCTACAAACTAATCACAAAAAAACATAAATAATCATGAGAAAAAAATAATTTTTGGTGACAAAAATAGATGCAAATAATTAGATTAATTAAATTAACCAATTAATTAAATGCAAATAATTAAATTATATAAGGGAATAATATCTTTTCATTGTATAAGTGAAAAAAGTGTTTTTAAATCAGAACCAATAATGAAATTTGCATAAATTGTATACCCCTTATATATAAATCA
This sequence comes from Lithobates pipiens, assembly GCF_037356315.1. NCBI lineage: Eukaryota > Metazoa > Chordata > Amphibia > Anura > Ranidae > Lithobates > Lithobates pipiens. The sequence goes on from NW_027507758.1 coordinate 279,148,446, forward strand.
TATACATTAGAAAAGATAAACCTACACACCAATAAATTAATTGTAGTGAATAAGCAAAGAAAAAAAATTAACAAAAAATATGCATTGAATAAAAAAAGGAGAAAAAAACAGAAAAAATTGTCCAAAGAATAGTGTTGGTTCTTCAAAGGTGATATTATGGAGTAGACACCCACAGATTCCTGTGTGAAAAACAATCCAAACAATCCTCCACCAGTGAGAAGAGGGGCCGCTTACCAGAGTTATAGATCTCAGTGTCAATGAGATCAACAGAGCAATCCGCACAGAAGTTATGGATGAACCGTCACAGGCACCACACAGCTTTTATCTCCAATACGAAGCCTCCAGACAGGGAACGAGGGTATCGTGGATCATATAAAAAATCAAAAGGCACTCGCATAGCGTAAAACCACTTACTTTAATGGAATAAAATATAAAATATTACACTCACATGTGCATAGAAGAAAACGATCGTATAAATAAAACGAGCCGGCCGGGACTCGTGTGCCGCCCGCACTTCCTAGTTGGGCGTAGAACGCGGAGACGTCAGAACGCCTATCTCCCTCCGCGTTCTACGCCCAACTAGGAAGTGCGGGCGGCACACGAGTCCCGGCCGGCTCGTTTTATTTATACGATCGTTTTCTTCTATGCACATGTGAGTGTAATATTTTCTGCGTTCCAACGATCCGAGGAAATACGGAAGCACACACTTTTAAGTGCACGTTATAAACGGTCGGTCTCCTCGGACGGATTCAACACAGTGGAATAAGGCACAGTATTTTAAACGCTTAAACAGTTTTTTACTTGGTACGCATATATGGATTTTGCTTTTACATAATAAATATTGTCATACAGTATTATGCTATGTCTGGGCATTTTTGTTTCCTATATGTGAAAGCCGTTTCCCACAAAGGAGATAACTGGTGGTAAAAGGAGAGAGCTGCAATGGCATTCTGAAGGCTTATTGGTTTCATACGTTTGGTGAGTGCATTCCCATAGGGGGTCGGCCTTGGTACCACAAGTGGTGATTTGTATGGTGGAAGCTGGGTTTCAATCACAAACGCAGGTCGGCTGAATAAAGCACCCTATCTTCTGAACACCGAACTGAACTCTTACGCATATTCTGAAAAAAGTGTGCATGCGCTGCTATACATAAAAAGTGGACTTTCTAGTTTTTTGTTTCATGTTTTATGTATTTATGATATATAATTTAATTATTTGCATTTAATTAATTGGTTAATTTAATTAATCTAATTATTTGCATCTATTTTTGTCACCAAAAATTATTTTTTTCTCATGATTATTGATGTTTTTTTGTGATTAGTTTTTAGAAAGAAAACATTTTTTTGTTTTTAGCGCAGCTCACTTTGTTCACCTATGTATTTTATATATGACTTTGTGAAATAAAGTAGATTTGGGCAAATTTGTTCTGATGGCCTGGCTGTTTTGCTAATGCTATAGTAAATAACTTACAAATGTGAAGATTTTAGTGACCAGCCCTAAATCTCTTTAAAATGTTGGAACTAGGCTTGATACCAAATCTAAATACCAATTTCTGGAGTATTTTGTGCTGATCTGAGTTAAATTCCCTGCCACCTGAATGCCTTTAAATGTTTTTTCTAACCTACAAAGTTCTTGAAGCCATAATGATGTCTGCTGCCTCTGTCTGTGCTAGGTAGATCAGTTTGAAGATCATTGAAGAAGTGGGCTGGTTTGTTTTATGGATTGACAAATTCTACAAAGTGTTCATACTCAGGGTTACTGTTAGAAATTACAGGGCCCCATACAGCCTACCTGACAGGGCCCACTTCCCCTGGCTGAAAGTGGCTGAGGACATTTATCAGTCCCTTTCTCTATTCCTATTCATTTGCCTAAATGAATAGGAAATGCTCAAAGGCTTACTGATCATTCATAAACTTTTGACTATGATCATAATCACAGTTGACTATGCTTCGGTGATGCATGGACACAGGAGTGAGTGGTACTGATCCCACAATGTGTTCTTTCAGGAAAGGAATGGGCCAGTAAATTACATATATTCCAGCCTCTTTCCCTGCTCTCCATCCTAAAAAAAAGTGTGCCTGCAGCAGCTGCTGGCAGGAGAGGAGGGAAGCCAGAGGCCTCAGGGGCACACAGGGGGCCCCAACTGCAGATGGAAGGTGGGCTAGAACCAATCCACCTGCAGTGCAGCCAGAGGGGAAAAGAAGAGGAAAAGTGGGCAGTGCTGCAGAGGCAGGCAGAAGAGGATCTGTGTCTGCAATAAGACAGTACAGCTGGACCTCCTTGTTAGCAGGTGCCCAGACCCCGCTTTTGAACTGATGGGGCGCGGGAGGGCTGGCTGTACTGCCTTATCAGCAGTCCTGTTCATACTACCTGCAGAATCTCCGAGTCCAAAAGATTCCACCATTACAATAACATTTCGAATTATCTCCAGAAAAGAATCTGGTCGTAATCTTAAAAAGAAACTCTCTTTTAGAACTACAAAGCTATGAACATTAAATGCACTTAAAAGATAACAATATGCATATACTGTACTTGTATAGCAATATACTATACAATTTGGAGCATGCTAATTAGTTCAGCAGTGAAATAAGAAGGTAGGATACATTCTTTTCTATTTGTATTGTCTTTGACTACATAGTACATTTCCTGCCACGGAAGACAAAGGAATCTGAAAACTATACGCATGCTTTTGTGCTATTGGTTACTGTAAACAGAATTTGACAGCAGGTTCAGCAACAACCGTTTAAGCAGGCAATTAATCTTTGTTTTTCAAAATTATTTTTTTACTTCTATTTATTCATTGGAAGCCTGAGGCAGCTACTGCAATGTTCTTATCCTTGAACTGCCTAAAATAGCTATTCATACACATAGCTTTACAATCTACAGGGAAACTTCACTTTTGTTTTTAAAAAAGGGTGATATAACACATGTAATTAGTGAAATGCCATTTTGTAATTCAATGTTATAAAGCATTACTATTATGTATCAATCTGCAGCCAGAACTGGTGTTCTACAACTGTCAAATTTTGTTAATTGTAATCATGACAACACTGGTAATGTAATGTACATGTACATTTTGGCTCATGCACGCTATGCTTTTTCCAGCAGCATTTCCTTCATAAATACACTGGGACTGATTGTGTGACTATAGCAAAAATACCTCCATTCAGCACACAGGAGGCAGAAAGTGACTGGATTTCAGAGACCTTATTCTTATTTCTTTTTAATAAATTGAATTTTTAGTTTAAATTAGCTAGATACATTTCTGGTGCATCAAAAAAAAAATCTTTAGAAAGCACCTAAAGCCTGATTATAAGAGCCTATCCCCTGCCAGCATGCTACAAATTGAGACCTTTGCTTTTTGTATGGTAGAAGTGGTCTATCTACAGTGGTAAACCCCCCCCCCCCCTTCTCCACTCCAGAAACTCTGACCTAATGAGCTACAATCAGCATAGTTCACACTTCCAGTTGACTAGAGAGCCCTAGATCTCATTCTGCAGAGGACATGTTGGACCTCTGCAGAGAGTCCAGGACACCAGATTATTTCTGACTGATTGTTAGGGTAACTCGACTTAGTAAATATTGCCTATAGTGGAACTAAACTCCCAGTTCAAATACAAAAGCCAACTCTAATGTGCTCAAATGTCAATTAAGATTAAAAAAAAAGTAATAGGGTTCCTAGTGAGCTTCAGCAATACATGGTAATCCAGGTGTACCTCATCCCTTGCTACTCTCTTTGGATATGGGGGATCCTAGAAATCGAAAGAAAGAACACAAGAATGGTGCACCGGCATCATGCACTACCTAAAGTACAATTTTTTAAAAATATATAAAACACAAACTTCAACTCTAGGTAGGCATCAAAGACATCACAAAGCTGAAGAGTTCTGATGAAGAGGGTATATCCATTGACATGCATTAGAGTCTGGTTCTGCGTTTCGATTTATATATTTAAGCCTGATACCCAACCGGTTTTGTGAGTATATTGCATTGTGTTTTATATATTTAAATAAATGATACCTGAGGCTGTTGCACCCTCTTGCATTCTTTCATCCCAGATCTAAACTTTGCAAAATTTACCTTTGCTTCAACAGTTCAATGCCCATGAGCTGCAATGCCACCACCAGCATTTTATCCTCGAGTTCTTCCGGGGTCTCGTCCTCAGCAATCCTGAATGTCCAGTGCGGGGTGACTCTACTCTCATAAATGCGCAGGAGTGCACTGTGTTTGAATGTTAATTGAGCTGTGCATATGCAGATCAGTGTACATTCTACAAGAAGACTGTTAGCAGGCCTTTCCATAGTCATCTTAGACTTTAGTTCCACTTGAAGAGTAGGAACACTTTTTTTTTTGCTTAATTTTGATGCTTGTGGTCATTTCAAATACAGCAACTAGTACTTGATTCAGACAGTAAGTTTACATTTAATTAATACTTAGTACTCCTGTATCAAGTGAATAAATGTTACTTTTAGAGCCTACTTGGTTTGTGCTTGGATTGTGCTTGGTTTGGGAGCAGATTTTGCTTTAGGAAAGGAACAAATGGGCACTGTTGCAAGTAACTTTAGCATTTGTGGTGACTGGACAGCTAATACTTTGTGCAAAAGTAAACAGGGGGTAATAAAACATGTATTTGAGTGTTAATAGCTCCTATTACCACAGAGCGTGACGACAATGAGGTATGATGATCCCAAATTGAGTGGGGAGAAGGGAGAAGTTGTTTTGCAGACAGCCATTCCTGTTCCTCCAGGATATGCAAGTCTGCAACAAATCATTTAGATTTCATACTGACTTTTTTTTTTTTTTATTAAAGTATTTTTAGATACATTTTTTATATTACTAAAGTGAGAAACAAAGAATGCATATAGGAAGATGCTGAAACATGTCAATCACACACATATCCACAGTACAGCAGAGGCACTGATAGAAAAGTACAAATGTATACATGAATACTGTCTGGCAAATATATGAGTTTCCAAAGAATAACTAATGTATTAACTAATGTAGAATGTCTGGCACTCAAAGGAAATAACACAAAAGGTTATCCTAATGAGGTAAACAATGCAAAAGGAGGTTGGTGTGTATTTAACCAAATATCCCAAATAGAGTAATACAGCTTAAGCTAGCCTCTAGAGTTGTATAAGTAGTGCTCCTGGGGGTTCAGGCAGCTGACTACATTGATCCATGCCTGCTTTGTGGGATGAGAGATCAAGAGAGATCCAACGTTTAGCTATTTCCCTCCTGGCCAAAAAAGAGCAAATTATGAACTGCTTAAACATGTGCAGGGGGAGAGGGAGGTTATCAACATAACCTGAGAGACGAAGCAGGAGGTATAGAGCAATATCATTGAGCAACGTCAAAAGCAATTCCCTCATAATTAAAAATATAACGTTAAAAACGTTTTAATACAGCACTAATGAGTATCTCAGTTTGTGCAAATAAACAAATTACCATGCTCCTCCTAAAAATACTAGTTGCAGTGCAAGGGTTGAACTCCACTGAAAACATTCATAGGGTAACAAACAAATATCATTCACCATGTAATATAATTGTAGAGCCATGCCCTTGTTAGGCTAAATTTAGTTTTTGATTCTGTTGTACTCAGTAGTGTAGCAATCTGTTTCTAGGTCTGATCAGGTTTCCCTAGGATAGGTGGTTAATTGCTCCTGCCTGACTCTGGAGGAAGCTTCCAGAGATAGAGTAGGATGACCAGTCACTAACCTTTGAATATTTATCTGACCTTAGCCAATGCCTAGAAGGATGGTGACTTAGGGAGAAGATACATGCTTGGGAGGCTTGTTTAGAATTTATTTTTCCTTAGGGCTGCTGCTCCTGGGATGCAACCTGTGTATTAAAGAGCTGTTAGGCCTTAACGTGTGCTTGGCTGAGGGCCAGAAGAAATTTGTATTGAAAGATATTTTCTGGAGGGCATCACCTGTGGAAGGTGGCCTAAAGAGTTCCTTTTATCACAGAAGAATGTTGCATAGAAGCTGGTGGGCGAAAGCTGTCCTTGGACATTGTGAGTAGAAACCTTGCTCCAGACTCCAAGTGTGCTTTAGAGGTTGAATGTTAGAAGTTGCTGCAAGTATTGGGACTGCTCATAAAGTGTCTCAGATTAAATGGGAATCCTCCCTAACTACCAACAAAGGCTGCTGCTATAGGTTTCTGTGTTTAAGAAACTGTTCTCTGCGTTTTGCGTTTTGGAGTATCTTGCACCTTAATCCTTCTCTCCTGTTTGAAGCACTACAATAAATCTATATCCCCTAGACTGAGCCTATGTTAGTCAATGTGCCTGGAATGAGTGATTGGGCCTGGTAGCGTCTGGACAGTTTCTTAGCAGCCCCCCAGGATAGAGCACTACATAATCATATAAGTAGTGATGGCCGAACGGTTCGCCCGGCGGTCGTTTCGCGGCGAATTTCCGACATTCGCGGTCCGCACGTTCGAACGCCTTTTTCCGTCGTTCGCCGCGGCGGACTTACGTGTTTAATGTATACAAGAACTTTAACCTTTGGTGACACGTTTATCATGTGATACAGGACAGCCAATTGAGACATGACAGCACATGGACACTTGTACATTCCCCCTAACCTATAAATACACCCGATCCGGTGGCCATTTTACATTCTTTCTTCTGTTAAGATAGGGACAGGTTCCTGTGTGGAGTAGGGAGAGATAAACCACTAGCTATTTGGTACACAAAAGTTCTTTTCAGGACTGGTATAGGTGTTAGGTGTTGATAGGTTTGCTGTGCTGCTGATTCTTGCAGCAGCCTGAGTGTCTTTTGTTAGTTTAGAGAAAGGGAAAGGACGGTGTATGCTACAGGGACAGCCAGATTAGTCTTTCATCATCATCATCATCATCATCATCATTAGCTGTTACTATCAAGGTCCACAAAAGAGCTGTTCCAGTAACCACTAATCGTTCTCTTTTTTTGCCAATTTGTATAGGGACAGGAAGGAAGCAGTGTTGTCAGGCAGTGAGGGTAATTTTAAAGACTTGCTGTTATTATTAGTTCCACAAAGGTTCTTTTCAGGACTGGTATCAGTGGTACAGTAATAGGCTTGTACATGTATAATATTCTTTCTTCCAAATATAGAAAGGATATTATACTTGACTGCTGCCCTTCTGCTGCAGTCTGCTAAACATTCACAACTCACTTGTTCCACAAAAGTTCTTATAAGGACTGGTAACTTGGTATAGGGTGCTACGGTACATAGGCTTGAGTGCGGTACAGTCTGCTGTTCTGTAAGGACCGCTATCGGTCCACAATAGATAGGGTTGACGTGCACCACTGCTGACCGCTGCCCTATACTGCAGCAGTCCTTCAGCGGTATAGGGACTGACGTACAGTCTGCTAATCACTAACACACAACCTGCTTGTTCCACAAAAGTTCTTATAAGGACTGGTAACTTGGTATAGGGTGCTACGGTACATAGGCTTGAGTGCGGTACAGTCTGCTGTTCTGTAAGGACCGCTATCGGTCCACAATAGATAGGGTTGACGTGCACCACTGCTGACCGCTGCCCTATACTGCAGCAGTCCTTCAGCGGTATAGGGACTGACGTACAGTCTGCTAAACACTAATACACAACCTGCTTGGTCCACAAAAGTTCTTATAAGGACTGGTAACTTGGTATAGGGTGCTACGGTACATAGGCTTGAGTGCGGTACAGTCTGCTGTTCTGTAAGGACCGCTATCGGTCCACAATAGATAGGGTTGACGTGCACCACTGCTGACCGCTGCCCTATACTGCAGCAGTCCTTCAGCGGTATAGGGACTGACGTACAGTCTGCTAAACACTAATACACAACCTGCTTGGTCCACAAAAGTTCTTATAAGGACTGGTAACTTGGTATAGGGTGCTACGGTACATAGGCTTGAGTGCGGTACAGTCTGCTGTTCTGTAAGGACCGCTATCGGTCCACAATAGATAGGGTTGACGTGCACCACTGCTGACCGCTCACCTATACTGCAGCAGTCCTTCAGCGGTATAGGGACTGACGTACAGTCTGCTAATCACTAACACACAACCTGCTTGTTCCACAAAAGTTCTTATAAGGACTGGTAACTTGGTATAGGGTGCTACGGTACATAGGCTTGAGTGCGGTACAGTCTGCTGTTCTGTAAGGACCGCTATCGGTCCACAATAGATAGGGTTGACGTGCACCACTGCTGACCGCTGCCCTATACTGCAGCAGTCCTTCAGCGGTATAGGGACTGACGTACAGTCTGCTAATCACTAACACACAACCTGCTTGTTCCACAAAAGTTCTTATAAGGACTGGTAACTTGGTATAGGGTGCTACGGTACATAGGCTTGAGTGCGGTACAGTCTGCTGTTCTGTAAGGACCGCTATCGGTCCACAATAGATAGGGTTGACGTGCACCACTGCTGACCGCTGCCCTATACTGCAGCAGTCCTTCAGCGGTATAGGGACTGACGTACAGTCTGCTAAACACTAATACACAACCTGCTTGGTCCACAAAAGTTCTTATAAGGACTGGTAACTTGGTATAGGGTGCTACGGTACATAGGCTTGAGTGCGGTACAGTCTGCTGTTCTGTAAGGACCGCTATCGGTCCACAATAGATAGGGTTGACGTGCACCACTGCTGACCGCTCACCTATACTGCAGCAGTCCTTCAGCGGTATAGGGACTGACGTACAGTCTGCTAATCACTAACACACAACCTGCTTGTTCCACAAAAGTTCTTATAAGGACTGGTAACTTGGTATAGGGTGCTACGGTACATAGGCTTGAGTGCGGTACAGTCTGCTGTTCTGTAAGGACCGCTATCGGTCCACAATAGATAGGGTTGACGTGCACCACTGCTGACCGCTGCCCTATACTGCAGCAGTCCTTCAGCGGTATAGGGACTGACGTACAGTCTGCTAATCACTAACACACAACCTGCTTGTTCCACAAAAGTTCTTATAAGGACTGGTAACTTGGTATAGGGTGCTACGGTACATAGGCTTGAGTGCGGTACAGTCTGCTGTTCTGTAAGGACCGCTATCGGTCCACAATAGATAGGGTTGACGTGCACCACTGCTGACCGCTGCCCTATACTGCAGCAGTCCTTCAGCGGTATAGGGACTGACGTACAGTCTGCTAAACACTAATACACAACCTGCTTGGTCCACAAAAGTTCTTATAAGGACTGGTAACTTGGTATAGGGTGCTACGGTACATAGGCTTGAGTGCGGTACAGTCTGCTGTTCTGTAAGGACCGCTATCGGTCCACAATAGATAGGGTTGACGTGCACCACTGCTGACCGCTCACCTATACTGCAGCAGTCCTTCAGCGGTATAGGGACTGACGTACAGTCTGCTAATCACTAACACACAACCTGCTTGTTCCACAAAAGTTCTTATAAGGACTGGTAACTTGGTATAGGGTGCTACGGTACATAGGCTTGAGTGCGGTACAGTCTGCTGTTCTGTAAGGACCGCTATCGGTCCACAATAGATAGGGTTGACGTGCACCACTGCTGACCGCTCACCTATACTGCAGCAGTCCTTCAGCGGTATAGGGACTGACGTACAGTCTGCTAATCACTAACACACAACCTGCTTGTTCCACAAAAGTTCTTATAAGGACTGGTAACTTGGTATAGGGTGCTACGGTACATAGGCTTGAGTGCGGTACAGTCTGCTGTTCTGTAAGGACCGCTATCGGTCCACAATAGATAGGGTTGACGTGCACCACTGCTGACCGCTGCCCTATACTGCAGCAGTCCTTCAGCGGTATAGGGACTGACGTACAGTCTGCTAAACACTAATACACAACCTGCTTGGTCCACAAAAGTTCTTATAAGGACTGGTAACTTGGTATAGGGTGCTACGGTACATAGGCTTGAGTGCGGTACAGTCTGCTGTTCTGTAAGGACCGCTATCGGTCCACAATAGATAGGGTTGACGTGCACCACTGCTGACCGCTGCCCTATACTGCAGCAGTCCTTCAGCGGTATAGGGACTGACGTACAGTCTGCTAAACACTAATACACAACCTGCTTGGTCCACAAAAGTTCTTATAAGGACTGGTAACTTGGTATAGGGTGCTACGGTACATAGGCTTGAGTGCGGTACAGTCTGCTGTTCTGTAAGGACCGCTATAGGTCCACAATAGATAGGGTTGACGTGCACCACTGCTGACCGCTCACCTATACTGCAGCAGTCCTTCAGCGGTATAGGGACTAAGAGTTTTGTCACAGGGTCATTTAAAAAATGACATGCAGAGGAAGAGGCAGGCCCTTCCGCAGGGGTGGTAGGGGTAGGGCAGGAGCAACAGGCTTGAGCCAAAGTGGGAAGTTGCAGAAGGTGCGTTCAATTACTTTAAAGGATGCACCAGACTTGGTTGAGTGGCTCGCTCAGCCTTACTCTTCTGCACCCTCCTCATCCTCTCGATCTGCACCCTCTTCTTCACTCTCTGCTATGTGCACCCCCAAAGACACTACCACCAACAACACGACCACCACCACCACCACCACATACCTTCCGCTTGAGTCACTGGAATTATTTTCCGATCCATATCAAGAGGACATTTCTGATGCGCAGCCACTCTTGGTATTGGATCAGGAAGAGGAGGTAGCAACAAGCGCTACTCAGCAGTCTGACGCCAGTACCCAGATCAGCCCAAGGAGGAGGTTGGTCCCCGGTGTTGCTGCCTACTCTACTTATAGCGGTGGGGAAGGTGACGTTGATGATGACGTGTCTAGTGATGTCACGTGGGTGCCCACAAGAGAGGAAGAGGAGGGGAGTTCAGAGGGAGATATGGACCAGCAGATAGGGAGGAGAAGCAGCAATGACTTACATTGCACAGCAGGGACAAAGCAGACTGCAAATGTATCAGGAGCGAGTCATCGACCATGTACGGTCACATCTGGCGCTCCCAGGACACCGGCACATGGCTCCGCAGTGTGGGCTTTTTTTAACGTGTCCGCTGCTGACAATAGCGTTGCCATCTGCAATCTTTGCAGTCAACGCGTTAGTCGCGGTAAGCCCAATACTCACCTAGGGACGACCGCCTTAAGAAGGCACATGAGCAGCCATCACCGAGCCCAGTGGGAGCAACGGAACACACAAAGCCACACTGCAGGCTCTCACCGTCCAGCCTCGTCTTCTACTTCTCCTTCTCCTCTCTCCTCACAATTGTCCTCCACTCCACCTTCCATCACGCCAAGCTCACATTTTTCTGCAAAAAGGCAGGCTTCCGTGGGCCTAATGTTTGAGCGTAAAAAAATGATGACGCCGGATAACCCTCTTGCCCAACGGTTGGCGGCTGGCTTGTCAGAACTCATAGCCCGCCAACTACTGCCATATAAACTGGTGGACTCGGAGGCCTTTCGCAAATTTGTGGCCATTGGAACACCACAATGGAAGGTCCCAGGAAGGAAGTATTTCTCAGAGAAGGGCATCCCAGAGCTATATGGCCATGTTCAGCGGCAAGTGAATGTATCTCTGGCACACAGTGTCGGTGCCAAGATACATCTGACCACAGACACGTGGTCTAGCAAACACGGGCAGGGAAGGTATATCAGTTTTACTGCCCACTGGGTGAACCTTCTGACGGCCGTCAAGCATGTAACCCGTGGCACCCGTGTAGATTTGGTTTTACCGCCACGGATTGCATGCAGGCCTGACTCTTCTTCTCCTCCTCCTACTCCATCCTCCTCCCTCTCCTCCTCAGCTGCCTCCTCCTTTTCCGCTGCTAGCGTCTCTTCCACTGCACCGCCCAAGCTCCCCAGAACCTATTCCACATGCCAGGTGAGACGTTGCCATGCCGTGCTGCGTCTGTTGTGCCTGGAAGCAAAGAGCCACACTGGCCCGGCACTCCTTTCAGCTTTGCGTTCACAGGCAGATGAGTGGCTAACACCGCTCAATTTGACAGTTGGTAAAGTGGTGTGTGACAACGGTGCCAATCTGCTTAGCGCATTGAAACAGGGCAAAATCACGCACGTGCCGTGCATGGCACACGTCTTAAACTTGGTCGTGCAGCGATTCCTTGTCAAATACCCTGGGGTCCAGGACATCTTGCGGCAGGCAAGGAAAATCTCGGCCCATTTCAGAAGATCTTACACGGCCATGGCTCGCCTTGCTGACATTCAGCGGCGACACCATCTGCCGGTCAGACGTCTTATTTGCGATTGCCCGACGCGATGGAACTCAACCTTCTATATGCTTGATAGGCTGCTCCAGCAGAAACGTGCAGTTAACGTCTACCTGTATGAACTCTGCGAAAGAAACGGTTCTGGGGAGCTGGGTTTTTTTTCACCGCGCCAGTGGCTGCTCATGCGCGACACATGCAGACTTCTGCGGCCATTTGAGGAGATCACCAAACTGGTCAGTCGCAGCCATGGCGCCATCAGTGACATGGTACCTTATGCCTTCTTTCTGGAGCGTGCATTGCGTCGTGTCATTGATCAGGCTGTGGAGGAGCAGGAGCGGGAAGATGAGGAAGTCGCAATGCTGGATGAATTCCCAGGGGGGGCTACTCTATCTGAGACAAGTCAACAACAGGAGTCTGATGAGGAGTCAGAGGAGGATGGTGCCGGGGCGGATGAGCAGGAGCAAGAAGAGCATGCTTTAAACCTTTCTGGGATCCCTGTTGTGCGAGGATGGGGAGAGGAGAATGAAGAGGACGACATTATCCTGGATGATGAGCAGGAGCCAGGCCACCACACCGCTTCCACTTTAGTGCAAATGGGGGCCTTCATGCTCCAGTGTTTTAATAGGGACCCCCGTATAAAAAGCATGAGGGTCAAGGACCAGTACTGGGTGGCAACGTACTTAGACCCCCGGTACAAACACAAAATGGCGGAAATGTTACCGCCGTCGCAGAGGGCTGTCAGAATGCAGCACTTCCAGGCCTTGCTTCGAGAAATGCTGCATTCTGCTTTTGCGTGCGCTGGCAGAGGAGCAATTCCCACTCCCAGAGAAGGATTTGCGGGTACCAATCCAACAGCGCCTGCAAGAAGAGGCCGGTTTGAAGATGTGTTGGTGACTTCGGATATGAGGTCATTCTTTCAGCCGACCCATCGACAGGTGTCATCCGGATCCAGCATCAGGGAACGCCTAGACCGTCAGGTGTCCGACTACATTGGGTTAACGGCCGATGTGGACGCTCTGAGGAGTGATGAACCCCTAGACTACTGGGTGGGCAGGCTTGACCTCTGGCCAGAGCTTGCCCAATTTGCAATCGAACTGTTGGCTTGCCCCTCATCCAGTGTCCTGTCCGAAAGGACGTTCAGCGCAGCAGGGGGGATTGTGACCGATAAGCGTACTCGCCTAGCTCACCACAGTGTTAACTACCTCACATTTCTAAAAATGAATGAGGCATGGATCTCGGAGGAATTCAACACATGTGATCAGTAGACCATGTATATGTCTATAAACAATTTTTGGAATCAAGCACACAGACCTTCTTAATTCATTTGGCTCACTTCCCTGACCCAAAAAAGCACACCGTACTATATGCCCCTACCCTCCTCTTTGAAGAGGTTGAGCGGTGTCATATTTCTACTGGGGCTGCTTATTATGAGGGGTTCCCACCATCCCTGTGCTGTGCTGACTTCCTCCTGGGTGTTCTTATTATGAGGGGCTCCCACCATCCCTGTGCTGTGCTGACTTCCTCCTGGGGGTTCTTATTATGAGGGGATCACACCATCCCTGTGCTGTGCTGACTTCCTCCTGGGGCTGCTTACGGTGCTGCTGTCAGCGCTGTATGTCACGGAGCTGCTGTCAGCGCTGTATGTCACGGAGCTGCTGTCAGCGCTGTATGTCACGGAGCTGCTGTCAGCGCTGTATGTCACGGAGCTGCTGTCAGCGCTGTATGTCACGGAGCTGCTGTCAGCGCTGTATGTCACGGAGCTGCTGTCAGCGCTGTATGTCACGGAGCTGCTGTCAGCGCTGTATGTCACGGAGCTGCTGTCAGCGCTGTATGTCACGGAGCTGCTGTCAGCGCTGTATGTCACGGAGCTGCTGTCAGCGCTGTATGTCACGGTGCTGCTGTCAGCGCTGTATGTCACGGAGCTGCTGTCAGCGCTGTATGTCACGGAGCTGCTGTCAGTGCTGTATGTCACGGAGCTGCTGTCAGCGCTGTATGTCACGGAGCTGCTGTCAGCGCTGTATGTCACGGAGCTGCTGTCAGCGCTGTATGTCACGGTGCTGCTGTCAGCGCTGTATGTCACGGAGCTGCTGTCAGCGCTGTATGTCACGGAGCTGCTGTCAGCGCTGTATGTCACGGAGCTGCTGTCAGCGCTGTATGTCACGGAGCTGCTGTCAGCGCTGTATGTCACGGAGCTGCTGTCAGCGCTGTATGTCACGGTGCTGATGTCAGTGCTCTGTATTACGGTGCTGCTGTCAGTGCTCTGTATCTCCTGCACCCTCTTGTTTGCCTACCCTGGTCCCTGACCTTCCCTCTCCTCCATTGCCTTCATTAGCTCCATAGTCCTGAATTGTCAGAACAATTTCCCAAATAAAAAAAAAATGCTTGTAGTTATCGATCCCAAATTCACCTCATACATGTATTATGCTATTGTCCAGGTGGTGGGACTACGTGCTACCCCCTAATAATTACCCCGTGGCCGCAAATTCGACCTAAAGGTTTGCGAAATTCGCCTCCCATTGAAGTCAATGGAGCCCGCGGCGAACGGTCGTTTTCGCGAACGTTTGTGTCCGTTCGCGTTTCGCGTTCGCGAAACGTCCCGTCGGAAGTTCGTCCATCACTACATATAAGCACTAAATCAAATAACTGAAGTAATAAAAGAAACAAAGTAATATAATATCTGGCTAGATTCATGCAGTAGTGTGTGGTGCAGCTCTTGTTTGCACAGGTACAGCAGCCCATTCAATTGAATTAGCTGCACTACATGCATTTCCCACAGGGAAAAAGTGCCTGGCCCTGTTTTAAAAATGCGGTCACATTAAACTGCATGGTGCTTTTGCACCACATTTTCCAATGAATTGAGGTGCCATTAATTCTTTATCTGCAAAAAAGCAGCACATTTTGGCTTCGGGAGCATTTGCAATTTCAACAGACTCCTGCACCCACAATAGGGTGAACCTAGCCTAATAAAACATTGTTGTAATAATTTGTCCTTCAGATTACTGCAGGACAGTCCCAAACTTTGGGAGTATTAATGTTCCAATAAACACATTAGTCTTCAGTGATTGCTCCAAGTGGAAAGAGTGCTCGAAAGTCCAGAGTAAGTGACTCCTTTCAACACACATGAAGACAGCCACTTACCATTTCAACATGCCTCACATTTCAAGATTAGTATTAGGGATGGCCAAACGGTTCGCCCGGCGAATTTCGGCTGTCCGCGGTCCGCCCGATCGGCGGACTATTGCTGCTGTTCGCCCGGCGGACTTAAGTGTTAAAAGAACTTTGACCTATGATGACAAATCCATCATGTGGTACAAGACAGCCAATTGAGACATTACAGCACATGGACACTTGGACATTCCCCCTAAGTTATAAATAGACCCGATCCGGCGGCCATTTTACATTCTTTCGTATGTCACTATAGGGGGAGGTTGCTGTGTGGAGCAGGGAGAGACTGCAGTGACCAAAATCGCTAGCTATTAGGTCCACAAAAGTTCTTTTAAGGACTGGTATGGTATAGGTGTAGTTCAGGATATAGGTTTGAGGCACTGCTATTCAAGTCATTGTTGCAGCAGCCTGTCTTTTGTCAGTGCAGAGAGGGACAGGACGCTGTGTGCAGCAGGGACAGTCAGTTTAAGCAGGGGCAGTCAGTTTAATAGCTGTTACTATTAGGTCCACAAAAGTCCTTTTCAGGACTGGTATGGTAATAGGGTTGTACACGTATAATATTCTTTCTTCCAAATATAGGTACAGTCTGCTAATCACAACCTACTAGTTCCACAAAGGTCCTTATAAGGACTGGTAAGGTATAGTGTACTACAGTATATAGGGTTGAGTGAGGTACAGTCTGCTAATCCTTAAGGAGTGGTATAGGTCCACAATATATAGGGTTGAGGTGCACTACTGCTGACTGCTGCCCAATTCTGCAGCAGTCCTTTATCAGTATAGGGACTGAGGTACAGTCTGCTAATCACAACCAACTAGTTCCACAAAGGTCCTTATAAGGACTGGTAAGGTATAGTGTACTACAGTATATAGGGTTGAGTGAGGTACAGTCTGCTAATCCTTAAGGACTGGTATAGGTCCTCAATATATAGGGTTGAGGTGCACTACTGCTGACTGCTGCACTATTCTGCAGCAGTCCTTTATGAGTATAGGGGCTGAGGTACAGTCTGCTAATCACAACCTACTAGTTCCACAAAGGTCCTTCTAAGGACTAGTAAGGTATAGCGTACTAGAGTATATAGGGTTGAGTGAGGTACAGTCTGCTAATCCTTAAGGACTGGTATAGGTCCACAATATATAGGGTTGAGGTGCACTACTGCTGACTGCTGCCCTATTCTGCAGCAGTCCTTTATGAGTATAGGGACTGAGGTACAGTCTGCTAATCACAACCTACTAGTTCCACAAAGGTCCTTATAAGGACTGGTAAGGTATAGTGTACTACAGTATATAGGGTTGAGTGACGTACAGTCTGCTAATCACAACCTACTAGTTGCACAAAGGTCCTTCTAAGGACTGGTAAGGTATAGCTTACTACAGTATATAGGGTTGAGTGAGGTATAGTCTGCTAATCCTTAAGGACTGGTATATCACGGTGCTGGTGTCAGTGCTTTATGTCACGCTGCTGATGTCGGTGCTCTCTATCACGGTGCTGGTGTCAGATCACTCGATCACGGTGCAGGTGTCAGTGCTCTATATCACGGTGCTGGTGCTGGTGATCATCTCCTGCACCCTCTTCTTTGCCTACCCTGACCTTCCCTCGCCTCCATTGTCTCCAAGAGTCCTGAATTGTCAGAATATCACATATAAAAAAAGAATGCTTGTAGTTGTCGATCCCAGATTCACCTCATACATGTGTTATGTCATTGGCCATGTGGTGGGACTATGTGTGCACAGCTAGTAATTATTTTGTGGCTGCAAATATGACCTGTAGGTTTGTAAAGTTCACCATCCCTGTGCTGTGCTAACTTCCTCCTGGGGCTGTACCTCTGCTGTGCATATTATGAGGGGCTCCCACCATCCCTGTGCTATGCTTATTATGAGGGGCTCCCACTATTCCTGTGCTGTGCTGACTTTCTCCTGGGGCTGCTTATTATTATGACGGGCTCCCACCATCCCTGTGCTGTGCTGAATTCCTCCTGGGGCTGTACCTCTGCTGTGCATATTATGAGGGGCTCCCACCATCCCTGTGCTATGCTCATTATGAGGGGCTCCCACCATCCCTGTGCTATGCTCATTATGAGGGGCCCCCACCATCCCTTTGCTGTGCTGACTTCCTCCTGGGGCTGCTTATTATGAGGGGCTCCCACCATCCCTGTGCTATGCTGACTTCCTCCTGGGGCTGTACCTCTGCTGTGCATATTATGAGGGGCTCCCACCATCTCTGTGCTATGCTCATTATGAGGGGCTCCCACCATCCCTGTGCTATGCTGACTTCCTCCTGGGGCTGCTTACGGTGAAGGTGCCAGTGCTGTATATCACGGTGCTGGTGTCAGTGCTTTATATCATGGTGCTGATGTCAGTGCTCTCTATCACGGTGCTGGTGTCAGATCACTCTATCACTCTATCACGGTGCAGGTGTCAGTGCTCTATATCACGGTGCTGGTGATCATCTCCTGCACCCTCTTCTTTGCCTACCCTGACCTTCCCTCGCCTCCATTGTCTCAAGAGTCCTGACTTGTCAGAATTTCACATATAAAAAAAGAATGCTTGTAGTTGTCGATCCCAGATTCACCTCATACATGTGTTATGTCATTGGCCATGTGGTGGGACTATGTGTGCACAGCTAGTAATTAATTTGTGGCTGCAAATATGACCTGTAGGTTTGTAAAGTTCACCATCCCTGTGCTGTGCTGACTTCCTCCTGGGGCTGTACCGCTGCTGTGCATATTATGAGGGGCTCCCACCATCCCTGTGCTATGCTTATTATGAGGGGCTCCCACTATCCCTGTGCCGACTTCCTCCTGGGGCTGCTTATTATGAGGGGCACCCACAATCCCTGTGCTGTGCTGAATTCCTCCTGGGGCTGTACCTCTGCTGTGCATATTATGAGGGGCTCCCACCATCCCTGTGCTATGCTCATTATGAGGGGCTCCCACCATCCCTGTGCTATGCTCATTATGAGGGGCTCCCACCATCCCTTTACTGTGCTGACTTCCTCCTGGGGCTGCTTATGAGGGGCTCCCACCATCCCTGTGCTGTGCTGACTTCCTCCTGGGGCTGTACCTCTGCTGTGCATATTATGAGGGGCTCCCACCATCCATGTGCTGTGCTGACTTCCTCCTGGGGCTGCTTATTATGAGGGGCTCCCACCATCCCTGTGCTATGCTGACTTACTCCTGGGGCTGTACCTCTGCTGTGCATATTATGAGGGGCTCCCACCATCTCTGTGCTATGCTCATTATGAGGGGCTCCCACCATCCCTGTGCTGTGCTGACTTCCTCCTGGGGCTGCTTAATATGAGGGGCTCCCACCATCCCTGTACTGTGCTAACTTCCTCCTGGGGCTGCTTATTATGAGGGGCTCCCACCATCCCTGTGCTGACTTCCTCCTGGGGCTTTACCTCTGCTGTGCATATTATGAGGGGCTCCCACCATCCCTGTGCTGTGCTGACTTCCTCCTGGGGCTGCTTATTATGAGGGGCTCCCACCATCCCTGTGCTGTGCTGACTTCCTCCCGGGGCTGCTTATTATGAGGGGCTCCCACCATCCCTGTGCTATGCTGACTTCCTCCTGGGGCTGTACCTCTGCTGTGCATATTATGAGGGGCTCCCACCATCCCTGTGCTATGCTCATTATGAGGGGCTACCACCATCCCTGTGCTATGCTGACTTCCTCCTGGGGCTGCTTACGGTGCAGGTGTCAGTGCTGTATATCACGGTGTTGGTGTCAGTGCTGTATATCACGGTGTTGGTGTCAGTGCTGTATATCACGGTGTTGGTGTCAGTGCTGTATATCACGGTGCTGGTGTCATTGCTGTATGTCACGCTGCTGATGTCAGTGCTTTCTATCACGGTGCTGGTGTCAGATCACTCTATCATGGCGCAGGTGTCATTGCTGTATGTCACGCTGCTGATGTCAGTGCTCTCTATCACGGTGCTGGTGTCAGATCACTCTATCATGGTGCAGGTGTCATTGCCGTATGTCACACTGCTGATGTCAGTGCTCTCTATCACGGTGCTGGTGTCAGATCACTCTATCACGGTGCAGGTGTCATTGCTGTATGTCACGCTGCTGATGTCAGTGCTCTCTATCACGGCGCTGGTGTCAGATCACTCTATCACGGTGCAGGTGTCATTGCTGTATGTCACGCTGCTGATGTCAGTGCTCTCTATCACGGTGCTGGTGTCAGATTACTCTATCACGGTGCAGGTGTCATTGCCGTATGTCACGCTGCTGATGTCAGTGCTCTCTATCAGGGTGCTGGTGTCAGATCACTCTATCACGGTGCAGGTGTCATTGCTGTATGTCAGGCTGCTGATGTCAGTGCTCTCTATCACGGTGCTGGTGTCAGATCACTCTATCATGGTGCAGGTGTCATTGCTGTATGTCACGCTGCTGATTTCAGTGCTCTCTATCATGGTGCTGGTGTCAGATCACTCTATCACGGTGCAGGTGTCATTGCTGTATGTCACGCTGCTGATGTCAGTGCTCTCTATCACGGTGCGGTTGATCATCTCCTGCACCCTCTTCTTTGCCTACCCTGACCTTCCCTCTCCTCCATTGCCTTCATGCGCTCCACAGTCCTGAATTGTCACAATTTCACATATAAAAAAAGAATGCTTGTAGTTGTCGATCCCAGATTCACCTCATACATGTGTTATGTCATTGGCCATGTGGTGGGACTATGTGTGCACAGCTAGTAATTATTTTGTGGCTGCAAATTTGACCTGTAGGTTTGTAAAGTTCGCCTCCAATTGAAGTCAATGGGGCCCGTCGCAAACGTTACGGTTCGCGAACTATCGGCCGCGTTTGCGGTTCGCGAAACGTCCTATCGGAAGTTCGTCCATCACTGATTAGTATGTACAATTCTGAGCTTTCTCAGTCTGACCCATCAGTTTCCCCCTGGTAGCACTAGCAGGCTTCACTTAGTCACTCACTCACACTTTTTTAGGAA
Organism: Lithobates pipiens; assembly: GCF_037356315.1. Taxonomy (NCBI): domain Eukaryota; kingdom Metazoa; phylum Chordata; class Amphibia; order Anura; family Ranidae; genus Lithobates; species Lithobates pipiens. The sequence goes on from NW_027507758.1 coordinate 279,168,673, forward strand.
AAAACTCAAGACCTTCCTCTTTTAGCAGATGATCAAAGCTCGCCACAGCGCCTAGAGGCGATTCAGTTCGCATTGTGCGCTATACAAGTATTTCATTCATTCATTCATTCATTCACTCATCTCTCCCAGTCAACATGTTCTCCTAAGAACAAGAAGGGAAAAAAAGGTGCAAATGTTTCCACTAAATCCACCGATTTTTATAAAAAAAATTACGCTTACACCTAAGCCTCTTGTCATTAACTACATAACAGAATCTGATGTATACACAAATACAAGCAAATACACGAATTTCCAAAGAATAACTAGTGTATTTACAGAGGAAATCACAGAGGATCACTTTGTGGGTCACTCTTATGCCTGGAGGAAAAGAGATTTAATGCCAAAATAAGGAATGATTTCTTTGCAGTAAAAGTTGTGAAAATGTGGAATAGACTCCCTCCAGAGGTGGTTTTGTCCAGCTCAGCAGATTGCTTTAAAAAAGGCCCAGATTATTTACTAAATGTACATAATATAATCGGATACTAATATTTATAGGTAAAGTTGATCCAGGGGATATCCGATTGCCTCTTGGGGGATCAGGAAGGATTAATTTCCCCTGCTGGATCATGCTTTGATGGGTTTTTTTTTTGCATCCCTCTGGATCCACTGTAGATATAGGATTGTGTATATAGGATTGTATAATTTTTTTACCCTATTATTGGTTGAACTAGATGGACTTGTGTCTTTTTCAAGCAGACTAACTATGTAAATTTGATGTGTGGACATAGGAGGATCAGTTCCATGTTTTGCTGCTCACAAAGCCAAAAAATAGCTGCTCTGTAACAGTGCTTCTTCCACTGTCTCTGCACATGCAACCACACAGTTTTGTGAGCTGTGAAATGGGAAACAGATTCTCCTATATCTACACATCAGATTTTGTTATGTAGTTAATGAGAAAAAAAAAAAAACAGAAATAAAATAATAACAATCACTTCAATACGAGATATGCTTATTGTATTATAATGTACAGAAGGCATATGAAACACATTAAAGTTTCTAAGCAATATATGCATTTGAGCCACATAATTTGCATTTCGTTCTATCCAATTATGAGTTGGTTGTCAGATTTTCAGCTGTAAACATGTATCTAGTTAGAATACTTGGCAATAAGCAAGTGTCAGCTGAAGTATAAAACACGTTAGCAATCCTACATCACACCCTATAGCACTTTTAATTGGGAGGGGATTTTTTCCCTCAAAAGTTTCAACACAAAGTTGCTGCAATTGACAGCTGCTGCTTTCATTTTCCACTGGAACCCTGCCACAACACCTAAAGTCCTTTGTGAGGGCAAGTGACTCTGTCAGAATCAGACTTACTTTTGCAAAGTACCTTTTAATTTTTAATTTAGTTTATTTTATTGTTGCTGTTGCCTGGTTTGTAATATTATTTTTCTGTAAATTATTTCTTGCAGCATGTTCCTCTTAAATAATGTTTAAAAAGTGTTAATCTGAATCTCTTAATGCACTAAATAAGAAATAAAAATCTTTGCCTCTTTGAAGAAAGCTTCTATATGTCACATGACACATACCCTTATGCAGAGCCTGAGATGACTAGGGTGCCCTCATGCACAGTTCCCATCGAAGCACCACTGGATGTTGAGATGCGGTCTGCAAGGGTAAAGGAAAGGCATAAGTGCTAAGGTGTTGACACTGTTAGCAGTAACTTAGGAGTGTAGAGGTATAGTGCACTGTGGAGAGGTCAAGTCCATTTGAGGGTGGAGTCAGGTCCCAAACTTGACCAAGTGGAAGGACACCAGAATGTGAGCAGAATCAGTGTCAGGAACAGTCAGAAGTCGGCAATGATGCGGCAGCGAGATACAGATTCACTAGGCAAAAGCGTAGTCAGTAATCCAAGCCTGGGGTCCGTAGTGGAGGCAGACAGTGAACATGAACAGACGGGTAATCTAAGAGCAAGGTCAGAGAAGAAGTCAGGTCAGTAATAGAATGTCAGAAACTGGATCACAGGAACAAGGCCGTAGACCATTCAGCAAAGAACTAGGGCAGAGTTCAGGTTTAAATGGGCTGCATGGTGGCAGTGAACATGCACACAGGAATTTACAAAGATATCTATTGGTATAATATAGAAATGTTACTATTAGGTAAACTTGCAAAGATCTCCACAATGCTAAAAAAATAAAAAAACACTCAAGGAGATTCAAACCTATAGTTGTAATTATTAGGTAGAGCTGATCTAAGTGTGTAATATATGTATAAGTGTGTAACCCAGAGGATGCTGGGACTGTGACACAGGGGAGGGCTGACAGCCTTAGGCCTGGGGGGCAAGTCCAGTCACGTGGCCCACTTTAACCCCAAATAAGTTCACTATCTATGCCCACCTTGTATTACAAGGTTACCCATGGCTAGTGGCCAGCAGAGCCCTACAGGCCATGATAAGCTCCCAGCAGGACCTACAGGTGCATGGCCAGCTCCCAGCCTGTGGGTCCTGCTGGGCACTGGCCATAGCCAGCTCCCAGTAGGACCAACAGGCAGCGGTGGTGCGTCCATAAAGGCGCATGAGCGCTGCCCCCCTGTCACTCGCTCTCTCACATAGATAGATTGCATGAATCTATATATGGTTGCTGCTGCCGCCCCCTATTCATGTGCCTGGTCCTTTGTTGGGCGCCATGCATATGAATTACAGCGGTGGAGTTTCTTTGGAAATGCCTGATTAGAGCCATAGGCTCAAATAGGCTTCCTGATTAGAGCCATGGGCTCTAATAGGCTTCCAAAAGGGAAAACAGCGGGCACACTGCTGTGCGTTCGCCGATTACTTATTGGTGTGTTAGAGAACCGAAGACATTGCTTTCCTAACACTGACCTGGCTCACAGCCAATCAGGTTGCTCAGGTCATGTTACCTGTCACCTGATTGGCTGAAACAACAGGCGCCGCTATTGGACGCCTGATGGGAGGAGAGGACGGGAGGAAAAGAAGTGCAGGAGACGCATGAAGGACCCACTCGTTGTCACCTGCTGCCCCACAAGACAGGGCAAGTGCAGGGCAGAAGGCAAGCGGGTGGCACACTGTCACACTGGCAGCATTTGATTGGCACAGTGGCTGCGAATAATTTTTTTTTTTTCACATTTTTTTCAGTTTGCCCCCCCCCCCCAAAATATTTTAGCACCAGCCGCCACTGCCAACAGGCCATGATTAGTTCCAGCAGGACCCACAGGGAATGGCCAGCTCCCAGCAGGACATCATGTACTGTACCATTCCCGAGTCTTTTCTGCAGGTGATCCCTCTGTGTAATGCGGGGACAAGGTCATCCAGTGCCCAGGCAAAGATAGCAAACTGCGCCCCCCCGCCCCCCAGGTGGAAGAGGGAATGGGGGTAATAGTGCCATAATGTTTGTGACATGCTTTGGGGTCACTGGAAGGAAAAAAAACATGCTGCTGCATTTCTGTCAGTTTGAGAAGGACTGATCGATAACTATGTCAGTGCCATCCAGTGCACTGCGATAAAATGTAGAATTACTGTATATTATTGCAGCTTATTGCACCGCACCTCTGGACGGTACTGCAGTGTAAATGGGGCACATAGAGAACAGCTGTATTCTATGTGCTCTAGCAGTGACTGGTATTTTTTTCAGTGTGGAAAAATGCCAGTCACTGCACTAGTGTGAAAAAGCCCAAATTCTGTAGTATAAGTTAATGGAGAGTGAGGGGCTGCATGTGTTAGACTGAGGCATGATTCTGACAGAACTATTGTATTAGGCAAAAGTAAACTGGGATGGAAAGGGTGTCAGCCCAAGTACATGTGTGGAATGCCCAGAGCTGAGAGGCTACAGTGATTTATATGAGGAGATCAGAATTACAAAACAGGAGAGAAGATAAAATGAATGGGAAAAAGATAAGTGAATTGGTGCAAGGAGAGTGTGACTTACCTACAGCAAGATTGTACCGACCAGGAGAGATGAGTGCACAGAGGGAGGGGGAGGGGGATGAAGCATGAGTGAAATCAGCTTGGAATAAATGAAAGAATCTGAACAGAAACAAACGTGATGTGTCCTGAAAGGAGAGAGAGGTTATAGGAGAGCAGCCAGTAGGAGAGTTAACACAGCAGCAGGAGAATGATAGCTTGAAGTTGCTGGCTGACCGGCCCCCCTGTGAAGTGATGGGTCTCCCTGCCGGGAATAGAAGTTACCTGCTTCGCTGCTCTGTTCCCTCCAGTCTCTACCCACCAGACTACAACTCCCAGAATGCAGCGCAGCAGCAACACAGCCAATCAGCGGCCGACTTCCTCAAAAAAAAAAAAAAAAAAAATATGTCAGCAAATAGCCTGTTTTGATTAAAAGTTAGACGGCCTGGGGGGAGATTTCCACCCTGCCCCCCGGCCCAGCCAGCCCCTGCTGTGACATCATAATGGGCAGGGACATCACCCGACGATGTCCCTATATATGTCGCCGCACACCGCGTCCCTGTCATTGTGGCCAGAGAGCGCGTCGAGTCAACATCTCAAGGAAGAAGAAAAAGAAGAACAAGAAGAAAAGGTGGAAGCGGTGGCGATAGAAGACCGGGCCACCGCTTGTAAAAGAGCTGGAAGAAGGAGCGGAGGCCCGGCAAGAAGAACCAAAGAGGGGGACAAGACCCCCAAAGTCGGAAGAAGAGGCAGCGGTGGCAACAGAAGACCGGGCCACCGCTAGTAAAAGAGCTAACGGAAGAAAGCGGAGGCCCGGCAAGAAGAACCGAAGAGGGGGACAAGACCCCTGAAGATGGCGACATGACCCCCAAAGTCAGAAGAAGACCCCCGAGTGGTGACGAAGAAGAAATCCTGGCTCCTCCACTAGTAAAAGAGCTAGCAGAAGATAGCGGAGGAGTCCGGCGAGAAGACCCCCAAGACGGAAGAAGACCCCTGGAGCTGTGCAATAAATTATTTTAAACCCTTGTGTGTTGTGTTTTATTTACATTTTTTTTCACAGGTGAATGGGTAGGGGTATATTGTACCCCATACTCATTCACATAGGGTAGGGGGCCGGTATCTGGAGGCCCCCTTATTAAAGGGGGCTCCTGGATTCCGATAAGCCCTCCGCCTGCAGACCCCGACAAACAACTGCCAGGATTGTCGGGAAGAGGCCCTTGTCCTCATCAACATGGGGACAAGGTGCTTTGAGGTAGGGGGACCGCACGGCCCCCCCTTCCCCAAAGCATCCCCCATGTTGAGGGTACGCGGCCTGGTACGGCTCAGGAGGAGGGCCACTCGCTCGTCCCACCCCCTTTCCTGACCGGCTGGGCTGCGTGCTCGGATAAGGGTCTTATATGGACTTTGGGGGGGACCCCACGCTGTTTTTTTGGCGTAGGGCTTGCCCTTTAAGTCCATACCAGGTGACGGAGCCAGCGACATGTCAATCTCATCACCGTAGGTGGCGACATTGACTTCCTTTGCTAGTCCCGGTTACCTGGAGCCGCGTTCAAAATTAACAGACTTTCCTCCGTGTGCGGGAAAGTCCGTTCATTTCAAAAGTACAGCGGACTAGCACACACACGGCCGGATTGTCCGCTGGACTCATAGTCCGGCAAACAATTTTTGAGTCCAAATTACTTTCCAAGTCCGCCGGATAGTCTGATCGTGTGTACGCGACATTAGAGTTTCTGTGTTTCATTGGTTGAAGTGTCTGGCTAAAATCATGTTTTTTTTTTTAGTTCTGATATCCCGAGAGATGATCTGTTATCCAATCACTGAGTCGTCTCGTAGTCCTTCCAATATATTGGACACTTCATGCCATACAGGTAATCAAATATAATATGTATCTGGTGTGACAGTTGACCAATTGTTTGTTGGTTAAAGATAAGCCATTGGAGCAAGAGATTATGATATGAGGATCTCCTAGATAGTTGCAAGTTGAGCATCTCATGGCACCACACTTGAAGAGTTCTGTGGTATTTAGCCATGTTCGTGTAGTATGTTTGGATGGTATACATACTGGGGGAAATTATGTTACCTGTAGTCTGTGCTCTTCTCGCAACATATCTGACCCCTCGCTCCAGAATGGCCTTGTAACTGTCATTGCTGTGTAGGGTGAGAAGGTGCTTTGAGATTATGTTTTTGATATTTTAGAATTGAGAACTTTAATTGGTTGAGAACACAAGTTGATCAGGCAGCTGAGTTTTTTTTGTGGAGGTTGGCCCATTAGAAGGTTAGTCCTGTCTAGTTTCCCAACCTGACGACTGACTTTTTTGATTAGTGATTTGCAATAGCCCCATTAACAAAGTCTCTGTTCTAATAGATGAGCTTCTTTGTCATAATCTGTTGCGCTTGAGCAGTTTTGTCTTATATGGATGAATTGACTGCAAGGTATAGCTTTGATAGTATGAGGGGCATGACAACTTAATATGTGTAAAAGGGCAATTTTTGAGTTGATCTTCCTGTATGCCCATACTGTTACTGTATTGTCTTGATTAGATCCAGACAAAGTGAGATCCAAAATATTTGTCTCAAGCTAATGTTCTTTAATGTTGAATCTTAGGTTTAATTCATTTGTATTGATTGTATTGATTCATTTGTATTGTGATTGTAAAATCTTGTTATTTTTATTCTTTTAAAATAACAAACATGTTATACTTGCCTGCTCTGTGCAGTGGATTTGCACAGAGCAGCCCAGATCCTCCACTTTTCAGGTCCCCTTTTGTGCTCCTGTCCCCTTACTCCTGTTGAGTGCCCCCACAGCAAGCAGCTTGCTATGGGGGGCAACCAAGCCAAGTCACAGCTCCCTGTGTCCATTCAGACACAGAGCCATGACCCAGCCCGCCCCCCTCTCCCTCCTGACTGGCTACCTGACTTTGACTGACAGCAGCGGGAGCCAATGGTGCCCCTGCTGGGTCTAAGCCAATCAGGAGGGAGAGTATTGAAGGCTTTTAATCTTATCGCATAGAATGCATTAAGATAAAAAAAAAACTTCTGACTTTACAACCCCTTTAATAATAAAGATATATGATTCGGCATGGTACACATGTTGCATCAATCTTTAGGGAAATCTCACCAAATCTGTGACAATAAGGGTTTTCATTTGAAGTCTGTAAGAAGATATTATGTATTGTTGTATTTACTGTAGGGAAAAGCTTATTTTTCAAAATACATGTTTTTCTTCATTTTTACAGGTCAAATTACCTTTCAGTTTCTTGTCACTTTTAACCGGTTCCCGACCATGTCACACAGATGTACTGTGGCACAATGGCTCTCCTGGGCGAAATCCTGTACGGGCAGATCCTACCCTTTTTTGGCCACCAGAGACCGGCCATGGACGATCATGTGCACGAGCGCCAGCAATGGGATTTGTGTGTGTAAACACACAAATCCCTGTGCTGTCAGAGGAGAGGAGCCATATAATTTGTTCCTACTGAGTAGGAAGAACGATATGTCTCCTCTCCTAGTCAATCCTATCCCCATACAGTTAGAACACACAGAGGGAACATACAATTAACCCCATCCCTGCCAGTGACATTTACACACTAATCACTGTATAAATGTCAACTGTCCCAAAAAGTGTCAAATGTCCCCGAACTGTCCCTCGCAATGTTGCAGTACCGATAAAAATCACTGATCACCGCAATTACTATTAAAAAAAAAAATAAGAAAAATGCTAGAAATATTTCCCATAGTTTGCAGACACTATAACTTTTGCACAAACCAATAAATAAATGCTGATTTCAATTTTTTTTACCAAAAATATGTAGGAGAGTATATATTGGCCTAAACTGATGAAGAAATTTGATTTTTAAAAATAAATTGTGGGATATTTATTATAGCAAATTGCAAAAAAATATAGTTTTCCTGACAGACTCCATGGCAGCAACGTGTGAGTTAAGTCCCGCCTCCACTACCCTATAGGACACCACTCCCATAAATCTTTGCTCCCTGCCCATGGCCGTGTTCTTTTTTTGTCCTCCTCCGTAGGACCAGACATTATGGTCTTTCTACCTGAAGATTGCTCCCACACGGTTCCATTGTTGGTTTGGCCGAATTGCGACTGGATGGAATTGTCGCATGACTCCGTTAAGCCCTAGCTACTAGCGGGGTATGGAGTGGGCATTGGATATAAGCGCTGGAGGAAGCCAGGAACCTAGCCACTGGCAGGCAGGCTGCGCATTTGGTCGGATAGCCCAGCTAAATAGCAGGTGACCTATTTTGCCCTGAGAAGTCCGGTATGTTTTGTTCTTACCTTCGGCCTGGAGACGATCGTGTGGGAGCGGTAAGATTGTTCCTCTTTTTCATGGCAGCAGTTTGTGTTTGTTCCTTGCTTTTCCTTCATTTCCGTTCGTTTTTTGTGTTTTCATGTATAAGGGTATAGGCATGGCGGCTGGATTAGCCTGCGTTCCAGCCGCCGCTCACTTCCTGGTTTTTCGTTAGATACGTTCGTTCTGCGCATGCGCGAGTGCGGCACAGGAACGAGGCTTGGTTCGCGCATGCGCGATAGCGGCAAAATGACGCTATTCGCGCATGCGCAGTAGCGGCGCACAGGATACGATGATGGTGTCACTAAGGCGCCCTATTCAAATATAGGAAATAGCCTGCAAGCTTTGGGATTGCTTGTAGGCTATTATATGACTTCCCCTAGTCCAGGATTTCTTCTGTGGAGGTAGGTGGCCTTCTGGGAAGAGGGGGGTGGGCGTGTGTGTGTGTATGGTGCTCTCAGCCTTACTTATATGTCTTTGCAGCATTTATGGAAACCCCTAGAGATATGGACTCACCTCCGCCTGTATTTGGCCAGCCCTCTCATAATAGGTACTGTCTGGGGGGGGGAGTAGGGGGGGGGGGTCCGGTATTAGTCAGTCTGTTATCTTTCCTTATCTGTGTGTCTCTTCTATCTCTGTCTTAGCCCATCTAGTTCAGAACAGCAATGCAGCTCAACGCATAGAGGAAGCGATTCTTCTAAGTCTTACCACCGGCATTCATATTCTAAGTCTAAACATCACGGCTCACCCTCAAGATCCGGGCGCCGTAGCGAGGATCGTTCTCGCTCCTCCAAGGCTCATCCAGCCGTTCAGTTATTAATACTTGCTGGGGATGCAGATCGCAAGTTCCTACTGGGAAATCCCTGTGTGACCTCTGCTTTTCCAAAGCCTCTAGTGAGAGAGGGGGTACGGACCAGCATCTAAGGTCCCTTGTGGAAAATGTGGTGAAGAATCCCTCAAGGGGATCGGTGCCAGTCAGGCTCCTGTGCCTCAGTCAGAGTCACCTCAGTCTCCAGTCAGGGAGTCGCATGCTCAAGAGCTTCTGAGGAAGATAGTACCTGTGTGGGGTTTGACTTTGCCTTACTCTCCCCCTTGGTGAAGGCTATCAGAGAGGCTATCAGAGAGGCTGTGAACTTGGCTAATCCTTCCAAACAAAGGAAGTATTTTAAGCAACTTAAAAGGGAGCGTCTTAACTTTCCATTCCTGTCTGAACTTGGTGAGGTCATCACGGATGAATGGACTAAAAGTTGAGAAAAAGAATAGTATGCTCTCAAAAGTCCTAAGGTTATATCCCTTTAAGGAGGATGAGGTCAAGTATCTGGTTTCAGCTCCTCTCGTGGATGCAGCGGTGATGAGACTAGTAAAACATGTAACCCTTCCATTGGAAGATACAGTTTCATTTAAGGATGCCTTAGATAGGCGGATTGATTCCGATTTAAAGAGAGTCTACCTCACTGCTGGTTTGGCATGCAAGCCAGCATTGGCTTTAGCGGCAATGTCCAAGGCCATGGAAGTCTGGACGGACAGGGTGGATGATACCCTCAGAAACATTTCGGATGAAGTCGCAAAAACTCTCCTATCCAGGAGTTACGGCTTGTATCGGCTTTTCTGGGGGAGGCTTCGATTGACATCATCCGCTTAGTGTCTCGGGTTATGCTTTCAGCTGTAACTGCCAAACGGGCTCTTGGGCTCCGTCCCTGGCTGGCTGATCCAGCATCTAAACAGGTGTGGTGCCATATCCCTTTCGAGGGTTCTTCCCTTTTTGGGAATAAGTTGGATAATGCCATAACCCGGGCCTCTGGTGGGAAGTCGGGGTTTCTCCCTCAGGATAGACGTTTAGAAAGCCAGAGGAGATTTTTTCCTAAAAAGCAATATCAAGAGCAGGCCAGGGAGGCCCGTAGCTATAGACCGGGTCGAAAATATTCCAGGTCATGGAAGTCAAGGCAGTCCTCCTTTCAAGAAATCCGCCAAGAGCAGTGCGACAGGAGAGAGGGAACCAACCAAATCTTTTTGAGATTGGGCCCGCTCAGATAGGCCAGGTGGGGGCTCATCTTCTACTTTTTCGGCATGTCTGGGCAGCCTCAGTCCAGGACTTCTGAACCGTCAGAACGGTCTCTTCAGGTCATTCTTGGACCTTCAGCAGGTCCCCAAGACTAAAGTATGTTCCCACCTCCCTTCCGACCTCAGAAGAAAAAAGGCAGATCCTGTTGGCCTACGTGAAATCTTTACTGGCTCAAGGCGCTGCCGTTCCCGTGCCAGATGATCGAGGGAGAGGAATTTATTCTCCTCTTTTTATGGTCCAAAAGAAAAACGGTTCTTGGAGGCCAGTCATAGACCTTACACATCTGAATCATTTTATCAAAAAGGAAAAGGTTCAAGATGGAAACCTTGTCAACAATACAACAGTCAGGCGTCTGGATGTTTTCAATAAACCTAAAGGACGCTTACTTTCATGTCCCTGTGGCAGAAGATTTTCAGCAGTTTCTGCGATTTTCAGTAGGAAAACCACATCTTCAGTTCGTATGTCTTCCGTTCGGGCTTTCAACATCCCCCGAGTCTTTCAAAGGTGTTGTTGGCCGTAGTGGCTCTATTGAGATCCAAGGGGATTCGTCTTCACCACTATTTGGACGATCTTCTGCTGCTAGTCCAGGACAGAGACCGTCTGTTATTGCACAAGGACCAGGTTATTTCCACTCTTCAAGAATTCAGTTGGATCCTGAATCTAGAAAAGAATCAGTTAATTCCTTCTCAGTCTCTTGTATTCCTAGGCGCACTCTTCAACACAGTGAAGGGCACCATCTCATTACCCGAAGAGAAAGTAGCGGTAATTCGGGACAGAATTCGTCCGACCCTCTCAGCCTCCCATCTCCCGGCTCTTCAGTGCCTGAGAATTATTGGCACTATGGTGGCCACCATTCCAATGGTGAAGTGGGCCCAATGGAAGATGAGACCATTCCAAAAAGGGTTTCTTCACCAATGGTTAGGCGACAAGACTCAACTTATCCGGATCACATCTTCAATGAGAATCTCTCTGCCCTGGTGGCTTCAGAAGGAGAATCTATTCAGTTGTCATTCCATTCTCCCCATCTCATGGATATCAATAACTTTGGATGCCAGCAACAGGGGCTGGGGCGCCCACTGTTTGACGGAAGTAGCACAAGGCACCTGGGACTTCCCTTCCAGGGGGATGGTGTCGAATATTCTAGAATTAAAGACAGCCTTCCGGGCGCTCCTAGCCTTTCGTCATCTGATCTCAGGAACTTCGGTTCTTCTCAGACTAGACAACACAACAGCAGTGGCATATATAAGGTGACAAGGAGGTACTCGGAGTCTGTCCCTTCTTCAGGGGGTAGAGCCAATCATGTCTTGGGCTCAGAAGAACCTGGTCAGCATTACATCAACTTATGTTCCAGGAACGCAGAACGTCCAAGCGGACTTCCTGTCTTGAGTCAATCTGGACAACAACGAATGGTCTCTTCACGAGGAAGTTTTCAGGCGGATTCTAACGTTGTGTTTCTCCCCAGAGGTTGACCTATTTGCCTCTCCTTGCAACAAGAAACTGGCAAGGTATTATTCCAGGTTTCGGGATCCTCAGGCTTACGGAGTGGATGCACTGACGGATCGATGGCGGTTCAACAAAGCTTACGCCTTTCCTCCGATTCCTATTATTCTACAGTTCCTGCGGAGACTCAAATCAGAAGCAGTAGAGGTGATAGCTGTAATACCTTTTTGGCCCAACAGGCCATGGTTTCCGCTTCTAATGCTCCTCAGCATCAGAGATCCGATTCCCTTACCTCTCAGACCCGATCTTCTATCCCAGGGCTCAAAGCTCCATCCCTGTCCGGCCCATCTATGTCTGAGGGTCTGGTTTTTGAGAGGGGAAGATTAGAGGCTCTGGGTTGTCCCAAGGAGGCCTTTCCTACTCTCATGAGTGCAAGGAGGAAAAGTACCAACCAGGTGTATGAGAGGATTTGGTCTAGATTCACAAGTCACTTGTCTTCCAAGTCTTGCTCTAATGGTAATCTGACGGTTCAGGATGTTTTGGGTCTCTTACAGTCCAGACTAGACATTCCCCTATCTGTCAGGGCTCTTCGTGTACAAGTCTCTGGAGTATCCTGGGCTAAACATCCCTTGGTTCAGCAATTCTTTAAAGGAGCAATTAGACTTAGACCACAGAGGAAACCTAGATTCCCCAAGTGGATTTACCGCTGGTTCTCGTCTTCTTCTCACAACTGGACAGAACACTTTCAATCAAAGAATTGTCCCTAATGACATCTTTTTTGGTAGCCATATCTTCAGCAAAGAGAGTCTCTGAGTTTCAGTCTTTAGGATCAAAGGATCCTTTCCTCACATTTTTTCCTGACAGAGTGGTCCTAGTGCCAATACTGGGGTCGAATCCAAAGGTTACCTCAGTCTTCCACGAAATTCAGGATATTACTCTTCCTACCTTTAATTCGGCTGGGAGTCAGGATCTTCATCCTCTCGACATGGGAATTATTCTGAAACGATACTTGGAGGCAACAGCTTCTTTCCGGCAATCGGATTATCTTTTTGTTCTTTTTCACTGTAAAAACAAAGGCCTTTGGGCTTTGGTCAGATCCATCGCCACGTGGGTGGTTCAGGCGATCCAGTGGGCTTTTAAAGAGAAGGGCTTGGCTCCTCCTGAGGCGGTTACGGCACATTCCACGAGAAGTCTCTCTACTTCTTGGGCAGCTTCACGTCATGTGGCTCCTGAGTTTATCTGCAAGGCTGCCTCTTGGTCATCCATTCATACATTTATGGCTCACTATTGTGTCGAACCTACCAGTTTATCTTCCGTTGACAGTGTTACATACATTTTTGTTCAGCATTTTTGCCCACCCGAGTGTGTTTGGCGAGTTATTTCCCACACGTTGCTGCCATGGAGTCTGTCAGGAAAACGGAAAATTCCTATCAAAATACTTACCGTAATTTTCCTTTCCTGATGGACTCCATGGCAGCAGGAGTTCCCTCCCAAAATGGCTGGAGTAGGCTAGTTACCGAACACGGCCATGGGCAGGGAGCAAAGATTTATGGGAGTGGTGTCCTATAGGGTAGTGGAGGCGGGACTTAACCCACACGTTGCTGCCATGGAGTCCATCAGGAAAGGAAAATTACGGTAAGTATTTTGATAGGAATTTTCCGTTTTTTCTTCAAAACTGTCGCTTTGTTTATAACGCAAAAAAAAAGAAAAAGGCAGAGGTGAACAAATAGCACCAAAAGACATCTTTTTTTGTGGGAAAAAAATGGATGCAAATTTAGTTGGTTAATTACAAAGATCTGTAACAAAATTTTGGCCTTAATGGCTTTCTTTGGCTAGGTTTCCCACTCTCAGAAATGTGGATCTGTAGCACATATTCCTTCCAATACTCTTCAGTAGTATTCGATGGCCATTAAGAACTGAGGTTGATATTATATAATTGTACAGCTCACAAGGGTTAACTGAAGTCAGTATGCGCAATCAGAGTAGAACTTGATATGTAACAGAGTGTTAGCAGAACTGATGAGAATTAACATTTAAAGATGTGAAAGTAAAATACTATGGAGTTAAAAAAGCAAATAGGCTGGTTACTTAAGCAAGCCATAACTTAACACAGTGACCATGTATTTTATATCCAGTTTTTTAATATTGTATGCTGACTTGGTTGCATGTCACCTTCAAACTGCTTCAGTTTGAGATCCATTATGTGTAAATTATGTCTGGCTAAATGTTAAAAGATAAAGCTTTGAAACATGTCATCAATGGCCCTGATCTCAGTATAGCCCTGCTGTATTGTACAAAAACACATTACTTGATGCTTAGGACATAGTGGCATGTTAAAAGCTTCATCCTTTGTCACCTCCCATTTTCAAGGTGTTTTTCATTATTTGGTATACTATAAACAAATAAAAGAATTTTGGTGAAAGAAAAATATAATACAGTTTCTATTTACTTATTGGTGTGTTTTCTTTTGACACCCAATTTTTCATTAAATTAAAATATTATAGTGTATGTATTTGTGCTCATGTATTAACATATATTTCTAACAAAAAACTTTGGGGGAATATCACTAACAGCAACATAATTGGGTTAAAATTACTAAAAGAATATAAATTATTCACTTAGAAAAGTGAACTCTGACTACGGAATGTATATCCAAAGCAGGGGTCAGCTATTTGAGTACCCAACCTTGTGGGAAATAAAAAAAAAAACAGGATTTTGTTCACATATGTTTGGATAACTGATATAAACACAGCTTCCCCATTATCTATTTAGCTAAGTGAACATTCACTTTTCTAAGTGAACAGCCTCTATTACCTTAGAAAATCAGCCTTTCTAGAAGTAGTTGCAAAGGGTTGAGTCATGACTAGGGCCACAAGGCTCCTTGAGACTAGAAGACTCTGTATGTGGCCCCCAATCATTAAGAAGGACACACTTGCCCATTTATGTGTTGTGCATGCAGGGGCTTTCAGGGGCTCACTATACTCCAAGATATACTGATATACTGATATACTGACAGCAACCAGGATTACCAGGAGCAGTTGTATGCAAACCAACTGTGGGTATCTTTTATGAGCAAGATAATACAAGTGTATTAAACATAAGATAATGTTAATTTAAGTTCATCATATGACCCCAGCATATTGTATTAACTAAGCTATGTGACACGTATCCTGGATTAATGCAATATACTCATGATGGACACTATTAAAAATGACTTCTTCCTTTTCACTTAGCCCACAAAATGCACAAGGTCTCAGAAATCCTTGCACTTGTCTGCATAAAAAGTGTAAATATAAATAAAAATCAATATTGTCCTGTTCTGATAAGATTAACCAGGTCTGGTATGGATTTTAGGGAACCCCACACCAAAATAAAAAAAAATGGTGTAAGCCCCCCCAAAATCCATACCAGACTCTTATCCGAGCATGTAACCTGGCAGGATGCAGGAAAAGGGGAGGACAAGTGAGTGCCCCCCTCCTGAACCATACCAGGCCACATGCCTTCAACATGGGGAGGGTGCTTTGGGGTCCCCCAAAACACCCTGTCCCCATGTTGATGAGGACAAGGGCCTCTTCCCCACAACCCTTGCTTGGTGGCTGTGGGGGTCTGCAGGCGGGGGGCTTATCGGAATCTGGAAGCCCCCTTTAACAATGGGACTCCCAGATCCCAGCCCCCCTATGTGAATGGGTATCAAGTACATTGTACCCTTATTTATTCGCCAAAAAAAGTATCAAAAAAGTAAAAATGACAGGAGACAGATTTGGACAATCCCTTTATTAAAAAATAAAAAGTGTCCTATGTCCATTCATCTTCAATCACAGCACAACAGTCCCGAGAAGAAAAAAAAAAAAAAACTCCATGGGTGGTATTCTGCTGACTGCAGCCTTTTCGCGATGACAGCTTTTATATAGCTGAGGGGGCAGGTCCACCTGGGGACATAAACAGGTGACCCTGCACCCTCCGAATGTCATGTGATGTCATATGACATCAGAAGGGGTGGGATCACCCGCTTACATCCCCATTGGTCGCCGTGATTGAAGATGCATGGACATTGTGGGACACTTTTTTTTTAATTGTCCAAAAAACTGCCAGGTTGCGTGCATGGATAAGGGTCTGATATGGATTTTGGGAGGACCCCCACGCCATTTTTTTGAGGCGCAGGTTCCCCTTAAAATCCATACCAGACCTGAAGGGCCTGGTATGGATTTTGGGGGGACCCCCGTGTAATTTTTTTTGTTTGACGTGGGGTTCCCCTTAATATTCATACCAGACCTGAAGGGCCTAATAATGGACTGAGGGGGGAACTCACGCCATTCTTTTTCAATGTTTTTTATCTATATTGCCATGATCCGACAATACATTACAGCCGCGAGCAGTTTTAAATTAAATTTTTTTGTTTAGATATGTAATTTTGCTGTGGTACTGTTATGAACATGGTAAAGATGCGCTACTACAGGCAGACTAAGGAGACCCCTCAGGCACGATATATAAAGGAATATTTCATTTTCCTGGTAATAAGGCGCATGATCCCTTTATGGTGACAGCTTCCCCCTCTATCTCTGACCTCTGACAGGTTCTCCAGCCGGCAGAACCGTCACTTCTAGTTGAACTGCAAGCTGCAATCCCAACCATGCACTGCTCTCTCTTGCTTCTGGATAGGCCTCAGAGAGCCTAGCAGCCAGGTACCCCCGGGATAGGCCCAATCTCCGGCCTAGCAGCCCGGGGCAACATGACACGCATCCACCCAGACAGCCGTCTGGGTGGCACAGAACATAGATCACCTGACTCCACCCAAATATATAGGTTCTCCCAGCAGGCCAAGGAATCCAAGAAAATCCCTGCCCATTAGCTGAGATACCCCATATATCCCTAACCTGACCCTGAGTTGCCCTTCTCATATACAGTACCACCAAGTACCCAGCCAACTAGTGGTAGAAGAGAAAAGTGAAATAGGGCCAAATTTAGGGAGAAATCAATGCATCTCTAGCAATCGACCAGGTGGACTACTCCTGGCAAGTACATTTGTGAGGAGCATCCCTGCCTGAATTTCAGGGTGCTACATCTATATTTTTGTTCAAAAACGGTTTGTTATGGGCTTTGAGGGAATGCAAGTAAATCACTTTTTTCCCTTAAATATGTTAATTAGCAGATTAAATATTTTATTATATGTAATGGTTGCAGTTTAGTTTATTTTTCAGTATCACTAGAAAACAAAGGTCATCTATATAAACAGAAAGAGATAAAGCAGAGGCATGTGATTTATTTGACTTGGTAGTGATACAATAAGGGTAAAAGTCTCTTTCTGACCCTGTAAAATAAAAGTAGAGATGAAATTTATAGACAGATTCCCAAGACACGCAGGAAATGTATAGCCTTTATAGATATTTGCAGAGCTTTCGGCATGTCTTATCTCCGTGATACTGCTGATTGTGGAGTTATAACCATAAACAAACAGGTGACAAAGGGAGCGTTTACTGTACTGCTTATATTACCTACATTAAAGAACAAAGTTCAATGTCAGATAACTGTTAGAAAACAAATTGTGCACTATTTAGCCCTTGAAACATTTGATGTAAAGTTCCTGCTGAAAGCTTCACATATGATGCATTATTACTAGGTTGTTACTTCATCAATAATGAACATGACTTATGAAAAACATTTTTTTTTTTCACTTTTAGTGTATGAACAAGATACACTGTTCAAGGCTTGCATCTGTGTCAATATGGAGGACAAAAAAGAAATTGTCTTTTGAAGATGATGGACAATTATCTAAAACAATTTTCCCTAAGTGTGGTAAACATTTATTTGAAAATTTGATCAATAGACAGTAATTACCTGGAGATCCTGCTAGTGCATAATGCTTCCTTATTCAGAGTGGCAACATTGCGCCCCTCAATCATCAGTCTTCTGTGTTGCCACTCTCTCTGAACATGCTCCAACATGTTGGAAAGCCCTGCACTTCCTCTTCCTTCAGTCTCCCCACATGAAATTCCTGCATGTAAGGTGGGTGGCTCCAGTATTATAATTGTTAATAGAGGTCATCTGTGCCAATCACATGACTGATAGGAATAAATAGATCTAAATAGTAATACCATTCTTTAAAAAAAAAAAAGCCCATATAAGTGTAGTGCCAGTACTCCTGAAGAGTACACGCTATGTTTGTAAATTTAGTTTTTTCCTAAGACTATAGTTGAGTCTTGGGGTTAATTGCACTAAATTGTGGTTTTGGCATCAGTTTGGCTGGGCTTTACTATGTTCTGCCTGGTCATAGGTGTAGGTAGCACCTTTGACAGGCATTGGAACGCAGTCTGGTTGGACGAATTGGATACCAATCTCTCTCTAGGAGCCAATCAGTGGGTGCGTTGTCTCGCTGTGTATTCCGGGAGAGGGTACTTAAGGTGCTGAAGTCACGTGGTTCTGGGTACCGGTCCAGAAGTATGTTCTGACTCCATGGTCCTGGTCCTCCTGACCAGCTCCCGGGGGCCCTCATGGCCTGGGGTGTAAATCCATCCGCTTCTGAGTCTCGGAACTGGCTAGTCCGAGGCACAGTAACTGGAAGGAGGATTCTAAAGTGGTCCAGTGCCATCTCGGGTTTGGGAGAGGCCAAGCAACTCGCATGCAACCAGGGGAGGACTCTTCGGAAGAGGGCCACGCATGAGGCTGGCTGCTCGGTAAGAGCCTGGAAGCTGAGCTGTATGGACACTAATTGAATCTGCATTTCTTACGGTATTGCCGGACCGGCTGCAAGATTCTGGTACTGTAAGAAAGTTCCTAATTTCATCCTTCAGTTACAACTAAGTTCCTGTGAGAGACTTTCAGTGTTCATCTAAAGTTTTACAACCAAGTCTGTGGCAGAGACTTTGCTAAGTTTGAATCATTTGTCGGCTGCTTAATCCATAAATCAGGATTTATCCGACAGTTGAAATATCCAGTTGAGAGTGGCCTCCCTGGATTACCTAAAGAGAGACATTTATTAAGTGTTAGCAGTTTCCAAAGTGCCTGAGCTTCCATACCTATACCCTCTATTCCCAACTGAGAGACTGTGTTTCTGTTCAACGTTTTATGCAAATAAGGATTCCAAAAAAGAATTCAAGTGTCGGTCTCTGCAGTTATTGGGCCATCAACCTCGGGAACCCCTAGACAAGAATGACGAGCTACGAGGTGGAGAAGGTAAACGGTAAGCCCAAGAAAACCAGCCGCTCCTTTGGGGGTTAGTGCTACATAAGTATTGTTTTCTTATGCCGCGTACACATGATCAAGCTATCCGATGGAAAAGTCCGGCGGACCAGAGTCCGCCGGACAATCTGCCCATGTGTGGGCTCCGGCGGACTTTTTTTACCCAAAAGTCCAGCGGACTTAGAAAGTAGTTTTGACTCAAAAACTGTCTGCCGGACTCGCATTCCGGCGGACAATACGGCCATGTGTATGCTACTCCGCCGTACTTTTGAAATGAACGGACTTCACGCGCGGAGAAAAGTCCGTTCATTTTGAGCACGGCTCCAGGTAGACGGGACTAGCGAAGGAAGTCAATCTTGCTGCCTTTGGCGGCGAGATTGACACGTCGCTGGCCCCATCACCTGGTATGGACTTAAAGGGGAAGCCCTACGCCAAAAAAACGGCATGGGGGTGCCCCCCTAGGTCCATATAAGACCCTTATCCGAGCATGCAGACCGGCCGGTCAGGAAAGGGGGTGGGGACGAGCAAGCGCCCCCCCCCCCCCCCGTCCTGAGCCATACCAGGCCGCGTGCCCTCAAAGTGCGGCCCCCTCACCCCAAAGCACCTTGCCCCCATATTGACGAGGACAAGGGCCTCTTCCCGACAACCCTGGCCCTTGGTTGTCAGGGTCTGCGAGCAGGGGGCTTATCGGAATCTGGGAGCCCCCTTTAATAAGGGGGCCCCCGGATACCGGCCCCCCACCCTATGTGAATGAGTATGGGGTACAATGTACCCCTACCCATTCACCTGTGGAAAAAACTAAAAATAAAACACAACACACAAGGGTTAAAATAGTTTATTGCACAGCTCCGGTGGTCTTCCGTCTTCGGGGGTCTTCTCGCCAGACTCCTCCGCTATCTTCTGCTAGCTCTTTTGCTAGCGGAGGAGCCCGGCTTTTTTCTTCGCCGCCGCCCTCTTCTTCTGACACAACAAAAGCATATCCAATGACAAATCACATTAAATTCACAAAGGTAAATTTATGAGACTAGCACAGAGTATACATGCTATCAATCATTTCTTGAATTGTACACAATGGCAGCACACAGTGAGGGTTTGATGTGCATAAGTGAGTCTTGATAGATAAACCTTGATAGCATCTGAATGGAGCACAACGTACTAGCTGTCAGGGGACAAAATCTAGCATTTCACTAACTTCCATGCAGTTCCAAATTTAATCCTTGCAGTGATGTTTTGCTGTGAAGAGTGGAGTCTTCCCTGCTGCTTGTTATATCAAGGGCTACAAATATTGTGTGCATTCTTCCTAGACAATAGAGTCTATTCATCAAACTAAACAGGTTATGTTATCTCAAGTCATGGCATATCATGATGTTATTCTATAGTGTCGATCCATCAAGCAGTCAGTTGTTACAGACATGGATTCATACATGGCATTAAATGTCAAAGGATGTATAGATATTATCTTTCATTAGACATAACCTTTCTGACCATTTAAGGAATTTTTATGTTTGTGACATTTTCTTGTAATTTGCAGTTTCATCCACATCACAAAACAGCTAAGAAAGATGCAGGCTGTGTTAGTGAAAAGGTAATTTTATTACCGGTATGTCTCCAGATAATGAATTTGTTTGAAATGTCAAAATAATTTAAGGACAATTTAAAGTGGATATGTCAGATCTGAAGTATATTATTCATCAAACTTATACAAGCAATGTCATTTTCTAAAATACATTTTGTGACAGTGGGAGGAATTTCAAAGGGCATAGTTAAATACCACTCCCCCTATACTCCGCTTACATACGACACAGTTCTTTAACCCACAATTACTGCTGGGACGAAGTCACCAGTGCCCAGGGTGAAAATGCCTAACGGTACCCCCCCCCCCCCCCAGTTTATTGTGAATTCACAATGTAGCCGTATTTATTTTAGTATTTCCAATGCTCCCACAAATTTATTGTAAGTCTGCTCTATTTGTGAAATGTCATTCCTGCTGTATTAAAAAAAAAATATGTAAAATAAGACCAATTGTTGCATAATAGTAACCCCCAGAGTTGATGTCAGTGAACTTAAAAATAACCTCCAATATTTATGTCAGTGGACACAATATTAACCGCCAACATTGCTGACAATTTTTCAAAGTAATAACCCTCAAAAATGTTGCCACTTTCTGCTGTAATAGCCCTCAGCACTGGTGTCAATTTGTAGGTAGGTGAAGTCTATATTCTCCACTGCAGGTGGCGCTCATCTGCAGTGATAATGCAAATAGGAGAAGTTGAGAGAAGATATATTTTCTATGATTTCCTTAGTCACTTGGGTAATGATCCAATTGGATGTACATGGCCCATGTGACCCTGATGGCCATCTTGGGTCAAGCAGAGTCTATTTAGAACTCTGACCCCTGAGTTTAATGTGCTTTATGTGAGTGGACAGGCTAGGAACAGGTACTTCATCTGGTAGGGACAGTATCAGCGATAGAAAAGGGTTCTGGAGGAGTAGTGAGAGCTCAGGGGCTACATTTACCTCTTCAGGACTCTTCCCATTTGGGTTGGACCAGCCAGGCCACACTTTGCTCCTTGTGGTAGACACTGAGTCTTCTGACGCTGTCAATTGGCTGCATGCTTGTAAGTGGCTCTAAACTGTGAGCTTCCCACTGGTCCTGTTTGTGCTGTTGACTACTGTTCAATATAACATCCTTTGAAAATCAGGGCTATGTGTGTTTACTGCCTGGCACACAAAGCTGCAGTGCACCTACCCAACAAGTTTATGCAGTAATAATCCCCAGCATTGGTGTCAGTTTGTGCCAATTGGTGCCAATTTACACAATAATAATCTCCAGCATTGTTGCCAGTGCACCCAATCATATTCCCCAGTGTTCACCAGTGTTGGTATCAGTTTACTTAATAATTAGCCTCAGAATTGGTTACATTTTATGCAATAATTAGCCTCAGCATTGGTTACATTTTACGTAATAATAACCTTGAGCAGTGGTGCCAGTTTACCCCATAATAATCTCCAGCATTGGTGTCAGTTTACCCAATAATAATACCCAGCATTGGTGCCAGTTTGCACAGTTATAACCTCACCATTGATGCCAGTTTACATACAATAATAACCTCCAACTTTAGTGTCTGGTAGGGATTAGCTCGATGATCGGGTCAAATATAAGTTCGACTCCAACATCGGGTGTTTGCCCGTTCGCCAGGGTGCCTTTGGCCAATCATGGCTCAGAGGGACTAAGTCCACTATATAAGGTTGCTTACATAGCGGCCGCGTGTATGTTGTTGGCGTGGACAGAGAGATAGCTTGAGTTAGATTAAGCAGGCATGTTATTCAGTTAGTGGCAGTGTATATATATATATATATATATATATATATATTGTGGCAGCAGGCAGGTGAAGTCACCTGGTTGTATCCAGGATGGTAAATATGTGTGTCCTAGATTCAGGCTTTATGCAGACTTTTACAATTAGAGGGGAAGAGTTAATGAGCTCAGCTGAAGCAAGTGGGCTCATTAAGGCCTCTACAAAAAACCCCAGCATGCATAGGGAGATGCTCCATCCTGGAACCAGTTTTGTGTTGTATAGACTGGGGAGTGTGTCACCTGTACTGTGCGGTGAGTTAACGCCTGTGTGGCAAAACCTTTACAACAAAGGCAGGGACTGGTACAGCACAAGGCTGTACCCAGTTGTTAGACAGGGAGTCTATGTGTGTAGTTAGAGGTCAAGCTGACCAGGATTTATTTTCTTGTTTTATTTTGTTTGGCTGTTATATGTATCACTGCATGGAGCATAAATAAACCGGATCTTTTCTTTTTTGAACCTACACCGCTGTCTGCTGTGTCTGACTTTGTGTTGTGAACCCATCCAGGGGGTCACACACACCCGCTGCCGAGCTAACCCCTCACAATATATATATATATATATATATATATATATATATATATATTACTTTGCATTTAGCATAGTCTAGTGCAAGCAGTGCATTAATATATTTATATACAGTCTGCATCCAGTGTAGCCTATATATACCGGGCATTTGGTGGTGTACTGTTTCTAATACACTTCAGCGGGTGTATATACTGTGTGTATATATATATATATATATATATATATATATATATATATATATATATATATATATATATATATATATATATATATATATATATATAATCTCAAATAGCAAATAAATGGGTGGATTACTTTCCTTTCTTTATTGTTTGTTATCGAAGTAATGTCAAGGCGGACTTCCAATCCTCCAACGATAATAGATTGAAAAAAAAAAGAGGAAAAAAAAAATTAATATGACCTCGGTCTATATAGACCCTTGTATCCAAAAAAGGAATCAAGTTACCACCAATGTTAATTTTAAACTGTATGTCCGAGCAGAATGTTTTAGTGTAATAAGACTCTAATGCCCTGTACACACGGTCAGATTTTCTGACAGAAAAGGTCCGATCGGATCTTGTTGTCGGGAAATCCAATAGTGTGTGGGCTCTATCGGACTTTTTCCGTCGGAAACCCCAATGGAAAAAGTGTGAGAGCTGGATCTAAAAATTTCCCGACAACAAAGTCCAATCAGACTTTTTCTGATTGTTTGTAGAGAATTCCGACAGACAAAGTGCCACACATGCTCAGATTAAATTACAAGACCAAAGCTATTGGCTACTAGCCTCTACATAGTCCCATCGTACGCAACGAACGTCACCTCGTTCCGAACGATCGGATTTTCCGTCAACTTTGTGTGACCGTGTGTATGCAAGACAAGTTTGGCACAAAATCTGTCGGAAAAAATCAGATGGATTTTGTTGTCGGAATGTCCAACCGTGTGTACAAGGCAATAGGGATTCCCTAGTCAAATCTGAATTTAAGGCCAATATACATGAAACAAAAACGACATTTCGGGGGAGAAAAAGAAAGGGATGTTTTCCCTGTTTGAATTGCATTCAATGCAATTCACTAGTTAAGGGTCATCATTACATTCATCCCACTAGTAGAAAAAAAGTAGTAATTAATGGATTTTACACATAATGTAAATCCTCATATGTGGTATATATCCTCACATACCCTTGCAGTTTGATATATATCAGTTAGACAACCCAAAAAAATCAAGGACAGAATAGCCCAGCATCGCAGCACGATAAGACTTAAACAGCCTAGTTTACCGGTATCAAGACATTTCCTAGCAAAGCGACATAACGATTCTGATCTGCGTTTCATGGTATTAGAGGAAGTATCCAGGGATAAAAGAGGGGGTGATATTTTCGGTGTTCACTCACAGTATTGCGGATGACGCCCTTCTGACACAGCTTATACTGCCTCCTTATACCCATCCTTGTTTGTTTCTCACTGCACACTCTCCGGTCACAGTCAGATCCCTATAGGGGTGACCGGAGACAGGTATATATTCAACTAGGCTTTCCCACAATAACCAATTCTCCTTTCCCTGCCCTTCCCACTTCCTTTACCATTACTTTGGCTCCTATATCTCTTAATATGACATGTCTCTTTGACCGCATCGTATATGTTCACTATTTTCACTGTTCATTTTTCCCTATATTGAGGCATCAGTATTTTACTTGATGCTTATCTTGTTCAGATCCACTTATGATAACTGTCATTATTCTGTTTTTGGAACTGTGGCTCATGTATGCATTACTCTGTATTTCGTGATAACTCAATAAAATATTTAAAAAAAATAAAATAAAAAAAAAGAGGGGGTGATAGAATTCTAAAACTCAAGAAAAGGGAGGTATGGTGGATTGATAAATTAAAGTCTCTTCATCCTAATGGTATGAATAGAGACTATGATTTGTATCTATTTCTGTAATAAATGGATTGGGATTATATGATTATATTCTTCTTTTCCCTAGATTTCATGGAAAAGACATGGAATTTGAAATTGGGAAATTTTCTTGAAGATGATCATATGAAAACAATGTCTTGATGTAGCAACATTGACAATGATTTGGATTTTATTGTTTATTGCACTGATGAGGCTGCACTGATGGGCATTGATGAGATGGCACTGAAGGGCACTGATGAAGAGGCACTAATATGCAGCACTAATGGGCACTGATAGGCGGCACTGATGAGGAGGCACTAATATGCAGCACTATTGGGAAATGATAGGTGGCACTGATAGGCGGCATTGATAGGTGGCATAGATAGGAGGCACTGATGGCACTGAAAGGCATCACTGACTGGCATGACTGATGGGCACAGATTGGCATCACTGAGCCCCTAACACAGACTTTACAGCACTGACTGCCATCCCCCTGTACATACCCCTTAGTACTCACCAACCCCCTAGAATCCTCGGTACAGAACGACACCCTAGCACAGACCCATCAGTACACCCTGACCCCCCCAGGCACAGACTGACCCCCAGTACAAACCCCTCAGTACAGAAACACCCCCCATCACAGACCCCTCAGTAAAGACTGACCCTCTTAACATTCATAATCTCCCCTCAGTAGTACAGACCCCTCAGTACAGACAGCCCTCAGTTCAGTACAGGAACCTCAGAACAGAAACCCCTGCCCTCTTTCCAGTACAGACACTCCCATTCCCCCTCAGGTACAGAGCCACTAGTACACCCCCCACTGGGTACAGAACCCTCAGTACAGAATGAGCCCCCCCCCACCCAGCACAGACCAATCTGCACAGACTGATCCCCCACAAGCTCACACCCCTCAGCACAAGCTGACCCCCCAGTTCAAACCCCTCAGTATAGAAACACCCCCCCAGCAAACACTTCTCAGTACAGACTGGCCTTCTTAGCATTCCTAATATTCCTCCCTGCCCATCCCCTCAGTAGTACAGACCTCTCGATACAGGCACCCCTCAATCCAGTACATAAACTCCTGCGCCCTCCCCAGTACAGTCACTCCTATTCCTCCCCCTGCCCAGCTAGAGCACCCTCAATACAGCTCCCACCAGTTATAAAAACGGCTGTACAGACACCCCCATTGCAGTGCCCCACCACACCCCACTTACTACATTACTGCCTTGAGCTCATCCCTAATGCCTGCCAGTCACTCTGGCACTATGGAACATTATACTCTCTATAACCCGGAAAAAAATTGTCTTTAGCATGAAAGTGTTACTTGGCCAAAGTTTCCCACCCCTAGATCTTTGGTCCCTGAATAATTGTCATTCCCTTCCACTCTTTCATAAGTCTTAGGCAGGTAAGAAAAAAGAGAAACACATAACTGGGATATGTAAAAGGAATATTCTCCTAAAAAGTCTCTGTTGTCTGTCAGATAAAATGTATTTAAGGAAAGAGATCCAAAAACTGAATTACGTGCAGCTTTAGGCTGTGGAGTTAGAAATGCTTTAAATAGTCATGTCATTGGCATTTGGAGTTCACAATGTTTTTGTTATGCCTGGGATTTTTCTGGTTTCCTGCCCTTTCAAACAAATAAAATATAGCAGTAACAAAAAAAGTCATAATTTACCCAAATTGATTGATAAAGAACACATTTCAAAAGCAAAAGATTTAAAAATAGAAAATTCTCCAGTGAAGTGAATATAGGTTCACCTGATTGCAGTAAAAACTTCAACAATGTCTGGTACTTTTGATCTTGGTTAACACATCCAAGCAATCAGAACTTTGATGTGAAATGTCCACTGCATCTATATATGACTAAGCTTGATCTTTTTTACCAGCTTTGAACAGTTCTCTTAGGAAATTCAGTCTGTAGTAATCATTATCAAATTCCACATCTTCTATATTATGCACAGATACTATTTTCCAAAGTTCCTTGCCTCATAGTAATATATAGCATACAAAGTGTCCTTAACAGAGGTGCAATTATAAAACAAAAGTTTCAAATGAAGTATTTGATAAGGAGAAGTTCTGTTACAATCTACATAAGGCACTCTTTTGTAATGACTCTAAAGGGTGTATTTATATAAAAAAAAAAGTTTGCATAACATAGAACATAGAATGTACATGTACATTTGTTCAGTGAATGTTATTATACTTTTTCTTGTGCTAGTCGAATGTTTCTCATTGATTTAAAACTGAAAATACTGCATGTGTGCACCAGATGGAGCTAAGTATCATAGAAATGTACTATGATACTTAGTGCCCTCTAGTGCACAAATGCAGTATTTCCATTTGTATTATATCTTTTGTTAGTATTTTGGAAAGTTTATTAAAGTTTGTTGGAAAGTTTATTACCTGGTGATCCTGACAATAAAAGCAATTCCTGTTGGTTAACAATGCTACGGAATCCTACCAATTTAGCCAAATTTGAGCTGTGGGTGGCTCAGCAAATACCACCTTGCTTGACAAAAAGATTATTCAAAAACTGACTGAGCCAGGTGGAAAATTCACAGATGAAGCAGTGCCATTATACGAATACAATAAGTAAGCAGTGAAGATTTCTTTATGGAAGTTGTTAATGTGGATGGGAAAATTGATTGATTATCGTGCCATGTATGGTGTTCTTTAGCCTGTCATGCAAGCTCATTCTGAAAGATCTGATAAGCAGCCCAACGGCAAGCTGACAACACTGCTGCTATTCAAGGCAGTGGCTTAGCATTGTCAGCCTACCACTGGATTGATTTTAGGGGACCTCATCATTTTTATTTTGTTTTTGTTTTTTGCATAGTAGTCCCACTTAAAATCTATGCCAGACCTTAAAGTTTTTGTAAACCCCATTCATTTAAATTTGACCTAAGCACATATATCTGTAGTGTTTACTTATCTCTCTTGAAAGCTCTAAGTGCCCTTTCTCTCTGGTGCTTTGTTCCTCTGTTATCAGCAGTGTCATTTCTGACAAGCTACGATAAGAGCAGCTGAAACTTCGTGTCAGGGAAGGTGCTTAGAGGGAGATTAGCAGGGGTCTATTCATTATACAGATCTGCATGATTCTTTCATTCCTCTGCCTATGTGGAGGGGGGTTGTGTGCCTCTCCTCCAATCAGCTCTCACAGATTGTATGTCCAGACACCCCTCCCACTGCTGAAAAAGGAAACAAGATTTCTAACACAATCTGCACTTTCCAAAGAGTGTATAAAGGGAAAGACAGCAGATATACATGTACATGTAAAACTTATGTAGGAGGATTTGTTTACTCTCTGTGTATCATGTGAGGCCAGTCACTGGGTATAGGAGAGGGTTTACAACCACTTTAAGGTTAATGGCCTGGTACGTATTTTTACGGAGAATGCCACACAGTTTTCTTTTTGTTTTCTTTTTTCTTTATCTATACCAGACCCTAAACTAGTATAAGAGTCTGGTATATATAAAGAGAACCCCCTTCTGCTTCGTTGTACAAACAAAGCAACCGAGCTCTGTCATTTCAAATGGTATTTTTTTCATTGTAAATGTCACTTTTGCTGTAGTAAGTTGTATTTAACAAGCATTACTTCAGTTAGACCCCTTTTACACCGAGGGCATTTTGCAGGCGCTATAGTGTTAAAAATAGCTCCTGCAATCCGCCCTCAAACAGCTGTACCATTGTCTCCAGTGTGAAAGCCCGAGAGCTTTCACACCGGAGCGGTGAGCTGGCAGGATGTCAGGAAAAGTCCTGCCAGCAGCTTCTTTGGAGCGGTGCGTTTACCGCTCCTCCACTGCTGCTCCCCATTGAATCGTTTTTTACCCTTTCTTGGCCGCAAATCCAACGGTAAAATGCTGCTAAATATAGCGCCCTTTTACCACCGACACTATGGGCGGCGCAGTGTAAAAGGGGTCTTAGACATCCCCCTGGCATGGTATTTAAAGGGATTTTGCATTTTTCAATGTTGCTCTTTAAAGAGGTTGTAAAGGAAGAAGGTTTTTTTTTTTCTTGATGCATTCTATGCATTAAGATAAAAACTATTTTGTGCATAGCAGCCCCCTCCCCCAGGCCCCTAATTACTTAACTGCACCCCATATCTCTCCAGCAATATCCACGAATGTCTAAGCTGCCTGGGACCCCCTCCTGATTGGCTGAGACACAGCAGCGGTGCCATTGGCTCCCGTATCTGTCAATCAAAGTCAGTCAGACAATCAAAGGAGAGGGGGTGGGGCGGGGTCAGGGCTCTGTATCTGAATGGATACACAAAGCTGTGACTCAGCTCAGGTACCCCCATAGCAAGCTGCTGACTGTGGGGACACTCAACGGGAGGGAGGGGCCAGGAGCAGCAAAGAGGGACTCGAGAACAGGAGGATCTGGACTGCTCTGTGCAAAACCACTGCAACAGAGCAGGTAAGTTTAAAGCCTCATACACACGATAATTTGCATGTTTATTGTCAAAAAGTCTGATCGTGTGTATGGGCCTTTTCAATCACTTTAACCATTGTAACCTTTTTTTTTTTTTTTTTTTATTTGGTACCACCTGTTCCCCAGGGCAGTGCTCAATCTCTATGCCATTTATTTGACAATTTTTTGTCTATTAGTCTATAAAATGTCAATGGCTGGGGTTTTTTATTATTCAGCTCCTAACAAACGCATGAAGAAGTAAAGCCTCATACACACGATAGGACTTTGTACAAACTTTCCCTTGGATTTTTGTACAAAGGGCGTCGGCCCTGAACTTGTATTGCATACACACGGCAGGACTTTTTCAGCCAACTTTCACCAAATCATGTGGTTTTTCTGCTCTTTACCGCCATCTTTGGTCAACTTTTGTATTGTTGTCTGATCTTTTGCATTGGTTCTGAGCATGCCCATTTGTACTTTGTACAAAAGTCCTATGGTTTTCTGTACACACGATCAGACTTTGCTCCATTGGACTTTTGTTGCCAGAAAGTTTGTCCTTTCGCACAGCCAACAAAAGTCTGATGAAAACCAAAAAAGTTTGTCCGATGGAGCGTACACACGGTCGGATGTTGCTCCAAAACAGCTAATTTGCATGTTTGTTGTCAAAAAGTCTGATCGTGTGTATGGGCCTTTATTTGACCGAAGAGCTAACATTATAAAAAAAACAAAAAAACATGAATGTATTGAAACATAAAATGAACAATGTTATGATCATATACAGAAAATGAGCTGGTCACTGATATTTAGAGTGATAAAAAAGGGCGTTTTATTTGTAATCTAATGTAGACTGTTGTAAATACTGTTATTTTTATAACATAGGATCTTAGGTGATTATATTTTTGTACAAGTATAAATTTGAATCTTAAATACATCCTGTTGCAAGTGATGCTTTAAAAGTCCAAATACTTATATGAAAAGTATTTTTGTACATTTAGCTCTGACTAGCCCAGTGCTGTCACATGGAATGTATCACATACCTCTTAATATCCAATAGTACCAGGCGATTCCTTCAGCTACCAACACTAAGCAGCAGAGGTAAAGGAAAGGAACGCATGCCCTGTGGGGCATAGGGGGTTAAAGCAAACCTGTTGATTTGCCCTGAATATGAAAAACACAGATTTGCTTGAAAAACACCTAGATATATTCATTCACATTTCTAATTGTTCTTTTATTTTTTTTAAAGACTTGACCATGACAAGGCTATTATTGTAAATTACTTATTTTTTAGAGATTAAAAAATGATTAAATTAACATTTTAAAATACAAAAAAGGCAAAGGCAGAGTGCTGTGAACAAGGCTTATCGCCGAAACTAGTCTGCTGCTGACTATACTCACTGTGAAGGCTTGAAAATAAATACACTTGATGTTATGGAGTTTCCGGGCTGCTTCTTTTACTCAATGAGAGTTTGAAAAGAATGTAGAATAAGGAAATGTTTGATTGGCTTCATGTCAAGGGTAAGCATATAATATATTAGATATATAAATGTGGGGCACCTTCTCAGAGCCACATCGTATGTAGCCGAGAGCCACACATGGCTTCACAAAAAAAAAGATCTAAGTATCCATACACTATATCGTCATAAGTATTGGGACGTCTGCCCTTAAAGCGGAGGTCCACCCTAAAGTGGACCTTCCGCTCATCGGAACCCTCCCCCCCTGCGGCGCCACTATTGGCACCTTTCAGGGGGGAGGGGGGTGCAGGTACCTGTACAGTACAGGTATCTGCACCCACTTCCGGGGTAGCTCTCTGCGGAAAGGGGCGTAGATTACACCCCTTTCCGAAAGTCCCCTGCTGCCTGGTGGGAAACACACAGATCCCAGAGGCAGCGGGTCCATCCTTATTGCGCAGCCCGACTCGTGCATGCGCAGTAGGGAACCAGGAAATGAAGCCGAAAGGCTCCACTTCCTGACTCCCATACCCAAGATGGCGGCGGCAGCACCCGAGAGATGATCGAGAGATCGGCTTCGGGTGCCGACATCGCGGGCGCGCTGGACAGGTAAGTGTCACTATTTTAAAAGTCAGCAGCTGCAGTATTTGTAGCTGCTGGCTTTTAAAAAAAAAAAAAAAACGCGGAGTCCCGGCGGACTCCCGCTTTAAATGCACATGAACTGTAATGACATCCCAGTCTTAGTCTGTAGGCTTTATTATTGAGCTGGCCCACCCTTTGCAGCTATAACAGCTTTAAGGCTGGGTTTCCCCACATCCAGTTCGCATGTCAGGAAATTGTGACCGGCTCTCTATGGTGCTGGTTCACACTTCTCCGTTGCAGCTCCAGTTTGATTTGCACAGGGGTCCTGTGCATCTTTTGGTCCATTTCTGGTCTGAATTCAGCCAAACATGTAGATTGAAATCGAACCTGAAACAGTGAACAGGGATGCACTGGACCCCCTGCTTTGAGATGCTCCATATGGCAGTGTGAACCCAGCCTAACTCTGGGATGGCTGTCTACAAAGTTTAGGAGTTCTTTCATTTCCATTCTTTCAGAAGTGCATTTGTGAGGTCAGGCACTGATGTTGGACCCACAAGCCTGGCTTGCTGTCTCCGCTCTAATTCATCCCAAAGGTGTTCTATTGGGTTGAGGTCAAGAGGACCAATCAAGTCAAGTCCTCCACCCCAAACTCACTCATCTATGTCTTTATGGACCTTGCTTTGTGCACTGGTGTGCAGTCATGTCGGAACAGGAAGGGGCCATCCCAAAACTCTTCCCACAAAGTTAGAAGCATGAAATTGTCCAAAATGTCTTGTGCTGACATCTTAAGAGTTCCCTTCACTGATAAAAATCGTTGACCATTGCCATTACTATTAAAAAAATGTAAAAATTATAAAAATGCCATAAATCTATCTCGTATTTTGTAGAGGCTATAACTTTTGTGCAAACCAATCAATATACGCTTAGTGTTTTTTTTTTTTTTTTTTTTTTTACCAAAAATAAGTAAAAGAACATATATCGGCCTAAACTGATAAATACAATTTTTTTTAAATCAGATATATATTATAGCAAAAAGTAAAAAATATTGTTTTTTTTTTCTAAGTTGTCACTCACCAAAAGAAAGCTCTATTTGTGTGGAAAAAAGGATGTCAATTTTGTTGGGGTACAGCGTCATACGACATGCAATTGTCAGTTAAAGCGAGGCAGTGCCGTATCGCAAAAAATGGCCTGGTCATTAAGGGGCAAATCCTTCCAGGGCTGAAGTGGTTAAAGACATGGATAAGCAAGTTTAGGTTGGAGGATCTTGACTGGATTGCACAGAGCCCTAACCTTAACCTAATAGAACACCTTTGGGATGATTTAGAGCGGAGACTGCGAGCCAGGCCTTCTCGTTCAACATCAGTGCCTGACCTCACAAATGCTCTTCTGGAAGAATGGTCAAACATTCCCATAGATGCACTCCTAAACCTTGTGGACAGCCTTCCCAGAAGAGTTGAAACTGTTATACCTGCAAAGGGTGGGCCAACTCAATATTGAACTCTCCGGACTAAGACTGGGATGCCATTAAAGTTCATGTGCGTGTAAAGGCATGTGTCCCAATACTTTTGGCACTATAGTGTAATTTTCATATGCAAAGACTAATCTGTTCATTCAAGCATGGAAAGATATTTAATTATAGCGGGAAATAAAAACCATTCATAGAGGTTCATGAATGTGTAACGCCTCATACTTCTTTCCAGTTCCAGAATCTCTGGCATTTATTCTCTGCTGTAATTTAAAAATCTTTTTAACAAGAACTGTTCAGCGCTGCAAATGCAGCATTGAAAATATCTAGGCATTTGCTGAATCACTTACATCAGAGAGGATTATATATTGAGAAATTATGCAGGCTGAATTTCATTTCAGTTTAGTGGCTTATTCCACAAACAAATATATTTTACTATACACAATATTAACTGTATAAAATATTAGATTACATAAATAAGTTTTCAAAATTGTGTGTTTTAACATTTGCAATCGTGAACATGTTACTACCTCATTATACAATCTGCTTTAGATTTACCAGCAGCTATAAAGTGAACACACCCACCTAACTGGATATACAGTATCTCACAAAAGTGAGTACACCCCTCACATTTTTGTAAATATTTTATTATATCTTTTCATGTGACAACACTGAAGAAATTACACTTTGCTACAATGTAAAGTAGTGAGTGTACAGCTTGTATAACAGTGTAAATTTGCTGTCCCCTGAAAATGCCTCAACACACAGCCATTAATGTTTAAGCCACTGGCAACAAAAGTGAGTACACCCCTAAGTAAAAATGTCCAAATTTGGCCTAATTAGCCATTTTCCCTCTCCGGTGTCATGTGACTCATTCATGTTATAAGGTCTCAGGTCTGAATGGTGAGCAGGTGTGAAATTTGGTGTTATCGCTTCAGACGTTGCCAAGCGTGTGTGGCGGCAACCAGGTGAAGAGTACAAAGACAAGTGTGTCCTGCTTACAGTCAAGCATGGTGGTGGGAGTCTCATGGCCTGGGGCTGCATGAGTGCTGCTGCCACTGGGAAGCTACAGTTCATCGAGGGAACCATGAATGCCAACATGTACTGTGACATACTGAAGCAGACAATGATCCCCTCCTTTCAGAGACTGGGCCGTAGGGCAGTATTCCAACATGATAATGACCCCAAACACACCTCTAAGACGACCACTGCCTTGCTAAAGAAGCTGAGGGTAAAGGTGACGGCATTGTAAAGCATTGTAAATCATGTCTCCAGACCTAAACCCTATTGTATATCTGTGGGCCATCCTCAAAAGGAAGGAGGGAGGAGCTCAAGGTCTCCAACATCCACCAGCTCTCTCCATGCCCAAGAGGGTTAAGGCAGTACTGGAAAATGGTGGCCACACAAAATATTGACACTTTGGGCCCAATTTGGACATTTTCTCTTGGGGGTGTACTCACTTTTGTTGCTGGCAGTTTAGATATTAATGGCTGTGTGCTGAGTTATTTTGAGGGGACAGTAAATTTACACTGTTATACAAGCTGTACACTCACTACTGTACATTGTAGCAAAGTGTCATTACTTCAGTGTTGTCAAATGCAAAGTTATAATAAAATATTTACAAAAATGTGAGGGGTGTACATATTGTGAGATACTGTATATGGAATGGATTGTTTTAGGGAAAACCTTTACCTACAACCCTAAATTGAAAAGATTGAGCAATAAGACTAAGTTTTGTGGCTAGCTTTAGCTGACTGTGTTTAAAAATGACATCAGAAACAAATGAGTGCTGGACCATAAGGTATTATATTTTACCTCTGTAGCGCCAGTTGTTTCCATTGGCACCCCCCATTTTAACAGATTCACTGTGTTCAGGGGTGATTTAGATAAAAGCAACATATAACATTTACTGTAACCTGATTTCATTTTTAGCATTTGCCCTGCGGCTTAAATTGGGATTGAAAACAAAAATGTAAGAAAATGAACCCAAAAGTATTGCATTTTTCTTTTTAAACAGACTCAATTGAAAAATAGGCCTAAATATTATTTTTATTTTTAAAATGATTCTGCAGTCATGTTATACTTACCAGCTTTTTGCAATGGTTGTGCACAGAGTAGCCCTGATCCTCCTCTTTTGTGGTCCCCCTCTGGTGCTCCTGGCTCCCTCTCACAAAGTGCCCCAATAGCAAGCCTTGTGCATTTTTGCTCCTGAGCTGACTCTGTGTGTCCATAAGACACAGAGAGCGTGGCTCAGCCCCACCCCTCACTGCGATTTACAGCAGCAAGAGCCAACGGTTCCTACTGTTGTGTCTGAACCAATAAGGGTAAGGGAGAGCTCTCCTGCACATTGCTGAATGGAGATCAGGCCAGGTAAGTATACGGGGAAATCTGGGAGGGTAGTTGATTGCAGTGGCGGCCCGCCCATAGGGGGCGCCCGGGCGCCGCCCACCTCCCCCTAGGTGTAAAAAAAAAAAAAAGTAAAAAAAAAAAAAAAACGGGCCCTTTAAGACATTTAAAAAAAAAAAAATGTAATTTAACAATTTAACATAGTGTACTGTGGCGCCGGTCACAGTGCACTATGAGAAGCGCCACGTCGATGCAATCACAAGATTGCATCCATGGCACTTAATTTGCGGGTTAAAAACCCGCCTTGCGGCGCACTGCAGAACGCCGACTAGCTTCCGCCCGTAAAATCACTGTGATTCTACAGGCGGGAGCATTGTCAATCTTAGACAGGCAGGTCACTTTCGGCTTTCGGCTGCTTCAGGAAACCCGGAAGTGACGTCGGCAGCTCCGTTCCTCAGCCCGAGCGGAGCTGCAAGACAGTGAGGCAGGAGGTGAGTCACCGCATAAAGGCTTTCTAGTTTCTATTTTGTTGAGAATGTTCATGCATTTAGCTAAATGAATGGAAAAAAAGCTTTCACAGCCAGAAAGGTTTCCCCAGGCCAGGCGACTTTTGCCGTGGCCAATCAGAGAATGAGCTCTGAAGGGGGAACTCCACGCCAAATTTCTGAAAAAAAATTTGACGTGGGTTCCCCCTCTGAGAGCATACCAGGCCCTTAGGTCTGCTATGGATTCCAAGGGGAACCCCCTACGCCGAAAAAACGGCGTGGGGGTCCCCCCCAGATCCACACCAGACCCTTATCCGAGCACGCTACCCAGCCGGCCAGGAAAGGGGGTGGGGACGAGCGGGCGCCCCCCCTCCTGAGCCGTACCAGGCCGCGTGCCCTCAACATGGGGGGGTGCCTTGGGGGAGGGGGGGCGGGCGCCCCCCACCCCAAAGCACCTTGTCCCCATGTTGATGAGGACAATGGCCTCTTCCCGACAACCCTGGCCGTTGGTTGTCAGGGTCTGCGGGCGGGGGGCTTATCGGAATCCGGGAGCCCCCTTTAATAAGGGGGCCCTGGATACCGGCCCTCCACCCTATGTGAATGAGTATGGGGTACAATGTACCCCTACCCATTCACCTGTGAAAAAAAGTACAAAAAAAACACAACACAGGGTTAAAATATTTTATTGCACAGCTCCGGGGGTCTTCCGTCTTCGGGGGTCTTGTCACCGGACTCCTCCACTATCTTCTTGTAGCTCTTTTGCTAGCGGAGGAGCCCGGCTTTCTTCCTCGCTGCCGGCCTCTTCTTCCGACTTCGGGGGTCTTGTCCCCCTCTTCGGTTCTTCTGCCGGGCCACCGTGCCTTCTTATAGCTCTTTTACAGGCGGTGGCCCGGTCTTCTGTCACCGCCGCCGCCGCCGCCCGTTCTTCTTCTTCTTCTTCTCCAGGAGATGTTGACTCGACGATCTCTCCGGCCGGAATGCCAGGGACGTGCTGCGCTGCCACTTATATAGGGACAATGGGGCGGTGTCACATGGGTTGATGTCACATGGGTTGGTCACATGGGTTGATGTCACATGGCGACAGTCCCAGCATCCTCCGGGACTGTGACATCAACTCATGTGACCAACCCATGTGACATCAACCCATGTGACACCGCCCCATTGTCCCTATATAAGTGGCAGTGCAGCGCGTCCCTGGCCTTTCGGCTGGAGAGATCGTCGAGTCAACATCTCCTGGAGAAGAAGAAGAAGAAGAAGAAGAAGAAGAAGAAGAAGAAGAAGAACGGGCGGCGGCGGCGACAGAAGACCGGGCCACCGCCTGTAAAAGAGCTATAAGAAGGCGCGGTGGCCCGGCAGAAGAACCGAAGAGGGGGACAAGACCCCCGAAGTCGGAAGAAGAGGCCGGCGGCGAGGAAGAAAGCCGGGCTCCTCCGCTAGCAAAAGAGCTACAAGAAGATAGCGGAGGAGTCCAGCGAGAAGACCCCCGAAGACGGAAGACCCCCGGAGCTGTGCAATAAAATATTTTAACCCTGTGTTGTGTTTTTTTTGTACTTTTTTTCACAGGTGAATGGGTAGGGGTACATTGTACCCCATACTCATTCACATAGGGTGGGGGGCCGGTATCCAGGGCCCCCTTATTAAAGGGGGCTCCCGGATTCCGATAAGCCCCCCGCCCGCAGACCCCGACAACCAACGGCCAGGGTTGTCGGGAAGAGGCCCTTGTCCTCATCAACATGGGGACAAGGTGCTTTGGGGGGGGGGGGCGCCCGCCCCCCCTCCCCCAAGGCACCCCCCCATGTTGAGGGCACGCGGCCTGGTACGGCTCAGGAGGGGGGGCCGCCTGCTCGTCCCCACCCCCTTTCCTGGCCGGCCGAGTAACGTGCTCGGATAAGGGTCTGGTGTGGATCTGGGGGGGACCCCCACGCCGTTTTTTCGGCGTAGGGGGTTCCCCTTGGAATCCATACCAGACCTAAGGGCCTGGTATGCTCTCAGAGGGGGGGACCCACGTCAATTTCTTTTTCAGATTACATAAGGGGCGTGGTTTATGAGAAGTGGGAGGGGGCAAAATGATGGGCGGGGTCATGATGGGCGGGGTCTGGCACCCCCCCATCCAAAAACTTCACCAGCCGCCACTGGTTGATTGCTGGAGGTTTTTTTAAATCGAATACATAGATTGCATTTGGTTAAAAAAAATGTCTGCCTTTAGAACCAATTTAATCTCTTTCTTCCTGTTTTAATGTAGTAGTAAATTCCCATCTGTGATTTTTGTCTACAGGTAAGCTTATAATAAAGCTTACCTGTGAGTAAAATTCATATTTCCTAAACGTACACTATTTAGGAGATATTCCAGTGAGCAAACAGCTGGGGTGACGTCACAGGCGTATGTGCTCTGAAGGAAAAGCATACCCGTGCTGTTCCTTTAGAGTTGTGTACCGCAGCCGAGACCCCTGTACACATGCACGGGAGTGATATCATCAAGGCACGGCCATCCAAGTGGCGGCCGCCCGCAAACCCTGAAGGAAGATTGTGTGAAGATGGAAGCCTCTGCATGCAGCAGTTCTAGTGCGCCACTGGAGAGCTTCCTTTCAAGATAGGTCTTTCATAATGTGCTGCTTGTATGCGATGCCCATTATGGCTTTACCTCAGCATTGCTCACAGTAAAGCCCCATACACAATATCAGATTTTCTGCTGATTTTTGTCTTCAGATTTACCAAAACCATGTAGTGCAATGGCCTGCCTGATTGCATATGAATTGAAACTCCTAAGGTTTGACCTCATATTATAGGGTTTTGGTAAATATGAAGGAAAAAATCAGCAGAAAATCTGATAGTGTGTATGGGGCTTAAGGGTCAGGTAAAGGGATTTAAAAAAATATAGGATAAGGAGGGCCCACTTATTAGCCCCCTGTAACTACCAGGTTGACATTCTTAGGTGATCTAATTTTGGTGGTGGAGAGTCCTCTTAAATTCGCCCCCTCAAAAAAAAGCTGAAAGCCACACTAGCTGTCTCATTTTCTTTACATTAGGCCATTTTTTCTATTAAGCTTAGAATATACTGCTCAGCATGAGCCCAAGGGACTCTTTTAATACCTTTGGTGGCATACACAGTAATTTCACAGGTTGTGGCTCCCAGAGATAAACCACTTCAATATCAGGCACTTTCCACCTATGCTGCCCAGACCAATTTTCAGCTTTCAGCGCTGTTGCAATTTGAATAATTACAAAACCTTGTAAATAAGTAAGTTTTCTCCTTCACTGATGAGGCTGCACTGATGAGGCAGTACTGATTGGCACTGATGAGGCACTTATATGCAGCACTGATCAGCAGCACTAATGAGCTCAGATAGGTGGCACTGATGGGCACTCATAGGCGGCACTGATAGGTGGCACTGATGGGCAATCATAGATGGCACTGATAGGTGGCACTAGTGGGCACTTACAGGTGGCACTGATGGTCACTGATGGGTGGCACTGATAGATGGAATTGTTAGGCAGCACTAATCAGAAGGCACTGGCAGGCATCACTGATGGGCACAGAGTGCCATCCCTAATGGGCCCTGATTAGCACTGATTGGCATCCCTGGTGGTCATGGGTGGGCATCCCTGGTGGTCATGGGTGGGCATCCTTGATGGGTCTGAACTGATAATGCGCTGCCCCTGTCAGTGTGAGCAGGGGAAAAGCCAATAAATGTCTCTTCCTATTTACACTGTAATCAGCTGTGATTGGACACAGCTGATCACATGGTAAAGAGCCTACTTTATAGGCTCTTTACAAAGATCAGAGATGCGGTGTGTCAGACTGACACACCACACCACTGATTGCCAGCCTGCGCACCCCTGCGGGTGCATGCTAGCGACTTATCTTGCTGGACATCATGATGCCCAGTCATGATAACAGAAGCACTTTACGGCCATCAAGTGCGTCTGTTACGGCCGTCATTCTGCTATATGGCAGACAGGAAGGGGTTAAAGTGGATGTAAACCCGATTCCTGAAATTTGAGCTGGGCACAAATGTATGTAGTGTTTGCTTATCGTTCTTCAAAGCGTCCCATGTCTTTCTCCTGCTCCATTCTTTAGTAAGCAGTCTAACAAGTTCTCCATCAAAGCACAAGAAAATTGCTGTCAATATCAAGTGAGAAGGTCAAGAAAGAAAAATATATTTTTTTACATTTTTATTACTATCACCATCATTAAACTATACTACTTTTTATTTATTGCCCATTATTTGTTGCAAACGTACATTAACTATTTTCAGAAGATTTTCACAATATAAAAGCATGGCTGTTCTCCCTAACAAGGAACTGCTGATTCTAAATATCTGTGTTTGCACAAAAACTGGCAGATATGGTATGTTGGCTTAAACAGAGCTAAAGCTAACTTTTAGAAAACTGTGAGCAGGTAGCTCTTTATTGCAGAAGAGACATGCTATGTCTCTCCTGCAATAATACACACTTGCCTGCACTGCTTGCAGTTTTCTACTGAATGTACGCTGAGTTGGGCACATGCAGTTTAGCATGCATTCCTGACACATTCTGGCTGTACCCAAATGACTGACCCCTGTGTTTATTCACTGGATGATGTCAACCACCAGGGGCCAATTAAGAGGGTGAAAATCATCTGGCATCTGAGGATCACCTGGCAACAGCAGGCAAGTGATGTAACCACCACATGACTTGAAGGTGGAAGTAAATATATTGGGGAGTTTACTTTTTCTTTAAAGAGGTTATTCCCTCCCCACCCCCTCTATAAAACTGCCAATTATATGTAAAATGTGAAATACACAAATATTCATACCTATGTCTATGTGACTTTTTCTTAATCTTTGTTTTCCTTCTGCCTCAGTGCTGATTGGCCCCTTACAATGCAAATTTGAATATGTACTTCATACTGTGCATGCACAAGATGAAGATCTTGATGTCATGTGTCATGTCATGTGGCATGCACCATAGAATTTTTACCATCAAATGACTGATGATGATTGCCAGCATATGTGAAATGAGGCACATGATGTCAAGCACTTATCTTACCCATGCGTAGTGTGACACACCACCTGGCACCCAAAGTGAGAGCTTCTGCCAAGATTCAGCTTCCTTCACTCTGGAACCAGGAGTCAAGCTGAGAATTGCAAGAACTAAAACGACACTAGTTTAGATGTAAACTGGAACTGTCTTTATTGTAAAGTCATACACAATATATACCACATAAAATCAAGTAGGTGATTGATCACATTGCCCTACACAATGCAAAATATAGACAGTAATATCATCAGTACATCTAACAGTACATCTAATGAATAGCTAACATAAACACATAAACAGTAATGAGGTAAAGTGGACACAATGCTAATCACATCTCCAAGAGGATTCGCAGACAGACAGAAACAATAGGCGACACAACTAGCAATGGGAATTCACACCTAGGTGGGATACAATGGGGGAAATATACAATGAGAGAAAGACACCATAATAAACAGATTACACATAGCAGCAGGAGACCTCAGCATCAGGTTGTTTTAAGCTGAATATATTCTTCTGCTTAGATTCTCTGAGTCTAGGGGTGGGGTGGGGGGGTTGAAGCAGTGATTGCTGGTTTGGCCATAGAGGCCCCAAATCTGTATCCAGGTCCTAGGTTCCCAGAGACATGGACCCAAATCCAAAGCAAAACCACTCCAAAGGTCCAGCAGGCAAAGGCTAGAGCCCTCTCAAAAGGCAGGGCCCACAGTCAGTAGGCTACCCTGCAGTCCCCTCTAAAAGCCCTGTCCTGGTTTGGTCTGTCACATGCAGTATGATCATATTCAGTTTAGGGAGCTGTGTTAGACTATTTTGCATCATAATCCAAACATGCGTGTTGATGTAAATGTAGCACTGGTATCCTTGTCTTCTGATGTGTATTAACAATTATAATAAAAGTCTATGGACAGTTCTATAGCTTAATGTTTGGCGCCGTCTAGTGGCCAAATACTAAATGGGAACTTAAATGATTTTTTGCTTTCAAGCATTGAACTATTGACAGGAAGTGACTGTTTTTGAGGAGTTGACCCTTTTAGCCAGGATGCCGGGTGACCTACCCATGGACACCCTCTCTTGCACTGCATGCTGAGTAGGAGATAAAAGGACCCTGAGTGACCATCTTAGGTCTCTGGGGAACGCATGGTCTGCCTGTGAGGACTTGTGCGGAGGTCTCCCGGAGGAAGCGGCCTACTTCCCTTACGGAACACAACCCTGCTCGGTTGTGTGAGTGACCTGAAGTGCCAGAGACACAGTGATCGGATTGAGAGGATCCAGAGGCACTCGTTTGAGCATCGGAAGACCAGGTCCATCTGTCAGAATGGGACGGAGTGATGGAGCTGCCTGACGAGAAGCAAGCTGCAACAACCAAACCAAAGTCACCATACCAAGTTTCCGATCCAGTTGGTGAGCGGGTTGCTACCCACCATTTTCTAAACCATTGCACCTAGTCAGACTTATACACAGCCCTGCGCTGAGGTAAGTTCCACCTACGGACGTAACGTGTACGAGGGGTCAGGTGTCACGCACTACGTTACCCGCATCACATCACATCGGATCGATACACATTGTAATCTGGATGCCTAGCACTCGGCTTGTATTGCGACATTTTGTAAGTGCAATTCCGTTTGTTTTTATTATTAAAGATGCAATACAGAGAGCATTAAATCGTATGTTCTCTTACCTATTGATCTACATCTATCCACTTGCACCTTTTCGGATTGTCTCCCATAGATTATGGACATTTACCGTATTTATCGGCGTATAACACACACTTTTTTCCCCTTAAAAGCAGGGGAAAATCGTGGGTGCGTGTTATACGCCGATCCCCCGAAATTCTGAGCCTCTGGGCGGCTTTCAGTCGCCTTCGGCTCTTCAAGGCGACTTTCGACCGCCTTCGGCTCTTCTTGGCAGCTTTCGGCCGCCTTCAGCCGTTCTCTGAAGCTTTCGGCCGCCTTCAGCTCTTCTCGGCGGCCGAAAGCTTCCGAGAACGGCCGAAAGTGGCTGAAAGCTGCCCGAGAAGAGCCGAAGGTGGCCGGAGGCCCGCCAAGAACTACCGCACGCCGCCGAGATACACATCCGGCTCTGTATCTCGGCGGCGGCATTTAAAAAAATAAAATAGACACGGCTGCAATGGGGGACAAGACTGCAATGGGGGACAAGACTGCATAAGGCTGCAATGGGGGACAAGACTGCATAAGGCTGCAATGGGGACAAGACTGCACTGGTGGACAAGGCTGCATAAGGCTGCAATGGTGGACAAGGCTGCATAAGGCTGCAATGGTGGACAAGGCTGCATAAGACTGCAATGGTGGACAAGGCTGCAATGGTGGACAAGGCTGCAGATGACACTGATGGGCATATAAATGTGAGTTTTTTTTTTCCCTTAAACTTCCATCCTAAAAGTTTTTTTCCTTAAAATTCCCTCCTAAACTTGGGGTGCGTGTTATACGCCGGCGCGTGTTATACGCTGATAAATACGGTAATATATTTTGCGCAGCACTGTTTACATGTTTTTAGCTATTTGAGGGATTGATTGAATTTACCTTGAGTGTCTGCTTGCATTTAGCCTTTAGTATATATATATTAGACTTATATACAGGCCTCGCTAGGATACTTAGTCCCACGGAGGGGGAGTATAGCAACTGACGCTAGGCAGGCATAAGGCCTACTTACTATCACACTTTAAGCATTGTACTATATTTGCAGAAGTAACACTAGGATCATCCTTAATTCAACTTCAACTGCTTTTACCTTGGATTTCAAATTTATAAGGAATTATCATTGCTAGACTGAGTACTTTAAGTGAGATTTCACGCATAGCTATATATATTTTTTATATATATATATATATATATATATATATTGTTTGTAACTGTTTTATCAAAGTTCATTGTCCTGTCAATCTATGTTGGATGACAATACAATTGCTGTAATCGGCTATTTACAAATATATATAGTAAAATATACTTTAAGTACCTCGTTGTGTGGGGTATTGTTTCCCCCCAGCAGGTGGAGCCAGTGGATCCTGAGAGGACAATACAGGTATATTGTGATATATTATATTGTAGTTTATTGTATTGCACCACAGCTGTGTCAAGGGGACTGAGACAAGTTAGTGGGGTTTTGTTTCTAGAGTGCAGGCCCAAATTAAATCAGCCACTCCTTCGGGCGTTAGTGCTACATAAATTTTAGGGAAAGGGGGGGAATGTTCTGCATTATTGTTTATATTAGTCACTGAAGTTTCATGTTGGTATATGCAGTGCACACATCAGAAGCTAGGTTGAACATGAAGTTAACAAGCAAGTAGGCAGCTAGACAGGCTCCAGCATACCATCCAACCACATAACAAATTGTAGAAGTTACAGACATCCCAAGTCTCTTGCTAGTCACAGGAGTCTCCCGCATTTGACTGTGGGCTCACAGACACCCGCGAGCGCTGGGCGATCTCCCGGCTGGGCCTGTCACCCAGCCACAGACAGACAGAGCAACTCGAGCTCCCGAATTTAGTACAAACTCAGGCTGCTCTGTCCTCTGTATGTGGCTGAGTGACTGACAGGCGGTTCTGATGACATCCCCATCTGTAGGAGGTGGAGGACTGTAACAAAGTCCTATCTACTAGATAGACAGAACACTGTAGGAGGCAGGAATTTGCTCTCTGTGATCAGGCTGTATTTCATGAGCACTGTTATAGGTACATTTCATGGGCACTGGTAAGGCTGTATTTCATGGGCAGTGGTATAGCTGCATTTAATTGGCATTGGTAAGGCTGCATTTAATTGGCACTGGTAAGGCTGCATTTGATTGGGAGGGTCAGCGTGAAGAATTACCTTCCAGAAATGAGTTTGCCACCTCCCTGAAATTTGTTTTTGC
Source organism: Lithobates pipiens (assembly GCF_037356315.1). NCBI lineage: Eukaryota > Metazoa > Chordata > Amphibia > Anura > Ranidae > Lithobates > Lithobates pipiens. The sequence continues at coordinate 279,212,952 of NW_027507758.1, forward strand.
AGGTTATAATGTCTCAAGTTACATAACATAGTGAAACAAGGAAAGGAATTATATGTAATTATTTGCAAAGAACAAACACACTGGAAACTCAGTTTGCATGAAATCATACATTATTTTAAGAGTAGATAAACTTGAAATGGTATACCCTGTGACTCAGGAAACAAATACAAATTATACTTTCTGCTCAGGCCAGATGGTGTAGTATCCAATCTATTCATCTACCACACTTTTCTTTTCTTTAAAATTTCACCTTTTTTTTACATTATATTTTTTACTGAAAATGCAGCTATTACAGCTTTTTTTTTCAATAAAAAAGAAAACTCTTTCAAAATAATTATAGAGTATTACGTAAACGTAAAGGTTAGAAGTACATGGTCCTGAGGAAAATATAAATTGGAAAGTATTCATTAAACACAATTTATAATTGATTTTAAGTAGGGATGAGCTGAACACCCCCCCCCCCCCCCCCATGGGACACGAACATGAAAAATTAAAAGTGCTCATTTTAAAGGCTTATATGCAAATTATTGCCATAAAAAGTGTTTGGGGACCTGGGTCCTGCTCCAGAGGACATGTATCAATGCAAAAAAGTTTTAAAAACATCTGTTTTTTCAGGAGCAGTGATTTTAATAATGCTTAAAATGAAACAATAAAAATTAAATATTCCTTTAAATATCATGTATGGGGGTGTCCTTAGTATGCCTGTAAAGTAGTGTATCTTTCCCATGTTTAGAACGGTACCACAGCAAAATTATATTTCTAAAGGAAAAAATGTCATTTAAAACTGCTTGCGGCTGTAATGTATTGTCTGATCCCAGCAATATAGATAAAAATCATTGAAATAAACAGCATGGGGACCTCGGTCCTACCCAGGTGACATGTATCAATGCAATAAAAGTTTTAAAAACTGATGTGTTTTCAGGAGCAGTTATTTTAAGAATACTTAAAGTGAAGCAATAAAAATTAAATATTTATTGAAATATTGTGCCTGGGGGATATCCTTAGTATGCCTGTAAAGTAGCACATCTTTCAGTCTCACAGTTCATGCCTATAAAGTCCCGCCCTTTTGAGGGGAAAACTTTGGATAATTTCTAATTCTTTGATGTTGGCTTTACACAGCAGAATACATTGAATACCTCCAATTTTTAGATTTTTAAAGATTTAGGAGTGTGGAATGTTTAACCATTCTTGCAGAAGGGCATTTGTGAGATCAGGCATTGATGTGGACGAGAAGGCCTGGCTCAAGTCTCCACTCTAATTCATCTCAAAGGTGTTCTATTGGGTTGAGGTCAGGACTCTGTGCAGGTCAGTCAAGTTTCTCCACCCTAAGTTTGCTCATTCATGTCTTTATGGACCTTTCTTTGTGCACTGGTCCAATCATTTGGTGGAGGGGGGGGTTATGGTGTGGTATGGTGTGGGGTTGTTTTTCACTGAAGTTCCAGTGAACACTTAAAGCAGCGGTGCCCAACCTTTTGAAGGGCGAGGGCCACCTAAGCGACTTGGTAACTGGTCACGGGCCACAATGAGCGGAGCGGGTATATGGCAGCCCACTCTTTTTCTTTTTGCGGATCGGATTGGAGGTAGGCATTTGTAAACGGACACAAATCCATTTACATCTTCTACTCCTTAGAGGTGAATTGAGGGTCCAGTTGGGTCGGACTGATGGTGTGAAAGGGGCCTATGGCTCAGTGGAGGTAACCCCCAGGTGCACTGCTCTGCACCTGTGGATCAGTTTGAAAGCAGCCCAGTAACCACTGTAGAACAGATATGCCCATATATACACTGTTATCAGGGGCGTAACTATAGGGGGTGCAGCAGTCGCGACCGCAACCGGGCCCTGTGATGCAAGGGGCCCATGCAGCCCCCTCTACATATGGCCGGCAGCAGCATAGGCAGCTAGGGGCACCAGTGCACCATGCACACGGGTAGCTGGAGGGTGACTAGCAGAGCTCCATGCTCGACTATCACACTGGCTGCTCTTTAGTTGTGCATTCCCCGCATGACCTGTGTCCTCTACAGCTTGGTCATGGTGAGTGAGAGGACCCCATCCCCCACACACCATTACATACCCCCTCCATCTCCCCTTGGGGACAGGGACCCCTTCTTACGTGGGGACAGGAACCCCTTCTCACCTGGGGGAAGTAACTTCATCTGCCCTGGAGAACAGGACCTCATCTCTTCTTGGGGCGGGGACCCCATCCTGCCTAGGGACAGCCCCCCAATGGGGCACCTAAAAATAAAATAAAAATAATAAAAAAAAACTACTGATACCAGTGGTGGAACTACAGGGCTCACAAAGGTCATACCTGTGACCACGCCCTGGAGTTCCACCGCCGGACTCGGAGGGAAGGGCCCTGGCTGGGGTTCAGGGGGGCCCTTCATGGTTTCTTGCATCGGGGCCCTGAAGGTTCTAGTTACGCCACTGACTGTTATGTTAGTAATAAACTTACTATTAATAACAGTATTCTATTCCATCACAGAGCAGGTGGACGCAGGCCACATCAGAGGGCTCCGCGGGCCACATGTGGCCCCGGGCCCCTGGTTGGGCACCCCTGACTTAAGGCATCAGCAGACCAAGACATTTTGGCCAATTTTATGATCCAAACTTTGTGGGAACAGTTTTGGGATGGTCCCTTCCTGTTTCAACATGACTGCTCAAAGCAAGGTCCATAAAGACATGGATAAGCGAGTTTGGGGTGGAGGAAATTGACTGGCCTGCACACAGTCCTGACCTCAACCCAATAGAACACCTTTGGGATGAAATAGAGTGGAGACTTCGAGCCAGGCCTTCTCATTCTTCTGGAAGAATGGTCAAACGTTCCCAAACACACACTCCTAAATCTTAAGGACAGATGAGTTGAAGCTGTTATAGCTGCAAGGGGTGGGCCACCTCAATATTGAACCCTACGGACTAAGATTGAGATTCCATTAAAATTCATGTGCGTGTAAAGGCAGGTGTCCCAATACTTCTTGGTAATATATATATATATATATATATATATATATATAGTATCTCACAAGTGAGTACACCCCTACATTTTTGTAAATATTTTTTATTATATCTGTTTATGGGACAAAATAAATAAATTACACTTTGCTACAACGTAGTAGTGAGTGTACAGCTTGTATAACAGTGTAAATTTGCTCTCCCCTCAAAATAACTCAACACAGCCATTCGTTTCTAAACCGCTGGCAACAAAAGTGAGTACACCCTTAAGTGAAAATGTCCAAATTGGGCCCAAAGTGTCAATATTTTGTGTGGCCACCATTAATTTCCAGAACTGCTTTAACCCTCTTGAGCATGGAGTTCACTAGAACTCACAGGTTGCCACTGGAGTCCTCTTCCACTTTTCCATGATGACATCACAGAGCTGGTGGATGTTGGAGACCTTGCACCCCTCCACCTTCCATTTGAGGATGCCCCACAGATGCTCAATAGGGTTTAGGTCTGGAGACATGCTTGGCCAGTCCATCAGCTATACCCTCAGCTTCTTTAGCAAGGTGGTGGTCGTCTTGGAGGTGTGTTTAGGGTCGTTGTCATGTTAGAATACTGCCCTGTGGCCCAGTCTCTGAGGAGGGGGATCATGCTCTGCAGCAGTATGTCACAGTACATGTTGGCATTCATGGTTCCCTCAATGAATTGTAGCTCCCCAGTGCTGGCAGCACTCAGGCAGCCCCAGACCATGACACTCCTACCACCATGCTTGACTGTAGGCAAGACACGCTTGTCTTTGTACTCCTCACCTGGTTTCCGCCACACATGCTTGACACCATCGGAACCAAATAAGTTTATTTTGGTCTCATCAAACTACAGGACATGGTTCCTGTAATCCATGCACTTAGTCTGCTTGTCTTCAGCAAACTGTTTGAGGGCTCTCTTGTGCATCATCTTTAAAAGAGACTTCCTTCTGGGACAACAGCCATGCAGACCAATTTGAAGCAGTGTGTGGTGTATGATCTGAGCACTGACAGGCCCCCACCCCTTCAACCTCCGCAGCAATGCTGGCTGCACTCATACATCTATTTCCCAAAGACAACCTCTGGATAAGACCCTGAGCATGTGCACTCAACTTCTTTGGTTGACCATGGTGAGGCTTGTTCTGAGTTGAACCTGTTCTGTTAAAACGCTGTATGGTCTTGGCCACTGTGCTGCAGCTCAGTTTCAGGGTCTTGGCAATCGTATTGCCTAGACCATCTTTATGTAGAGTGATTCTTTCTTTTCAGATCCTCAGAGAGTTCTTTGCCATGAGGTTCCATGTTGAACATCCAATGACCAGTATGAGAGAGTGAGAGCAATAATACCAAATTTAACACACCTGCTCCCAATTCACACCTGAGAACTTGTAACACTGATGAGTCAATGTACTTGTCCATCACCACCTGTGGCATCAGCACCTCTAAGAAAAACAACTACCCTTATATATGCTCTAATCTGTCACTCCCCACCTCGCCCAATGTATTTGGTGGGTGACGTCGCCGTCCAACACTGCACATGAGGCTGCAGATGAGAGGAACATGGCCCAATTGGCAGTGAAGATATGGCTCCTGGATCAAAAGCAAGGTAATGCAAGTTTCCCCCCTAAGGGATTGCATACCCGATCTAACAGGGGAATTGGAACCACCAAAACACTCCATAATCCAGAGATATCCATCACACTGAAAGCTAATAAAAATGCAACAATAATGACATAAGAACATATACACAAAAAAGTGCAGCGTTTAACAGATAACATATATAACAATGAGGACAAGGTGGGGGCTCATCGGATAATAATTAACCCCCCATTACAGAGAAGTCATAAAGGGCATTTGCAAATCTAGGCTGATTCCACGGGACCTACAGTTCATTCACTGCAATCACAGCAAGGCAATATGTATCATAGTATATCGCAACATATGCTGGGCATTAGGGTTCCATGTGCTGACATTACAATAAAAAGAAAATAATGCTCTCCATTGTGTGAATCAATTAAAATAGCAATGTTTAATAAAATAATTGCAGTTACAATGTCTGTAGTATAAACAGGCATGTGAATCAAAGCAAGCCTGGGTGTTTCCCACAATCAAAATGGCTGTGACTGGTTTTTGCATGTGCACTGACGTTTATTCTGGCTCCACCCTACGTATTTCATTATACATGAGATGATCGGGGGAACCCTGACAGAAGAACACAACGGGGAACACATAATTTCTAGTTTTTTACAGAAATACCATAATGCATGCTCAAATATCCATGGGAGGACACAACAGAACAAGGCATGAAAGGCCTAACATGAGAATTCACAAAAAGGGTTTGTACTCATTTATCTGGATAAAACCAGTTCCCCCACAAACGGGGTTTTTAGGCAGCAAGAGACAGTAATAGAAGCCAATAGAAGTAGTATAAAAGATATTTTAATATTATTTGGTAAAAACAAACATGAGCTTCACCTGAACATTTGTATAACAGACAAAATCATGTGTATAAGGTACATATAATGTCACATGGAAGTATATTAACAGACACAGCTATATGTTACACTGTATGGGTTAGTAGCAGTGAAAACATGAATCTAGCTATATGTTACACTGTATAGGTTAATAACAGTGAAAGCATGAATCTGACGCGTTTCAACCCCAAAGGGGGTCTTCTTCAGAGATGATAGTCTGTTAAAAGAAAGACAAGGTTACACTGAATAAATAAATCCGGTGTTATGCATGTTGGGGATACCCAATATTGATTTAATATGGTTTACCCGATGATGTACTTCCAGGTAGGTAGGGTGGATTATAGTACTTCGGATAGACTTCCCCCAGAGGGCAATGTCCCAATTTCCTTTACGCAACTGGAGTGGTACCTGGTCCATATGTGTCGCCGGACCGTCAGGAGGAAGAGGAGACAGCGTCACAAGCCCACTGACGTGACTCGCGGGAGGTCACACAAATGCCTTGCCCCCCAGAAAAAAGAAGAATCCGGGGGGTAGGTGCGAGTAAGGGTACCGCGATGATACGGTGGGTAACACCTGCAGCAAAATCCCAACAACAGGCAAAAAATTAAAAACAAGGATTATTTAATATTGGAAACATGGGGTGCATACGTGGTATGAGGTTAATACTGTCATAACCTCATTATGTATACCAAGAATTATATATATGTATATATGTGCACCCCCAATTATCCAAATATCCATGTAGGGTGCTTTCTAAAAAAGAAAGGAAGGAGAAAAGAGGGGACCATGCCTGGAAGTATCTAAAGTGCCTAGGAAAGAGGGGAGAGGGGGAAGGGAAAGGCAAAAATGAGTGAATGTGTTGATGAGTGCTGCTGTGTAAGCCATAACAACAAGGAAGGAGGGGGATGGGGAAAAAGAAAAAGAAAAAGGAGTGATGAACAGTGGACTGGTGGAAACAGTGAAAGTGTAGGCACTCAAACAGAAGAAGAAAAGAAAAGAAGAGAATGAGGAAAAAAAAATAAAAAAATTGCGCTAGAAGATGGTGAGAAAAGTAACGAAAATATAAAACGTGCAACAAGAAAAACCACATATGAAAATATACAAGACAAAAATGCCTTGAAGTAGGTGACGGCAATAGGAGACATAACCAATAAAAATATCAAGTGCATAGACGCATGTACATGCGTGAAAAAATATATGTGTGTAATGATAGTGTGAAAAAGTACCAAGCAGATATATTAGCCTCATTAGAACAGCCAGACCAGTAGTGAGGTTATTACCTGAGTTATAAGACCTGGTGGAAGACTATTCCAGAAGGTAATGAGGAAGGGACGGCTACTTAAGCGTTAGTCCACAAGGGGTAACTGGCGCAGTCCCTGACTCATATTTTCTAAAGTCCGATCTATAAGTTAGTTAGATCAGTCCTCATACCAAACAACTAATAAAGAAACTTATTTTGGTGCAATATATCACCAAAATGCAGGTCAAATACAAAGGAAAAATCATGCTCACCAAACAACAGGTGCAGGTTTCTTTCCCCCTGGGTAAATGTGCACTTCCTGTGAAGGAAGGTTTGTATTTAAAGCCTGAAAATTGGCTGCAGGTGCATACGCCCACCAATCAACCGGTATAACCCGGACGCATTGGCCGCCTAAACAGGATCAGCCTCGTGTGGCCGCCCCGGCGTCCTGGAAGGCCGGAAAACGGCCCCGAAATAACGTCACTTCCGTCGCAATCGCGTGGCGTCACAGTGTCACGGACGTCCGCTAAAACGAGCGGACGTGCGTGAGGTATGCGTCACGCACGTTCGCTAAAACGAGCGGAAGTGCGTGAGATGTGCGCCCGGAAGTGTCCGAGGATGCCGCCGGCAAGGGACTATGTGTCCCCCATCCCTGGGCGGGACCATCCGCCCCTTCAGCAGGGGGGGGGGGGAACCAACGGAGAGGTTTGTCCGTAATAACCAGACAGAAACCACTCCTACCCTTGCCGGGGAGTCAGGGCAGGGGGCAGACACAGTTCTCTCCTCCTCACCTCTGGGCTGTGATTGGGCGAAGGACCATTTTAGATTGCGAGGAAAGAGAGACATATGCTCAATGAAAGGAAAAATTATATTATAAAAATTTTTTCCAAACATAAACCTAATTAGTAATGAATGTAAAACAGAATGGGAGGCCAATCTAAATGCTTGTTCTCAGTAAATGATGACTATCCCTGTCAGGGAGTACACAATGGGGTTTTCTCCTCTCCCCCACCGAGGCCTTTCTTCTTATTATCACATCTCAAATGTCTTTTTTCGTGTCCGCCAATAGGCCAGTCAGGATTGTTTTGTAATGCAATGTATCCTTACACTACTAATTACCCAGAAAAACCATATGTCTAACTGTCATGTGTTTTAATTGATGTATATTTTGCTATAGTTTGCATATCCGCTTTGTTCAAGCTCCTGATAGAGACATGCATTTACATGATAATAGACGCACATCAAGCCATGTGAAGTATTATACAATTACATAATTTGATTGGTGAATTCTATTTGGCTTCTCGTGATGTTATGCCCCGACCCGCCGCCTGCCTCCCCTTTTCCCCTACCGTCTCGGTTTTTTTTTTTTTTTTCTCTCTCCCACTCCCCCACCCCCAAACCCCCCCTCCCCTATGTTCCTCACTCTCACACTCCCCATCCCTTTATTAGCCCTGAAGATCCCCGGTGGGCATTCGGGAGGGATCTGGCTAGTCTGGGCATTAGACATCGCCTAATTTTTATAATATAATTTTTCCTTTCATTGAGCATATGTCTCTCTTTCCTCGCAATCTAAAATGGTCCTTCGCCCAATCACAGCCCAGAGGTGAGGAGGAGAGAACTGTGTCTGCCCCCTGCCCTGACTCCCCGGCAAGGGTAGGAGTGGTTTCTGTCTGGTTATTACGGACAAACCTCTCCATTGGTTCCCCCCCCCCCTGCTGAAGGGGCGGATGGTCCCGCCCAGGGATGGGGGACACATAGTCCCTTGCCGGCGGCATCCTCGGACACTTCCGGGCGCACATCTCACGCACGTCCGCTCGTTTTAGCGAACGTGCGTGACGCATACCTCACGCACGTCCGCTCGTTTTAGCGGACGTCCGTGACACTGTGACGCCACGCGATTGCGACGGAAGTGACGTTATTTCGGGGCCGTTTTCCGGCCTTCCAGGACGCCGGGGCGGCCACACGAGGCTGATCCTGTTTAGGCGGCCAATGCGTCCGGGTTATACCGGTTGATTGATGGGCGTATGCACCTGCAGCCAATTTTCAGGCTTTAAATACAAACCTTCCTTCACAGGAAGTGCACATTTACCCAGGGGGAAAGAAACCTGCACCTGTTGTTTGGTGAGCATGATTTTTCCTTTGTATTTGACCTGCATTTTGGTGATATATTGCACCAAAATAAGTTTCTTTATTAGTTGTTTGGTATGAGGACTGATCTAACTAACTTATAGATCGGACTTTAGAAAATATGAGTCAGGGACTGCGCCAGTTACCCCTTGTGGACTAACGCTTAAGTAGCCGTCCCTTCCTCATTACCTTCTGGAATAGTCTTCCACCAGGTCTTATAACTCAGGTAATAACCTCACTACTGGTCTGGCTGTTCTAATGAGGCTAATATATCTGCTTGGTACTTTTTCACACTATCATTACACACATATATTTTTTCACGCATGTACATGCGTCTATGCACTTGATATTTTTATTGGTTATGTCTCCTATTGCCGTCACCTACTTCAAGGCATTTTTGTCTTGTATATTTTCATATGTGGTTTTTCTTGTTGCACGTTTTATATTTTCGTTACTTTTCTCACCATCTTCTAGCGCAATTTTTTTTTTTTTTTTTTTTTCCTCATTCTCTTCTTTTCTTTTCTTCTTCTGTTTGAGTGCCTACACTTTCACTGTTTCCACCAGTCCACTGTTCATCACTCCTTTTTCTTTTTCTTTTTCCCCATCCCCCTCCTTCCTTGTTGTTATGGCTTACACAGCAGCACTCATCAACACATTCACTCATTTTTGCCTTTCCCTTCCCCCTCTCCCCTCTTTCCTAGGCACTTTAGATACTTCCAGGCATGGTCCCCTCTTTTCTCCTTCCTTTCTTTTTTAGAAAGCACCCTACATGGATATTTGGGGGTGCACATATATACATATATATAATTCTTGGTATACATAATGAGGTTATGACAGTATTAACCTCATACCACGTATGCACCCCATGTTTCCAATATTAAATAATCCTTGTTTTTAATTTTTTGCCTGTTGTTGGGATTTTGCTGCAGGTGTTACCCACCGTATCATCGCGGTACCCTTACTCGCACCTACCCCCCGGATTCTTCTTTTTTCTGGGGGGCAAGGCATTTGTGTGACCTCCCGCGAGTCACGTCAGTGGGCTTGTGACGCTGTCTCCTCTTCCTCCTGACGGTCCGGCGACACATATGGACCAGGTACCACTCCAGTTGCGTAAAGGAAATTGGGACATTGCCCTCTGGGGGAAGTCTATCCGAAGTACTATAATCCACCCTACCTACCTGGAAGTACATCATCGGGTAAACCATATTAAATCAATATTGGGTATCCCCAACATGCATAACACCGGATTTATTTATTCAGTGTAACCTTGTCTTTCTTTTAACAGACTATCATCTCTGAAGAAGACCCCCTTTGGGGTTGAAACACGTCAGATTCATGCTTTCACTGTTATTAACCTATACAGTGTAACATATAGCTAGATTCATGTTTTCACTGCTACTAACCCATACAGTGTAACATATAGCTGTGTCTGTTAATATACTTCCATGTGACATTATATGTACCTTATACACATGATTTTGTCTGTTATACAAATGTTCAGGTGAAGCTCATGTTTGTTTTTACCAAATAATATTAAAATATCTTTTATACTACTTCTATTGGCTTCTATTACTGTCTCTTGCTGCCTAAAAACCCCGTTTGTGGGGGAACTGGTTTTATCTGTATCTACTTGGGGTGAGCAGCACCCTCCTAGCTCTTTGTAGCACTGTGTTTTTCTTTGATTGTACTCATTTATCTAATTGATTCCATGAGAGACCATAGCGTTTAAACGCTTGATTTATAATGTTTCATGTTCTAAGATGCGTTTATCCCAGTCAACCCCTCTCAGGTCTGGTGGAATAACTTCCAGGACAAAGAAGGAGACTATTGTATTATCATATTGATGGTGAAGACCAATATATCTAGTAACAGGTGTAAAAAAGTTACCATTTACAGAATTATAAATATGGTCTCCAATTCCTTTACCAAACTGCCTTAATGTTTGGAGATTAAAGAACACAGCTGATGTTCATGCGCTGAATATCTAGTAATTCATTTTACAGTACCAGCATCTTTCTTAGGGGTAGAATTGTACAACAGAGATGTTCTAGGTCACACTTTTGTTTTGTTGTAGGCTCTTTTTAGCATATTGCTTTAGTATCCCTGAGCCAGTAGGCGCTGCTTTAAGATATCTTTGACATCTACTGTATATCAGATGTACAATTCTTGTATAATCGCAGGTATTGTACAAACTGGATACTTCTGATTAAGGGAGTGGGATGAGAGCTGGTCCCATGTAGTAGTGTGTTACCCACACTTGGTTTCTGAAACAAATTAGTGGCTACATAGCCATTCAGTTCAATGAAGACCTTCAGGTCCAAAGAAGACTCGTTGTTCTTACTATATGAGTGTGTAAATCTCAAGTTGAAATCATTCAGTGCTTCCAAAAAGGAGCACAATTGTAACTCTGAGCCTGTACATATGATCAGGAGGTAATCAATGAACCAGAACCAATATAGTATATATAGTAGCCTTTGTGCCATTAGAAAAGACTACTCATTCCCAGGCACCTAAATATAAATTCACGTATAATTGTGCACAACAAGTGCCCATAGTGACATCTTGGATCTGTAAAAACAGTTGGTTCATAAAGGTAAAGTAGTACTTAGTCAGAATGAATGTAAGTTGTCACGGTACTACTTACAGCAAACCCACAGGCGAGCAGGTGACACGGGATCCCCCAGGGCGGGGAATCTAAGAGCCAACCGGTGTTCCACCAGGGACCCTCTCACAAAGGTTTGGACTTAGCTGCGTGCTGACCCCAGGTCACGACACCTGGGTTCACCCTGCTCACTACGGAAGTACCATAAGACACTGTTGACAAGGATGGATGGATGAAGCAAGGAAAGCCAAATAGTGAGCCAAGGTCAGGGCGGGCTGCAGACAACGTAATCAGAACAAGCCGGGTCGGTACACAGAAGATCAGTTCACGAGAAGTCAGGTAAAACAGGTTACACAGGGGAGCTTCAGAAACAAACGTTGCTCAAGCAATGGTAGCTAGTTAGGAAGGGATTTAAATAGAGAAGCACATGAGGGGCTGGACAGGAAGTAGCAGGAAGGAAACATATATTAGGCAACAGGTGAAGGGCGTCGACACCCATAGCTGCAGAGTGCACAGCTGAACACCTGACAGTGGACAACAGATGTTAGCCGACCCACTGCAGTAAAAGTGAGATACAGATCAGCTCCGCAGCTGATCTGTGACAGTACCCCCCCCCCCCCCCGCCCCTTACGAGACCGGCTTGGAGGAAAATTTCTGATGGAATCTGGTCACCAGACGTGGGGCAGAGACATCAGTGGCAGGGACCCAAGACCTCTCCTCTGGACCATAGCCCTTCCAATCAATGAGATAGAATAACCTCCCCCGAGAGTACTTGGAGTCCAATATTACTTTAATCTCATACTGATCCGAGGTATCAGCCACAGGAGCGGGGTGAGAAGAAGGGCAAGAGAAGCCATTGAGGACCAGTGGCCTGAGCAGGGAGACATGGAAGGTGTTGGGTATCCTGAGTTGAGAGGGTAGACAGAGCTTGAAAGCCACTGGATTGATCTGGCGGAGAATAGGAAATGGACCAATGAAGCGAGGGGAAAATTTCATTGAGGGTACCCGGAGTCGGATGTGCTTGGTAGAAAGCCAAACTTTATCACCAGGTAGGAACTTAGGAGCCAGACGGCGATGACGATACGATCTGCCGCCGTTTTATGCCTGGAAGCAGCTAGATGAAGATTCCCAGAGACTTCTTTCCAGATTGAGTTGAAGGACCTTTGGGTCTCAGCTGCTGCTGATACCACAGGAGAAATGGGAACAGGAAAGGGAACAGATGAATGCTGCCCATAAACTGTGAAGAAAGGAGATTTCCCAGAACTGGCATTGGCGTGATGGTTTAAGGCAAACTCTGCCCAGGGCAAAAGGTCCACCCAGTCATCTTGGTGGGCTGAGAGGAAGGCACGGAGAAAACGTTCTACGCTTTGATTGACACGTTCCGTTTGCCCATTGGACTGGGGATGAAAGGCAGATGAAAAATCCAATTTAATCCCAAAGGAGCTGGCCAAGGCTCTCCAAAACCGGGCAGTAAATTGAACTCCTCTGTCAGAGACGATATGGGAAGGCATCCCATGAAGATGAAAGATCTCCTTAATGAAAGTTGTGGCAAGACTGGGAGCAGAAGGTAGGCCCGAGAGAGGAATCAAATTGCACATTTTGGAGAACCGATCCACCACTACCCAGATGTATATAAATGAAAGGTACTAATGCGCTCCACCTAACTATTAATAAATGTGTAAGAAAAGTCTAAAAAAAACTATATAGTCAAATATGTATAAATGTGTGGAAGCAGCCAGCAAAAAAAATAGTGATCTCTACACCAAAGGAATAATATGTAAAATGAATAAATTGCGGCGCTACCTAAAAAAAATATAAATACACTAAAATATCAAAACACGTATAGTGCAAAAGTGAATCCACCTCACTACAGTGATAAATGTGCAATATTGAACAATAAATTAAGTTGCATCTAATGAAATAATAATGTGCATAAATAATCAAAAAATCATGCGTGTAATAATAACAGAGTACAAAATGCAAAAAAATGCTGAATGAAATGTGCAAACAATGCAATAATCAATAGTGCTCCTCAAATGAAGTCCATGCAACTGATTGGTGAGCATATAACAAAGTCCATGCACAAAATATAAAGTGACTTCCAAATGCGTGACTGTCCACCGACTAACTTCAGTGCCAAACTTGTGCACCACCAGTTTCCCCCAGCCTCTCACCTCAAATACCTAGTATACAGGCACTGTATGTAAGCAAATGCTAATCCATCCTTATCCGTCCAGCCAATAGTATACCACTGTACACATACGGTTAATCCTTTCCCAGATTCTTCAGATAGATCCCATTACAGTAGGTGGTACATAGAGCATGGAAAAAAGACAGGAGGGGCTCTCATGTGTAGTAATCAATATCAACGATTTAATAGATAAAAATCTCCACTTACATAAAAGCAGAAGACAGGGAATATCGTAACACAACCTGGACTTCCGGTCTCGACCGCGACCGGAAGTAATGAGTGCAACACCACAGCTCCTTCCCTGACGCATTGCGTCACAACCTCGTGACTTTTTCAAAGATCTGAAATAAAGTCCATGGCAATACAACGCCAAGGTACATCGGGCATTGGTAAGGGCAAAAGCAACCCAACAGGGGCGGACTTGGAAGATTTGGAAAGTACACAAACCGTACAAGCTTCAATGTATTCCTTGACATCCTTACGAAGAGAAGGCCACCAATAATGACGCTGAAGAAGGTCACAAGTATGAGGTATGCCAGGATGTCCAGAGAACTTGGAGTCATGTGCCCAAGCAAGGAGTTTGGGACGAAGTGCAGGGGCTACAAAAGTTTTACCAGGAGGAGGCTGTGTAGACTGGAGCTGAGTGGTGGCTAGAATACGATGCAGAGGAATGATGGGACCAGGATCCAGGTGATTCTCAGAGTCATTGACATCAAACAACCTGGACAAGGCATCGGCTCGAAGGTTCTTGGCACCTGGACGGAAAGTAATGTTAAAATTGAAGCGGGCGAAAAAGAGGCCCCATCGAGCTTTACGTGGGTTCAAGCGTTTCGCAGATTATAAATACTCCAGATTTTTATGATCAGTATAGATGGTAATACAATGGGGAGAACCCTCTAGAAGATGTCGCCATTCTTGAAGAGCTAGTTTAATGGCGAGTAGCTCACGGTCCCCAATGGTATAGTTTTTCTTAGCATCAGAAAACTTCTTGGAAAAGAATCCGCAAGGTTGAGACTTGCCCTGCTGAGCTTGGAGTAGGATGGCACCGACTCCTACAGAAGAGGCATCTACCTCCAAAGAAAAGGGTTTAGTAATGTCCGGGCGTAGAAGAATAGGGGCGTAGAGGAAGGCTGCCTTGAGTTTGCGGAAAGCTTCAATGGCTTCAAGGGACCAGAGCCGAGCATTTACACCTTTGTGGGTGAGCGATGTAATAGGAGCCACCAAGGTGGAGTAGTTACGAATGAATTGGCGGTAGTAATTGGTGAAGCCCAAAAAGTGTTGGGTAGCTTTAAGACCAGAGGACTGAGGCCACTCGGAGATGGCCCGAAGTTTGGCTGGGTCCATGAGGAGACCTTGTGACAAGATTATATAGCCCAGAAATGGAACTTGTGTTTGTTCAAATAGACACTTCTCCAATTTTGCATATAGACAATTGTCCCGTAGACGCTGTAGCACAGTTTTTACATGAAGACGATGGGTGGGTAAGTCTGGCGAGAAAATTAGAATATCATCCAGATATACAATAACATAGACATACAGAAGGTCGCGAAATATTTTCGGCGGAGTTCTGACGGAGTTCTGACAGACTTTCCGAATGAACAAACTTGGCCACACACAATCACACTAAAGTCCGACGGATTCGAACGTGATGACGTACGACCGGACCAGAATAAGGAAGTTCATAGCCAGTAGCCAATAGCTGCCCTCGCGTCGGTTTTTGTCCATCGGACTAGCATACACACGAGCGGAACTGGGTCCGGCGGAGTTCCGGTGGAAAAATGTAAAACATGTTCTATTTCTAAAGTCCGACAGATTTTTGGCAAGCAAAGGTCCGATGGAGCCCACACAAGATCGAATTGTCCGACGGACTCGTTCCGTCGGACCTTTGCTGTCAAAGTCCGGTCGTGTGTACGTGGCATTAGATTTCCTGATGAAACCCTTTTGCAGGTTTTCCCGAATGTATTCAGACATGGCTTGTGTCTCGGGGATAGATAGAGGGTAGACTCGGCCACAGGGAGGAGAGGTCCCAGGTAAAAGCTCAATGGAGCAGTCAAAATCTCTATGAGGAGGAAGGCGATCGGAGGCCTTTTTGCAGAAAACATCTTGGAAGGACTGATATTGGGCAGGCAACATGGGAGTTTTGGAGGTCTCAGCAAGAGGAATGGAAGGAGGAGGTAGCACCTTGGAAATACATTGTTGGCATGGAAGACTCCAAGCCAATACTTGTCCAGAATTCCAGTCAAGATGTGGGGAGTGTTTCTGCAACCATGGAAGTTCCAGGATGATGGGACTGGAGGATTTAGGCAATATTAGGAAAGAGATCTCCTCACTATGCAAAGCCCCAATGCGTAACTCTATAGGAGAGGTTTTAAACCGGATTGGACTCATAGGCAAGAAGGAGCCGTCTACTGCGGTCACAGAGAGGGGTATAGCCAAGGCAACAAATGTGATGCCCAACTTGGAAGCTAAAGATTGTTCAATGAAATTCCCGGCAGCACCAAAATCCACGTATGCAGAGAGTTGATAGGCATTCTGAGCCCAGCGGATAGCCACGGGAAGGGTGAAACGAGGGAAGCGAGGAAAATTAACGGATCGGTCTGGATCACCTCCCTCCAAGTGAGCTAGACCCTGGAGTTTCCCGGACGGACTGGACAGGAGTTCAAAAGATGTCCTTTATCGCCACACTAAAGGCACAAACCCAGTCCCATTTGTCGGCCACGCTCCTTGGGAGTGAGGCGGGTTCGCCCAAGCTGCATAAGTTCTTCCAACACGTAAGAGGTCGAAGATGGAGAGGATTGTACTGATCTTTAGGCTACCTGTGCTGGACGGCCAGCAGGGGGATGACTGGATCTGTATTTCTCCAGAGCCCGCTCCTGGAAGCGAATGTCAATTTGAATGCTCAATGCGATTAAGTCATCCAATGTGGTGGAAATAGTGCATCCAGTGAGTTCATGCTTGACACGGTCAGATAGGCCTTGCCAGAAGGTAGCAGTATGGGCCTCATTATTCCATTTGAGTTCAGCGGCCAGCGTACGGAATCGAACTGCGTATTGGCCGACTGAGGAAGGAGGGCCCCAGCAGACGAAGACACTCTGCCGGCTCATCAAATGTTTTCTGAAATGCATCCAAAAAGAGCTGGAGGTCAGAGGTGATAGGAGCGTGTGATTCCCAGAGTGGAGAAGCCCAAGCTAAAGCATCATCGGAGAGGAGAGAGATGATATGCGACTTTGGTGCGATCAGTTGGAGAATGGTGGCTGGAAAGTTCGAAGTGGATGGAACACTGATTAATGAAGCCCCGACAAGCCTTAGGAGAACCGAGGTGGTGACGGCAGATGCAGGCAGGGATTGCCAGATGCAGTAGGTAAGACTGGAGCAACTGAAGCAGGAGCAGGAATGGGAGGAGCTGAAGTTGCAGCGAGTTGCAGACGATCCAGACGAGAGGCAAGATCCTGGAGAACCAGCATTATTTGCTCTTGATTAGCTTGCTGGGAGTTAAGTCTCTGAACTAGATGTTGCATTTGATCCTCGGATAATGGCCGATTCTCAGAGACGCTCATGGCTTGAGCAAACTGTCAGGGTACTACTTACAGCGAACCCACAGGCGAGCAGGTGACACTGGATCCCCCAGGGCGTGGAATCTAAGAGCCAGCCGGTGTTCCGCCAGGGACCCTCACACGAAGGTTTAGACTTAGCTGTGTGCTGACCCCAGGTCACGACCCCCGGGTTCACCCTGCTCGCTAGGGAAGTACCATAAGACACTGTAGACAAGGATGGATGGATGAAGCAAGGAAAGCCAAATAGTGAGCCAAGGTCAGGGCAGGCTGCAGACAACGTAATCAGAACAAGCCGGGTCGGTACACAGAAGATCAGTTCACGAGAAGTCAGGTAAAACAGGTTACACAGGGGAACTTCAGAAACAAATGTTGCTCAAGCAATGGTAGCTAGTTAGGAAGGGATTTAAATAGAGAAGCACATGAGGGGCTGGACAGGAAGTAGCAGGAAGGAAACATATATTAGGCAACAGGTGAAGAGCGTCGACACCCATAGCTGCAGAGTGCATAGAGCTGAACACCTGACAGTGGACAACAGATGCCAGCCGACCCACTGCAGTAAAGGTGAGACACAGATCAGCTCCGCAGCTGATCTGTGACATAAGTAACTTAAGAATGAACCTATTCAAGAGCCAAATGGATCTATCTTGTTCGATAAGTAAATACTCCAGTGGCAGCCAGTCCATAAAGAGTGCAGTGGAGTCGCCCCAATAAACATTTTGACCCATAGGAAAGTGATTAAAATAAAGATTTATTTTTAAATAAATGATAATATGACTAGCATGTTTTAACATCTCAAAGTAAAAAAAAAATAGTCATATTATGATTTCTTTAAAAATAAATTGTTCTATGTGTGTGCAAGTGCACTGCTTGTTTAACATTGTGCTTGGGGCACAATGAACCCTCACACTTTTCACTATAGCGAATCAGAATTTGCCATCGCGTCACTTCCGTTTTTGTGTCCTGGCCAATCAGGAGGCTGAAGATTGAACCTGGTATCGGGAGCCATGACAGCTGAGGATGGGCAGGTAAGGACCTGGAGGCGTCTGGACCCCCCCCCCCCCAAAAAAAAGTGTAATCACCAGCCGTCACTGAAGGACTCTATCACACGGACCCCCCCACTCGTGTAGGATGCTAGAGTACATGTCCACAGCAACAAGTGACTCTATCTTGATTATATGTATATTATGTTACTCTATACATTTATTATGGTGTATTTATTATAGATGCGCTGGTTTTCTTAAATACTCCTGAATAAGCGGACAGAACCGCAAAACATGTTGAGAAGAACTGGTTAAACTCTATGATCTAGATTGTGTCACCTAGTCAATGGTACTATACTAATCAGTACCAACCCAGTTATGAGAAAGCTTTTAGTGACTTTCTTTTTGGCACAATACCATTTGATGTGTTTTATTTGATTGATGTAATAAAGTAATATTATTTTAAACCTATATGTTGCAGTGTCTATGGCAGTACCAAAAAAGTCCACATGGCCTCAATCACATTCTTTGCAGGTACTTTTTAAGATTGTTAACATTATATGGCACAAACTTTCTTTTTGCTTTAACAAATGATTTTGATATGACACAGTATATGTTGGTTTTGTTGTGGTTAGTTTACCTTGTTGTAACAACGCAACATTCTGCTATGTAAATTGTATAATGCAAAGAAACTATATTAAGTGATTTGTACAAAAGTAAGAAACATACAAATAGAATTATACGCTTCTGTTCAGTAATAACATTTTGAACGAAGATCTTTCACCTTAAAATTGGTGAGTGTGTGTCAAACCATCCTATCCAATCCAGTACTTAGCTTAGATAATGTTAGGACTTTTTTGGAATTGTCAGACCCTGCAAAGCTCTACAAGTATCAATTTAGAACTGTCTGCGTGTACAGAATCAGGAACAGATTGTAACATTTCCATCTGGCTTTTATTTGTGCATTTTTATCCCATAAACCTGAAGGGCTGTCCTTTCTAGACAACACCTGCACTAATATAAAATTCTTGTCTGTAGACAACCTATTAATCAAAACAGAATGGAGATATTTGTCAGCAGGGTTTATCGCTGGGCTTATATACTCTATGTATGTGTATATGGCTAAGAAAGAATGGTCTCTTATCCCAAAAGTGTGGGAGGATTTGTGCAGCATTATTGTATGTTTTCTGTTTCTTGACATAAGCACTTGCCCTGTTATTTCATAACCCATACTTTATTTCAAGACTGGAACATTTTATTCTCAGCAAATCTGTTCTTTGCATTAAGATGCTGTTTGGTGTTCAAGGCATCTATTTGTTATACTTCTTAAAGTGTACCAATACTCAAAATAGTAAAAAAAAAAAAATGCCTTCTTATAAGAAATATCTAGCTAGGTTAATTTTGGCTAAGCTGTGCCCTAAACAAATCTACCATTTGCTTTGGATTCCTCATGAAAAATAGTGTTGCACTTCCTGACATGTAACATTTCCTATGCAGTCCTATACCTGTAGTCTCATAGCTGCATATTTGGAGTGTGAAGTGATATCCTGCCCACTTCTGCCTCTGACTGCTATCCTGAAGATATTAGATGTTTCTTCCTGGGAACTGTAGTGACAATTGGCAATGTCACACTACTGGTCTTCATAGGATCTGCTAGAATAAGCTGCACTGAGGACCTGCAATCCAATGATCTCCCTGCACCCACTTTTATCGTATGTAGATTTTTGCTTCCCGACCTTTCCTGCTGCCCACTGACACTTCTGCCCCCCTGGGTTGCTGCCATTTGTGGATCTGTGACATCTTATTGCCTGATATAAATCCCCCACCACCATCAGTCATCAGTTCAATGTTCACTAGCCATTGGATCACTAGTAAACAGGAGGCTGTGTCTGATATAAGGAAGAAAAACACTGTGAGCAGCCTACAGGCAATACTGGTTGCTCATCCTGATCCTCCACTTGATTTTTCCTTGTCCACAGCATTAGTTAGCTTTGCAATTTGGAGTTTATGTTTGTATATGTATGTACTCTGTTTATTATTGGTGAATATAGTTCAGGTTTTACTGAAATAAAATAAAAAATACAAACTTCATAAATTGTAGCAGATAGTGTGGTTGCTTGACTGATTGTTGTTCAGACCTGTACCAGCCACACCACATTTGATTATATTTGAATATCAGCTGGCATATGAGATAATGACTGCAGATAAACTCTTCTGGGAAATTTTAATCTGGCTCAATAAACATTTCCTTATTATTGGTTCCATAAAACACTAAGGAAACAATGCCCAAAATATAAGAATGGCCTGCTTTCCTGATCTATAGTGTCTAGGATGCACCTCTACATGGTATTCAACATATAAGACACCACTAACCACTAAAATAAACCAAGCCTGTCATTAGAAATATAAGTGGGGCCACCATTATTGTCTTTCTGAATAAACTAGTTATTGGCTGCATCTAATTTAATGTGTCAAGCTCGAAGACCAGTTGCTATAGCGGTAGCAGGACTACCACCAACCAGCAGGATGGGTATACAGGCAGTCACCGTGACAGATTATGCAGAGTCTAAGTACTAACCAGTGTTCACCAGAGCTCCTGATGGTGAAGATGGATTTGGCTGTGTGTTAGTACCAGGCCACGACCCTCAGGCTCACCATACCATTAGGTGAGCAAGCTGTGGTCCAGAAATGGATAAACAGGTAAGTTTCAAACAGAAGCGTAGTTGGTAAAACGAGCCAAAGGTCAGTAACGAGTAGTTGCAGGTTAGGATCAGACAGAACCATTGCAGAGGAATCAAGCCAAGGGTTGATAATGGATAATAGCACAATACTGGCAGAAGCAGGGACGATGAAAGTGAGATGCTGGCTAAAGAGAGCACAACAATCTGGCAAACAGGAAGTGCAAAGACATTGCTTAAATCAGGAAGTTCATTGGTGGAGCAAAGAGGCAGGTTTGTCCAATGGATCAGAGCAGGTGCTCAGCAAGAAGCGTCATTGCCAGACACAGCAGAGGTCCCAGGTTTCAGTCCAGGTCCTAATATAAAGTGGTTGTAACCCTAAAAAAATTGTTTCCTATCCCTTTAAGGCATGAGATAAAGCATAGTGCAATACCTGGTTGATCCAGCCCGTTCCTGTTTTAATCTGACCACATTTATCATGGCTGCTGATCCAAGATTCCCTGAAGCTACTCCTCCCCTCCTCTTTGATAACCAGTTCCCACCAAGGCCAATTCTGACATTTCTCTCCTACATGCAAAAATCTATATTTTTTGCTAAAAATTTACTTATGTCGCATACACACGATCGGACTATCCGGCGGACTTAGCCCGGTGGCCAAACCACCAGACTTTGAAGAGGAGGTCCGCCGGACATTCCGAACGAGCGGACCTGCCACACATGACCCAGACAAACCGCCGGACTATGGCGGGAGTCCGCCGGACTTTTGAAATGAACAGACTTGCCCACACACGGAGGAAAGTCTGTTCATTTTGAACGCGACTCCAGGTAGACGGGATTAGCAAAGGAAATCAATGTCGCCACCTTCGGCGGCGAGATTGACACCTCGCTAGCCCCATCACCTGATATGGACTTAAAGGGAAAGCCCTACCCTGAAAAAACGGCGTGGGGGTCCTCCCCCAAGCCCATATCAGACCCTTATCTGAGCACGCAGCCTGGTCAGTCAGGAAAGGGGGTGGGGACGAGCGAGCATCCCCCTTCCTGAGCTGTACCAGGCTGTGTGCCCTCAACATGGGGGGTGCTTTGGGTAAGGGGGACCCTGTGGCCCCCCACCCCAAAGCATCTTGTCCCCATGTTGATAAGGACAAGGGCCTCTTCCCGACAACCCTGGACGTTGGTTGTCGGGGTCTGCGGGCAGGGGGCTTATTGGAATCCAGGAGCCCCCTTTAATAAGGGGGCCCCCAGATACCAGCCCCCACCCTATGTGAATGAGTATTGGGGTACCATGTACCCCTACCCATTCACCTGGTGAAAAAAGTGTAAAGAAAAAACACAACACATGTTTTCAAAATAATTTATTGCACAGCTCCGGGGGTCTTCTTCCGTCTTGGGGGGTCTTCTCACCGGACTCCTCCGCTATCTTCTGCTAGCTCTTTTACTAGCAGAGGAGCCCGGCTTTCTTCTTCGTCACCGCGGTCATCCGGGGGTCTTCTTCCGACTTTGGAGGTCTTGTCCCCCTCTTGGGGTCTTCTTGCCGGGCCCTCCGTTTTCTTCTTCCAGCTCTTTTACTAGCGGTGGCCCAGTCTTCTGTCGCCACCACCACCTTTTCTTCCGACTTCAGGGGTCTTGTCCCCCTCTTCGGTTCTTCTTGCCCGGCCTCCGCTTTCTTATCTCAGCTCTTTTACTAGCGGTGGCCCGGTCTTCTGTCACCGCCGCCTTTTCTTCTCTTCTTCTTCTTCTCTTCTTCCTTGAGATGTTGACTCGATGATGTCTCTGGCCGCAATGACGGGACGCGTTGTGCGGCAACTTATATAGGGACAATGGGCGGGGTCCCCGCCACTTATGATGTCACAGTCCCGGAAGATGCTGGGTAGGGTATAAAAGGGACTGCAGCGGCCATATTTGGTCTCTTGTGCGGAACTGTGTGTAAGGTTCGCGGATGCATCGGTAGATAGTCACCGCGGAGTGCAAACCGGACTGTTTGCTAGTGGACTTGACGGAGCCAAGAGCTGGTGATCAGACCGACGGGGGTCGGAGGTGCTTGTTGGATCAGCAGAGAGCCGGATCCAATTGGTGGAGTGTCACGGAGCATCTGGCCTAGTCAGCGGAAGCAAGCTGCAGTTGTAGGAATCCAGCCATCACTCAGAACTCTGATCCGATTGGTTCAGCGGGTTGCGGCCCACTGTTTAATCTATTACACGCACTTAGACTTACTAATAGGCCCCGTTGGAACCTGTTGTTCCACAGAAGTGTAATTTAGCAACTGGCACTTAATAGACTTGAGGCCTGTTTCACTTTAGTACCTAAGTGTGATTACAAGTTTCTGGAGTTATACCTGGAGTGTTCTAACTTTCTCTACTTACCCCTTTGGATTACAATTATTTGAAGAACTATTTAAGCTAGCGAAGAAAGAAGATAAAGGAAGAAATGCATTAAGGGAGGCCTCACGTAGACTTTAAATAAGGGGAGCTCCCAGGTCTAGATAGTAACACACTTGCATGTTATTTATTGTATTTGCCGGTTGACTTATGTTGTGCTGATGTTCTACGTTGAAACTCTGTAACCACCTATTTGCTATTTTAAGTAAAAGTATTCCTGTTTAAGACTACAAGTGTGTGGTTTACTGTCTTTCCCCACCAGGTGGAGCCAGAGGGATAGACACAGGTACATTATACTGTTTACACTGTACTGTATTATTATTGTACCACAGCTGTGCCAAGGGGACAGAGTCATTCAGAAGGAGGGTTTCTCAGTAGAGTGCAGGCCCAATTCAAATCAGCAGCTCCTTCAGGGGTCAGTGCTACACAAATGTCCTCCTTACTCCTAGAACACATGCCCCCCTGATCAACTCCTACTCCCAGCACACATGTCCTACTCGCAGAATGCATGTCCTCCTTATCAACACCCCACTCTTCCTCCACACATGCCCTCCTTATCAACACTCCCACTCTTTTTACACACAAGTCCCTTACACACATGCTGTGCCCACCAGTGCCCCCTATCAATACCCACCAGTGCCACCTATCAGTGCTCATTAGTGCTGCCAACCAGTGCCTCATCATCAGTGCAACCTATCAGTGCTGCCTATCAGTGTCACCTATGGGTGCCTACCAGTGCCCCATCAATGCTACCTTTCAGTTCCACTTATCAGTGACTTCAGTGCTGCCCATCAATGTAACCCACCAGTGCCATGCATCAGTGCCACCTATCAGTGCTCACCAGTGCCTCCTCATCAGTGCCCACCAGTGCCACCTATCAATGCCATCTTATTAGTGCCAATCAGTGCAGCCTATCAGTGCCCATCGGTGCCGACTCATCAGCGCACATCAATGAATTCTAAAAATTACCTGTTTTCAAAAAAATTTAACAAACTGTGAAACTGTTTTATTTTCACAATTTTCAGGCTTTTTTATAGAACC